>NC_140589.1:649034110-649634110 GCF_964204655.1 Triturus cristatus
TGTCACCCTGGTCACTACACGGGATCCTAGCCCAACTGGGAAGTCCCTGACCCACCGGCTCTTCCACTGGGGAACTCATCCCCCAATCACTCACGCTGGACTCCTGTACCCTCCCTACCGGAGCGGTACTGCCAGACTCCAGAACCACAGGAGCCCTGTTTACAGGCGCTCCAGGTCCTCTACTCACTAAGAGATCTTCCTCAAGTGGACTAACAGGACAGCCTAGGTCCCCAACTTGGTGTTCCCTCCTGAAACCATCCAAGTCCTGAGGCAGGGTTTCGGGCGTCTGGGGACCCTCGGTCACCCCCTCACTCCTGCTCCACTGAGCCAGGCAGTGAGCCCCTACACCCTCCTCACTATCCTGGGACCTAGCTGGGCTACACTGAGCCTCCTCCACCACGCTGGGCTGGAGGATCTCTGACCCACTATTGTTGGAATCACTCACTAATGACACTAGAGAACCTCTGGCCCTTTCCCAGCGGTCTGCTTCCTCTGCAAGTTCAAATGGACAAAAAGAGTTATACCTTAACAGGTGTTGGCGCAACCCTGGAGAACAACTACTGAGCATCTGCTCTTTGATAATCAGACTATACAGTCCTTTAAAATCCTGTTTCGTGTTTACCCTTACCCAATCATACAGTGCATCATCACATTCCCCCAAAAAATCCTCCCAAGAATGGTGGGACAGCTTCCTACTGGCCCTGAACGTCAACCTATATTCCTCCTCCTCTCGGGAACAAGGTACCACACTCGGGGAACTGGGAATGGGACTCTCTGTACTGCACTCTATAACGCTGCCACCACTGGACTCCACCCTCACTGGGGAATCCAGAAAACTACCACTATGCTCAGGGGACAGGGAAAGGGATGAGGCGCTATCTCCTACGCTGGACCCAGCAAGGGACTCCCTACCTACGGGGTCCTCACTCTCTACTGGCGTCCAGGTACTGTCATTTTCTTCTGAATCTTCAGGGCTCCCCACAGACCCACCACCCTCCAGGTGTGAGGCCCGGGCCCTTTCTTCCTCACTGCGCTCACGTTCCCATTCACCTGCTTGCCATCCAATCATGTGGTTCCTCAGTTCGTACACAGTGTCTGACTCTCTCACCCCTATGTTTCTTTCTCTACAGAACCTTTCCAACTCCTGCATACTGTAATAAACTAGATCACTGAGATCAAAAGCAGGCTCCATTCTGGCAGACGTTCTAGAGAAAAGATCACACAGGGAACCTAGAGGTCTGAGTTTAACACAGGAGTACACAATTCACAAAGGATTCGGCAAGCTCTCTATCCCAGAGAACTCACACTCACTTGCCTAGTGCCACACACCATTCATCCACACACACAACCCTCCCCTCGGACTGGTAAGGCAGTTTCTACCACCCCTGATTCCTCAACCTGACCACCACGTGACACAGGTACCAACTCTGGGCGCAGGGCGGGGGACAAATGTACTGGACACTATTACGCTGCCACCACTGGATCCCACCCTCTGGTGAATCCAGAAAACACAATGCACTAAGGGGGATGATCTACCCTCCCGAGCTAGGGACACCTAACTCACAGTGCACAAAAACACATATCCAAAGAAATGACAATTAAAAACAATCTTAGAACAATAATCCCTCTACCATGTGATTTATCTAAATGCAGAGTTTTGTAGTGCGGCCAGTTGCCGCTGCGGTACAGCGCAAACGCAAGTCCAAATCCCACCGCTGATCACCAATGTTAGAAATGGGATTTCTGGTTGGCTAGGGCTTGCGCCAAAGCCAGGCAGAAACCACCACTCTAGTCAGGGCAAGGAAGTTACACGCCAAAGATAACCCCTGCTCACCCCCTTGGTAGCTTGGCACGAGCAGACAGGCTTATCTCTGAGGCGATGTGTAAAGCGTTTGCGCGCGCACCCAGCAACAACACCCAAGGCCCACCACAAAGGAAACTCCACACAAGGTATTATATAAAAATAACCTTTGTATTATACACAACACATTAGATAAAAACACACACTTTACAATGTGCCAACAGGCACGGGCAGAATTTACAAGGGATTATATATACAGGGGACAGGGCCACATGGACCACTGTTAGGAATTAGCACTTTTTAGAAATAGCACTTAGAACATAGGAATAAAACTTTAGAACATAGCACATACAATCACTGTAGCACTAAAAATAGAACATGTAGCACACAAACAGTAACTACTGGTATCAGAAAGTACCACCTACGCGACCCTAACCACCTTTAGGAATATCACGCAGGGAACTAGGACCTCACTAGTACCACCTGTACTAGGGAGAAAACAAACAACCACCTAAGTATCACAATACCTGTAGGGGTAAACGCACATTACACATGACACATAAAAACATTCAGAGGTGTAAACACAATTCAGGACAGAAAATATCATGAAGGCATTGCGCAGGTGCAAAAAGTACATGTATGAAAATCACCAAGTGCCCTAGGGGAGGGCACAACACAAGATAACTGTCCGCAGGCCAACTGGCCTCTCAGGATGCAGAAATACCCAATATACAGCGATATCAGGGAGCGACTATGCAGGCTGCGCAAGCCAGGCGCACAAGGCACAACCTAAACGTGGCAGCTGCCCACTAAGTGCTGGCCAGCTGTAGGGACTGGGGCCTGGGCACCTCTGGGCCCTTAGAACAATCTGTCGCCCTTGGAGCCTCTCTGGGCTCTAAAACAATGAAATGCCCCCTAGACAGCGTGGGAGCCTCGTGGGCTCTAGAACGATGTGCCCTCAACGTTGGAGCGCCTAGCGCTCTAAATACTCATGCCCCCTTGGAGCCTTGGCTTCTAAAACAAATATGCCTCCAAACGTCGTAGAGCCGAGAGCGGCTCTGAATCAACCAATGCGCCCCGTCGGTGGAGTCCCGCTCGGGTGACTCGCGAGCCTCGCCGGCTCTCAAATAATGTGCCCCTTTGGTTGGAGTCCCACTCGGGGGACTCTTAAATAGCAATGCCCCCGTTGGAGTGGTCCGCAACTGCGGTGATGCTGGGGGGGACAGGGGCAGAGACCACAACCACACGGAGTCCTGCTTACCTCGGACTCCCGCGTGGTCTGACACTCCGTCCTTCTCTCTGGTGCCGGCTTTCCCTGCACGGTCGAGCAGCCGAGCCGCGCTGCCTTGCTCCTTTCACGGGCGGCTTGTGGGGCTTTCGCCAGAGCGGGGTAGGCTCCCGCCTGGCTCCTCTGTGGCTGCGAGGCTTCTCCTTTTGTTCTCGCGGTATTTCCTGGTGCCGGGACTTCCTGCCCGCTCTGCGTTCCAGTGACGTGGCGGTAGGAGTCCCGGTTGCCAGGCAACCCTCTGGCTTCTCGCGGCGCCGGCGGTAGCAGCAAAGAACTTCTCTCCACTTTACCGAAGCGCAGGGTGGGCTCCCGCCTTCGGTCCAAATAAAAATACAACGATGGCTCCTATTGTTTAGGCACACCAAGCGGGGTGGGCATCCGCGACAGCACCAGTATGCGGGGTAGGCACCCGCTATCAGAAATAAAGCGCTCCTGGCGCTGAGGGCAAAGGTGGAAGCGCTTTCTGCGCTAAAGGAGAGTCCAGCGCTCCCAGGCGCTGGAGGCTTCAGCAAAAGTCCCAAATCAAGCGCTCCTAGTGCTGAAAGTCAAAATGAAAGCGCTTCCAGGCGCTTTGGGGGGTATAAAAGAAAAAGAGAAGGTCCAGCAAAGTTTTAGGAAGGGGGCAAGGCTGGGCCAGGGGCCAGCTCACTGGGCCCTCCAGGGCAGGGAGGCAGTCCCAAGTGGCGGTTCCTCCTAGCCTCCAGCAGCAGCAGCCCCCTCCTGTCAGGATCCAAAAAGCAGAACAAATTGTAAGGGGACACATCCCCTTTTTATACAGTAAAAGTCTTTGTTCTTGGTTCAGGGTGAGGGGGAAAACCAGTCGCAGCTGGTTGGAGAGCACCCTTGATGTGCTCAGCCCCTCACCCTATTCACTGGCAGGGCTAGGGTCGTCAGTCGCACCACAGGGGGCGGAGCCAGCATTGTGTGTGGAAAACCCTGCCCTATTCAGGACCCAGGTGTACTCCTCCCACCCATCTAGCTGCTGATCTCCCCATTCACCACTGGGTGACTCATCCTGACTCTGGGGAATCCCTAGCCCGTCACATGACATGACCAGCCAATCACGCGACAGACACACTGCACACAGAAGTGCCCACTTCTAGAAGTGGCACTTCCACACTAGGTACATGCACGCCGCACACATCATCGCGCAGCATTCACTCCCACGAGTCCGCACATACCAAACTCGGGCCTGCACACCCCACGCATCAGGAACTACTAGGGACACATACATTCCCCATGCATTCCTATGGGAGGGCAGGCCTATCTCACCACATGCACTCAGAGCACGCGCGCACTTTATCCTGGGACACAGGGAAAGTGCGCAGAAACCAAAAAAGTCACCACACCAAGTCACCAGTAAAAAGCAAAAAAGTTCAGAGGTGAACCTGCCAGAAGGGCCAAGTCCAACACCCCCCCATACACAAGTTCGGGTCTCGTTGCGTCCCTGCAGTAGACGCTCCGATTAGTTCACAGACAGTTGTCTCTGACGAGTGTGAGATCTCGGCGAGCGCGCCCTTAGGGTCCGGTCCCCCGTACCCGTGCCACACCCCCATAGGCCAGTCCAATAGCCTGATTGGCTACTGGCCGGCGGAAGTACTTACAGGTCACCCGTGATGGGTGTCCGGTCAGAGTAGGGAGCTGGAAGGGTGGAGTCATGGGGGGGCTATTTAGGCCCCGCGTCCACTTCCACTCTTCCTCTTTTTCCTGCTCGTTGCACCTGGACCAGTGGAACTATCTGATCTCCCACCCACCCGTCCCTAAGATTAGTGGTTTGGGGTAGGTTAAGAGGGGGAATGGTGGAAAAGATTCCACAGAACAGTGATTTTCAGGGTTAACGGGAGGCCTGCTTACATACTCCTGAGTCCAGCACTGAGGGGAGAGACGGTAAGCTCTCCGCAGGGATAATGGGGAAACCGGCTGGGGAGGCAAGGGCGACAGGTCACACGAGCCTCCTTGGTAGCCTGGTGGTAGAAGGGTGGGCCCCCTGAAAGGACGAACAAGGACCGAGGGCTGGGGGCTCACCGCTCAATGACGCATGTGGGTTGCGCCTTGCGTGGTTCTCAGATAGGGGATGCGTGCCAGAAGGCCCCTTGGTGCTGGAGTAAGTAGATATTGTGAATATTGAATTTTAAATGTGAATTTTATAAATGCTTTTGTCATGTTAATGAATGTTTTGATGGTTAATAAACATGGCCGTTTTACCCACAGTCTTGGACTGGCTAGTTTTGATTGTGGGATAGTATGAGGTTGGAGCGGGGTCATCATGGAAGGTCCGGGCTCTATGGGGCCGCACTGTTGGTGATTATACTTGCTCATCTTGCCTCAGTTTTTTATTGCAATGTGTGCCAGAATACTTAACAATTCTTTGTGATTTATATTTAAGCCTTCCACCATTAATAGTTTGTTATTGTCAGTGTAACACCAGTATTAGCATGGCTAGGCTTAGACATAAGTTCTCTAGCTCAGCACGCCATAGATGTCCCAGTCGGCACCTCATTGGTCAGGACAAACAAACTCTGCTTTGCTGGTTTTCTTGTTCAGAGGGCACGTGACCTGACAGTTTTATCTAAGCGGTTCCTATTGGAGCAGGAGCAAGACTGATCTGTATATTGTTGCTTCCTGTCGTGAGTGACACAGCAAATGAGAAACAAAACAAACAGTGGCTTGAAATGTGGCCCAGAGTAATCTCCAGTGGCTAGGCTTTAGTCAAGCATTCCATCCATCACTTTTTCCCCGCATCCTTCGAGGTGGTCACACTGTGTCAGAAGGGCGGGTAGTTGAGACAACAGCCTATCTCAGTGTTCTACTGGTCATTGGAGAGTGCCAGGAGCGTGCTGCTGCGGTTTCCCCCTAAGTGGGTACCACACCCCTGGCACTGCAACTGAAACATGCTTCACAAAACACCGGCCCTAGTCTTATCAGGGGGTATCGCGCTTTCCTACAAGTGCATTCAAAGCATTGATAAGGTGGAAAATTGCTAAATGCGTCACAGAAATCAAATGACTATGGCCAGTTGCATACATGCCAGTAGACCCTATTCAGGAGGGAGACTCCCGATGTTTGAAGCCAAAAATGATTCACTTTTAGGTGTCTCCTGCCTAAAGTTGCCTCCGTTTTAATATAAGCAAATGGGGAAAAGGCATTAGCCCAATGTTTGTTTTTCAAAATTTCCCACTTCCCAGTTTGTAAATGGTGTAACGTATGTTGCCACATACCATCACTTCTTTTACGACCAACATTTATTTTAAGAGAACTGGTTTGCATTCCTGTTTAACAACGCATCCCCTCCCCATCATAGTTTCAAGGCAGAAATTCACCCCCCTTTTTTCTGTAGCGCATCTATCACGTAGATTAAGATTTTAAACGGAACTGTCAACACACGCAGCGAGATCATATGTCCTATTTACAATCCTTGGCTTTATTTCTGATCCCATCTTAACACAAAAAAATCTTCATCAGCAAAAGGCCCATTTGATTAAGTACCTCCACGATTAGCATCTATAAAAGGGCCCAGTCTATTTTTATCGGAAAACAAAAAGACGCGCTGGGCCGCATTTGTTCTGCTCCATTTTGCCACGAGCACACTGTGAAATTGATTACTTTTGTTTTTCATGCTGGAGTCTTGCATTGTCTCATATTTTAACATGTTTAATTTTCGTTCCCTTTGAAAGGGGATGATGGCAATCTCCCTCTCCCGTGCTGGGCCTGTGTCTGCACAAGGAAGCCCCTTTCCATTCTCCCCCTGTAATCAAAAGCTGTCATCCACCTAATGATTCCCCTTTTATGCTTACTTCAATGGCTGCGCGGTGCAAGCGGCGGTGACTGGGAGCTATCCTTTCAGACTCTCGAAATGAAGACATCAGTTTATCAGTCGAGCCCTGCTCTGCTCAGAAAGGGGCAGAAAGATGCCTTTGAGGGAGGAAAGCACTTATCGCTCAGTTAAGAGCTGTGAAATAGCATTACGGGGCGTGTTCGCGTGTGCTGAGCCTTCTCGGTTAAACTCTGCTTCAAGTGAAGGGGTTCTCATTTCAGGATAAGTCAACGCGTGCACTGCGCGTGACCCCTGCCTTGACAACCTTAATACGGAAAAAAGTGGAACACAAACTTTAAAGCAAATGGGAAGAGGCTCAGAAATCCAGCCCTGCAGTTGGAACACCGTAAAAGTATTTTGAATTTAGGGCTATATTCTTAGGTTCTTTTGCCATGGGCTTTTTGCGGTTATAATGGGATCAGTTAGCATTGCGAGACTTTCCTGGAAATAGTTTTATACTGCGTCCTGATGTTCTGCTATTGTGTATTTTCTTCAGTTTTGTATTTGGGGCATTTGTGAATGGCAATTTTATATTTTGTGTATCCTCACTTAATAAAACACACCGACCCATAAGGAGTATGAATTACAAATTTTTACACACGTAAAGTACAGTAGAGTTCTCCTCAGCCCGGTAGCATGCAAATGACCACACCACACAGGAGGTCTGTCGTGCATGTCTTTATTCTTCAGAGTGCAACCGTTGACTGTACACACTGCGTCATAAACTTTATTAACCACACCCAAACGATTAAATCATTCTCCTACGGAGCCTATCAGGTACCAGAAGGGTCCCGCAATTCCTACTCAGACGAAACTACATCTCCCCCTTTCATGAATAGCGAGTACAGACATTACATATATATAAATGATAGATTCCTCATTTAGGCGCTTGAACCAGTTTTCCAGACCCAGTCGGGTGAGGTTCATGAGGTGGAAGAGCAGGGCCTACGTTGGGCACTGGAGATGCAGAAGTAGGTGTAGGAGTTGGGCTCTTTGGGCTCTCAAGTGGGCGGGTCTCACTTCTGACATTTGGAGCCGACAAACATGGAGGCAGGTGGTAACAGTAATTGGGGGTTTCGTTTTGTGGAAGAATGGCGCTCAAGCGTCTGCACCGTGTGTGTATATGGAAATGGGTAGGTACGGTGCAGACAGGTCAGGGGAAACAAACCCTATGAAATAACCCCTGCATCTGGGAGGGTCAAGACCCTCTTAATAACTGAAACTGAGGTCCTGTGCACACATATTAGGGTGATGTTCTGGATGTTCCCAATGTATATCAAGCGGTTATCAAGGATCGCATGTTTCTTAAATTATGAAGGTAGGCATCAGGTGTGATTTAAGCAAGATTTCTTTATATGCGTCGAGTTCAGACCAATACAATAATGAAAGTAAATCAGCCGACACGTGTTTCGTCACAACGTGTAGCGTAATGACTCTTCAGGGCTGGGAAGGACATAAAACAAAGGAAATGAGTAAAGGAAAAAGGGGGAGAAAGACAGGGCAAAAAAACAAGCATAATTTCCAAAACCAGCGTACTACTGTACCACTAAACATGGAGGCAGGTCATGTGCTCGTCACAACCATCAGGGGTTAAGCATCAAACACAGCATCAGATTTGCGTTTATTTTTTTGCTTGACTAGGACCCAGTCTCCTTCTTTGAAAACCGTGTTCCAAGCACATCTGCATTTATCAGCATAAGTCTTCATTCTGGACTTGTGCAAGGAATCTGTTGCACGGATCTCGTCCGCATTTGTCGATCTATGAGTGGTCCATTGCAGCAATTTGGTTGTCATGACTCTCCTAAACGTCAAGGTGGCAGCGTTTCCACCTGTAGTGGAATTGGGAGTTGATCTGAAAAGACGAAGGGCTGAACATAGAGCCAATTTGAAATCAATTACTTCTAGCACAGCATGCTGAACTGCTCTCTTTATGGTGCCCATGAAGTGTTCAACAACAACATTGGCCTGTGGTCAGAGAGGACTACTTTTCTTATGTTTTAACATTGATGTTAGTGAGAAAATCTTTAAACTTTTGGCTGTTGAATGGTGGGCCATTGTCAGATTTGAGAATAGAGGGAACACCCCATGTAGCAAAAATTGCATTTAATGACCCAATGACTGAATCATATGTGGTTGACGACAGGTCTTCTACAAGGGAAAATCGTGGGTGCTCATCAATAACTACCATGAGATGATGTCCATTTTTGAGGGGTCCAGAGAAATCAACTGCAATCCTCTCCCACACCTGCTTTGGGAGGTCAGACATAGCTAGTGGATGCTGCATTGTTTTGGGAGACAAGCAGTTGCACAAATGACAGGCCTTTAGTTCTCTTTCAACTCTTTCATCAAGGTGAGGAAACCACACTTGGTCTCGAAGAGCTCTCTTCGTGGAGACAGTGCCACTGTGACCATTGTGGGCTAGTTCAATGACTTGTTGATTCAGACTATCTGGAATTCCATTTGAAGAACCTCTTAATGTTATGGTTTCTTAAATGACAGAGAGTTCTTCACTTACTTTTTTGAATTTCTTATACTCAAAGTCATCCGTAAAAGGTCGAGTCTGTTTCTTCCAGGATTGCTGGCCAATAATGTCTTTGCAAAAAAGCAGTCTCGATCTGTATTTGTAGCAGTAAGAATTGGTTCCACTGAAAGAGCTGCAGACATGCTTGACTTGACTTTCAATTAGGGTTTTATATAGCGCATTACTCACCCATAAGGGTGTTGAGATGCTGGGGGGAGGGTGTTCGGGCAACCCCTAGGGCATGTGAAGAGCCAGGTCTTGAGGTTTTTTCTGAAGGCTTGCAGTGTAGGGCTTCATCTGATGCTGAGGGGGAGTTATGATGTAAGAGAAAGATCTGCACCCCCTTTTGGCTCTGTGGATACAGGGGATTTTGGCAAAGGCTAGGATACAGGGGATTTTGGCAAAGGCTAGGTCGGTGAAGCGGAGGTTTCTCTTGCTGGCGTGGAAGAAGATTCTTTCATTGAGGTATTGGGGTCCGGTGTTTAGAGGGTTTTGTAGGCATGTGTGATCAGCTTGAAGGTAACTCTCTTTTCGACCGCGAGCTAGTAGAGGTCGTGGAGATGCTGGGTGATGTGGTCGCATTGTGGGATGCTGAGGACTAGTCTGGCTGTGGCGCTCTGGATTGTCTGGAGTTTGTGAAGGAGAGATTGGTTGATTCTGGTGAATCAAACGTTTCCATAGTACAGCCTGCTGGTGATGGTCTTCCTGGATTTGGGAGGATCCATCTGAAAGTCTTGCGGAGTATGCTGAGGGTGTTGAAGCATGTGGAGGACACTGCGTTGATCTGTCAGATCATGGTGAGTGAGGAGTCAAGTATGATGCAGAGGCTGCGGGAGTGGTCCGAGGGGGTGGGAAGGTTTCGAGGGCAGGGGCCACCAGGTGTAGTCCCATGTAGCAGGGGTGGATCCGAGGATGAGGACTTCCGTTTTCTCCGAGTTGATCTGCAGGCACCTGCTGTTCATCCAGGATGTGACATCCTTCATTCGTTCCTGGAAACGGTGCCTGGTGATGTAGGGTCCCTCGGTGAGGGAGAGGATGAACTGGGTGTTGTCAGCCTAGGATACCATGTTGAGTACATGTTTTCTGACGATCGTTGCAAGGGGGGCCATGTAGATATTGAAGAGCGTGGGGCTGAGCAAGGATCCTTGGGGTACTCCGCATCTGATCTCAGTAGGTTCAGAGAGGAAGGGCGGGAGTCTTGTTCTTTGTGTTCTGCCGGAGAGGAAAGAGTGGATCCAGTCTAAGGCAGTTCCGTGTATGCTGGCTTCGTGGAGTCTGTTGGCTAGCGTGCGGTGGGAGACGGTGTTGAAGGTTGCTGAGAGGTCTAGTAGAATTAGGGCTGCAGTGTGGCCTTGATCGAGGAGGATTTTGTGGATATTGTGGTGGAAGAACGAGCTGAGTTTGTTGCAGGAGGTCCTGGGAGGGAGGGACAGTGCAGGTTTCGCTCTGGGGTCTGGTGAATTCTTGTATGATGGTGAAGATTTCCTTGGAGTTGTTGGATTTGGAGAGTATTCTGTCCTGAATGAAGTTTCTCTTTGTAGATCTGATGAGTAAGGTGGTGTTGCATTGTGGCTGCCCTGTAGATGGTGCATGCTTCCGGGTTTTTGCTGTTTCTCCATGCTTTCTCCAGTCATTGGCATGAGCGCTTGGATTCTCGGAGGTCTGTGGTGAACCAGGTTGCTTTCGTGTTGTGTCGTCTATTGGAGTTCCGAAGGGGGGTGAGCATGTTGGCGCAGCATGTTGGCGCAGTCGGCGATCCATTGGTGGAAGTCATTGGCTGCAGTGTTGGTGTCTGTTGTGGTGGGGAAAGAAGTGCTGCTGAGGGCACAGGGGAGCTGCTCTTCGGTGATTTTGCTCCAGTTTCTGTGTGGGATGCATGGTGTAAGCTTGTGACTGGTGTGTTTCGAGAAGGAGAAGTGAACGCAGTGGGGGTCCGTCCAGAGAGGATCAATGGTGTGACTGAAGTAAATGTTGTTTCCTCCGGCGAAGATGGGGTCGAGAGTGTGTCCTGCCATGTGGCTGGGGGTGGTGATGTGTTGCTTCAGTCTGATGTTGGCGAGCTTCTCTAAAAGGGCAGTGGAGTTGTGGTCACTGAGGTTGTCAAGGTCGAAATTCAGGTCTCCGAGCAGAACGTAGTCTGTGGAGGTGAGGGTGTGGGGCGCGATGTAGTAAGTGAGAGTGTTGGTGAACGTGGAGCACGGTCTGGGAGGTCTGTAGTCGAGAGATCCACATAGTGTAATTCTGGTGTTGGGCTGGATCTGGAAATGGATGTGTTCCTTGGGGGGGGGCTCGTCATCGTCCACAAAAGCTCCCTCCGACTGACAACCTCCAGTTGTCAGTCGGAGGGAGCTTTTGTGGACGATGACGAGACCTCCTCCAGAGCGGTTGGGGTGGTCTTTCCTCAGGATCTTATACCTGTTGAGGATGGTGGTTGTAATGTTGGGAGCGGAGCTTGCATTGGTCCAGGTCTCTGTGAGGAAGGGCGAGAGGGTGTTGAGGAGATCCCAAATTTCTACTGCATGTCTGTGCAGGGCGCGTACCCCTAAGCAGCAGTGTTGGTGTCTGTTGTGGTGGGGAAAGAAGTGCTGCTGAGGGCAGAGGGGAGCTGCTCTTCAGTGATTTTGCTCCAGTTTCTGTGTGGGATGCATGGCGTAGGCTTGTGACTGGTGTGTTTCGAGAAGGAGAAGTGAACGTAGTGGGGGTCCATCCAGAGAGGATCCATGGTGTGACTGAAGTAAATGTTGTTTCCTCCAGTGAAGATGGGGTCGAGAGTATGTCCTGCCATGTGGTTGGGGATGGTGACGTGTTGCTTCAGTCTGATGTTGGCGAGCTTCTCTAAAAGGGCAGTGGAGTTGGGGTCACTGAGGTTGTCAAGGTCGAAATTCAGGTCTCCGAGCAGTACGTAGTCTGTGGAGGTGAGGGTGTGGGGTGCGATGTAGTAAGTGAGAGTGTTGGTGAACATGGAGCACGGTCTGGGAGGTCTGTAGTTGAGAGATCCACATAGTGTAATTCTGGTGTTGGGCTGGATCTGGAAATGGATGTGTTCCTTGGGGGGGTCTCGTCATCGTCCACAAAAGCTCCCTCCGACTGACAACCTCCAGTTGTCAGCCGGAGGGAGCTTTTGTGGACGATGACGAGACCTCCTCCAGAGCGGTTGAGGTGGTCTTTCCTCAGGATCTTATACCTGTCGAGGATGGTGGTTGTAATGTTGGGAGCGGAGCTTGCGTTGGTCCAGGTCTCTGTGAGGAAGGGCGAGAGGGTGTTGTGGAGATCCCAAATTTCTACTGCATGTCTGTGCAGGGCGCGTACCCCTAAGCAGGAGTTTGGGTGCGCTGGTGTCCAGATGTGGGTGAAGGAGCAGCATCAATGTCGGCAAGAGAATGAACCTTAGGAGATTCTTTGCATCAAGAGCTGGCAGTTGTTGCGTCCAGGGTTGAGAGCGTGCTGGAGTTGCAGCGGTGGGGGGTCAGATGACCAGGGTCCCTGGCGATGGTCACAGTCGGGTCACAGACGTGCGCAGACAGGCTTGCCTTTGGCACGCCTTTGGCAAGGCCACACAGCAGCCACCAGTAAGTAGGGGTCAGCGGGAGGGAGAGCAGCTGGGCGGCGGGAGACGGAACACACGGGGGAGGGCCACAGGTGCAGCAGTAGCAGGAAATAGAGGAAAACAGCAAAAATTGGAGAAAAAGGAAAAAGACAGAAAAAGACAAATTAGGCAAAAGGCAAAGAGAGAAAAGGAAATGGAAAAGAGAGCAGATAGAAAAAGACTGGCAGAGAGGACCAGTAGAAGAGCAGGCTCCACCCACTGGCAGGAGCCTGTGGATGGAGGAGGGCCTCGAAACACCTACCTGGAATCAGAATGTTATGAAGTTAACATAGGCCTCAGCCACTTTTAACGTTTTTCTGTGACACTGCACTCGTAAAAATTAGTTATCAGGATTTTGATCTGTACCTGACCTATGAGCAATAGTGTCATTTTAATCTTTCAGCCACAACCCCCACCTCTCGATGAGAGGGGGCATCTTGTCTTGGATTCCCAAAAATGGTGATCGAGGCCTGGTGGTCAGTGACAAGGGTGAAGTGCTTTCCATATAGAAACACATGGAAGTGTGCACTACAGCTAGATTTTCTTTCTGAGGTTGGGAATAAGCACGTTCAGTCTGCGACAGGCTTCTGTTTGCATATGCCTCACTGTGCCATTGAGTGTTGTTGTGTCCACTGTGCTGGGCAAGGATTGCACCCAAACCCACCAGGCTGGCATCTACCAGAATCTCTGTATGAAGTATTCGATCAAAATAGGCATTTCAGTAGCACTCTCAATTGCATATTTGATTTTCTTAAAGCTTCGTTCACATTGAGGTTACCACTTCAACACAGCGTCCTTTTTTGTCAAGTCTCTCAACGGGGCCCTGATTATGGCAAAATCATGAATGTACCTGAAACAAAAATCGTTGCAATTAAAAACAATAAAATAGTGAATAAAACCAAATACCTTATTCACCAATTAATATACAACTGTACACATAAAAGAAGGAAGGTTGTTTCTATGGTTACATGCTGCACTAGAACATTGATACCGCAATTGCACTTCTTTTATCACAGTTGTTAAAAATTCATTAATCTGCATCAGTAAATAAATTGCATACATGTACAAGGGCTTTGCCATGTTGCTTTCGAGTGGCCCCAAATACCAGTATTTCATCACTGTAATTAAAACCATGTGTGACAAGCTGCATTATGCGGTGAATGAATTCTGAAAGAGTTTTACAGCTGACAAAACCCTGAATCTTGGTCTTTTATAGCTAAACAAACTAATATGGGTGTAACATGTACCTGCAAATCTTCCTCTGGTTCAAGTCGATGATTTCCCTTTTCAGATCAAGGCAAGAAAATATATTTGCACCATTCAGCTGTGCAATCATGTCTGCAGTGTGAGGACCTTGACATCGTTCTCTCTCGGTTGGCCTGTTAGCTTGGCGCATGTTGACACAAATGCGCACAGCACCACCATTGTCCTTTTTAGGCACTGCCACTATGGGTGAAACCCATGGTGTCAGACCAGGAAAGTGTTCAATGATGTCATGCTTTATCAGCGTTTCCAGGTCTTTCTCATCAGTTTCCTGCAAGTGAAATACAATTTGATGATATCATTGAGCAATAGTATGAATGTCCTCATTGATATGAAGTTGCACTTTCATTGTTTTAAGCTTTCTTAGTCCATGAAACAAGGACGGGAACTGACTTTCTATGTCTGCATGTGCATCTATGTTATAGTTGATGGAGATCAGACCCATGTCAGCAGCAGTATTGAAACAGAGTAAACATGCACTTGACGAAGCACCTTGAAGAACATGAATTGGCACATGTACTTTGGTCTTCTTCTATCACATGAACTAATTGAACTTGCAATGCCTGATGAGGGCCTCAAGTTTTTTGACACACTCTTCCACCATTTCTCCAGCTTGCTGTCTTGCTTGATTGAAGATGTACCTTTCTTAGTCGACTTTCGGATTTGTATTCAACTTGGTTTCCAATGTCTCCTTAATCTGATGGTAAGATATTTCATCAGCTTGAGGTATTTACTTTATCACTTCCTTCAACCCGTCACCTGCAAGTTTCTCTAAGTATTTGATGATCTTTTTGTCATCTGCTTCCTCTAGCATCTCAATGAAATGATTTAATTTTTTGATCCATCCAGTTCATCTGCCAGCAATATTCTGCTTTTTTGCGGTATTGAATGGAAGCAGCAGTTTCAGGAAAATGCCAGCATGATAGCCAGTTGTGGACCTCACTGATGTTGATAGTAGAGCCCTCTCCAGCAACTTCTGCTGCCCGCTTGGACTGGCACCATTCATACCCTCTCTAAGCCCCAACCACATGCTTGCTTCAGTGTTGTCCCAGCCAATCTGTTCTCGCATGGCCTTTTTTCATCTTTGGCAGTGAGTAACTGTTTTGTCTAATGTACATGGTTGTCACCTTTCTCAACCTCCTGCATCAAACCTGGTTTTCATTACCTTTAGCATTTCTTGGCAACTGGATGCTTCTACTTTTGGTGAGCTTTTGATATGGCTATTGCTGCGTTTTGTGTTTCTCGTTCTGTATGCTTGACAGCTCGGTGTTATGTGGTAGCACAGTACCTCTTCTTTTGGCCTTAACAGCAGGTTCTGGATCAACAGTGTCTGAACTTTCCATAGGGCCTTCACCTTCTTCAAAAGCCTTGTACTGACTGGAGTGGCGCTATGACTCCACATATGCCAACCATTCATTGCTTCACTTTGAGGATCACATGGCACACACAAGCAGTTTGCTGGACTCTCATTTATTTGGGTTATAGATCCCCTATCTCGTCACAAGTTGTAGCATCTTCCTTAACCTGGTAGCATGGAAATGGCCATGCCACACACGGAGCTCTGTAGTGCATGTCTTTATTCTTCACAGTGTAACATGTAACTGTACACACTGTGTCATAAACTTTATTTACCACACCCAGTCACATCCAAACAAGTTTGTCATTCTCCTACAGAGTCCATCAGGGACCAGAAGTGTCCAGCAATTCATACTTACAAGAAACTACAGGTATCACTTGTGAACAAAATCTCAACATCCTTGCCCGTCTTCTTTTACGAAATACTGGTGCCACACTCAACTTCAAACCATAATCTATCATGAGGCCAAGGCACCCATTACACACCCATCCCAGATAATGGAATTCAAATTCCAAAGCTTTTGATAGCATGAGTCAACACAAAACACAGCTGCAACGTGCAGACACTCAGAAATGCAGGATCCTTTTTCAGTGCAGCCCAAGAAGACCACAAATGTGTTGCATCAGAAGATACAAGTGCATGGTGAACCAATTGAAGGAAGTACAAGAGGACCAGAGCTCATGTTCTGACAAAAGACCTATAAGGGAGCCAAATACACCACAAGGCCTTGCTCCATAAACACTGGAACCTAAGCAGAAACAAGGCAAGGTAGGAAGCTGGCGCTCTATATATTTAAGGCTTCCTGTTTTCCGTTTTTACAGATTTTTACAGATAAATACAGACTGAAAATATTTATTTTCTTGTCTGTATTTATTTTTAAATTTGGATAAAAACTGAAATTGGGTTGCTCTTTGAGTAATTATAAATACTGTCTGCCACGCCAATAGCTGTGTGGATAGATAGGTAAGGAGGCTAAAAAAGAAAGGACTTTTAGTAAAGAGGCTTTAACAGCAGTAGATATGAACACGGTTGATAGTGAAATTTACATATTTTCTTAGAAGCACATTGATTTATCTTCTGCGGGTGTTTATAGCACTGACACCTAATAGGCATTCAAGTATGAGTCCATATTTACCGGTTAAATAAATGTGGAAATATACTAATTCCAGCTTCGTTTTTCCACAAAACTCAAAATAAATATGGATAAATACAGATAAAATTAGCAAAAAAATAAATACAGATAAATACAGACAGAAATGTCTAAAAAATAAATACCATAAAACCGGGAGCTCTATATATATTGTACTAAAACCTAGTACACTCTGCAGAGAGTTCAGCGAGACCCAGATTGGTATACAAAGGCAAAAGTAGATGATACTAATGCTCTATTTGTGGTAGTGTGGGCAAGCAGTTAGGCTTATCAGAGGATATTGCTAAGCATTTGTTGTACTCACAGACGCAATAAATGAGACACACACTCAAGAATAAATCTAGAGACCAATTTGCACCGATTTTCATATAATTTTTAGGACCAAGAATTTTGTTCACAGGTAAGTACTTCTTTTGTTATGAATATTCAAAATTCTGAAAATATCTCATAGTTGTGCGCGATTACGCACAATAGAAGTCTAAGGAGAAAAATAAAAAAATGTATAGAAAATCATAAAGTTGGTTCACGGGGTTCACCTTCGGGTTTTAGGAGTGCAGGAAGGAAAGGTCAAATGTTCCACCAGCGGATCATCGGGAGTGTCTCGGATTTGGCCAGGAACCATGTGCTGAGGTCGTTGGCTAACAGGCGATATGGAGAGGGGGCTACCTAAGAACAGACTGCACAAGAGGACTTGCGGGGACGTCCAGGGGACCCTAAATGACAAATCGCATCTCAAGGGCCTCAGGACCATCGGTATCCATGCCAGGTAGCCTGGGTGCAGAGCAAGTAGGCCACTGTGAATCGAGAGGCTCTTTGGGGTCAGGAGCAGGCAGGTTGCAGGGATGATTCCGGGACAGGTGGGCCACTCATGGTGTAGGTCTCAGTGGATCTCAATGTCCTTGGATAGGGGCATACTTTCTGGGCAGTTGGAGTCCAGATTGGATCTCGGTGTCCGTTGCAGGTACTCTGTTACTTTGGGTATTGTTATAGCACGGCTCTGGTGAGTCCTGTTGTTATCTCACTTGGAGGGGGACAGATCTGACCCTCTGGAGCTGGTGTACCTCTTTTAGTTGGTTGCTGAGTTGGCATCACCAGGTAACACCAAGTCGGTAAGCTGGACTCTGCGGGTTCTGTGTCTTCGGATTGCAGGGGCATAGTTCCTCTACTCCATGGGAGTTTTCTGGTGAATTTTGAAGGGCTGGATGTAATACTGTGTTCTTGGAGGCCTCACAGCAGCAGGACGAGACTGCACACCATGAAGTCCTTGAGTCAGTAGGCAGGGTTTCACACCAAAGTTCTACAGCAGATACTCCGTTCTCAGGTCAGCAGCTCTTCTTCATCTGTTTTCTTCTTAGATCCATCAAATCTCAAGTTCAGGGTCCAGGGGTGTCACCTAAATGCAACATTTAGGGGCGTTAAAGAGTGTACCAGGTAGTATCTGTAGGAAAGTTCCTCTTTTTGCATGGTTGCCCCCACTTTTTGCTTGATGTTGATGCTCTTTTGACTAGGTGTACCCTGGGTTCCTGCCAACCAGGTACCCAGGGCCTATGTTCTTTCCATAGAACTGTATTGTTGCACACCCAATTGGCAACTCTCTGGCCACATCTAAGTCCCTTGTAAAATGTACCATGGGTACCAAGAGCCCTGTGACCAGGGAAGGCCTCTAAGGGCTGCAGCACATATTGTGCCACCCTTAGAGGCCCTGTGCCCTGACACACACACACTGCCATTGCAGGCTGCATGTTTTGGTGCAGAACAAAGTGAAAAGTCGACATGGCACACATCCCTGTGTGCCATGCCTACAACCCACTGCCTATTGCATGTGTTAGCAACTCCTCTAGCTGGGTGCACTATGTCACTTGTTAGTTGTACAGGTGCATACGCCCTGTTCCCCTACAGGGTCTAAGTCCATTCTTAGACATTTTAAGTGCAGTAAAGCCATGAAGAGTATAAGGTCTGGAAGTTTGTCATTACGAACACCACAGCACGATAATCACTTTACTGAAAACTGTCAACTGTCAAGCTTTTCAGCACATCAAACCCACACTGAAGTCAGTATGGGATTTAATGCAAAATGCACTCAGAGGGCATCTTAGAGATGCCCCCTGGAAAATTACCTCACTCTAGTGTCCAGGCTGACCGGCTACTCACCAGCTGCCACCCCCAGACATGTTTCTGGACAGCTGAGTAGAGAACCTCCGTATCTCAGGGCCCTGAAACAAAGCACATCCTGGAAAGAGGTGCCAAGCCTCCTCCCCCAGGATGGGCAGGGTCCACAAAGGGGTAGCTTCAAAGGCATGCTGCCTTTGTTGTCTGACCCAGCAATTTGCTGCTCCCAGCAACCGGCCCCCACCGATTCTGAACCCCACTTTGGGTGGGAGAATCGGCTGGATAACCAAGATCAGAGAAGAGGTGTGCCCACCTTTGCCAACCCCACCCCTGATGTGGGAGAGGCGGAGCACAACTCTCAGTCCCTTGAAAATTAAGGGACCCAGCCATCCAGAGTAAGGCTAATGTCCCCCTTCCACTGGAACCCCTGCCCCTGCCCCAGCCCCAGCCCCCTCGGACAGGTACCAGAACCGGTAAGGAAAACCCAATGCCAAAAGACACCCCTGCACCGGATACCCCACTCCTTGGATGGCCCAACCAATGGAGTCCCGGCATCCCACGACATCCCAACTTACCTCTCAATTGATGGTCACCTCCAGAAGACCTTCCTGCCTGAGCCTACAGTGTTCGTTCAGACTGGAGCTTCCTATTGAAACCAGCAGAACTTTCAATGTCAATCCAGCACCCTGCACCCGGGTGCCCCTGTGCCGTTGTGGGTGCACCTTGTGTGCTAACTTGGATCCTCCTTTACCCTGAGCTAAACTCCAGGAGCTTCGCTTCCACATCCAAGTGGCATGCCCGTGAGCAGCAACCATCCGGAGGAACCCTATCCCCACTAAATAATATTGGGCCTCAGCACTCTGCACCCGGCCGAACTAGTGCAGCTGAGGGTGTTGTGTGAATCCATCCTTTACCCTGGGCGAACCCTGGATCTAACCCAAGAAACCCGAATCCCACAACCAAGTACTACCTTTAAATCGATAACTTCATTTCCTCCCATAGGAATGCATTGACTGCTTTTCTGTGAAAAAAGTTTTAAGTGTGGAGTTGGAAACTGCATGAGAACTTAAGAAACTGTGGGGCCTATTCACAAAGGTAATCTGAGCCAAAAGTCTAATTTTACGACTTTTGGTATTCACAGAAGTCACTTACGACTTTTGGTATTCACAAAATTAATTTCCGACTCATATCTTTACATCTGCAATGGGGCCGGAATGCTTGCACTCAGGATGAAATGTTGGCACCCAGACTGGAATCTCCTCACCCATTCCAGAATCTTCGCTTCCGGACTGGAGACTCCTCACTCGGGCCGGAATTTCCACACTCGGGGCAGAATTTCCTCAAACGGGCCAGAGACTCCACAGCCGGCCGGAGACTCAGCAGCAGGGCCAGAGACTCTGCAGCTGGTCGTGAGACTCAACATTCGGGCAGGATGATCATTGTATTCAATGCTAAACACCTGTGGAAGTGCTTACCATCCCCAATGCTTGGATCAGATGAAGTCAATTACCACCACCTGCAAGACCTGCACCACAAACCATATAAAAGCATGACACAAACAAGGAATAGGTTTGTCCACAGAGAGTTCCTGCTTGCCTGCTCTGCGCATAACTTCAGGAAAATGCTCCACCAGATGAGGAAGAAAACTTACACAGATGAGGAGACCACCATGATCTTGGAGTTCATTGTGAGGCACCACAAACGGATCAATGATTTTCCCCCTTATAGCAACATTGGCACACAGAAGGCAGGGCTTTGGCAGCAGTTAGCCACTGAAGTCACAACATTGGGGGAGAATGTGCACACTGTCAATGACATGAAAAAGAAGTGGCAGGACAATAAGAGGCGGGTGAAGGAGTAGCCAGCATTGAGGTGGCCAGAATTCTCCCTGGTGTACAATCCGGACCCCGCCTCAATCTCACCACACTTGAGGAGGATGTCCTCAACACAATCCACCCCAACATGCTTCAAGGGCTGCCGGTGAGTGATATCCGCAATGTGGTACCAGGAAAATGTGATGACAAGATCATGTATATAAAATGACTGTCTGCGTTGCACCCCAATCGTGATTAAGGAAGTTGTCCAAAGTATGTATCAAAAGTATAGCGAGTCAGAGCCTCATGTATCTCCTTCAGTACGTTGCACCACAAGTCCAAGAATCCTGTGAGATAGAAATGGCAAATCCCATTCTCACTATCGAAAACATGGGCCCAGTACTGCAGCCGTATATACCTAACACTAGTAAGTAGCAATTGACAAAGTGCTACTTCCACTTAGCCAGCCACGGCCGGGGCAGTCAAGAGCATTTGAGGAGGCGAAGCAGGGGAAAATCAACAGACAATGTAATATGGAAAACAAAATAAAATTAACAAACAAAACCACTTACCTTGTGCTCACCACATCACCGGGCACAAGGTGAGTGTATCATTATTTTTAAGATATTGATTTTCCCTATTCTGTCGTCTGTCTTTTCCCCCTGCCCCTCCATGATCCCCCACCGCCCCACTGCTCCTAACTGCACCGGCTGTGGCTGCACTTAACATTACTGTTAGCATGTAGAAGCACTGAGGAAATGTCTGAAAGTTGCACATGTACATTTTTGATTTGGTAACTTTTCTCTGTTCTCCTATATTGACACATTCAGCCAGAGTACAGTCAACCACAAAAGCAGATGTCCCTGCATCTGCTGGGAGAAAACAACATCATCCAGAGCAAGGCATACCACATTCACAAACTGGTAAGTTAAACTGGTCTGGAGAGGGTCAAAAAGCCTACATTGTCAGCAGACAACAGATGGATATATAGGGCCCGATTCACAAAGGTAACCGGAGATGAAAGTCTAACTTTACGACTTTCAAAAGAACATTTACAATTAGTAAATGCCCTTTGTGAATAACGAAAGTCGAAAAATAGGATATTTTGGCTCAGTATACCTGTGAACTGAACTCTGAAATCAAATGCCACAATTAAAAAACGAGCATCCACTATATTGTTTTGTTACTGGCCCAAAATCTGGAAATCCAATGTTAACAAATATAACAATGATGAACAAGAAGTGGGATTCAATTGTGAGGAGCCTTAAAAATGCATCCAGTATCCAATTTTTATTTTATTTTTCAATACATGAAATTGTCCAGGTAGCCCAGTTGGTTATATTTGTAAACATTGGATTGCCTAATTTTGGGCCTGAAACAAAACAATATAGTGGACCCTCCTTTTGGAATTGTTGTGGTGTAAATTGAATAGTTCTGGCAATTAGGCTGTGGAGCCATTAAAAGTTGAACGTGGGATCACTGATGATAATTAGTATGATACACATGTGCTTATCTTTTTGTGTCTGAAATCAAGTGCATAACATGTGGGGGCTGGAATGTTAACTGGCAAACACACATATCATTGTAGGTCCAATGATGTTGTCCCGGATTCCAGTACCCACAGTGATATGTGCTACAAGGTTGCCTGTGACACCTAGTCAAGGACCACCCACTGGGCAGATGCTTGACCCTGATAAGTAAACACGGGAATAATGTACCTGAATGCCCATGCTCATGAAATGTGGCTTTAATGTCCACAGTATGTTGTATGTGTTCTACATCACTGTTGTCCTTAATCACAATATGCCTTCATATGGCATTTTACCACACACCATATCACAACAGGGTAGCGAGTGAAATGATGACACTAAAGGTAAGGCAATTTAGTGCAGTATGTACATAAGATACTATATTGTCTCATCTGAAGTGGAGTAGCCACAACTGGATTGTAAGTCAATGATATGAAAACTCTCAAGGAAAATCACAAGGCACAAAATGTATTGAAATTTGTGTGGATGAGGGTCGCACTAATGCCAGTTGTGTTGTTTTGGGAGGGGTGTATGGGCTGATAAGGTGGATGTTGAGGAAGTGAAATATTCATATCTGGTGTCCAATGCAAATCCTGTAGTGAAGGTAGCGATTTAGATGCATACATTGCTATGTTAGCATAAGCGCGTTAGCTTTTAGAAAGCCATCTTGCCACTTTTGCTGCTTTTGCACATGACACTGCTGAGACATGTTATTATTTGAGAACTGCTTGCTTGCCGTTTCTTCACATGAGAACTGTCTGTTGTTCACATCCCTAGACGTGCACGGCGACCTTGGTCTGGACATTGTGTGCAAAACACTCTGAGCAGCCAGACAATGTATGTTTTTGAGGCCAGGTTGATCGGCCCACTCTCTAGCCATAATATGCACACAGCTGCAAATACCTGAATGTCGAGAGCCTTTAATATTACAGTTTGCATGCGTTTGAAACACATTCTGGAGAAGAACATTTCCAGGCGCAGAGCAAAGCTGATCCTGTGATGTGATCCACAGAAAGCTGATCTTTACGGTATGGGGTTCCCCATTCAAGCCTAGAGACCTTCTACTAGTCTAATAATATTAGTTTACTAGCGAAAGGAAGGTGGCTGTATTCCACTATCATTTATACTATGATTTCTCCTTTCATTTTCTATGGTATTGTAACAATGCTGATGGTTTTAATTATAATCATTTGTCTGCTTATGTTAGCCAAAGTACTGCATCTTAGGACACGTAGTTTATAAAGTAAACCTTTTAAACTTTACCGTGTCTCTGATTACTCTTGTTGTGGATTGATATGTGTATAATAGCGAACAGGTATTTCTGATTCCCACCATTCCTGTGAAAACTCTAAGTCGCTTGTTCTGGGTTGTCTATACACTGGGACCTCCGAGATAATACGGATAATGAATGGGACACTGATGCTGGTCAGATAGGGGTTCTGGGTACTGAGGTGAGTTTTTGGTACACCACAATTCACTGAGGTCCTGGTTTCCTGCGCATAGTTCTGTGCATGAGCAGGATCCCTGCAACAATCCAGTGTAGGCAGCAACCATCCAAGCTTCTACACTTTCCCACAATGTGGGATCCTAGTCAAATGTTGAATTCAGCTTGCCTCCTCTTCGATCATATTCCCATATATAAGTGAGAGGATAATATATGAGGTTAGGATTTATGTTCTGCGTAAATTCCATATTTCCACTGCTTGGAATACCATGTTGTGTGTGTTACAAGGGCTGTTGCTGCCGGATGACCAAATAGATGTTCCCACATTGGATGCGTAGAGTGTTATATCTGGGTAGGTCTATGGCATGTGTTTTGGACTGCTGCGTGACCAGGGCCCCTCCCACCCCACAATGGATGGTCATCTCTCCTAACAATCTAGATGTGCATCTATAACTTACCTGACGGGCTCTCCCCTTTGGATTCACAGGGGTCTGTATCTTTTCCCACACCTCTTAGCGGCACCTATTTCCTTTCCCGCCCCCTTTTTGGGACGTTTTCTCCCATGTTAGGGGTTTGTGTTTTTTTTTTATTTTCCAAAAATTGTTTGGCTATCTGCACAGATTATTGTGATATGGCGGAGTGAAGCTACAAGTGTTGTATACCTGTGATTGACAAGACATGTTCGAATATCATCTTCTTTATTGTACAATAATGTGACGATGCGACATTGTGTCATGATGTCGTACATGGATAATGGGAACATAGGACACAAAAAGATTGAACATACCAAATGTGTGATCTCACAGTCCAAAATGGGCGTTGTGACTTCATGGGGAGGGAAGCACAATTGAGCCACAAAATGTACCTGCCTATTGGATATCTCACATATTAACTCTCCACTGCAATGTGTTGATCTGATGTGCAAATGTGAAACTGGTCACCCTGATGATGTACACTCCTTTATATTTGTCAACAGAAGGTGTAATCCACAGTAGGCTGAGGCTTCCAGAAAATATATCCCCTTCCTTCAAATATGTTACATTCTCATACACATTTGTCTGTTAATCTGTCATCTTGTTGATGTCAGTGCTGGGTGGAGGTAACAGCTGGCAACTGCTGCTGGTGAGCAGGGGCCCAAATGTAAAGTCCAGGAGGTAAACATGCCACACTCTGGCCAGAAATAGCATATCAATGGTCATTGAGAATGACTCATACCTGTTAACTACCATCCTGTGTATTTAAATATGGACATGTATGTTTCATGCCAGCTGCTGACAGAATACCATCAGTACAGCGGACAACACCGTCCCATGTTATGCAAGACATCCTTCCTGCAGCAGTGAAACCCATTCGCATCTGTCCATCAGGTAAGCATCAAAGGCTATTGTATCAAGGCTATTGAATTACGCACTCCGTGGTATTCAAGATTAACATAAGTGGTTTGAAGAGTTAATCAAGTTTGAGGGCATGCACTGAGGTATTGTCCCCTAAACCTAGGCATATGAAAATAATCAGGTAAGCATGCCATAGAGTGTTTCCCTATCCTGGATTCCAAAATCATTCAAAAGATCCAAACCATCTTTTTCATAGCATCTGGGGACCGTTACCTCAGCCACACCTATGAGGAGCCAGGTTCAGCAGTTGGCATGAGGGGGGATCGCAAAGCAACACAGAGATGTGGCTGGAGCTGGTGAGCTTGCTTGTGCATTGTACATCTCCATTCAACACTTCAGTGCAATGGTGTCAGCTGTCACGTGTAGGTGTGCCCAAACCAGGTCACTTGTGCATTATCTGTTGATGCAAAGTACAGTAGAATCAACCCTTGTGTTGCACCACATCTTATACTAGGTAATTACTTATCCTGTTGCAAACTCTATCTTCCAGGTGATCAGGACAGTGAACCTTCCACCAATGGTGGTCGACGGTTAATCATAGTGGAAAATCCACTGCTCTTGCAAGCAGCAATGTCAGTTGCAAGTACTGCGCAAGAGGAGGAGGAGGACAAAGTACCTGAGGAGGCTGCTGAATTTGAGGATGAGGGAGACTATCTGGCCTGCACATCCACCACCACCCCCTGTCCAAGAACTCCTACCACCTGCACATACACACCCACCCCCTGTCCAGGCACCCCCACCAACTGTATAGACACTATCAGCCCCTGTCCATGATCTTCCCCCTGTACAGGTAGATGCACCACACCAACCTGTACCTCAGTGACAACACAAATGCACTCACTCAGAACAATTCTCACCACCAACTTTGCGAAGTCGCTATCAAGATCCCCCTTGATCACATGGTAAACATATCATCCTGTGTGAATATGTGTAAATAAAATATAAATCTCCCCACAAGTCAAGACTGTTGCGTATTATGTTCTGATGGGCAAATATTTACCCTTGTGGTGGCCTAGAGATGTGGAGGATGATTTTTTGTGAGTGGCATATGTAAAAGTGTAACCCCATCTGTGCAACAAGCTATCATGTGGAGAGCAAGTAACTTCTCCCAAGATATATGTCCATACTTTGAACACAACATTCACAATGAAGTTAACAAGATAACATAGAGAAAGTATGAATCAAAATATATGCTTATGTAAATGGAATGGTATGGAGAAGAAAAAAAATCCAGCACCGCAGCCTTGGCCCACCGATGTCGCCGCCATCGACTCCAGTTTATCAACTAACAACAGCACTTCAGCAACGATAACGCCGCTGCTTACACCGTGACCTTCCAGCACTGCATCACTTCGCACCGCAGCCCTTATCTCACCGATGCTGCTGGATGACCGTCAATGAGCCGCTGCCTGCATGCAACCTGAGGACACCACACACCGCACAGCTGCACTTCACACTTCAGTCCCGACAACTGCCGATGCCGCTGCTCCCGACTTCAACAGCGAGGAGTTCGATCTGCAACTCGTGTGACTTCAAGGGCCCAACAACTCCTGCATGACCTTCGTAACTGATGCCTGCATACGCTGGTTCTTTGAGGCTCTTTGAGAGGTCACTGACACCCTGCATTTCTAAAGGTACTGTTTTGCGGCTCTTCCCGACATCGGAGCTGACCCGCGACACCGCAGTCTGCCTGAACTGTTTAGATTTGTTGTTCACTATGCCGCGATAGCCCCAGCAGAGCTATCAACTGCAAAGAACTGTATTTCAAGTCTATTTTTGATTATTGAAAGTTTCTGAGAACTGTATGGTGGATTTCTATCATTTTTGGTCTTGTTTGAAGTATATAAAAATATTGGATATTTTCCTAAACTGGTGTGATGTCCTTTTGTAGTGCATACACTGTATCACTGTCGGTTATGTGAAAATGCTTAACACACTGCCTCTATGATAAGCCTGACTGCTCGTGCTAAGCTACCAAGGGGGTGAGCAGGGGTTATTTTAGGAGTGTAACTCCTTTATCCTGACTAGAAGGAAAGGTCCCTACATGCGCAAAGGTGCAATCCCTTGTCAACTAGAGACCCCCATTTCTAACACCATGGATCTTGTAAATTCCTCTCACATCATACACACCTCATTACTGATCTGCAGCATGATGCGAGAGGGCATGTCTAGCTGACCCTCACATGCCCCATCACTTCCTGGGGTACAGCCTCAGGAGTTACAATACAGGGAAGGGTTTGTGTGGAACATGAGGGTTGTGGTGTCTCGGGTTCAGAGCCTATGTTGGAGTTTTCCTGGCAGTCACTTGGAAGGGAACTAGTTGCAGGGGGTGCAGCTGGAGACCCTGATGGAATGGGGGCCTCTGAATTCAGGGAGGGGCTGATGGCAGGCCCATGTTGTGTTGTGGCTTGCCCCAGGGACACCCCACCAAAAGAAAGTAGTGAATGGTCAGGGGGAGAGTCGATCTCCTCCCCCCTGGCCAGAAGTGTCCAGTTCTCCTCTCTTCCATGTCCTGAGCATCCACCTAGTCTGTAGCACTTGAGGTGTATTCCTGCTCAGTCCAGGTGGGCGTGATTCTCTTGCCTCCTGATGTAGAAGGTCCCTCATCCTCCTCCTCCTCCTCTTCCTTTTCAGTCGTGGAGAGAGGTTGTGGCTGCCTGTGATATGGAGTCTTTGCACTTTTACTCTACATGTCATCTGCTATGTATCATTGTATGAGACAACACAAATGCAGATTTGATGGCATGTATCCCAGACAGATAGGGCAGGATTCACCAAGCTCATCATCACTCATGTTGGGGGCCCCTCAGTTGTCGGGGAAGTCGATACAGTTGGGGGCAAATACTCCGCTATGCAATAGTTAGACCTCTTTGTGAATCAGGCACCCATTGTCAAAAGGTCCTGGGTGGTCTCACACATACACATACATCTAATCCTCTGAAGCATTGGATTCCTTAGGATAATTGACAACACTGATTGCTGACATCTGTACATGCCCTGATACATGGCCAGTCTTTTGACTCCTGTCAACAGCTGTGGTTTTTATACATTTACTGTGGCTTGAAAAGTAGTCTTGGGATGGAATTCTTGGACTGAGTGGTAAATATTCAACTTTCATCAATGACAACTGACTGCAAACCACATTTTGTCCGTAACACAACAGGTTGCTCAGGTGAAAAAAGTGCCAACCAGCTGATCACAGACTTGCATACCCTGACCTCTGTTTATGTTTATGTTTAGAGCATTTATGCAGCGCATGGCTGCCTAAGGGCTTCCCAGCGCTAGCGGAGCAGACCGATACTAATGCTAAGCGAAGTTAATGGTATTGAGTAAAGAGCCAGGTCTTGACTTTTTTTCAACACATAGTTTCAGCTTTCATGAATCTACATTCCCTTGGCATGGAGTTCTATAGCTTGGGTGCCAGGTGTGTAAAAGATCTGCCGCCCCATCTGGCTCTCTTGATTCTGGTTGTTTTTAGTACCGTTCGTTGCCAGAGCGATGGCTTCTGTTCGGGACATATAATCTTACCAGATCTCTGATTTTGCTGGGGCCCTTTCTGTGGATGGCGTTGTGCGTTAAGCAGAGTATCTTGAACTTGACTCTCGCCTCAATCGGCAGCCAGTGTAGTGCTTTTAAATGCTTCCTCATGGATTACTGTATGGGGGCTTTACACAGCAGTCTAACTGTGGCATTCTCTACAACCTGAAGTTTTTTTATGACATACTTTGGTGCCCCCAAATAGAGGGAGTTCCCATACTCCAAGCGTGTTGTAACCAATGCATAGATTACTGTCTTTCTGAGTTGAGGGTATGCGCTCCATGATTTTGTGGAGCATTCTAAGCAGCCCAAAACAGGTTCCTGCTAGCTTTTTTGCTTTTTTTTATAGTTAGCTCCTTATTGAGTTTTTATAGTCGAATTGGGGATTGGTGGACTGCCTAGACACATAGGCTAGCTGATCATAGGCCTGGGGACCGCCTTGTTTCCGAGCACCATAAGCTCGGTTTTATTCCTGTTCAGCTTCAGGCAGCTATCTGTCATCCATTCCACCGCTCTTTCCAGGTATTGCGCTATGCAGTCCACATCGCCCTTGCCTCTGTTCTGTGCAATGGCCCGGTTGCCCGGATTCAGAGCTAGCTGAGGTACATAAGGTATGTGTATGCCATGACTTAAAGCTATGTTGTGCAAACCACTACAGGCTAGTATGATCTTGCACACTACTTCAGGAGAGTACATCAGCACCCCCCTTGTACGGTCAAGACATCTGAATCGGAACTTCAGAAGACCAAAAGTAGACTTTATGTTGGCTCGACTGCGTATGTGTGCCCTATTGTACCTACGTTGAGGTACAGTGGTTGCGCGCCTGTATGGTATGAGGAGTTAAGGGGACAGTGCATACCCAACATCACCTAAGGGAAAATTGGGCAATTAATAACATTTCCCTCTTACATCTGTATAGAACATGATCCATACTTTGGTACATGAAGTTTCTGTTGAGACCGTGCATGTGGCATTAGGAATTTTATTGTAAAGTGGTTGTTAATGTGAGATGGCATTCATACATTACATTTATACATATCCCACATGTTTTGTGCTTGGTACTTACCCAGTAGCCACATGTTTCCAAATAGTCCCACAGCCATCTGCTGGGCAAGAGGTGACATGCGGAATACAAAGCTGTCAAGGGTACTGCCTGGAAACACTGCATGCACATCAATGAATCTACCACTGGCATCACAGACACCCTGCACATTGATGGAATGCCATCAGTGTCTGTTGCAGAAGATGTGTGCAATGTGGTGGGGTGGCTGAAAAGCCACATGGGCACAATTGATTGCAGCCAGCACACGAGGGAAGCGTAAAATGAGGTAGAAATCCCTAGCTGCCCTTTGTCTGCTGTCCAGTAAATGGGGCATTCATATGTGGAGGTGGGCTCTTCTATTGATGCACCTCAGTACCTGATGCAAGCACTGCGACTGGCTTGCTGAGAGATGCCCACAAGGTCACTGAAGACCCTTCGGCACGACCCCGTAGCAAAGAAATGGAGAGCATAAAGGAACTTGATATAGGCTGGGATGGCTTGGAAGCGACAGGTCACAGAGTCAAGTTACTGCTCCCACTCACATTCCATCTCCAAGATGACATCTGGAGGGACATGGTATCTGGCCTTGACATCTTGGCTGGACATCCGAAATAGGTTAATCCTTTGTCTAACTATCCTCTCTACTCTCCTCTTCCTCATCCTCCTTAAGTCTTCTTGCCACATGGCAAGGGACAGAGCAACAAACACCTTCAGTGACAGAGGTTTGTATATGTCAGCTTTGATTTTAGATGTGCTGCAGGGCTGGGATTTACTGTTGAGCTACAGTGCTTCAGCTGGAGCATGGTGGGGGATGGTGAGCAATTGCACAGGTATTTAGCATTGAAGACAATGATCATCTGGCCCGAGTGCGGAGTCTCCAACCGGGCTGTGGAGATTTTGGCCTGGGTGCATAGATTCCAGCCCGGGTGAGGAAATTACGCCTGAGTGTGGAAATTCCAGCCCGAGTGCGGATATGAGTCGGAAATTACTTTTGTGAATACCAAAAGTTAAGTGACTTCTGTGAATACCAAAAGTCATAAAGTTAGACTTTTGGTTCAGATTACCTTTCCGAATCAGCCCCATTGTGTTTAAAAAAACAGACTTACTTAGCTTTTATTTAGTAAATGTCCCAGTGTGATTTTTAGGGATATCACACTGAGTAGAAAATGTAGTCTGAAAGGGAATCTGAAAAGTAATCACAAAGTAATTGCAAAGTAACTGAAAAGTATTTTCAACTCTTTCTGAACATTTGACCCAACTGCATCTACATTCAACTTCATTCAACTTTATTATCAGAAAGTGCTATTTTTTACTTACCTGCACAAAGTTCGGCTTGGTTCTAAAAATGAAATATTACAAAGAAATATTTTTATACAAAATAATTGGTCATAGTTCAGTCTTTGAGTGTGTAAAATCATTTCTTGCCTGAGTGTGTATAATAAATGCTTAACACTGCCCTCTGATAAAGCCTTACTGCTCACCCACACTACCACAAATAGAGAGTAAGGCGGTATACACTTTAACCTCTGTAAGCCTTTAGGGATCCATGTGGACTCTGTGCACACTATACTTTACTTTGGTATAGTATATACAGAGCCAGTTTCCTGCAGTAGCCAAATGGGCTACCTATCATTAAGGTGTCAACATCCTCCTATGATCACATCCATTGGGAAGTGGGCATAACCCTGAACCTGGTTAGCTAATTCTTGTCAACACAAGATGGAGGAATGGGAAAAGTAGGGTGCACATCATCTGCCCCGTCTTAGGGGTGGTGCTGGCTGAATGTGGGCCCGCCTCCTAATTTTGCCCCCTGTCCTCCTGTCAAAAGTGGAGCAGGACAGGGTGTTGGCATCCTCCACTAACTGGAGATTTCTGGGTTGCATTTCACAGGCGGCTTCGCCATTGAAGCTTTCCACCTTGAAATGCCAATCTGGCCTAAGTAAGGTGTGAAGCACCTATGCCCAGAGCAAGCATTGGTCCCAGCATCTGAGAGTGAAGGTTCTCACCACATGAGATCTGGTGGTGGCAGGCTAACTAAGAATAGTCAGAGAACATACCAGTGCTTGATAGGGTTCCAGGGGCACATCTAAGGTATACTCTGTGTGCGTTTATTAATAAATCCAACACGGGCACTAGTGTGGATTTATTAAGATGAGATGGTTGGTACAAAACATCCATGGGTACTGTGAAGTTGCCATGCTGCTGGGGAACTCGTAATGATGGGTGGCAATCCCATGTACTCTACATGGCTTCCCTGCACACTTACACTATCAAAGAATGGACTTAGATAATGTAGGGTAATTTCTGCTAGGCAGATATGACCACACATGCGGTATAGTTCACCCTGCCTTAGGGCATTGAGGCATGCACTATGGTTAACTTACTTATACCTCATGCAGTGCCTGTGGGCATGGCATGTTGAATCTTCAGTTTTCTATGCACCAAGACACACATCTGCAATGGCAGTTTGCATCTTCTTGGTGAGGGGTCCCTAGGGTGGCAAAATTTGTGCTTCAGCCATAGTGGATCATTTTCAATTCCAATGCCCTAGGAATCAGGGGTACGGTGTAATAGGGCTTTTCAGGGGTTTCTAAAGTTGTGGCAGCCGTGGTGCAGTTTTAAGAAAGTGATATTGCCATGGGAACCTGGTTAGCAGGGTCCCAGTGCACTTTCATTTAAAATCACACCATGTTCCAGGCAAAAAGTGGGGGCTCACCATGTCAAAAGAGGCACTTACCTACAAAAACCTTCTGCATGTTCTTGGGGATAAAAAGATGGCAATGAATACCACAAAGAATGCCACAAGTGAACCAAATTCACCAGCAGGGACTGGCTGGTAGCAGAACCCACAATGCCACATAAACAAAAGATATTGCAGTTACCAAGATGCCGGACTTCCAAAGAATAAAACATTTATAGTTGCAAAGGTGATATCATATTGTGTACTAGCGTTACAACAAACAAATGATGGACGGAATGCTGACAATGCATACATTCTCCCCCAGTCAAGAGATCTGGGTTAAATCCATCGCTCTTTTGCCCACTACACCACCCCAGTTCAGACATGGCCATATGCAAATCAGTCTTGACCCTGTGCCTCATGGGAACAGTCCAGCCCGAACTGCCAAGCCATGTCTTCCCTGGACCGGAATCAAGCATCCTAGGACCGGTTTCTGGCTATCAGTCGTCATCAGCCAGGATAGCTTTACTCCAGTGGCGTAGTGAGCACGGGTCCCACGTCTGGGAATACCCATCCCACTTAGGGCGAAAAGCGTTACAACAAACAAATGATGGACGGAATGCTGACAATGCATACATTCTCCCCCAGTCAAGAGATCTGGGTTAAATCCATCGCTCTTTTGCCCACTACACCACCCCAGTTCAGACATGGCCATATGCAAATCAGTCTTGACCCTGTGCCTCATGGGAACAGTCCAGCCCGAACTGCCAAGCCATGTCTTCCCTGGACCGGAATCAAGCATCCTAGGACCGGTTTCTGGCTATCAGTCGTCATCAGCCAGGATAGCTTTACTCCAGTGGCGTAGTGAGCACGGGTCCCACGTCTGGGAATACCCATCCCACTTAGGGCGAAAAGCGTTACAACAAACAAATGATGGACGGAATGCTGACAATGCATACAGTCTCCCCCAGTCAAGAGATCGGGGTTAAATCCATCGTTCTTTTGCCCACTACACCACCCTAGTTCAGACATGGCCATATGCAAATCAGTCTTGACCCTGTGCCTCATGGGAACAGTCCAGCCCGAACTGCCAAGCCATGTCTTCCCTGGACCGGAATCAAGCATCCTAGGACCGGTTTCTGGCTATCAGCCGTCATCAGCCAGGATAGCTTGACTCCAGTGGCGTAGTGAGCACGGGTCCCACGTCTGGGAATACCCATCCCACTTAGGGCGAAAAGCGTTACAACAAACAAATGATGGACGGAATGCTGACAATGCATACATTCTCCCCCAGTCAAGAGATCTGGGTTAAATCCATCGTTCTTTTGCCCACTACACCACCCCAGTTCAGACATGGCCATATGCAAATCAGTCTTGACCCTGTGCCTCATGGGAACAGTCCAGCCCGAACTGCCAAGCCATGTCTTCCCTGGACCGGAATCAAGCATCCTGGGACCGGTTTCTGGCTATCAGCCGTCATCAGCCAGGATAGCTTGACTCCAGTGGTGTAGTGAGCACGGGTCCCACGTCTGGGAATACCCATCCCACTTAGGGCGAAAAGCGTTACAACAAACAAATGATGGACGGAATGCTGACAATGCATACATTCTCCCCCAGTCAAGAGATCTGGGTTAAATCCATCGTTCTTTTGCCCACTACACCACCCCAGTTCAGACATGGCCATATGCAAATCAGTCTTGACCCTGTGCCTCATGGGAACAGTCCAGCCCGAACTGCCAAGCCATGTCTTCCCTGGACCGGAATCAAACATCCTAGGACCGGTTTCTGGCTATCAGCCGTCATCAGCCAGGATAGCTTGACTCCAGTGGCATAGTGAGCACGGGTCCCACGTCTGGGAATACCCATCCCACTTAGGGCGAAAAGCGTATTCCCAGACGTGGGACCCGTGCTCACTACGCCACTGGAGTCAAGCTATCCTGGCTGATGACGGCTGATAGCCAGAAACCGGTCCTAGGATGCTTGATTCCGGTCCAGGGAAGACATGGCTTGGCAGTTCGGGCTGGACTGTGTTCATGAGGCACAGGGTCAAGACTGATTTGCATATGGCCATGTCTAAACTGGGGTGGTGTAGTGGGCAAAAGAACGATGGATTTAACCCAGATCTCTTGACTGGGGGAGAATGTATGCATTGTCAGCATTCCGTCTATCATTTGTTTGTTGTAACGCTTTTCGCCCTAAGTGGGATGGGTATTCCCAGACGTGGGACCCGTGCTCACTACGCCACTGGAGTCAAGCTATCCTGGCTGATGACGGCTGATAGCCAGAAACCGGTCCTAGGATGCTTGATTCCGGTCCAGGGAAGACATGGCTTGGCAGTTCGGGCTGGACTGTTCCCATGAGGCACAGGGTCAAGACTGATTTGCATATGGCCATGTCTAAACTGGGGTGGTGTAGTGGGCAAAAGAACGATGGAATTAACCCAGATCTCTTGACTGGGGGAGAATGTATGCATTGTCAGCATTCCGTCTATCATTTGTTTGTTGTAACGCTTTTCGCCCTAAGTGGGATGGGTATTCCCAGACGTGGGACCCGTGCTCACTACGCCACTGGAGTCAAGCTATCCTGGCTGATGACGGCTGATAGCCAGAAACCGGTCCTAGGATGCTTGATTCCGGTCCAGGGAAGACATGGCTTGGCAGTTCGGGCTGGACTGTTCCCATGAGGCACAGGGTCAAGACTGATTTGCATATGGCCATGTCTAAACTGGGGTGGTGTAGTGGGCAAAAGAACAATGGATTTAACCCAGATCTCTTGACTGGGGGAGAATGTATGCATTGTCAGCATTCCGTCTATCATTTGTTTGTTGTAACGCTTTTCGCCCTAAGTGGGAGACGTGGGACCCGTGCTCACTACGCCACTGGAGTCAAGCTATCCTGGCTGATGACGGCTGATAGCCAGAAACCGGTCCTAGGATGCTTGATTCCGGTCCAGGGAAGACATGGCTTGGCAGTTCGGGCTGGACTGTTCCCATGAGGCACAGGGTCAAGACTGATTTGCATATGGCCATGTCTAAACTGGGGTGGTGTAGTGGGCAAAAGAACGATGGATTTAACCCAGATCTCTTGACTGGGGGAGAATGTATGCATTGTCAGCATTCCGTCTATCATTTGTTTGTTGTAACGCTTTTCGCCCTAAGTGGGATGGGTATTCCCAGACGTGGGACCCGTGCTCACTACGCCACTGGAGTCAAGCTATCCTGGCTGATGACGGCTGATAGCCAGAAACCGGTCCTAGGATGCTTGATTCCGGTCCAGGGAAGACATGGCTTGGCAGTTCGGGCTGGACTGTTCCCATGAGGCACAGGGTCAAGACTGATTTGCATATGGCCATGTCTAAACTGGGGTGGTGTAGTGGGCAAAAGAACGATGGAATTAACCCAGATCTCTTGACTGGGGGAGAATGTATGCATTGTCAGCGTTCCGTCTATCATTTGTTTGTTGTAACGCTTTTCGCCCTAAGTGGGATGGGTATTCCCAGACGTGGGACCCGTGCTCACTACGCCACTGGAGTCAAGCTATCCTGGCTGATGACGGCTGATAGCCAGAAACCGGTCCTAGGATGCTTGATTCCGGTCCAGGGAAGACATGGCTTGGCAGTTCGGGCTGGACTGTTCCCATGAGGCACAGGGTCAAGACTGATTTGCATATGGCCATGTCTAAACTGGGGTGGTGTAGTGGGCAAAAGAACAATGGATTTAACCCAGATCTCTTGACTGGGGGAGAATGTATGCATTGTCAGCATTCCGTCTATCATTTGTTTGTTGTAACGCTTTTCGCCCTAAGTGGGAGACGTGGGACCCGTGCTCACTACGCCACTGGAGTCAAGCTATCCTGGCTGATGACGGCTGATAGCCAGAAACCGGTCCTAGGATGCTTGATTCCGGTCCAGGGAAGACATGGCTTGGCAGTTCGGGCTGGACTGTTCCCATGAGGCACAGGGTCAAGACTGATTTGCATATGGCCATGTCTAAACTGGGGTGGTGTAGTGGGCAAAAGAACGATGGATTTAACCCAGATCTCTTGACTGGGGGAGAATGTATGCATTGTCAGCATTCCGTCTATCATTTGTTTGTTGTAACGCTTTTCGCCCTAAGTGGGATGGGTATTCCCAGACGTGGGACCCGTGCTCACTACGCCACTGGAGTCAAGCTATCCTGGCTGATGACGGCTGATAGCCAGAAACCGGTCCTAGGATGCTTGATTCCGGTCCAGGGAAGACATGGCTTGGCAGTTCGGGCTGGACTGTTCCCATGAGGCACAGGGTCAAGACTGATTTGCATATGGCCATGTCTAAACTGGGGTGGTGTAGTGGGCAAAAGAACGATGGATTTAACCCAGATCTCTTGACTGGGGGAGAATGTATGCATTGTCAGCATTCCGTCTATCATTTGTTTGTTGTAACGCTTTTCGCCCTAAGTGGGATGGGTATTCCCAGACGTGGGACCCGTGCTCACTACGCCACTGGAGTCAAGCTACCCTGGCTGATGACGGCTGATAGCCAGAAACCGGTCCTAGGATGCTTGATTCCGGTCCAGGGAAGACATGGCTTGGCAGTTCGGGCTGGACTGTTCCCATGAGGCACAGGGTCAAGACTGATTTGCATATGGCCATGTCTAAACTGGGGTGGTGTAGTGGGCAAAAGAACGATGGATTTAACCCAGATCTCTTGACTGGGGGAGAATGTATGCATTGTCAGCATTCCGTCTATCATTTGTTTGTTGTAACGCTTTTCGCCCTAAGTGGGATGGGCATTCCCAGACGTGGGACCCGTGCTCACTACGCCACTGGAGTCAAGCTATCCTGGCTGATGACGGCTGATAGCCAGAAACCGGTCCTAGGATGCTTGATTCCGGTCCAGGGAAGACATGGCTTGGCAGTTCGGGCTGGACTGTTCCCATGAGGCACAGGGTCAAGACTGATTTGCATATGGCCATGTCTAAACTGGGGTGGTGTAGTGGGCAAAAGAACGATGGATTTAACCCAGATCTCTTGACTGGGGGAGAATGTATGCATTGTCAGCATTCCGTCTATCATTTGTTTGTTGTAACGCTTTTCGCCCTAAGTGGGATGGGTATTCCCAGACGTGGGACCCGTGCTCACTACGCCACTGGAGTCAAGCTATCCTGGCTGATGACGGCTGATAGCCAGAAACCGGTCCTAGGATGCTTGATTCCGGTCCAGGGAAGACATGGCTTGGCAGTTCGGGCTGGACTGTTCCCATGAGGCACAGGGTCAAGACTGATTTGCATATGGCCATGTCTAAACTGGGGTGGTGTAGTGGGCAAAAGAACGATGGATTTAACCCAGATCTCTTGACTGGGGGAGAATGTATGCATTGTCAGCATTCCGTCTATCATTTGTTTGTTGTAACGCTTTTCGCCCTAAGTGGGATGGGTATTCCCAGACGTGGGACCTGTGCTCACTACGCCACTGGAGTCAAGCTATCCTGGCTGATGACGGCTGATAGCCAGAAACCGGTCCTAGGATGCTTGATTCCGGTCCAGGGAAGACATGGCTTGGCAGTTCGGGCTGGACTGTTCCCATGAGGCACAGGGTCAAGACTGATTTGCATATGGCCATGTCTAAACTGGGGTGGTGTAGTGGGCAAAAGAACGATGGATTTAACCCAGATCTCTTGACTGGGGGAGAATGTATGCATTGTCAGCATTCCGTCTATCATTTGTTTGTTGTAACGCTTTTTGCCCTAAGTGGTATGGGTATTCCCAGACGTGGGACCCGTGCTCACTACGCCACTGGAGTCAAGCTATCCTGGCTGATGACGGCTGATAGCCAGAAACCGGTCCTAGGATGCTTGATTCCGGTCCAGGGAAGACATGGCTTGGCAGTTCGGGCTGGACTGTTCCCATGAGGCACAGGGTCAAGACTGATTTGCATATGGCCATGTCTAAACTGGGGTGGTGTAGTGGGCAAAAGAACAATGGATTTAACCCAGATCTCTTGACTGGGGGAGAATGTATGCATTGTCAGCATTCCGTGTATCATTTGTTTGTTGTAACGCTTTTCGCCCTAAGTGGGATGGGTATTCCCAGACGTGGGACCCGTGCTCACTACGCCACTGGAGTCAAGCTATCCTGGCTGATGACGGCTGATAGCCAGAAACCGGTCCTAGGATGCTTGATTCTGGTCCAGGGAAGACATGGCTTGGCAGTTCGGGCTGGACTGTTCCCATGAGGCACAGGGTCAAGACTGATTTGCATATGGCCATGTCTAAACTGGGGTGGTGTAGTGGGCAAAAGAACGATGGATTTAACCCAGATCTCTTGACTGGGGGAGAATGTATGCATTGTCAGCATTCCGTCTATCATTTGTTTGTTGTAACGCTTTTCGCCCTAAGTGGGATGGGTATTCCCAGACGTGGGACCCGTGCTCACTACGCCACTGGAGTCAAGCTATCCTGGCTGATGACGGGTGATAGCCAGAAACCGGTCCTAGGATGCTTGATTCCGGTCCAGGGAAGACATGGCTTGGCAGTTCGGGCTGGACTGTTCCCATGAGGCACAGGGTCAAGACTGATTTGCATATGGCCATGTCTAAACTGGGGTGGTGTAGTGGGCAAAAGAACGATGGATTTAACCCAGATCTCTTGACTGGGGGAGAATGTATGCATTGTCAGCATTCCGTCTATCATTTGTTTGTTGTATCATATTGTGTACAGCCGGTCTAAGAATCCTGTATAAAAGTGTGAGCTCCTCCAAAAACCTAATTGCGTGCAATGTGCAAGCACTTATGTTGTAGTGACAGCAGAGTCACTCAGTGAAATATCTACTGAGCAGATACTGCCCAATTGGACTTAGTGAAGTGAAGGGGTCGATTCAGCTAAAAGTCACCCAAGACACAAAGTGATATGACGAACAAGAAATAACTTGTAGCCTTCACTCTCATGGGGAACACATTTCAGATATCAATATAGATGCTACGTCTGGTTTCACAAATCTCCCTGCACACTCTTGAGCAAAAGGAGATGGTGTTATTTTCTGTATACGGGATACAGACCATTCGATAACCCATGGAGGCAGGGCACATACATGAAGAAAGATTGTAGAAGGAATAAGAAGCAAAACACTTGAAGAGTGCCACTGCAGCGTTGTGTACTGCATTAGTGTCAGGGGACTGGTTGGATAATTCATATTAAGGTTTGAATTAGGGAGGATTTGCCATAGAACACAGTGAGGATCAGGGTCCAAGCATTTCCTGTGCATGCCTTTGATAAGGTTGCCCCAATGCAGACAGAGACCATGCACCAAATGAATGTAATGCAGTCCATGATATCAAGAGCAGGACAAACTTTCTGTCCACTGTCAGAATTACCTCTACCCCAAAGGAGTGGTGGAAAACTGCTGTTTTCTATTTCAAAGAGTGCATCTATTGCATTTGGGAAGCCAACATGTCAATGTCTTATTCATCTAGCACAAAAGTTTTAGTTTAGTACGTAGTCTTGATTTTTCAGATTAAAATACATCTTCCTCAAAAGCAAGGGAGAGTGTTATAGTGAAAAGAACTGAATACTTAGCGTGAATGAGAGGGCAGGACTAGATGGTTACACAAAGAACAACAACAACAGCTTTCCATTTCACATGAATACTTCAAAAGTGGGCTAAGGTGGAAGAAGCCTTACACCCATAGAGTTCTCTCTGACAATCGTCTCTGCAAAATGCAGAAGGGTATTTTATTCCCCGATCCAGAATAAAGAATGCTTTCTAGTGCATGGGGTTTATCTGGGAGGGCATTTAATGCTTCTGGGAGGAAAGCCTGATGTAAAAAAAAAAAAAAAAAATACAGTATTTGTAAAGCACACAGCTACCTGTAGGCATCTCGGCGCTGGGGGCCGTCGGGAAGATTAAGCGAGCTATTGCCCAGAGTCACATGGTGCTGGTGGTGGGGATCCCCAGCGTCCAGCGCCAGTCACCCTGGCCGCTGCGCCACACCTCTTCCCATGTGATGTGCTGAATCAAACCACTGTTTAAGGTTTTCAGTAAGACAATAAATAACGTGCTGGAAAAGCACATTGAGGGGCTTATTTACAATCCCTTTCGTCACCGGTGCAGACCCATATTTAGAAGGCCACGCAAAGCCACTTTCCATGGCTTTCAAGGAGTTGTTAGTACAGTGTAAGGCAACGCAGCGCTAGTCGCTGTGTTTCCATCCACTGCGTCAGGGAGGCATTGCGGTGGGGTGTTCTCATGCAACTTTCATGGGACCCCAGATTTACGAGGATCTATAAAACTGGTAATTGTGTCAAAAAGGTGCCTTCCTAGTGCAGGTGTAACAAGGAGAACATTTTTTTACTTCTAATTTTTCCTTTTTCTATGTGTGCTGCATTCTGCATTCTGAAGCACACATAGAGAGGGGAAAATGCTCCATGGATTGTTTTTGTGCAGGAATATGTCCCTTCCTGCACAAAAGAATACTGCCAACAATGCAGACACTCTTGCACCATGGTGCAAGGGTGTCTGCATTGGTGCTAGGCACCATATTGTGTGTCGGCTGAAAGAATAGGAATACACTGTATCTCGTAAATAGGGTGCATTCCTGCCCTATCGATTTGGCACAGGGCAGCGCAGCAAAATGACTTGTGGTGCTGCCCTATGCCAAATCATTGTTAATAAGGCCCTGAGTCTTCAGGACAACTTATGACATTATTGGGACAATGGTGTTCTCCAATCACTTCATAGTGCACAGAATGAACATAGCAATGCAACACCATTAGATTACTACTAGAATATTGACATTTAAATATTGACCTGTCAATATATCATAGCAAAGATATTAACCACCGTAATATCATGAAAGTAAGTATGTACATAGCTAAGTATAGGTTTCAATTGTTCTTTATGCACTTGTCAGCTCGAGTGGGATGGGTATGCCCAGACGTGGGTCCCTTGCTCTCCGTGCCACTGGAGTTAAGCTATCCTGGCTGGTGAGGAGTGAAACCCCGAAACCGGTCCTAGGATGCTTTTTTCCAATCCAGGGAGGAACTGGCCTAGCAGCTCAGGCTTCACTGTTCCCAATGGGCGCAGGGTCAAGACTGATTTGCATATGGCTGGGTCCAAACTGGAATGGCATTGTGAGCAAAAAAACGATGGATTTAGGCCCAGATCTCTGTACTGGGGTGAATGTATGACATTGTTCTGCATTCTGTCCCATCAATTGTTGTTTTCGCATTTGTCAACCCGAGGCGGACGGGTATGCCCAGACTTGGGTCCCATGCTCTCCATGCCACTGGAGTAAAGCTATACTGGCTGCTGAGGGGATGCTTTTTTCCAGTCCAAGGAGGACCTGGCCTGGCAGTTCGGACTGGACTGTTCCCATTGGGTGCAGGGTCAAGACTGATTTGCATTTGGCTGGGTCCAAACTATAATGGCATGGTGAGGAAAAAAAAAGCGATGGATTTATGTCCAGATCTCTGTACAGGGGGGAATGTATGACATTGTTCTGCATTCTGTCCATCAAATGATTCTTTTTGCATTTGTCACCCTGAGTGGGATGGGTATGCCCAGATGTGGGTCTCGTGCTCTCCATGCCACTGGAGTCAAGGTATCCTGGCTGATGAGGGGTGAAACCCCGAAACTAGTCCTAGGATGCTTGTTTCCAGTCCAGGGAGGACCTGGCCTAGCAGTTCGGGCTGGACTGTTCCCAATAGGAGAAGGGTCAAGACTGATTTGCATATTGCTGGGTTCAAACTGGAATGGCATGCGCAGCAAAAAAAGATGGATTTAGACCCAAATCTCTGTACTGGGGTGAATGTATTACATTGTTCTGCACTCTGTCCATCAATTGTTCTTTTTGCATTCGTCACCCTGAGTGGGACGGGTATGCCCAGGCATGGGTCTCTGTATCTCCATGCCACTGGAGTCAAGCTATCCTGGCTGATGAGGGCTGAAAGCCCGAAACCGGTCCTAGGATGCTTGTTTCCAGTCCAGGGAGGACCTGGCCTGGCAGTTCGGGCTGGACTGTTCCCATTGGGTGCAGGGTCAAGACTGATTTGCATATGGTTGGATCCAAACTGGAAAGGCATGGTGAGCAAAAAAACAATGGATTTAGGCCCAGATCTCTGTAATGGGGTGAATGTATGACATTGTTCTGCATTCTGTCCATCAATTGTTGTTTTTGCATTTGGCACCCCGAGTGGGATGGGTATGCCCAGACGTGGGTCCCGTGCTCTCCATGCCACTGGAGTCAAGCTATCCTGGCTGATGAGGGCTGAAAGTCCGAAACCGGTCCTAGGATGCTTGTTTCCAGTGCAGGGAGGACCTTGCCTGGCAGTTCAGACTGGACTGTTCCCATTGGGTGCAGGGTCAAGACTGATTTGCATATGACTGGGTCCAAACTGGAATGACATGGTGAGCAAAAAAAGGATGGATTTAGGCCCAGATCTCTGTATTGGGGTGAATGTATGACATTGTTCTGCATTCTGTCCATCAATTGTTCTTTTTGCATTTTTTATCAAATTCAGCCTGGATTTGTATTACAAAAAAAATGTATCTTCACAAAATATAACCTTGTTGTAAAATTCAACTAGATTTGCAATTAATAAAATAAAAGAATGTATTTAATTTTTTTTTATAATACATAGAATTTCATAAAAGCTTTCGCAAATTAGGATCTTTAAAAAGGCCAAGAGAAGTTCCTTTATTTCCCTACATATTATAATGTTATGTGGTGGCTCTATTTTATTTATATATAAGAGTGTGTTGCAGAGACATCGGTTGGCTATATGTGATGCAGTACTTACTTCAAGGCTGAGATGGAGTACATTTACTATTGGTTTGGGTACATTTTGGCTGTACTCTCTTTAGAACTGTTGTGTTGTGAATGCTCTTTCTCTTTTTGTGGTTGGGTGTTTGTCCCTCACATAACCCCTCCTTAACACTCCCTTAACCCTTCTTTACTCCTCTCTAAACCCCTCCCATTCTTTATAAGTAATCTCAATTTTCCAGCCATTCCCCTTGGTCCCTTCCACATTTAATACAAAAACATATGCATACATGTGCGGAGGTCTCTGCACTGAAAAGATGAGAAGTGGTACGTGAGACCTCCGCATGTAGGTTTACGAATAGCATATTGTGGTACGTGAGTAGTACTATTATAAACCTACTAAATTTACTACAAAGCACAGATTTTTTAATGGGTCTCACATTGTTTAAGGTACATTGTCTCAAAGGGAGCACCTTATATAGGCAAAAGCCTTTTTTTATTTTATTTGCCTTGTCACTGAAAATTGTAATCTTTCTTCTATTTGCAGTTCCATCAAAGAAAAATATTTCTTTAACACTGCCATTTGTTTTAAAACAAATACAATATTATGTTAGGAGTTGGAATTGCATATTCCTTTGCTATTTGGTAATCTATTCTTCAATGTGTTAATAAGATCTTTGTCGAAATGAGTTTCAGACCATGTGGGGCCTACTTCAGATGGGAATTTCAGCTTTTTGATCTATCATTGGAAAATCCTTTAAAACTGAAATTCTTGACATGGTGATAAACGATTCCAATTTTAAAGCGGACGAGACATGCACACTTGTCGTTTAGAATATTTTATTAGCGTGTTAAGGATTTAAAGGGAAGGGACTGCCTTCATGAGGGGTGTCTTAAATACCACATGGTTGCAATCAATGGCACCTAAAACGTGATGGAAGTTGTAAATGGTGTAGTACTTTGCTGCTACCCATTGCCTTTCCACTAGTAACTGTTGCTTGGCAATATACTTGTGCACTCAATTGGTGATGCATCACAGTACCTGGCACTAGCACAGTTTGTGGCTTACCTCTTAGATGCCGACTGTGCCTGTGACTAGGGAGTGGAATGCAGGCAGTTTTTGGCACATGCAGATTGGGCCAGGGGACAGGCTACAGATTAATTGAGCTATTGCTCCCATTCAGCTACCATGTTAAGAGTCACTTCAAGGGGAGAAGCGGTATCTTGCCACTAGTGCTTCCATGGACATACCAAAAATAATGATTATGTACATACATCAATCTCCAACTCAAGCAATTGTTTGCGGTAAAATGAGGACGACTTGTATGCTTTCTTCTTTTTAAAATAAATTTGGAAGTGGCAACAATTTTGCTTCTTGTTGAGATGAATGCTAAGAAATGCAGTGATGTTACTTTCTGCAGAGATGGATGCTGGGAAATGTAGTGATTTGGCTTTCGGTGGAGGGGAATGCTGACAAATACAATCCATTTATCTAGTTTCTTCTTCTTAAAGATGGTCGTGGGGAAAAATCTGTGATTTTATTTCCTGTTGAGACTGATTCTGGGATATATAATGATATCACTTCCTGATGACATGGATGCTAGAAACATAAATAAACGAATTGATGAAAGCATTTTTGAACCAACATTATCAACTGGATAGTTTATTTTATGTAATCAATCAACAGCTCTTTCAAATGAATACTATCTAGTGAGGTAATGTGATGGTAAGGGGATTTTTACTGTACTAATATCACAGAAGACTGTAAAAACCACTTCGTAAAAACAGAGACTTGATTGTCGGGCATGAACACAGCTTTATCACAAATATGTTCATGAGATTTGACCCATCAAATCATTAAACATGGTTTCAATGATTAAACCTTCTTAATTTGAGATTTGATTTTGCTGACTCACTGGAATTATTCAGAAGCTCTCGCTACAATTGATGTAATGCCTTAGCTGGAATTGGTTACTGGTCCAGCATTTGATTTTAAGCCATACAATTAAGTCTCAGTTTGTTATGAAGAGACTAAGCGGCCGATCATGATATAGTTAGGAAATCATTCCCACTGAATCGGGTTAGGAATGCTTTCCGAACTATTCATATTCAGGGAGTCCCACTGACCGATTAAGATGTGTCCGAATGCTTACAGACTTGGTTTGGTCGGACTCACATTGACTTCAATGGGAGCCTGTGTCCCGAACAAGAACACAGGCTCCCATTGGAAAAAGGGGTGGGTGGGGAAAGCCTTGTACCCTCGGGTGGGCACCCCATGATGCCAGCCACATTGTGCATGGTTGGGAAGAGGGGTCTCTTGAGTACACCCACGGGCCACATTCGATCACCTCTGGGTGAAGGGGGGACCGCAATGGGTCACCCGAAGACCGATTATGAAAGCTGGTTTGTCTCAGTCAAACCGATTTGGAATGGCTGTCCATTCGGTCATCGTACTCGCTTGTTTGGAAACCATCCCCATTGGGCTATACGATTCAACTCAGAATGACTCGGGCTGCCTGAATCCCATTCAGAACTGAATCGGACAGCCCAGACGCCTTCCTTACATCACACTCGGTTGTCCGGAAAGGTGACCAATTCAGTAGGAAACAGGGGTTCCGAATCGGATTGGACAATACCGAATCCCATCCAGAGCCCATCCTAATAACATCATAGTCCACCCCCTAAGGGCCTGATTTAGATCTTGGCGGATGGGTTACTCTATCGCAACAGTGAGGGATATCCCGTCTGCAGAAATATAAATCCTGTTATATTGTATGGGATTTATATTTCGGAAGACGCGATATCTGTCACTGTTGTGATGGGGTAACCCATCCACCTATATCTAAATCAGGCCCTTAGTTTAAACCACTTTTTTATTAACATCAGTCAACATTTAATTTTCTACTCCATTACATTTGTTAACAGAACAATTGATGAATGGAATGCTGAACAATGTCAATCAATCATCACAGTACAGACATCTGGGCATAAAGCCATCTTTTTTTTGCTCATAGTGCTGCCCCAGTTTGAAACCAGCCATATGCAAATCAGTCTTGACCCTGCTCCCCATGGAAACAGCCTTGCCCAAACTGCCATGCCAGGTTCTCCCTGGACTGGGACCAAGCATCCTAGGAATGATTTCGGGGTATCATCCCTCAGCAGCAAGCAGAGCCTGAATCCAGTGGCACTGCAAGCACTGAACTGGGGGTGAATGTCTGATTTGTTCAGCATTTCATCCATCATCTGTTCTTTTTGCTTTGGTGACCCTAAATGGAAAGGGCATGCCCAAACGTGGGTCCTGTGTTCACGGTGCCACTGGATTCAAGCTAGCCTGACTGATGAGGGGTGATGCCCCAAAACCGGTCACAGGATGTATGTTTCCGGTGCAGGAAGAACTGGTCTAGCAGTTCGGTCTGGAAGGTTCACATGTGGAACAGTGTCAAGACTGATTTGCATATGGCTGAGTCCAAACTGGAGCGGGGTGGTGAGCAAAAAACAATTGATTAAACCCAGAGCTCTGACTGGGGGTGAATGTTTGATTTGTTCAGCATTTCGTTTATTGTCTGTTATGTTTGCTTTCATTACACTTGTAGGCACAGATATTTATTGTTCGATAATCCAAGTATTTCACTACTGATTTAGTGTTATTCAATTTTGTCAAATTAATATAATTCATTTAATTTTAGTTACATATTCTTTCATTCGTAGGGATTGTCTCTAAGGGGCTGATCTACAGCTCCCTTCCTGCTTCGCTTAGATCTCTGTGATGAAAGTGTATTCATCACCACAGTAGATTTTATCACAGTTTAATGCAGAGCGAGCCACCATAGTGATGGGGTCCACTCGTCATTCTCTTTTGCTTTCATCAACATGGCTTTAAAGTGAGGATTTTGCTTCTGAAAGCAAATAAAAATATTACTTATGCACAAGAAAATGTCTCCCTGCACATCAGGGTCATGTTTTACTTTACTGCCTTGGTCCATCATGCCCTGCATGGCAGTTCTGGGCAGGAATATATAATGGTAGTCAGGTCAAGGATTTCCATACATTGAGTCAGCCTGGTCTCTAACAGCAAAACCGTGGTTCAGTAGCATTGTAAATGGGAGACAATGCTCCTAATACACTGAACTTTAAATTACCCTCTTGTTGAAGATTGCATTAATCTCTTAGCATGAGCTGAAAGCCATTTTGTACTTGGCAGCCATTTTAGTTAGCTATGTGCTGGACATTTGCTGTTTCCCTCTCTTGCACATGCTCAGATGTGCTTAGCTAGTAGAGTGCACCTGTTCCTAGTATAGAACTGTCAGGCTGTTCTAACTGATGTCAGCAACTTATTACTCCTCCTACTTGTTGACTGTGCAGTTTCTGTATGACCATCTATGTGCATAACTCTTCTCATGTGTACTTGTACCGCCTTTTTTCAGCCCCTGTGTGGGTATATAATGTCCCTGTTCTCTGTACTCCTTAGAAATGTCTCCTACAGTGATTTGAGAATTCTGTATGACGCATTTTTCCCTCTTTAGAGGTTAAATAAAAAGATTTCTTTTATATTACAGCTTCTGTGCCAATCTCTTCTTTGGTGGTTTAAAAGGACCAGGTGTATCAGTGAAGCCCCTGAGAAGATTTTGATTTCTACACTCTGTGTGGAGCCTGTATCAGTCAACACCAGTTTTGATCCTATGAACCTTTTGCTCATGCAAGATTTTTTAGGGCTGCTGTTGTCACATTATGCAAAAAACTGATGAATGACAAGGAAAATGCAAAACAAACTTGCATTACATATTCATCATCTGTTAAATGTATGAAAATGTCATGCACCAGAAGCTGTAGCCCTTGCTATGCCAACCACTGCTTGGTAAACATTGCTGCCCCTTGACCTTTTGGCAGGCATTAATTTGTTTATTGTTCAGGCACTGAAGCTCTCTCACTAGTTTTCCATCGATACTGGTTTTTGCCCACCTTTCTCCTTCCTTTATAGAATATGTTTTCAATTTTATTCATATCGAGTGAGCAGCTGCATGTTCAACTAACATGATCTTCTCAAGATTCTAATAATTCCTGCTTATCTCCAGAACCTAGTGCCTAATGTACACAGCAGCAGTCGCCATTAAGGGTGGTGGGCAGGTGGGATTGCCTGGGAGGCGTTGTGAGGGGGGAATACAATATTTTAAAATGTACCTTTCGCTGCCGTGGCAGGCCGCCTCCTGCGTCATGTCATGTTAGCTGCTTCTCCTCTTCCTGGGTCCCAGCAGCCCCTGGGACCCAGACTCCCAGACTGCAGAGCAGCGTGGGAATTAGTCTGAGCAGGCAGGGAAGACACCCTGCTCAGGCCAGGTAGTCTGTGGGGTTTCTACAGCCCGGCTGCTCAATGCAGCGGGGCTGGAGAAACCCTAAGTGTGCATGTGTGTTTTGGTCGGCCTGAGACATCTGGCCAAAACACATATGCACACTTAGAGAGTGGAGTGCACTTAGCACTCCTCCTCCCATGCCTAAGCCCCACCCCGCCAACACCGCTGCAACGGGCATTGTTTTATTTTACATTTCCTGGCTCTGAGCCAGGCAGTGTAGCGACGCTCCTCCGTCATTGTGGAGGAGCCGCCACTAAATGTGCAAAATATCTATTTAGAAAAATTCAATTCAATTCAATTAAAAAAGTAGTCACAAATTGTTCACTGACTTTTTTGAATAGAGAGGAATTTTACAAACCTCCCTATATACTAAAAGGTGAGTTAAAGAAATCAGAATCATGGTTGGTCACAATCTAAACCACCATATCAAAATTCATGATGAAGGTTGTAAATTGGAGGCTTGCTCTTATGATATTCCATCACGGGGATGGAGGCTTGCTGGAGTGAGCAGTCCACCATGTCTGTGACAGATTTTAAATAAAGCCAACCTTTTTTTAATGAAATGAGGCTGCATTTAAAAAGATGCTTTTGTTTGAAACATGGATTAACACATTCTTTAAGGTGTTGAGAATATTTCAATGTGTGCGTCCAATTTTGGATCACAAAACATTGATACACACTTTGAGAAAGTGAATTACTCATTAAGGTGGTTTGTAGTCCATCACAAGTAATATGGTCACCATCTTGTTAGGTCCAGTTAAAGGTTTCACTAATGTAAACCTGTGCTTAACCCTTGGCAGATATGGCACAGAGCAGAAAGGGTTAACTGAGAGAAAAAGTTTAATGCATTTAGTAAAACCAAAGCAGTTAAAAATCAAAAACACAAAACAATAAAAAAACCTACTGCTATTTTAAGAAAATTAGAGAACAATTTAATGAACACATTGACACCAAAATGATAATTATCCAAGAAGGGTACTAAGAATATGATTTTCTAACATTATAAGAAACAATAGTGCCAAAAAGCACAAAGCACCAATGGTAGCCAATGATTGAGGTAGACAGGGGCCTCAACACAATTGGGACCCACTGCAATGGAGTATGGATTGGATACATCAACTGCATTTGACCAAATTGGAGCTTTTAGCTTTTGACGTTGTCTTTCTTTCTGAAAGTCACAATCCTTCATCAGGGCAGGGTTGCAGATTGTATCCGAGGAGGGCTCCACAATGTTGGATAAGCTTTAGACATGGTCTCAGTGAAGCAATTGGTTTTGGTGGAAAAAAGTCAGACTGGGAAAATTCCAATTTCTTGCCTATAGAAGTCCTTTTGCCAGTCAATTAATTTGGGCACCTTCTCCCAGTGAAGGTTTTAACCTTTGGACTTGGCAGATTTGTCCCGATCTTCCAGAGGCCTTCAAGTGCAAAATGTTTTTAAGTCCCAAGTTTTCAGACATGTTATCAAAAGTTCAGTTAGACACAGACAAGAGTCCCAGGACCTCAGGAATAGCAGTTCAGATTCAAGACTCACTCCAGCAGGGACCACCAGCAGCGTCCAGGTCAGGTTCATTTGGTATTGGTCTGTTGAGGTTTTCAGGAAATGTTCTCTTGCAGATGATGTGGACCTATAGCTTACACAGGAGATCAGCCAGCACACTCTTGTGGTCCACATTTTACCTTGTACAGGTGAGATCAGGTCCAGCTGTTTAGGTCTCTTCATAGTTTTCAAACTGCAGGTCCAGACCTTCTTCTGTTTTTTCATAGGTTCAGTAGTGTTCTGAAGATGATGTCTTGTGATATTTTGAAATGTTATCATCATTTAATATTGAGCACAAATCACCCATACAGGGGTATATTGGTGCAAAGAACAGAAAATGCAGGGAAACATCATGCTGGCCTCAAAACAAATTTGTCTTTAATAATGTTTGAATTTATTATGATCTGTACAAGTGTGAATATGGAAAGGCAGCTTATTCTAGTAAATGGGAGGCAGATATGAAAAGAATCTGCAGCCATGTTTTGACAGTCTGATACGGAGAATAGCAAGAAGAGCTTTGTCCATGGATCGCAAGGTCCAATTAGGTTGATAGAATTTAAGCTTCAGATGCAGATAAATGGGACCTTTACCCATTATAGCTTTGTGCCTCAAACAGCAGATTTTGAAAATGATTCTCTTTATGATTGGCATCCAATCTGAAGATCTCAAGAGTAGCATAGAAGCAGATCTAGAGGGAAGATTACTGATAAGCTGAGCAGCAGTGCCTTGCATGACTTGTAATTTAGTTAGAAAAGACTAATTTGTATAAGCCAATAGTGCATTACCATAATCAAGCCTGCTAATAATTAAGGCTTGCACCAAGGTTTTACTGGCAGCCAGTGGCAGAAAAGGAAATACTTTTTTCAGAAGGCACATCGTTTAGAAGACGGTACCTGTCATGGAGGAAACCTGCTCTTTCATTGTTAAAGCTTTGTCTATTCTGCTTGCCTAGAGATAGTAGCACAACCTAATTCAGATGGCCACCAAACTGACGTTCAGAGTTTATGGACCTTCTCAAAAAACATACTCTCAGTTTTTTCTGTATTTAGCTGAAGGACATCCACTCTGCTATAGCTTTCATACCCTGTGGGAAGTGTTCCTTAGCTTTATCCATATTTTTATCAAAGGATATTATTAGCTGAGTGTCGTCAGCATAAGATAGAATTTCAAAACCAAAAGATCTGACAATCCTAGCCAGTGGGACCACATATATGTTGAATAAAGTAGAGCTCAAACAAGAGCCCTGAGGGACTCCTTTGCCAATCACCATAGTTTAAGATTTTAAGGCACCTCACAAGATTACTTGAGATCTTTTGGCCAGAAAATCTCAAAACCACTTTAGAGCTATCCATGGATGCCTATTTTCTTCAATCGTTGCAGCAACCTGGCATGTGACACAGTATTGAAGGATGTGGACAGGTCTAACAACACAAGCATCAATGGACTATTGACATCCAAAGAACTTTTTATGGAGTCAATCACAGCTACCAAGGCTGTCTTCATGTCATGCTCAGATCTAAAACCAGATTGTGATGGGTCAAAGATTTTGTTTCCTTCAAGATGAGCTAACAGCTGTTTGTTCACCAGACCTTCCAGCGTGTTTCCAAGCAGCGGAAGAAGGGAAATGAGACCATAGAGAAGTCAATATTTCAGAGAGTCAGAAGTGACTTTCAGCCATTTAGTCTAGACTTGGGCTTCTCAAGCCCCTCCAATTTGGCTATCTGAAAGCCATTCATAAAATGGTCTGTCCAAGTCATGGGTAAACGGGTTCACAGGTTAAAGCCTTGGAATTGGTGAAAATTAAATTCAATGTGTGGCCTACTGAATGGGTGGGACCTACAGCTTTTTGGTATGATCCCAAAACCCCTAAATCAGATATAAGTTGCCCCACATCTAAGAAGTCCTCAGCATGATAGTTTAAATCACTATGTAGGAGAAAGTATTGTGAAGACAACACATGCATCGCAATACATTCTGTAAGGTGAGGACTAAAGTCTTTGTGGGTCCTGGAGGTGCTCCAGCGTGGAGTGCAAAATCCCCCCCTCCGTCACAGACCAAAGATCTCACATACACACATTATCCATACGTTCGCTGGTGGGGCTCATAACACCAACATTCACTCACCATTAATCCGTGTTTCTTGGGAGGCGATTATCTTCTAAACGCTGGCATGAAAGGAAATACCACTTTACCCTAATGAGTGACAAATCTACACAACCTTCCGATACTCATTAGGCCCTGAACTTCACCTTTAGTATTCCTTTCATAAATTGGGATGGATCAGTTAGTTGCAGGTTTAGCTTAATTTCTAATTCTCTAATGAATCTTTCCGTTAACAAATTTCAATAAATAAACAATCCAACACATTTCTGTGGTTATTCAATTTCATTCTTTATCTAAATAATGCAAATTAAATCGTTCATTTAATCAATTGCCATTCATATTTACCTCTTCTGGCTAATTGGCGTCCTCTATGTCAAATCTGGTAGTCTCACAAATCTATGCCCATTAAGTTTAGTAAATTCAGTTCATCAGGAGTTTTGGACATTAATTCAGTCCGTCAAAGATTCAGGCAAACAGCTGTCCTGCAGTGTCACCGTCCTCTCCGTTAGCATAACATCAGGAAATCGAGAAAGGCCAGAAACGAACCTGCACCAACCTCTCTATTCTACCATAATTTATAGTACAAATCATTGACAAATTGTATCGAAAACGGGTCTTCAAATGTTCTGATTGGTCAATTGAAATCGTCTGACAGGATTCCCACCAAAATAAAGTCTTTGAGGTCATTATTCTTGATTGTTCCGGTTTTTAGAAGCACATTATTGTTCTTTCAGAAAAGCTGGCTTGTGTCCCAGGGTAACCTTGAAGGGTACAGTCTGGTTAGGGTCATGACGAGGCCACTGTAGCTGGCATCAGCGCAGGCGCACTTCACCCAAACCTTGTTCGGCGTCGGCAGTCGGGTTAGGCACCAAAGGCAGCCATTATACAATAGGCCCAAATGGTCAACTTAAGCAAAAGAAACACAAAACGTAATTAATACATGGAAATGACTAAATAAATGTTATTCCCTCACTAATACCCATATGTGTGTGTATTTATCTAGCATTAAGCAACACTTAAGCGGGTTTATACTTACAAAATAAAGCACAAATCACAAATACATCACAAAAGCGCCATATATCATGCAATATTCTACTTGTCTATCATTAGTATGCGCACATAATTTAGTTTACGAATTAATAAAATCATGCAAAGCAATCCCACGTATATTTCAGTCATTAATAAGGTTGATTAGTTATTTCCACTTCAATCCATTAATTCGATTATAATTAATTAATTAATCTAATTAATAAACATGCAAAGTGGGGTGGGTATACAACATTTTTGGATAACCCGCTCCAGCAGAGGCAATGGATCAAATCCCCTTTTTCTACAAGCCTTTACAGAAAATTCAATTTTAAAAATACATAACTCTACCCAGTCCATATTTAGAGTTCCCACAATGGAGACTTTAATAGTGTCTTTGAAAAAAATGGCAATACCCCCTCTTACCTGCACTTCTCTGACAATTTTAAGTATCTGATAGTTATCAGGGAGTGCTAATGCAATGGTGGACCAGGTGGTAGGGCTCAGGCATGCTTTGGTCAGAAAGCCTACCTAAGGTAATAAAGAGGACAGGAGCTCCCAACATTCAATAACCTGTTTGGGTAGGACCTAATATTACATAAACTCTTTTAATAAAATGGGCAGTCTGCGAGAGAGGAGAGTCAGTACTGAAAGAACCTGTCTCCAAAGCTGTGGTTGTACTAAAATCATTGTTTGCCGCCATTTGTCTCAGTTTAATATCTCTCTGGTCATTATCAATGCAGCTAAATGTACACTTTGAGCAGCTTACAGGCCTCTCAAGGTATAACGGGAAGCTCTCAAAACAACAGTGCATTAAGACACTGGGATTCTTACTTGGATCACCAATTTTATGTAGCACTATTGAGGAGTACATTAATCTAGCTGGACCTGTTTCTGAATGAAAAGACCAAGGGTCCTGGCTCCTGGGGTTGATCAGGCATGGATGGATACAGACAGGTTGGTATTAGGTGCGCCAGCATTGCGCCCACTGTGCGCATCCACTGCGCACATCCACTGCATGTCCATGCCTGCATCAGATTATGTAGTTAAAAGAGTAGCAGCTAGACAGCCAACTCTCAAAGTTGGCTTCTGCCTGGAAGTGCATCAAAGTAAAGTGTTTGGCTTCATCTGCACAGACGGAAACTGTGGTGGAACAAAATACCAAGCTAATGGCGCAAGTAAAATCAGGTATGCCCCCCAAGCCCTCAAAGTAAAACACACAGCAGATTAGAAGTGCACAAAGCAGTTCTATAGTTGTGCACAGGGTTAGTTGATTGCCTGCAATATCCGGGATGTCACATTTATTCCTGGCACTAGCTTGTGGGTGGGGGTGACTCCTGGCCCGACTCTAACCAATAGATGTAAAATTTCCCTGGGGTAACCCTACCCCCTTTTGCAGCAGTTCCAGTGTGCTCCACTGAAAACAATCCAACAGTGCCCCTCAGTCACTAAATGCAAAATGGAGAAGCCCTTCTTCCATTGTGCAGAGCCTGTGCCCTTACCCAGAGGTTTTGCCAGGGTAATGAGCAGTCCCTCTCCTCCTTGGTCACTCCAAACCAATTTTGGATGCAGCTTTCCCCCACTGGGTTTGCTGCATGCCTGACTGTAAGAACAAAAGATAGGGCCTCTTCATGTGTGAGTTACATTTTGGTTTGAAATAGAAGGGCCCTTTGAGCTGAAATTAATTTCTGGGCACTGCCCAACTGGACTGTCTGTATTATTTGTTATTTATTTAGGGAATCTTGTATAGCGCACAGATACCCCAACGGGGTGTCCCGGCGCTTCTGTGAGAGCTGAAGCTGTGCCTGACTCAGTTGGTATCAACAGAAGAGAAAGGTTTTTAGAGCTCTCCGGAAGGGGAGTTCCTCCTGGATGGTCCGAATGGACAAGGGTAGCTTGTTCCAGTGGAAGGAAGCACAGACTTGGAATGTTTTTCCCCCAAAACAAACTTTTTTGACTCTGGGGGTAGATAGGAGATGTTTAGAGCTCGAGCGGAGAAGTCTGGTATTGCTATATGGGCGAAGGCAGGAGGATAAGTATGCGGAACCCTTTCCCTTGATAGCCCGATGAGCTAGGGTAAGTGCCTTAAATTCCGCCCTTTTATGAACCGGGAGCCAGTGCAGCCTATGTCGATGGAGAGTGATACGTTCACGACGGGGGAGCCCACAGACCAGGCGAATAGCAGCATTCTGGACTGTCTGGAGGCGACGCTGGAGGCCCAAGGAGAGACCAAGGTACAGTCCATTGGCGTAATCCAGATGGGAAGTGATTAGAGCCTGCACGATAGTTTTCCTAGTCTGGCTGGGGAGGAAATTGATGAACTTTTTCATCATCCTCATCTTAGAGAAACAGGCCGCGGATACCGTCTGGATTTGTTTTTGGAAAGAGAGGTTGGTATCCCAGATTACCCCGAGATTTTTAACTGAGTCTTTAGGTGAAGGGGGTGTACTCAGTTCAAGGGGCCACCACAGGTTGGGGTCCAGAGGCGAGGGCTGATGGAAAAATATAACCTCGGTTTTGCCGGCGTTAAGCCGGAGGGAATTGTTATCCATCCAGCTTGTGATGCTGCGGAGGCAGTTTTTCAACGGGTCAAAGGTAGATTGGGAAGGGGAGTCAAATGAGAACAGTAGCTGTATCTCATCAGCATAAGAAGTGGCCTTGATTCCAGATTGAGTGATGATCTCGGCCAGAGGGGAAAAATAAACATTGAACAGGAGGGGGCTCAGTGAGGAGCCCTGAGGGACTCCCCACCTGTGAGGGCGACAGTCCGAGGTAAATGGGGGTGTGAATACTGCCTGTGTCCGATTGGACAGAAAGGAGGAAAACCATTCCAAGGCCTTGCCTTGTATGCCTTTTGCCTGCAGTCAGTCAAGGAGGACGGGGTGGGAGACGGTGTCGAATGCTGCCGACAAGTCGAGCAACACCAACACCGCTTTAGATCCCTCGTCCAACTTCCATCTGATGGCGTCAGCCATCTCAATGAGAGCGGACTCGGTGCTATATCCAGACCTAAATCCGTGCTGTGAGTTGTGGAAGGCACCATTGGTTTCCAAGAAACTAGCCAGTTGCCGCTGTACGAGTTTCTCAAGCACTTTAGCTGGGGCAGGGAGCAGAGAAATGGGACGATAATTAGCAGGTTCGGAGGGGTCTGCATTTGCTTTTTTAAGTATAGGAACCAATCTGGCGTGCTTCCAGGAGTTGGGATAGATTCCTGTCTGGAGAGAGTCGTTCCAAATTTCATTTAAGATGGGATTGAGCAGGGGGGCTAAGGATTTATACTGTTTTGCCGGCCAGGGGTCCAGGGGGGAACCAGATTTACATTTAAGTAATTCTGCCAGCGAGTGTTCCGGGGTAATCACCTCAAAGTTAGAAAAGACCTTAGTAGGATTAGAGCTGACTATACATGGTTCGAGATAGTCAGGGTTAATCTTGCTGGGAAAGGAATTCTGAATAGTGTCAATCTTGTCTTCAAAGTAGTTAGATAGACTGTCGCAGAGGGTCTGGGACACCGGGGGTTGACGCTTGAGGGCAAGAGGGTCAGTGAAGGTTCTGACGGTATTGAAAATAACTCTTGAAGACCCTTGTGCCCGGAGGATTTTCTCCTCTAGATGGGATCTTTTGTGATCTATGATTTTCTTCCTATACTCCTTAAGGGCGGATTTATATTTGAATTTGCTATTTGGGGAGTAAGATCGTCTCCAACTTCTCTCAAGCTGTTTACAGGCCGATTTACAAATACGGAGTTCATCCGAGTACCACGGTGCGGAGGGGGTGGCTCGTGAGGATTTAATAGGTCTGATAGGGGCTAGGAGATCAATAGCAGAAGTGATCCAATGGTTGAAATTAGACAGTCTGGTGTCTAAATCTATAGCCTCCTCGGGGGCGGACATTGAGAGATGAAGGGCTAAATTCTCAGGGGAAATCATCCTCCAGTTCCGACCCACTGAGTTGGACAGGGGTCTCGATCGATCCTGATGGCAGAAGGAGATGGTAAAAGGGATCACATAGTGATCAGACCAGATTACAGGGATGGGGTCACTTATAGAGGTATCTGTTAGGTTAGTGCAAATAAGGTCCAGGGTGTGTCCTGCCTTATGCGTAGGACCGGAAACAAAACACCTTCCCACACTGAGGCCACTGCCTCTGCTCTGGGAGCAGTTTTCACACTCCATCCGGGCTATTCAACAGCTGGATGACAGTTGAAAGCTAAAGTAAATCCGCCCAATGAGCGTCTGAAAAGGAAACAGTAAATTTCTAAAAGTCTTTTTTCCTTAATTTTTACTAAAACCTCAACTTCACCTTTGAGTTGGCCCTTTTCATAAATATTACAATAGTCCTTAAATTATTTTTCTAGCTGGTCTCGAGCCTGAGATAATATAATTATTACTTAATAATAATTCCCAGTGTTTCTCTATGGCCAGCTAGCTTTCCTACTGCTAAAACAGCTTTTGAGGATTAGTCACTGTAAGGACATGTTAACTTTTAATTCCTACTTGTCCTGCTTTTGAATACCATGTACCCTGCCTTGTGGGCTACATGATCTACAAGGGATGTCTTATTAATATATAAAATGGAGCTGTTCTTCAGTCAAAAGTGTTTATTTTGATTGCTGTTTGAAAACTGCAACAGTCAGGCTACAGTGGTAGGCCTGGAGCCCTATATATCGTGTCCCACTAATGGATGGCACAGTAGTGTTGTAGCTCATAGGTGACAATTAACTTTCCATACTCTGGGTGTACGGTGTGCACCATATATTATGGCATTATAGGAAAAGTAAATATTGACATGTTTTAGAGGTTCAGCGCCCACACACTGGACACTGGATAGCAGTGTCCCAGTGTGCAGATTTTAAGAGGCAACAATAAAATTCAGCAACAAATGGGGCAACCATGAAAATGGGCAGTTTTTTGCACATACCTTAACAAACTACTGTTTGGAAGGGACATCCTAAGCATGACCCACCCAAACAGCAATTTGTTGTGGGTTTCTAAACCCATTTTGTGTTTTGGTAACCTTACCAAATTGGGAAATGGGTTTAGTACATTACTGACAGCCATTTTGCAGTTGCCGCCCCTGTGATTCGCAGACTTTGCAGAATGCCCTCTAATTCCTCATTGGATGCTACTGCCTTTGACCTTAACTGCGCTAATGAGCATTTTAGTTCCTGACTCCTTGACTTCTTCTTGTTCGTTTAAAACTGTACCAGAAGGTATACTAGACTCCAAGGGGCAGATTTACAAGCCCATCGCGCACCTTTTGCGTCACTTTTAACATGGGAAAAGTGACGCAAAACATGGCGCAGGGGGCTTGTAAATCTGCCCCCAAGTAATCATTATCTGTGGCTATCTCTTCGTCTAACCACGGGGTAAGTCAGTTCGAAAAAGAAAAGCAGTTTTCTTGTGAGAAAAAAAAAATTATTATTAAGGCATTATTAATCGGTTCATGCACCTTGAAACAACAAAGTGACTAGCGTCATACCATACAGCAATCAGTAACTTAACAAATACCCAAATCTAAAATGAACCAAACATAACGCACACAAAAGGGGGTGGGGCGGAGTGCAGGGGAAAAGTCGTTATCCGTCACATGTTTAACTCTCATAGGAAATATTACTATGAATAATCCCATCTCTGCGTTGTTTGAAGTGGAGTATGCGCCGTTTTTTTAGAAGCAATCCACCGATGTGCCCCCTCAAAAAATGAATTATGATTTTTCTATACATTACAAATACGTATTAATATATCATTTATCAAAAACAACTAAGAAAGGGTTAAACCGGTCACCTTTACACTCTCCAAGAAGAGCTGTGACGCTAAATTGCTGTATGATGAACTTTGATGTTGCAAGGGTCTGTAGTTATTAGGTGAACATAGAGAGGCACGCTTTAATGGATTTTCTGGCTTTTGTTTGTCAACAGAATCGATCAGAGCATTTGACGCAGCGCATTCTAGCACAGAACGCTTGTAGCTATTTGTCAGAACATATTTCCTCAGTAGAAGTCACACTGTTAAACCCATTTTTACCCTTTAACAAGAGCCAAGCGCACAATGCGCGGAAACTGAATCATTTTCTCGAAATCAACAGCAGGGGACATTAAACACAATTTTACACTCTAGTTGCTGTTGGACTTAATAGTGATTAGTGGTGACCATCAGCAGAGATTGCCTTGCCACCTGAAGTGTAACCGCTTGACACAGCCGCGAGGAAGAGACGCATCCATGCTTCCTCTTTCGGAAAATGTCACGTCATGTTAAACCACTCTCCTGATAGAGGTGAGACAGGGGCTCGAGAAAAGTACAGCGGCACTGTGCACGCGCAGGCACTTACGCTTCAAGTTCTGTAACTGTCGGTTGGAAGACTCAATCATAGCGCACAGCTGGACACGTCTTTCGAGATTAGCTGGAAGTTCAATGGCCAGCTATGGAAGGGACAGGTGCGTGAGAGCTTTCTACTGTTGGCGTCTGACACATATACACCTGCACGCCTGTAAATGAGGGTTGCGGGCAAGCCTGGCAGGAGGGTTGGCGCTATTCCTCGCATTGGCTTTGATGTTTTACCGTACATCCCAAGGACTTTGGATGTCACACGCACAATGTGACATATTTCCATGACAAAAAATGCTCGGCCGCCATTTCCCTTTATCTCTTTGAAGACTGCTAGGTGTTAAATTGCTCACTGAAACGCCAACGCATGTTATATTGCTCAGCTGGTTAATTTAGGCTGACCAAGAGATTCCGGGCCATAAGCAGACCTCGGCAATAATTTGCCACATCATTGAATGCTGGGACATGCGGTTTTACTCAATTCCAGTTGAACCCATTATCATGTCACATAGTGTGACTCACACTTAAAAACAATGATTTGCAAAATGTCAGTGCAGGACAGGAACATCTATATCATTGTGTGATGGAGTCATAGTAAGGTGGATAGAAATCTTAACTGTGGCTTGCAGATCATGTAGTCCCATGGTAGAGAGAATACGTAAGTGTCTTTTGCAGACAATAGCTTTGATTCTTGAGATCTTGTATTGTGACAGAATAGTGTCACCAAAATAGCATCAGACAGAAATATTATGGCCTAAATATCATTTACAAAAATATCACCTCTTTTGATTTCATAATAGAAAATCCTAGATTAATAGGGCACTATTTTTGCAAAAATATGATTTCAGCTACTGATGTATAACATAGTATTCTAACCCTCAGTTAAGGGCTATACAGGATGTTAAATTTCTCTCCCTCAGTTATAGAGCTTAGGGCACTGACTGCCAGAAATATTAAGCTTTTTTTGCGTTCGCAAAAGGTCTGATTCACAGACCTTTTATGACCACTAAAAAGGCTTGTAGCTATGGGCAGAACTCACATTATAATTCAGTTTATGTTGGAATTTGAATAGTAAATCTGTATAATAAATCTAAACAGTAAATCTAACCTGCTGGAGATCCTCTGCACCGTACCACCCTAGATCTTTACCTTGCCTGTTTTTGCTGACTATAGAGCCCTGTGCGCTTGACCCCTGCTAAGCAGTGGTGAAGTGCCTTTGCTCTCCCTTTCAACATAATGAAATTGGCATCTCCCTGATTGGTCTATTTAAGGTTCCTTTAGGTCCCTACTGTATGGTACCACAGTGTACACAGTGCCTGTAAGTTAAATGTCACATGTGGACTGCTGCATCTTTTTTCCACTCACTATTTTGGCAAAGTAAATATGACTGCAGGCCTGTCACCAGTTGCATGGCTGTGCAGGTTTACACTGCAAATTCTGCCTGTCAAAATAACCCATTTTGACAGAACTAAATACTTCTTTTAAATATTAATATGCCCAAAAAGTAACCTGCATGGACCTTAAAAGAAGGACATGTAAAAGTTTAATGTTAAGCATATACTTACGATGAAAAGGCACAAAAGGCTATTTTCTCTGTAGAAGGGTTAGCTAGTCGATAGGAAAGCAGTGAAATACAGTATTACACATATTATTTGCTCTCTCCCTCTAGGAAGCTGCCACAGGTTTCATGTGGGCACATGAACGCTGCACAAGGAAAGAAAGGATCTTCCTTGTTGGATTTGGACAGAGAGGGGCACTGTGGGATTGATTACAGTTAAACACAGAGGACTTGCTGCAAAATTAGGGGGGTCACTCTGGGAACTTGAACCTCATTGGTTAGGGAGTGGCCATGAGTTTTCTCCATACACAGGCTGGCAGTAGGCATAAAGGTGTCACCCAAAGTACCCTCCTCACATCACTTATTGAGTTGTGGAAGAACAGAAGAAGACTGAACCTGCTATCTGTGACCCAAGAAGAGCATTGAATACTGGAACTGCTCTCCCTCTTGTACCCAAGACAAAGAAGTGGACTCCAAAAGCCACAAAGCTCACCTCCTCCTTGGGTTATAGTGGCACAAAGAGCTCCAATAGGGCCTTTTCTGCATTCCCACCTGACCAGTTGTAAGTGGACCTGCCCTAGATCCTGCTTCTTTCAGGCATCTTGTATCGTGACAGAATAGTGTCACCAAAATAGCATCAGACAGAAATATTATGGCCTAAATATCATTTACAAAAATATCACCTCTTTTCATTTCATAATCGAAAATCCTAGATTAATAGGGCACTATTTTTGCAAAAATATGATTTCAGCTACTGATGTATAACATAGTATTCTAACCCTCAGTTAAGGGCTATACAGGATGTTAAATTTCTCTCCCTCAGTTATAGAGCTTAGGGCACTGACTGCCAGAAATATTAAGCTTTTTTTGCGTTCGCAAAAGGTCTGATTCACAGAACTTTTGTGACCACTAAAAAGGCTTGTAGCTATGGGCAGAACTCACATTATAATTCAGTTTATGTTGGAATTTGAATAGTAAATCTGTATAATAAATCTAAACAGTAAATCTACCCTGCTGGAGATCCTCTGCACCGTACCACCCTAGATCTTTACCTTGCCTGTTTTTGCTGACTATAGAGCCCTGTGCGCTTGACCCCTGCTAAGCAGTGGTGAAGTGCCTTTGCTCTCCCTTTCAACATAATGAAATTGGCATCTCCCTGATTGGTCTATTTAAGGTTCCTTTAGGTCCCTACTGTATGGTACCACAGTGTACACAGTGCCTGTAAGTTAAATGTCACATGTGGACTGCTGCATCTTTTTTCCACTCACTATTTTGGCAAAGTAAATATGACTGCAGGCCTGTCACCAGTTGCATGGCTGTGCAGGTTTACACTGCAAATTCTGCCTGTCAAAATAACCCATTTTGACAGAACTAAATACTTCTTTTAAATATTAATATGCCCAAAAAGTAACCTGCATGGACCTTAAAAGAAGGACATGTAAAAGTTTAATGTTAAGCATATACTTACGATGAAAAGGCACAAAAGGCTATTTTCTCTGTAGAAGGGTTAGCTAGTCGATAGGAAAGCAGTGAAATACAGTATTACACATATTATTTGCTCTCTCCCTCTAGGAAGCTGCCACAGGTTTCATGTGGGCACATGAACGCTGCACAAGGAAAGAAAGGATCTTCCTTGTTGGATTTGGACAGAGGGGCACTGTGGGATTGATTACAGTTAAACACAGAGGACTTGCTGCAAAATTAGGGGGGTCACTCTGGGAACTTGAACCTCATTGGTTAGGGAGTGGCCATGAGTTTTCTCCATACACAGGCTGGCAGTAGGCATAAAGGTGTCACCCAAAGTACCCTCCTCACATCACTTATTGAGTTGTGGAAGAACAGAAGAAGACTGAACCTGCTATCTGTGACCCAAGAAGAGCATTGAATACTGGAACTGCTCTCCCTCTTGTACCCAAGACAAAGAAGTGGACTCCAAAAGCCACAAGGCTCACCTCCTCCTTGGGCTATAGTGGCACAAAGAGCTCCAATAGGGCCTTTTCTGCATTCCCACCTGACCAGTTGTAAGTGGACCTGCCCTAGATCCTGCTTCTTTCAGGCATCTTGTATCGTGACAGAATAGTGTCACCAAAATAGCATCAGACAGAAATATTATGCCCTAAATATCATTTACAAAAATATCACCTCTTTTCATTTCATAATAGAAAATCCTAGATTAATAGGGCACTATTTTTGCAAAAATATGATTTCAGCTACTGATGTATAAAATAGTATTCTAACCCTCAGTTAAGGGCTATACAGGATGTTAAATGTCTCTCCCTCAGTTATAGAGATTAGGGCACTGACTGCCAGAAATATTAAGCTTTTTTGCGTTCGCAAAAGGTCTGATTCACAGAACTTTTGTGACCACTAAAAAGGCTTGTAGCTATGGGCAGAACTCACATTATAATTCAGTTTATGTTGGAATTTGATTAGTAAATCTGTATAATAAATCTAAACAGTAAATCTACCCTGCTGGAGATCCTCTGCACCGTACCACCCTAGATCTTTACCTTGCCTGTTTTTTCTGGCTATAGAGCCCTGTGCACTTGACCCCTGCTAACCAGTGGTGAAGTGCCTTTGCTCTCCCTTTCAACAAGATGAAATTGGCATTCCCCTGATTGGTCTATTTAAGTTTCCTTTAGGTCCCTACTGTATGGTACCACAGTGTACATAGTGCCTGTAAGTTAAATGTCACATGTGGACTGCTGCATCTTTTTTCCACTCACTATTTTGGCAAAGTAAATATGACTGCAGGCCTGTCACCAGTTGCATGGCTGTGCAGGTTTACACTGCAAATTCTGCCTGTCAAAATAACCCATTTTGACAGAACTAAACACTTCTTTTAAATACTAATATTCCCCCCCTAAGTTGTCCTTTTATGCCCAAAAAGTAGCATGCATGGCACTTAAAAGAAGGACATGTAAAAGTTTAATGTTAATCATATACTTACGGTGAAAAGGCACAAAAGGCTATTTTCTCTGTAGAAGGGTTAGCTAGTCGATAGGGAAGCATCGAAATACAGTATTACACATATTATTTGCTCTCTCCCTCTAGGAAGCAGCCACAGGTTTCATGTGGGCACAGGAACGCTGCACAAGGAAAGAAAGGATCTTCCTTGTTGGATTTGGACAGAGAGGGGCACTGTGGGATTGATTACAGTTAAACACAGAGGACTTGATGCAAAATTAGGGGGGTCACTCTGGAAACTTGAACCTCATTGGTTAGGAAGTGGCCAGGAGTTTTCTCCATACACAGGCTGGCAGTAGGCATAAAAGTGTCACCCAAAGTACCCTCCTCACATCACTTATTGAGTTGTGGAAGAACAGAAGAAGACTGAACCTGCTATCTGTGACCCAAGAAGAGCATTGAATACTGGAACTTCTCTCCCTCTTGTACCCAAGACAAAGAAGTGGACTTCAAAAGCCACAAGGCTCACCTCCTCTTTGGACTATAGTGGCACAATGAGCTCCAATAGGCCCTTTCCTGCATTCCCACCTGACCAGTTGTAAGTGGACCTGCCCTAGATCCTGCTTCTGGCCTCTGGAGTGAGTCTTGACCCCAAAGTGCTGTCACTAAGGTGGACCCTTGGCTGGTGTCAAAGTATACTCACCCTAAGGTTTCCTGATACCTGCGACTTAGAAAATGTTTGCCATCTTTTTGCTCTGAGAAGCGATGGGGGACTGGAACTAACCTGCCAAGCCGATCTCATAAGGGTGCATCGCCGCTGGGCCAAAGATACAGGTTGCTCCTGCTGCATTTTTTTCCACAACAGAAACTGATTCAGCAGAACCTCAAGAAGAAGGTATTCAGTCATGTGAGGCCCTCTTCTGCTTTGGCCTGAAGTCTTGCTCTTCTAGTAGAATCCGAGCTCCAAAAAAGTGACTTCTTCCGCAGATAGAAATCTTCACCAGAAAAAGGTGCAAAAAGTATCAAGCCAGCGAAGGATCTATTCTGGGAGCAAAATTAAAATTGCTTCCTCTCTGAACTTTCCCAGAAAAAGTCAATGGCTTCTCTGAAACCTCGTCCACTGCTAGCTAATGATGTGGATCCCTCCTTGCCCACAACCTGCTGCCTTGCCCCACTGAGTATTTTTTATTTCCATTCCAGAGACTAAGAACCTTATTGGGAGTTTGGCGGTCCATGAACCGCCATACCTGCGATCGAGGTTTGACTGCTGTGAGCTTGGTGGTCCAACCGCTGTATCACAAGTCGGGTGGATTGCTATTGCAAAGACTGCGGATGAACCGCCAACACCACCAGCACATGGCAGATCATCGGGGTTGCAAAGGGGTAAAAGCTGCTGCCATTGGGCTGTACAGTGGTGTTTCACTGATGACCATATTACGAGTTGGCTTTCCTACGAGCTTACCACAGCAGTGAGACTTCCAGCTTCAAATAGGCAGAAACAAAGGATTTGGGGTTGAGTACTCATCCCTTTCCTTTTCTTCCTATCAGAGTTTGACACGGATCACTTTCTTTAGGTCCCCCCTTCACACCAGCATTTTCACACTGAGGATTACGACCCTGTTTGCAGCGATATACAGGTGAGTCCTTTTTGTGCCATATACCCATTGCCTGGACTGCCCACATCTGGGCCAGACTCCAGAAATGGGTATACGGTATTTTTCAGTATGAATGCACAATTATGCATATGTGTGCATTCAACACATATGCATGTAAAATGTTCACAGAGGCATCGATACATATGTAAAAATAGTCACCACCGCCACAAGATCTCCCCTGCCAAAACCTCCGGCAACATGATAAACTCGTAATAAGGAGGTCTGAAGACTGCCAGAGCTATAGTCTACTGTCAGCAGTAGACATGGAGTTGAGTCGGTCGGACCTTAAGGGCCCGATTACGAGTTTGGCAGTGCAGCACCGGGTCTGCCCTGCCGCAGCACCACCACACCCGTGGTGAGATGACCTGACATATTAGGAGTTTCCTCCTGTGTGGTGGCATTTTTTTGGCATTCCCACGGTGGTGTCTCTAAAAACAGACACCACAATGGGAACGCCAAAAACAGTTGTAAATGCAAATGTGTAAATGTGTGGTTTTTTATATAGCACTGATCACCACTACGGGTATCTCAGCGCTGTATTCATACCGCTGAAGGAACCCTTCCTGGCTTTCCATGTGAGGTGTCCACTCCTGGGCACCCCCATGGTGAAGGCCAGGCATCCCAGCGCTGTTGGGGCCGTTGTGGAGATTAAGCAAGCTATTGCCCAGAGTTGCAGCGTGGGACCCATGATTAGAACAGGCACTGAGGCGAGAATATCCGGTCCGAGGAATTTATAGCCCGAGACCCTGCCGCGACGGGAATCGAACCCTGGTCCCGGACCAGTGCTCTGCATCGAGGTCTGCCGCGCTAACCATTGAACCACACTTCTCCACTTCTCCTGTAAAGCCCATGCAGTGCAGGAACTTGTGTGCATGCACACATGGGGGAACATGTTGTGCCCCCTATGTGCATCCACAGCTCACAGAGGCACAGGCGGCACAGGAGGCCCTGTAGGGTCCCCTTTGTTTCCTTTCGGCCAGGGTTTTCAGGGAGAAGGAACCGCCGTGAAAACCCTGGTGGAGAGGAAACTTCTAATATGCTTGGCAGGTCTGCTGCAGCCCCGCCAAGCATATTGATGCAGACAATGGCAGTTCCCTGGCGGCTGCAGCAGGGTTGTGTTGGTCCCACCGCCTAACTCATAATATGGTGGTGGGGGGACTGCCACCAGTGCACCCCCAAGAGTCTGCTGGTCCTCAGACTGCCAGACTCATAATCAGCCCCTTAGTCTGAAGGGTACATTTTCACCGGGGTAAACGTGGTCCTTGTATATGACCCATGCTTCATCACAGTCAGCCTTAAACCTTACCCTTGTCAAACACAATTACATGACTGCATTGGTGCTTAACCCCTCTTGGAGCTAGCTATATGTGTTTCAAAATTGTTTTGTTATTTTTCCTGTGATGTGTTTTTACTTTATAAGTGTTTCAGTACTGCATAAGTACCTTACACACTGCCTCTAAGTTTCGCCTGCCTGCTCTGTGCTATACTTTCCCTAATGTTGCTTAGATTGGAGCAGGAATAGTAAATCTAACCCCTCCAATGCTCAACACTTTCTCCACTGTTATTTAGATTGGAGTGGGAATAGTAAATCTAACCCCTCCAATGTCCAACACTTTACCCTGCTATCGATTACACTGGAATGTAAATAGTAAATGTAACCTCACCAAAATCCAAAGCTTTCCCTGCTAAATATAACCCCTCAAAACTCCAACAGTTTTCCTACATCTCCTTAAATTGGAGTTAGATTAGTTAGTCTGACTCCTTTAAAGTCTAATAATTTTGACAGTGGTGTTTATTTTTCATTCTTGTCATTGTTTAATATTATGTCAAAATGCTATCTCTTTCAGTAATTATATGTATGTTATTGTGTTATTCCTATTACATGTTTGTTCATTTTAGTTCGAGATTTATTGGTAATATTATTATAGTAATTATTTAAAAATTGCTTGTATTTGAAATTATTATTTGAATATATATATATATAATATATATATACACATACACATGTGTGAGTGTATATATATATATACACACAGACATATAATATAATATAATATAATATAATATAATATAATATAATATAATATAATATAATATAATGTAATATAATATATATATTCACCGAAAGAACAAAGGTTAAAGTAACGTTTTAATAAGGCCAATTGGTCAATGACAAAATTATCGTTTTCAACTAAAAAAACACAGAAATTCACAATTTAAAGTTAGCAGCACTAACTATAACTTGTGCCCCCATGCATTGCTCATAAACTGAAATATTACATCACTCATGACATTTCTATGATATAATTTATGGCATCTCTGATGACATCTCAAATAACATAATTGTTAGACCTGTCAGCCTTAGGGTGGTCTTCCCCCAATCTTTTTTTCTTTTTACGTCCATGTTTCGCTGTATCTTTTTGTTGGCTTTAGGACTCTGAGCACTTTGCCACTGCTAATCAGTGCATAAAGTGCATGTGCTTCATCCCTAAACAGGTGTGTGTAACTGGTGTTTACCCGATTGATCTATTTAATTTACTTGTAAGCCCCTTGTAAGGTATTATGACATATACCCAGGACCTGTAATTTAAATTCTACTGGTGGGCTGGAGCACTGATTGTGCCACCGACAGAAGTAGCCTTTCAAACCTGTCTCAGGGCTGCCATTGTAGTGCCTGTGTGGGCGGTTTACTGCCACTTTGACTTGGCATCACAAATGACTTGCCAAGCCTTAAACTCCCCTTTTATTACATATGTCACCCCTAAAGCAGGCCCTGGGTAGCCCTAACGGCAGGGTGCTGTGTAAGCAAAAGGAAGGGCATGCATTTTTATGTTTAGCATATTCTTGCAGTGACAAACACCCTAATCCGTTATTCACTGCTGTGAGGCCTACTCCTTTCATAGGTTACCATTGGGAAGGCCTCAATGCACTTTTAAACTGACTGTAATTCCTGATCAGAGAAGAGTAGCTTTTTATGTTTCATATCTTTGGAATGGTAAGGGTAAGTCCTCCTTACTGCTGAAGTTTGATTTAACATTACTGGTTTGGAAATGCCACTTTTAGACAGAGAACATTTCTCTGCACTTACTGCTATATGGGCCTTACAGCCTGTCTCCAATACACGTCTGGGGTAGATGACAGCTACACTTTGTGCATTCCCTCAATATAGCCACAACACAGGAGGAATAGGTGTGGCTGAGTACCCATCTGGCTATCTGGGCAGAATGGAAGGGAGGGACTAATGCTTCACTTGAATAGGCAGTGTCCTGTCCCAACACAAAGGACTGATTACCACCCACAGATATACTGGCAGACAGGATTGGGCTGAAAGGGAAACCTGTGCACTTCAGGGAGCTGCTTTGAAGTCACCTCCATATCTTGGGTATATGTACTGGATCTCTGACTCTTTAACATGGGACACTTCTGGATCTTGAACTGAACATCTGTCACAAGGGCTCCTGTGCTGCTTAAAGGACTCATCTTTGATCTGCAGACATGAAAGGCCTGCCTTTCTCTTGTGTTGACCTGCTGCCTGCTGCACTTTGACTCTGCTGAAGGAGAGTTTGACTCTGCTTTCACTCCAAGTGATCTCCAAGTGCTTGTTGGCTTGCCTCTTGTTGCTTGAGTCTCAGATAAATCAAAGGCTCTACCCTTGTTTCTGTGCCTGGCTCACTGGAAGTGGCCCAGATACTTGTAACATGGAATTCAATGCATCTCCTGTCTGCATGTAGCAGAATCGGTGCATAAACCCGGTTGCAGGAGTCAAATTGGTGCATCGCATCAGAACCATCACGTTGCCTCTCGAGATCAGCGCATCGGACAGCTTATCACCACCGCTGCAACTTGGTGAGATCGATGCATCCCCTCAACTGAGTGGAAGAATCTGGTGCATCGCTTAACGCCTCTCGCCTCCGGCACCCATCTTTGGGAAATGAAGCATCACCATCACTGTGTGGAGAAGATTGGTGCAACTTGCTGCATGTGACCAGGAAAGGTACTTTGTTCACTGGGGCCTGCATGGGTTCTGTAGCCAGCCTGCACTTATGATTGGTCGGCCCCAACCATGTCTATGCCCCGGCGTGATCTAAAGTATCCTTTTTAGCGCTACTTGCTTCCAAGCACATTTATTGCATTTATTCTTTTAAAATTAAATATTTCAACTTCTATACAATACATTTTTGTCATGTTGGTCTTGTTTGGGGACTAATATAATAATTTATATTGTTAAACCTGTGTGTAGTCTTTTTATGGTGTTTTCATTGTGTTACTGTGTGTGTGTGTGTGCTGCACAAATACTCAACACATTGCCTCTTTATATGTCTGACTTGTCTATGTCAAGCAACCAGAGGGTGAGCGCTGGTTACCTTTTAGTGTGTATCTAGCTTACCGTGAGTAGTACTGTGGCTTCTGCTTGGTTAGGGTGCATCCCTTTACCAACTAGAAACACAGTTTCCAACAATAAATGATGACATCACTGATGACATATTCTAATGAGTGTGTTAGTTTATTTTCTAGTTGACATAGTGGCAGGTAACTACAATTTCACTTCTCTACCTAATTGTATACAACCTGTGTTTAGGTAATTGGTGTAGGTGTTTACAAAACACTTATGCCCCTAATGCATCATAATTGTGTAGAGACATTTAACACGTTATAAATCTTAATTTTCAGGAGTAACTCTGTGTGCAGGTGACAGTTGGCCACATGTGTACAGTATGTTCCACGCAAGTTTTTTGGTTCTGTAGAAAAGTTTCCAACTAGGGCGTAGATAATAAGGCCCTGATCCTGAGTGGATTGCCATTATGGTGTCCGGGAGTATGCCGGCAGGTCTTTGGCATCCCAACTGCAGCAGTGCAAGTAAACCAATGGACTGGTGGTATTGCTGTGGTGCTACGGCGGTGGCATGCTTCGGCTCACAGATAGCCTGCAGCACATGCTGCTGGCAAGGCACTGCCTCTTGCATTTCAGTGCACTGTGTACCATGCATCATGTCATGAATGGCACACAGTGCACACACAACAATGCATGAAGGGGGACACTATGTGCCCCATGCACAACCCCAATGGGCTACAATGCCCTGAGACCCTGTTTGGGACCCCTTTTCTGTCTTTCAGCCAATCTTCTCATGAAGTGGCAGAGGTGGGACTTTCTATTTTACAATTGAGATGATATTGTCCTGCCAAAGATGAAATTGACTTCTTTTAAGGCAAAACAAGAATGTCATCTTCTAATGTAGAAGAAAAGTATAGAAAAAATTAGATGGTTGAAAAAACTGTATTTGCAAGGTATGATGGACTATGGAGTCAGTGAAAGAGGGTAGAAAAATGTTTTTCCTTATTTGACTATGGAGTCCATGAAAGAGGGTAGAAAACAGTTTTTGCCCTATTGCAGTGCTCATTGGAAATGTCAAAATGCACTGAAGCTTGTTGAGCCTGCAAACATGTAATCATGGCAATGTTATTATCGTTAGTGAGAATACCTCATCAAAAGTCCTTTATGTATGTTGATGAATTGATGTTTAAAATGTGTGTAAATTAACGCCTTATGGGATTACTCTATGCAATAAATTGGATTGGATTGCACTCTTTGTAGTGGGCTCATCATAGATATATATATATATATATATAGATATATATATATATATATATTCACTGAAAAAACCATAGGTTTCACACATGTTATAGTTAGCGGAAATTTTACTGATAAAAAACCAGTGAAATTGCCCCGTTATAGTTAGTGCTGGCAACTATAACTCACGCGACCGCAATCCTCTGCTGATGCTAATACTGTATTTAGACACTTATTTGCCCATGTCTTCTTCCATACATTTTTAGCTATACATATATTACAAATATTTTTTTTTCATAAAGACACATATGTCATCAGCAGAAGATTGCGGTCGCGTGAGTTATAGTTGCCAGCACTAACTATAACGGGGCAATTTCACTGGTTTTTTATCAGTAAAATTTCCGCTAACTATAACATGTGTGAAACCTATGGTTTTTTCAGTGAATTTGCAAGGTTTTTTAAATGCTAATTCCTAACTATAACGTGTGTGAAACCTATGGTTTTTTCAGTGAATCTGTACGTTTTTTTAAATGCTAAGTTACTTTACGCCATTCGAGGCGTGCGCGCCCACTTAACGCAGTTCGTTCCGTGCACGGTTTTTATCAACTTTAATAAGCCCTGTACATTTGGTGGTCTTCGGCCACCAAAAGCACAGGGGGTGGGGTCAATGTGGATAGTGTTTTTTTATTTCGATTTTATAATTTCATGTTGCCAAAATTTAGTTTTTTTTACCGATTAATAAGCCCTGTACATTTGGTGGCCTACGGCCACCAAAAGCACAGGGGGTGGGGTAAGTGTGGATAGTGTTTTTTTTATTTATTTTTTTTACCGTACGCTTACGGTAAGCGTACGGTAAGCGTACTCGGCGAAATTGCCGAAAAAAAAATAAAACCGTTTTTGCTCTTGGGGGATGTTTGAGGACTCCCTCAACATGACTATGTGGGAGGGAGTTGTCAAAACAGCCCCGTAACATGTTTTTGGCCATCTTGTTTGATAAACAACACTCAGTGCGAGAGACAAAATGGCGGCCGCCGCTTCCTGGTTTCGGCCGATTCGAATGTTTACTAAGATCTAAGAGCCAATCAGAATCGCGCTCGCGCACGCCACCGTACGCTTACGGTAAGCGTACGGTAAGCGTACCGTAAGCGGGCTCAGATATATATATTGATTTAAAGGCTATTTTCTCAGAATCTACTGAACAGATTTACACCAAACCTACAAAAGGCACTTCCTTGACCTAGGGACTACCTCTCTGCCAAATTTCTAGTAATTCTGTTCAGCCGTTCGGGCTGTAGCTCGTTCTAAAGGTCCTATGGAAAAATGCATGGGAAAAATGCGTTTTGGGACCCCCCTTTTATCTCAGCCCCCGCTTGACGAATCCCCCCGAGACTTTCAGGGTAGGAGCGGAGCGTAGCACCCCACCTATTTTGAGAAATTCGCGAGGATTCATCGACCGGCGCCAAAGTTATTCAAAATAGAATGTTGAGGTTTTCCTATGGAAAAGGGGTCCTAACTATAACTACCTACTGGCGACCGCCAGTAGGTAATATATATATATATATATATATATATATATATATATATATATATATATATATATATATATATATATATATATATATATATAAACTCCACTAGTGCCTCGGTAAACCCACCACCTCCAAATCGAAGGGCGCGTCGGCGTTTACGGACCTCCGAGACTCGGTCCAACTATGCCACAAATTTCCACAAAAAGTCGACGCCGTGTCGTTTAGTTAATCCGCTTTAATGTCAGCTGATAATGTCAGATGCGTTTCGCCTGCCCAGCAGGCTTGCTCACTAACATTGCAATAAAGCTTTTCCATCATTTTAACTGAAAGTTATGCCGTGTCATGTGAGGACTACAAAAACATAAAGGGTGAAGACAGACTCGTAGTTTTGATTCTGAATTTCGGCATTTTACCCAATCAGTGTCAGACCTTGTACAATTTCATTTTTAAATTTTTAAAACAATACAAATGCAAGTGCAATTTGTATTATGGCTTCAAATCAACCCATTTGATAAACATTAGATTGCTAAGTTTACTTAATTTTAAACTTTATAATATTTGCAATTTAACGCATCTGACCATGAGCGAGCACCTCAAATTTTACAATGTTGCTGATCATGATATTGCAATTCATTATATTACATTGTATTTCTGTCACTGCCCAAGTGGGCCGAAGTGTATATATCATTTTTCATTTTTCTTCATAACCAACAATAAACGGTCAAGTGACCGAACTCACCTATATTATACACTTTATCACTCGCCAGTAATTTCATTACTTTGCCCACCACATGGTCTTAATGAAAAACGTATGTATAACCCCAGTGGGTTATTATCTAACTCAATATTGGGTGTAGTTTGAATTGTTTACAGGGAACTGATCGTTACAAAGCCTATTTGCTGTCTGTTGTTTCCCTCTTTGTCATAGTGTAAGTGAAATAAAACAGTTACAAAAGGATGCCAAGATCGTAAGGATAATTACAGGTATGTATGGAGATCTTCTTCCATGTTTAACCCCATTGGGGTCTTCGTGTTCAGTTTGATAATATAGCTAGATTCTAGCTTACGTAATGCTTTTTGGCGATCACCTCCTCTGATGTTCACTGGTACCGCATCAATCACGTAATACAACAACCCTTTTGTATCACTATTGTGACAACTTTCAAAGTGCCGGGCAACTGGATAAGCTTTATCTGCATTTTTAATGGCCCGTATATGTTGCAGCACTCGCTTGTGGACTTGAAGAATCGTGCTGCCTATGTACTTCAGGCCACAGGGGCACTGAAGCACATAAACAGCAAATTCGGTTTTGCACGAAAATTGGCCTTTTATTTTCTGTTCTTTTTTCATAAAGCCTGGGATGTAACTATAGGTATTCTTTCCAAAGGTACATGCCTTGCATTTTGTGCACTTTAAGAACCCGTCTTTCCTGGCCAGCCATGATTTATTTGTATTTGCCTGGGTTTTAGTGATTAGCATATTGCTAACTAGAGCCTGTTTGAGAGAACGAGCCCTTCTGAAGGTAATGAGGGGCCTTCTTGGCACAAATTTTTTTTAAATTGGATCATTACGAATGATGTGTCAATGCTTTTGCAGGATGTGTCTTAAATCATTCTGCTGGTTATTGAATGTGGTAATCATCCTGCATTGGGAATTTTCATTATTTTTGTTCTTATTCCTACTAGGGTTGAAAAGTATTTCTTCCCTAGATTTCTGAGTTGCCTTCCTCATTGCTTCTTGAATACACTCTTGAGAGTATCCTCTTGTAGAGAATCTTCTTTTGAGGCATTCCAGTTCTGCATCCAAATCTTCCTTCGTGCTACAATTTCTCATTGCTCTAAGGCATTCCCCATAGGGGATGCTCCTGACTAGGTTGGCCGGATGAAAACTTGATGCATGAAGCAACGTGTTACCATCTGTGGGTTTTCGAAACAACTTTGTATGTAACTGTCCTTGATGGGTGTAGACTGTTAAATCTAAGAAGTTGACCTCTGAACTGCTGATAGTACTGGTGAACTTCAAGTTCAAATTATTATTCTGTAGCCTGTTGACAAAATCTTGGGCACTGTTTTCATCACCCTTCCATATAATAAAAAGGTCGTCAATGAATCGACTCCACATGACTACATTTTCTTGTTCTTCTTGTTGGAAATGGGATTGGACCACCTGCTCCTCCCACCAGCCCATATGCAATTTAGCATAGCTGGGGGCGAAGCAGGTGCCCATAGCTGTCCCACAGAGTTGATGGTAAAGATCACCATTGAAGAGAAAAAAATTGTTTTCTAAACACATGGTGATCATGGTTAGTAACATCTGTGTGTGGTGCCAAAACTTGGCTGGTCTGCCCCCCAGGAAGTGTTTGACAGCATTCAGCCCATCCTTGTGCCGAATGCTGGTATACAAAGTTGTCACATCAATAGTCATTAAAAGGAAATCAGATTCCCATGGCACATCATATACCCTTCGTAAAAAATCCCCTGTGTCCTGAATGAAAGAAGGAAGCTTGCTAACCAGAGGACATAGGAAAGAGTCAACGAACTTTGATGTGTGTTCAAATGCACTGTTAATTGCCGAAATAATAGGGCGACCTGGAGGGTTAGTGATATCCTTGTGGACTTTAGGGATTAGATAAAAAACTGGAGTGGTGGGATTAGAAATTGTTAAATAAGAAAATTCATCTTGGCCAATGATGCCCTGTCTACGCCACTCTAGTAGTTGTGAATTATACATGTCAAAACTTTTTATCATCACCTCTTTTTGAACTTTGACATAGTTATCTTTGTTCCCTAGTTGTTTGTAGGCTTCAGTGAGGTATTGCTGCCTACCCCATATGACTACATTGCCCCCCTTGTCAGCATTCCGCACAATGCAATCGTCATTATTAGACAGTTTCTCAACCAGCCTGTAATAATCTCTAGCTTGTTTCGTGCATGGATTTTTCTTTGCATTTATTGATATACATAATTCTTTGACCTCATTGACAACCAAGTCATTAAAGACATCAACAGAGTCCCTTGCTGTTATTGGTATAAATTTATAAGGCATCTTGAATTTCGTCAATTCACTGCTGTTTATTTGAATTGCTTCAGAGTCAGCCAATTGTGCAATTTTGCTGGATGTGTTTGGTAACACTTGAGTGGTTGTATTTTCACAACTTGCATCATTTTCCGATTGCAGTTCTTGTAAGTCAATCATCAAGTTGAAATCACTCACTGCAAAAGTCTCTTCTCCATCACAAACAGTACTTATTGTAGACTTGTCTGTATTTTTAGGCGTAACTGCAAAGAACTTTTTCAGTTTAAGAGACCTTACAAATTTAAACACATCTACTCTCGTGGTGGTGTAGTCCATATCAATTTGCGGACAGTAGGAAAGACCTAAACGTAAGATCCTTTCTTCATCATTATAGAGACTGATATTAGTTAAATTCACAATGGTCACGTTTTCTTCTTCATTTACTTGTTGCCTTTGAATTTGGGTTTCTCTTCTGATGTTGCATAGCTTGGCACCGTTGCGCCTCTTCCTCCTCTGCCTCTTGTTCTTTGCGGTCTGGAGTTTACTGGGGGTCTTGGACGTAAATTGAACCATCTCTCTTCCCTTAAAAAATCAAATTCATCGATTACTGATGGAATTAATGTTGGTCTCACATTGGACGCACCCTCCTCAAGATCGGTATCGAGTTCAGAACTCTGTATACTGCTGAGATCCGATTGTTGAGCCAGTATTTCTTGACTACTGATGTTCATCCTTTGTCTCCTCATGATTTCAAATATTTTGGCAAAAGTATAGATTCGTCCCCGGTCATAATCAATTTTATCTCTTAGACATTTTTGCGCCTTTCTCTCTTTGATGGTAGCTTCCAACTTGCTCAGTCTATCTTTCATTTCATTCATAAGTTTCTCAATTGGTTCTTGTTCATTCTCTGTGCTGAGCATATCTAAGATCTGTTGAATCTCTTCCATGATTTTAGCGCGATCTATTTCCGCATACTTGAGTAAAATCAATAACATTCTGCTGGAGGACTCTTTGTTATTGTCAGCCCATTCTCTGAGCATATTCGGGTTAGGATCTTCATATGTGGGGGCCACCAATATTCTCAGTCCCCGTGGAATTCTCTTGACTTACAGGTACCGGTTAAGCGACTTTGCCTCCCACCATTTTGATAATTCTGCCCGCTTCAACTTCTCCAAACGTTTCAAGCGGGATGCAACATCACTCGATTTGGTGTTTACAGTTGTTGCCTCCGTTCTCTTGCTGTAATTGGGAACATTATCGTTGAAAATTGATAACGCTGCTTCCTCACGATCCTTAAGTTCAGCAGCTGACATGATTTTTGAATAATAAAAGCGTATAGATTTTAACGCTCTGAACGAACCGCCAGTTACCGCATCCGGCCAATGCCTGCGGTAAACAGAGTTCCACTGGCTTTCCCTTCTCCCCACTTCCGTACAAACAAGCGCTTACCTCAGCACTGTCCACGTACTCCTCGGGTCCTCCGACTCGGCGGTGTGCGTAGATAGGCTTTCCGGTAGTCTCTCGCTAGTTCTCCAGGTTACGTTGCCGCTTTCCTGCATCAATGGCTGGGGGGGTTGGTGGTATCAAACCAACTCCACTAGTGCCTCGGTAAACCCACCACCTCCAAATCGAAGGGTGCGTCGGCGTTTACGGACCTCCGAGACTCGGTCCAACTATGCCACAAATTTCCACAAAAGGAGAGTCGATATATATATATATATATATATATATATATATATTCACTGAAAAAAACATAGGTTTCACACACGTTATAGTTAGGATTTAGCATTTAAAAAACCTTGCAAATTCACTTAAAAAACCATAGGTTTCACACATGTTATAGTTAGCTGGACATTTCACTCGTGAAAAACCATTGAAATTCCCCCGTTATAGTTAGTGCAGGCAACTATAACTCACGCGACCGCAATCCTCTGCTGATGACGTCAGATATTACATCACTGTATTTAGACACTTATTTACCCATGTCTTCTTCCATTAATTTTTAGCTATACGTATATTACAAGTATTCTTTTTTCAGAAAGACACATATGTCATCAGTGATGACCTATGGTTTTTTCAGTGAATTTGTACGGTTTTTTAAATGCTAAGTTATGTATTTATTTATTTTTTTTAAGGTTTTTCACCGTGGGCGTACGGTGCGTGCTTATAGATATATATATGCTTTTAAATGCTATTTTCTCAGGAAATACTGAACAGATTTACACCAGACCTGCAAAAGGCACATCCCTGACCTGAGGACTACCTCTCTGCCAAATTTCAAGTAATTCTGTTCAGCCGTTCGGGCTGTAGCTTGGACTAAAGGTCCTATGGAAAAATGCATGGGGAAAATGCGTTTTTGGACCCCCCCTTTTTCTCAGCCCCCGCTTGACGAATCCCCCCGGGACTTTCAGGGAAGCAGCGGAGCGGAGCGCCCCACCTATTTTGAAAATTTCGCAAGGATTCGTCAATCGGCGCCAAAGTTATTCCAAATAGAATGTTGCGGATTTCCTATGGAAACACGATCCTAACTATACCTATCTACTGGCGACCGCCAGTATATATATATATATATATATATATATATATATATATATATATATTACCTACTGGCTAGGTAGTTATAGTTAGGATCTGTTTTCCATAGGAAATCCGCAACATTCTATTTCCAATAACTTTGGCGCCGGTCGACGAATCTTCACGAAATGTTCAAAATTCGTGGGGTGCTCCTATCTTGAAAGGTTCGGTGTGATTCGGCAAGCGGGGGCCGAGAAAAAGGGGGGCCCCAAAACACATTTTCCCCATGCAATTTTCCATAGGAATCTTTAGCCGCGGCTACAGCCCGAACTGCTGAACGGCATTACTTCAAATTTGGCAAAGAGGTAGCCCTTGGTTCAGACTCGTGCCTTTTTGTAAATCTGTTCAGCAGTTGCTGAGAAAATCAAAAGTAAAACATATATATATCTATGGCCGCGGTGGATCCACACACCCTGTGCACACCCTGCGCGCACCCTACCGATCACGAGCTGCATGCTAATTGGCTGTCAACACTCCAAAGCAGGAAGTGTTTTCAGCCATTTTGTGCCTGGGTAGAACCGAGGAACAAGAAATCAGTGCAACAAGTGCGGAAAATGTAAAAAGGGGGCAGGGTAGAAACACTCTGAACCCTAGGCCTGCTTTTTTTTAAATCAGCAAATTCCGCGCAGATCCTGCCGTGGAAAAAAAAGAAAAACGAAGCGTGGCCTCCCGCGCTTCTTTAATAATTAATAATAATTAGCCCCCGGGGGGCCAAATCCCGGGGGCAAAAATATTTAATGTAATGGGGGCCCCTCAATGGGGGGGCCCAGTGGGGCCCCCCAGCCCCTGGGACCTCCACCTCCGGGGCTTTTATCAAATATGTGCAGGGGGCTCAGAGCACCCCCCAGCTCTGGGGACCGCCACCCCCGGGGCTACAAAATACATTGCTGGGGGGGCTGAATGGCCCCCCCAAGCCCCGGGGACCACCACCCCCCGGGGCTTAGTACATTGTGGGAGGGGGGCCACGCGGCCCCCCTCCTGGAGCCCTCGAGGGCCCTGGGGACCACTACCCCCCAGGGCCGGCTCTTGCAGTGTCTCGGGGTGCCCACCCCCAGGACACTGCTGTTTGCTTTGGCAGGGTGGGAGCCTCGCGGCTCCTGCCCTGCCATAGCACACTTGGTTTCGATTTTGAAAGAGAGAGCAGGGAAATCTGCTCTCTCTTTCAAAATGCAAACCAGATTGCTTTTCCACACGAGGACCTGTGGCATCAATTGGTGCCACTTTAATCCTCTCTGTCCAATCCATTTAATGTCTACATTTTGCAAAGCTAGGTCTTTGTCAATACCTCTGCTTTCAGCATACCTTTTGCACCAGAAAACATAGCTGTGTCCAATAATCCACACAGAAAGCATCTTGAAGGGATTTCTGTAGGTAATCAGAAGATGTCTGCAGCTGAGGTAGGCAGGTGGAAGTATAAAATCTATCTAAAATGTCGGACAAGCTGCTGTTTTTAAGAAAGTAGAGATTTGATTGGCTGTTTAAGAACACTCTACATTCAAATATAGGGTGCATTTTACTTTATTTAAAAAGCATGTTTCTCATTGGTTATTAACATGTGCTGGAAAGGTACAGCATAAAGGATAAGGTCAAACATTGCAAAGCCAACCACACCTGCTGTTGTCATTTGCAACATTGTGTGGTGAACTTGTGACCTGGCAGATAAATGTTGCATGACCTGTTGCTATGGAAACTGATTTTAATGACAAGGGGTGAAGATGTCATTTGAGAAGTATTATTCTCTGTGACCAATGGAAAATCGTTTTTCAATTTGAAAAACACTGGGAAGCAATGCCATTTGTTGCTTATGTCTATATGTGTTGAAAAATTGAGGGAAAGTTTGCCAATGCTGTTTCAACCTTGCAGAGTGTGTTGATCTACATTCATGTGTGAAAAAAGAAAATCCTGACTGAGTGTGTGAGATTCAGATACGTCTTAATCTACAAACCGACTTGAAAGGTGATTTATTAATTTGTGAGGTGTTGTATGCGGTGCCTTTGTTCTTAATTAGAATACTGAATTTCTCCTGCTAAAGTCTAGGGAATAGTCTTGCTTGTCTAGAATCACACTGTGAGTCTGTGTGCATTTGGGCAACCATTGTGAGAGAAGCATTTGGTTACTTCATGTCTTTGGTGACACATAACTGTTTAAAAATCTATCATGCTCTCAAGTTTTAGTAGTATTAGAAGCCATTCATTGCTTATGCATTTGCAGAATGAGTCAGGCATTCACACTAGAGTGCAGTAGTGAAATATGTAGAATGTGTGCAGTCACCTTACCCCTCCCAGACTCTAGTGAGTCTGTTTTGCTAAAGACCAAGAAATAGTGTGCATTTGGGCAACCATTGTAAGGGAAGCATTTGGTTACTTCATGTCTTTGCTGACACTTAACTGTTTAAAAATCTATTATACCCCTTGCATTTCTCTAGTGACCCATTCAGCACCATGTACTAATCCATTCACAGCTCCAAAACCCAACCACTTATAAATTCACCCAGGCACTCTCCTTGCAGTACTCTAATCATTCAGTCAGTACCCAAGTACTCATGCACTGAGCCAGGCCTTACCACATGGACTGCTTCAAATGCCTATCCACTATGCATGCAGTCCTCTAACCACCTACACACTTGTCTTTCACACCTTCAATTCCCCAGTCAGTATACATACACTCCAGCAAACACCCTGTCACTCCCCTTGCACTCCTCCAGTGACCCATTCAGCACCATGCACTAATCCATTCACTGTGCCAAAACCCAAACACTTATAAATTCCCCCAAGCACTCTCCTTGCAGTACTCTAATCATTCAGTCAGTATCCAAGTACTCATGCAGTGAACCAGGCCTTAGTACATAGACTGCTTCAAACGCCTGTCCACTATGCATGCAAACCTCTAACCACCTACACACTAGTCTTTCACACCTTCAATTCCCCAGTCAGTATCCATACACTTCCAGCAAACACCCTGTCACTCCCCTTGCACGCCTCTAGTGACCCATTCAGTACCATGTATTAATCCATTTACTGCGCCAAAACCCAAACACTTATAAATTCATCTAGGCACTCACTTTGCAGTACTCTAATAATTTAGTCAGTACCCAAGTACGCATGCAGTGAGCCAGGCCTTAGCACATGGACTGCTTCAAATGCCTATCCACTATGCATTAAGTCCTCTAACCACCTAAACACTTGTCTTTCACACCTTCAATTTCCCAGTCAGTATGCATACAATCCAGCAAACACTCTGTCACTCCTCTTGCACTCCTCTAGTGACCCATTCAGCATCATGGACTAAACCATTCACTGTGCCAAAACCCAAACACTTATAAATTGACCCAGGCAATCTCCTTGCAGTACTCTAATCATTCAGTCAGTGCCTAAGTACTCATACAATGTCCTAGGGCTTAACACAAGCACTGGTACAAACCCTTGTCCCATACACATGTAGACCTCTAACCATCCAATGACCCAGGCCTTAGCACATGGACTGTTTCAAACCACTATCCACTATGCATGCAGTCCTCTAACCACATACACACTTGCCTTTCACAGCTTCAATTCCCCAGTCAGTATCCATACACTCCAGCAAACACCCTGTCACTCCTCTAGTGACCCATTCAGTACCATGTACTAATCCATTCACTGCGCCAAAACTCAAACACTTATAGATTGACGCAGGTACTCTCCTTGCAGTAATCTAATCATTCAGTCAGTGCCTAAGTACTCATACAATGTCCTAGGGCTTAACACAAGCACTGGTACAAACCCTTGTCCATTACACATGTACACATGTAGTCCTCTAACCACCTACACACTTATCTTTACACCTTCAATTACAATTTCAATTAGTGATTACAAAAGAAAGTGGTTAAATGGTTTTTATATACGATGTGTTTGTATAGTAATAGAAAGGTATAATTTATACATTTTTAAAATACATTTATTAATATTTTTTTTTACAGATATTGTTTATCATCCTTAAAATAAACTTATCATGCCTGAAAAATCAAGAAAGAGACAAGGACAGAAAAAGGACAATTATTTGAAGAAAATTCAACAACAAGTATTGGATGACCAACATCATGTGGGGAAATAGAATAAGTCTTCCGGTAAGAAGACCAAACAATTTATCAAAAAACTTTCTAAGCCTACAAACACTGTGCACATTGATGAAAGTTCAAAGAATGCTAAACCAACTAAAAAGTATAATAAGGAAAGACATTTACATAAGAGGAAATCACATTCAAAAGACAATATGTATGATAAAAGGAGGAAAAGTCAGTATGCAGAAATTAGAAAAAAAATGTTTTACAATAGAGCTGTTTCTAATTTGTTAAAACAAGTGAAGAAATACAAAAAGAGCACTATTTTATAAAAAGAAGAAGGAAATAGAAATTATTGTAGAGAAGGCTTTTGAATTAAAAAGGAAATTATTCATTTTAGTTTTAAACAGAATTCGATCACTAGATAAACCAATCCACTTTTTGAAGGCTAAAAGTAAGAAGAAAAGAATAATTAACAGAACTAATTTTTGTGATATTTTTTGGGTGAATGGAAACACAGTTCAAGTTCAGAGCCTTTCTTTAATGAAGAGAGTTATTTTTAGACCAATAATTTATTGCATGCAGTTAATGCCAGTGGTCGAGCTTATGAGGTTAGAAATGGTTGTCCAATTGACAAAGAGAAGATGGTTCCCAGAAATGCAGAACAAGTGATAGCTGATGAAATTCTAGGGAGACGTCCTAAAGCCCCAGTGTATACTTGGGATTGCAGTAGTATTTGGAATCTATTGATATTTTACGCAATTTCTTACGAGAGTATAGTAAAAAAAAATAACAGAAGATTAAGATGTTGCAAGGACTAGATCCTTGCAGAGTGAGAAAAAATACTGGTTTGCAAGGTCATTCTCTGGCTTGTCTTTCTAGAAAAGTATGTCAAAGTGTTTTTCATCATTTCAGAATGTTAGCAGTACATCATTCTCAAATGCGGAAGTTAGTCAGAAGATTGTATTATGCAAAAAGTCCAGCACTAATGTTAAATGAGTTGAACAATGCTCTTTTGCGTGGGTCAGTATCAGATGTGAAGAAGGTTTGTGATGAAATTGAGTTTTGTTACTTTGGTACTGAACAAGAGAGTGCAGAAACTGACACATTGATAGAAGAAAATGTTGAAGAGAATGTGCAACATACTACTACAAAACATTTTGAAGAACAAATTACAAAGTTTAAGGTGATGTCAGGTGAAAGGCCAAATTATTCTTGTATTTGTTGCCGGCGAACTCACTATAAAAATCAGACTAGGACTGTTGATCTGTATTTAAAAAGTGAAAGAGAAAATAATGATAAGTGGAAGGAATTTACAACTTATTTTTTTGTTAGAGAATTGTTTTGATTTGGGTTCTGATCAGTATTTGCAAATATTGTCATAACAAATTCGATGAGAATAAAATTCCCGCTAGAGCTGTCCATAATAATCTAGAGTTGGTAACTATTCCTCCAGAACTGATAGATTTAAATACGTATGAGTCTATTCTGATTCAATGTGTGCACCCATTTCAAGCTATTGTTCGTATGGAGCCTAAAACAGGTAAATTGCCTCCTACAGATTTACAGAGAGGATTAAAAGGAAAAGTTGTATATTTCCCTCTAGATTTAAAGAAAACCATTTAAACTATTGTTGTGGAGAATGTAGAAAGTGAACCACTGGTTATTCTAGTTAATGGTGTTCCTACTAAGAGTAAGAAAATCTGGCAAGAGTTAGTGGATGTTAGAAAAGTGCAAAAGGCAACATTATATCTTATAAAAAACAATGAGTATTACAAAAAAGTGGAAGAAGAAGAAATACTTTTAGGAGATGATACTTAAACGTCAAGTGGTCAAATTGAAAAAGTGGACATGTCCAAAAGAGAAGAAATCTATGAACATTATAGTGTACATCCACTTCTTTTAACCTCTTCAGTGCCCATGACGAGATAGTCTCGTCATGAAGCACGGTCGCGCTGTGCCCATGACGAGACTATCGCGTCATGAAACCCGCCCACTAATGTAACGCCCGGCACAGGAGGGGGAAAGGGCGTGGCACAGAAGGGGTTAAAAGAAGTCATGGGGAATACTATTGAAGTATTCCAAATGAAAAAAGCAAAGGGAAGTTCCATGAGTGCATGGGAAAAAAGTATGGAAGCTCGTTGTTTTCCGCAGCTGTTCCCAACTGAAAAAGGTGGAGGATATGATGAACGATCAGTGCAGATTCCTGCATCTGAATATCGGACAACAAGATTGTAAGCAGAAGATCCAAGATTTCGACAATGTATCCCATATATATTTCATCTTTTGTTTGAGAGTGACTTGTCTGGACTTTCATATCCAGTCAACCACGTATTGAAAACAGGAGTACATCTTCATAATGTTTCTGCAAAGGAATTTATGGATAAAGTACATCAGAGAGACGATCATTTGGATTCTCAGCTGATTAATTTGATGGCATGTCAGCATGGTACTAATGAGTATTGGTACCGTCGTCATGCAGTGATGTCATTTCAGATGTCATCAGTGATGTCATCAGTGATGTCACTGACCATGTCATGAGTGATGTAATATGTGACGTCATCAGCAGTGCATTGCGGGGGCGCGAGTTATAGTTAGCTGAACTAACTATAACGTGGGAATTTCTAGGGTTTTGTACGAGGGAAATGTCCAGCTAACTATAACGCCCCTGAAACCTATGGTTTTTTCAGTGAATTTCTAAGGTTTGTAAAATGCCAATTCCTAACTATAACACCCCTGAAACCTATGTTTTTTTCAGTGAATTTCAAAGGTTTTTTAAATGCCAATTCCTAACCATAACGTGCATGAAACCTATGGTTTTTTTTAAGTGAATTTCAAAGGTTTTTAAATGCTAATTCCTATCTATAACTTATCTCTAAAGATATCATGTTTAATGATTTTCATTGGATTTCTATATTTTTCAAATACAGTGTGTCAATTTCATTAATTATGTTTTTTTGAAATTCTTCTTTAACAGTATTTTTTTAACCTATTATTTCATTTAAATATTTTCAAAATTAAAAAATATTATTTGTTTTTATTGGGTTTCTCAAACATATTTTTTTATATTTTTTAACATATGTTTAAAATTTATTTTATATATTTTTTCCATGTATTTTGGATCCGCGCACCCAACGCGTTAGGAACCGCTCACCCAATGCAAAATAATCCATGCACCCAACGCGATAGGATGCGCGCACCGTGCGTGCATTTCGCCGTTTTTTTTTTAAAAAGGGGGCCCCTGGTGGTCCTTCTGGGACACCCTAAGCAGATCTAGAGAGTCAGAGTATTTCCACACTGCCCCCTTTATATGTTTTACACACTTATTCCCCTTGCTTCTTCAGCCTCGCTTCTACCGAGGCAGAAAATGGCCGCCAACAGTTCCTGGTTTCGAATGTAGACAGACACTTGACAGCCAATTAGCATTCAGCGCGTGATCATCAGGGTGCGCTCTCGGTTTGGGGAGGGTTCGCTTACGGTGCGGGTAGGGTGCGCGGATCCTTTCCGGCCATAGATATCACTAACTTTTTTACCCTAATTTTCTCAGGAACTACTGAACAGATTCACACCATTTATGCAAAAGGCACAAGTCTGAACTGAGGATTACCTCTTTGCCAAATTTGGTGTAATTCCGTTCAGCGGTTCGGGCTGTAGCTGCGACGACAGATCCTATGGGAAATTGCATGAGGAAAACGCGTTTTGGGACCCCCTTTTTTCTTGGCACCCGCTTGACGAATCACCACGAAACTTTCAGAGTAGGAGTGGAGCGGAGCTGGCCAAAAGTTTGGAAAATTTTGTGAGGATTCATCAACCGGCGCCAGACTTATTGGGAATAGAATGTTGCGGATTTCCTACTGAAAATAGGTCCGAACTATAACTATCTACTGGCGTTGAGATAATATATATGTATATATATATATATATATATATATATATATATATATATATATATATATATATATATATATATATATATATATATATATCAAGTCAAGTCAAATAGTCAAATATATATATATATATATTACCTACTGGCGGTCGCCAGTAGGTAGTTATAGTTAGGACCCCTTTTCCATAGGAAATCCGCAACATTCTATTTTGAATAACTTTGGCGCCGGTCGACGAATCCTCGCGAATTTTTCAAAATAGGTGGGGCGCTACGCTCCGCTCCTACCCTGAAAGTCTCGGGGGGATTCGTCAAGCGGGGGCTGAGATAAAAGGGGGGTCCCAAAACGCGTTTTTCCCATGCATTTTTCCATAGGACCTTTAGACAGGGCTACAGCCCGAACGGCTGAACAGATTTACTTGAAATTTGGCAGAGAGGTAGTCCTCAGGTCAAGGAAGTGCCTTTTGCAGGTCTGGTGTAAATCTGTTCAGTATTTCCTGAGAAAATAGCATTTAAAAGCATATATATATGTGGGCGGAGCCTAACCACACATCTCATCCTGAGATCTGATTGGCTGTCAGCACTTCATCCAAGAAGTGTTGGCAGCCATCTTGGGACCAATATACATGATAGCACCTCATTAAAAAGCATTGCAGTTAATAGAAGGTTTTAAGACTTTAGTTACATTATAAATCATTTGTTGATGGTACCATACTCATTTTAGGAATTGTGGTATGTTCTAAGGTGATTTCACCATGTGAAAAAGCCTTCTGCTGGGATATCATGATTGAGAGAAAAATATTTTCTCATGCTTTTACCACAGAGGTTTGGAAGGTGATCTATAAGCTAAACTGAGAGCTTATTTTCTGTAAATTCACATTATCTTTCTCAGTCATGTGAGAATGAAGTCTGACATTCTCAGTAAAACATGTACATCCAACAAGGGCAGAGACTGTCAGTTGATTCTTTTGTGTTCTACTGCAGCTTCCCAGAGTGTTCCAAAGAACTACTAGAGCGCTAACAGTCCTACCTATGATAAACGTATGGCACACCTGAAGCCATCTTGCTTGGAATAAAGTGGTAACTCTTAAAACATTTAATTTCAAAAGGAACAAAATGAGGGGGTTCATTTTTCCATAAAAAGTATGATTAGTGCTGCAGAAAGAAAAATTAGGGCACATTTTGAGTGACTTCTCAAATCCTCTTCTATTTCATTAAAAAATTCTGACATGCAGACTGAAACATGAACTTTCAATACCAGCAGCAGTTTTCCCTGGTGAGCAGTAGCTTTACTACAGTGATCTAATGAGCAAAAAGAGTGCTAACATTCTGAATTTATGGCAAATGTGTGACACATCTGAATGCCTTCTTGATGGAATCAAAGTAAAAAACTGAAAGTATTTCCTACTGAGGAGACTGCAGTAAATGAGGAAATTAGGAAACTTCATAACAAATAAGTCTCCCAAGATGGCCACCAGAGACAAAAGAGCCCAAATGTAGCCCAAATATCACCCAGATGTAGCCCAAGTATAGCCCAATGACAGAATGTCCCAGAATGTTCTTAAAAACAACTAGAGCGCTTACTGTCTTCATTATGAAAAAAGTATGGCACACCTGAAGCCATCTTGATTGGAATAAACTGGTAACACTTAAAACATTTAATTTAAAAAGGAACACAATGAGGGGGTTCATTTTGCCATAGAAATTATCATTAATGCTGAAGAAAGAAAATGAGGGCACATTTTGAGTGACTTCTCAAATCCTCTTCTATTTCATTAAAAAATTCTGACATGCAGACTGAAACATGCACTTTTAATACCAGGAGCAGACTTCCATGGTGAACAGTAGTTTTACTACAGTGATCTAATGAGCAACTAGAGTGCTAACATTCAGAATTTATGGCAAATGTGTGACATATCTGAATACCTTCATTATGGAATCAACGTAAAAAACTGAAAGCATTTCCTACTGAGGAGACTGCAGTACATGAGGAAATTAGGAAACTTCATAACAAATAAATCTCCCAAGATGGCCACCGGAGACAAAAGAGCCCAAATGTAGCCCAAAATCACCCAGATGTAGCCCAAATATAGCCCAATGACAGAAGTGTGCAAAACACTTATTATTTAGTGTTTTTGCAGTGTTATATAGTGCAGACTTGTCAGGTATTGGAGTGCTTTACATGAGCATTGGTTACATCACACAAGCACATATTCATTTTGGTTGTAGACATGGGGAGACTAAGTGATTTGACCAGAATCACAGAATGTCGAGCTGAAGCAGAAACTTCAACCTGGTTCCCCAGTTGCAAAGTCTGCAGTTCTGGAAGTAACACCACATCCTCTCCCCTAAGTGCAACATTTAATCAAGTGGTCAACTGGATAAAAAAACATAAAGATAACAAATAATTTAAAAGTGCTTTATCGCTATTTGAAAACTCAGACAAAATATCCTTATTTTAGTCTTTTAGAGCACTAACCATAATTTTGATGCCAATAAGACCCTCTCATATATGTAATTTCTAAAGGAAATGCTCTAGGTTTTACAGTTTTGATTACATCAAGATGATGTCAGGCGTTCCACACTTTTGTAATAAATATAGAATGTTAGCAATCTAGTTGTTCATTGGGATACTGTTGAGAGGCAAAGGCCAGGGGCACGGACTCTGAAAATTGAAGGCAGGTAGGAGAGTGCAAAGGCAACAATTTAACCACACTGAGCAGGCAGGAAGGGCCGTGGAAGCACAACAGACTATGGAGGGCAGTGGAAAGGGGGGCAGGGGCAACAAACCAACAATACAGGACTTGCAAGAGAGGCTGTTGGAGGGAAGATCTATTACGGGTCAAGGAAGCTAGAGGCGGTCCCCAGAGCCCCGGGAGCCACCACAGAACTGAGCAGGAGAGTGAGTCAGGGACAAAAGGGGCACCTTAATTTGAGCCGGGGTGCCTAGGAACGCTTGCTCCAAAAATGAAGAAAACAGACATATGAGACATGGAATTGGTGGCAGAATACAATGGCAGTTTAATGAGAAGATACAACTTCAAAGAAACCGCAGAATAGAGACATAAAGTACAAAATACAGAATCCAGATAATCATACAGCTGTCATGATATTCTCTGTATCTCAATTAATGTACTGACAGAGAGAGAGAGAAAACACATCTATAAATGCATCATGAGAAACAAGTTACACCAAGGAAAATGTTACCTAGGAACACTCACGTTTACTCTTAGAGCAAGCATTCCTGCAATTACAATACAAAATCTTTTAAATGCAAAAGTAAAGAGAACAATGGTTAAACATAACATGACATTTCATATAGGTAAAATAGAATAAGATACTTCAAGCAAAGCAGAGCAAGACATTTTAAGCAAAGGAAGACAAGAGCTCCCAGCTCTTGGGGAAAACCTGCACAGCCTGTTAACCTACATACAGACGGCGAGGTAGTCCGTCGATATCTGTGGGTGCTCCCTTTTTATATCATTTTGTGGGCTCCTTTGCACGCTACATCTACCTACGTATGCTACCCAAAAGCTTCGTCTGCAGATTTTACCAGACATTTCGTCATTTCCCCACTTAATGCTGACAATGGACTGGGTGAAAAGGTCAGTCTCTCAGGCCAATCGCTTATCGTAAGTTCCATAGAGCAAGCAGAAAATAATGGGTATTGTACGGGAATTCAATATATTCATGTACAAAATCTCCTCAGTTCTCCTAACTTGACGCTCTGCGGTTGCCACTTCCTTAAAAGCGGGAAACCTGCCCAGGAAGCAAGTACCAGTCCAGGATGCAGCCTACTGTATGTCGACAGCTTCAGTGGGATGTTGAACTTTGATACCGAGCACGGAGCACTCGGGTAGGGTGGGGGCTACTAGTTTGGAGCAGAAGGCCTCGCAGACCTGCCTTCAGACTGCTATACACTAAAATTGCAGAGCTATGGTCAAGTTAACAAAGAGGCCTACATATTGAACAGAAGGGCATACACAGGGGTTTTATGCTGGCTGAGTGGTAAGGATGTCTCAGGATAATTATATAGCAACACAGGACCCGCTGGTCAATTTAATACGGCCTACAAATGCGGCTGGCAGGGCAAGGACAAGGGTCTCATACTTCAGGTGTGGACAGAACGGGCCAGGGGCCCCCTGTGATACAAAATCTACCCTCCTTCAAGGCTGTGGCAATGTAATAGACCATTGTGGGCAGAAGGAAGAGGCAATGGTAGTACAACCATACATGCCAACAGACCCGATTCAGCCAGGAAACATCCAATGTTTTTAAGCTCAAATGGGCTTTATTTGATCTGTCTCCTGTCTACAATATCCTCTTTTTCAATGTAACTCAAAGGGGAAAATCAATACCCCAGTTTTTTTTCAAAATCTCCCTCTTACCAAGTTCAAAATGTTCGCAAGTATGGTACATTGGATCATGGAAGGAAATGGGATAGGGACATGGACTTGGATAACAGAGGACAAGAGGGACATGGAGAGGTGCACCAAACTGACCCTGCAGGGCAGGCATCAGGGTTTGCAGCAGCACAATACACCACACAGGGCATGCAGGACGGGAGTGCAGCACAACAATCCATAGAAAGCAAGAGGGAGGGGACAGGACCATGCACATGGACAACAGAGAACAGAGGGGCAAGAGGCAATGGTAGCTAGCTGACCATAATGGACAGACAGGAGAGAAAGCTGCAGCATTACAGACCATAAAGGGCAGTAGGGACGGATCAGGGGCATTACAATGGAACAGACAAGCCAGGAGGGAGGGAGTAGGGGTCTTCACATGTAAACAGAGGGCTGGGGGCAAGGGGGCAGGGCAGGAGCAGCAAGATAGCCATGGAGGTCAGGCAGGATGGGCACTAGAAGCAAGACACACCATGAAGAGCAACAGTGAGACTGTGATGGCATACACACAGACCATGGAGGGAAGGTGGGAGGGGGTCAGGGGCAGCTAACTGACCACACAGGGAAGGTGGGAGGGGCCATGGCAGCACAGAAGACCAATGGCTATGATGGGCAAGAAGGAGGGTGCAGGGGCATGCACAAAGGACGATGGAGGATAGAAGGGAGGGTCAGGACCTGTGCACAGACAAGAAAGTTCAGGGGAAGGGAACTCACAACAGACCACACGGGGCAGGCAGGAGGAGCAGTTGCAGCACAACAGACCAGGGAGGGCAGAAGGGTGTGGCAGTACAATGGACCATGTAGGACAGGAGGAAGAGGATAGGGTCATGGCATGTGGACAGGCAGGGTGGAGGTGGCAGGGACAGGTTACAGTCATCTGACAATGCTAGGCAGGTGGGAGGGGAGTGGCAGCTCAACAGAACACTCAGAGTAGATAGGAGTGGCAGGTCCATGGGACATGGTGGGCAAAAAGGATGGAGCAGGGGCATGCACAAAGACATCGGAGGGCAGGGGGAAGGAGAATAGGGGCAGCAAGCTAAGCACAGAGTTTAAGCAGGAGGTCAATGAGGGGGCATAGAATTGGGCAATGGAGGGCAGGAGGAGTGGACTGGTACATCATACTAAATTGAGGGCAGTGGCAGCACATCAGACCATGCATGGCAGGAGGGAGGAGGCTATTCCATGGATTCACACAACAGAGGATAGGGAGGAGGGGGATGGGGCAGCAAGCTAACTGTTCAGAGAAGGCGGGTATTAGGAACTTTATTGTTTTTAAAACATTGAGTCTGTGCGAACTACTTAAAATATGAACAAGTATGCAGCATAATCTCACTTTTATTCAGGAAGAAGAGGACGTTTGTGACTGTGACTCCGGGCTCACTTGGCAGAAACACCCCCTGACCCTCCACCCCCTATCGCAAAATGTAATGCCCGTGAAAAGGGTAGGTGAACACAGTGTTATATAGAACATAGTCCTGAGAGCACGATTGAAAATGAAAACTAGATATAGTGTATGGTATAAACTATGCACCAAAAAGTGTGATATAAGATGAACCGGGCGTGAAATATAATATGCAATACATTGTGCGCAATGACAGATTCATTGGAGAGCGCGAGATAGCACAGGCACTAGCGCGTGCTATGCGATATGCGCCTTGGAGTGTAATATGCACAGGGCAGTGTTGTGTAACCTAACTAGTCTCTAAAGTTGTAATATAAAATATGTGCTGGGGAGTGTAACGTTGCATATGCACTGTGACACAGATATGGATCGCAGATTGTAATATGTATGGCATAGCACTGTGCGTTATAACATAGGCATCAAGGAAGGCACGTTAGATGGGGCAATATAACCCGTGCGAAGACAAGTGTGGCATGACATATTCACGGGGTGGTGTTACAGTGCACATGGGCTAGAGAGTGTCATAGCATATGCACTAGCTAGTGGAATACAACACAGAGGTGTGTGGCACTCGGCAGGCAATGGTGGGTGTAACACAGCATTGGGCTCTGTCAGGAGCGCGCTGTGACTCTCAAGTGATGTTCGTCCCCTTTCCAGAGAGTAAAATAAAAAGTATTACACATCCGGCAGTGGATGTGTGTTTTATTAACCGTGAGGGGGGTTTCTTGCATAGTTTTGGTCGAATTTTTGTCGAATCCCCTTTGAATGGCTTGGTGTGCATGTGTATTTAAATGTGCCCGTCAATAGCTACCCATGTTTGTATAAATAAACGACAAGGGTGTCTACCGGGATTAGGCACGGTAGGGCATCAGACATGTCAGAGCTTCACTAGTAGTGTAAATACATTCCACGTGGATTCATTGCATGCATAGTCGCCTTTTAATGAATATCCCGCAAATCGTCATGGTGATAGGTACGTACGGTTTGTCCAGCATGTCCTAGGTGTGTCTATAAATAAATATTTTTTTAAAATATTAAAAAACAGTGGCCGGCCCTAGGGATTGGGGTCAAAAAAATATAATTAGGAGACAGGCCCTGGGGGATGGGGTCATCAGGGCCAATAAATTAGAATAAGAAGGGGAACCACACTGCCCCCCTTCTTAAAAAATTAAAATAAATAAAAGACTGGCATCGTGCCGGAGGCCATGCCCCCTCCGTGCAGCACTCTGCAAACGCGCCCCCAACTGGCATCTCCAGTATGCGCCAGGGAGCTGCGCTGCAGACAGGTGTTCTGAGGCCAAGCCCCTTTTTACACCTCTCTGCAACGCAGCTCTGTGGCGCCTACTGGAGGTACCTCGTGGTCTAGTTTGACCCTAGGGACCCTTAGGATTCAAGGGGACTTAATCTCTCAACTTAGAACAGCCACAGGGCGCGTTTACACAGTGGTGAAGGGAGGGGACGGGGCCTGAGGTGACGTGTGCAAACACGCACTATGGCACGTTTTAAATTGGGGATATAATTTCCCTTCAATACTGAGGGCCCCTGGGGGCTAACTAGCCCACCAAGTGCTTCCAGTAAGCGCCACTGAGTTGCATTGCAAGGAGGTGGTCCAGGCCGTGCCACTTTTTACACCTCTCTGCAACACAGCTCTGTGGCATTTACTGGAGGTACCTAGTGGGCTAGTTGGACCCTAGGGACCCTCAGGATTCAAATGAACTTAATCTCCCAACTAAAAATGGACACAGGGCGTGTTTACACAGTGGTGAAGGGAGGGGACGGGGCCTGAGTTAACGTGTGCAAAAACGCCCTGTGGCCTGTTTTAAGAGGTAGTTTTAATCCCCATGCCCTATTATGTACTAGGGGCTTACAGAGGAGGTCATGCTAATCACAGGGGGACCCCAACGCATAATGTTCCCTAGTGTATGTAGGTGTTTTCACTGTATTCTAAGTGTCTTTTAACATAGCACTGGCTCTAGGACTGGCTAGTCAGACTCAGTTACCACCAGTATCCGTCTGAAAAAGTTGAGGGTACAGGATGATTTTGCAACAAGGCTTCTTTCTGCTCTTCTTTTTGTTCTTTCTGCACGTTATCCTTCTTCCTGCACTTATCTTCGTATTTGAGGACTTCTGTTGCTTCTTTCTGCACTTCTTTTGTTTCTTTCTGTGCATTTTTTCTTCTTTCTTCACATGTCCTATCTCTGTAGGCATAGTTAGAAATTAGCATTTAAAAAACCTTTGAAATTCACAGAAAAAACCATAGGTTTCAGGCACGTTATAGTTAGGAATTAGCATTTAAAAAACCTCAGAAATTCACTGAAAAAACCATAGGTTTCAGGGGTGTTATAGTTAGCTGGACTTTTCACTTGTACAAAACCATTGAAATTCCCCCGTTATAGTTAGTTCAGCTAACTATAACTCGCGCGCCCGCAATGCACTGCTGATGATGTCACATATTACATCACTCATGACATGGTCAGTGACATCACTCATGACATCACTGATGACATCTCAAATGACATCACTGATGACATCACTGATGATATCATCCTTGTGATAGAGTGGCAGACCTCCTCTCACCCTAATATAACCTTTGATACACACATTCAAAAATAGAGACTACAATTTTCAAAACAATGGACATACCAATACCAGTTACAACAACCTCTTCAGTAATTCTAAGATCCACATACACATCCACTCATTCACCAACAGTCCTATACAGTCACTCATACATGTACTCACTCATCATATGTACTCATGCACCTATACATCCTGTTACACAATGCCACTCATCCATAGAGTTACTCACACACATAGTCACTCATGCTAATAAAGAATCAAACATACATTTACTTGCATATACAGTTATACACACACCACCACACTTACTTCTACGGAAACTTACACATACTTAGTCTTTTAAACAATCACTTATAGAAACACATACTTATTCATACAGGAACTCTTTCAATCTCTCACTCTCACATATACTCACATATATACACCAATAGTCACATATACTAGTTTAAAACATATGTAGTTACTCATAAAGACACTATTGAGACAGTCATTCACTCACTAACACACCCATACACACACTCATCCACCCATACAGTCCTGCACACATGCTGTGTTCAACACATACAAACAGTGAGTCACTCATTCATGCACCTATGCACTACGTAATACCCCCCACCGAACCATGCAGACACTCAGACTGATACTCAAAAAACCAACTAATAACCTATATAGACACCCATGTAGCTACTCACCAACCCATGCAGCCACTTATACACAAAGTGAGAGACTGATACAGATATTTACATATTTAAACATTACTCACTAAGCCATGTATTCACTATGATACACTTAATCAGTCAGTTACACAATCAATTTTTCAAAAACAAATCATCCATTTAGACACTTACATACCCATTTATTCTTCCATCGACCTTGAGATATACATATATAAAACATATTTAATTTTCAGAAAAACACACATTCACTGGATGATGTAATCAGTGATGTCATCAGTGATGTCATTTGAGATGTCATCAGTGATGTCATGAGTGATGTCACTGACCATGTCATGAGTGATGTAATATGTGACATCATCAGCAGTGCATTGCGGGCGCGCAAGTTATAGTTAGCTGAACTAACTATAACGGGGGAATTTCAATGGTTTTGTACAAGTGAAAAGTCCAGCTAACTATAACACCCCTGAAACCTATGGTTTTTTCAGTGAATATATATATACATATATATTATCTACTGGCGGTCGCCAGTAGATAGTTATAGTTAGGACCACGTTTCTATAGGAAAAGCATTTTTTCAGGTGCTTATTACTTTGACGCCGTTTGACGGATCTTGTACGTTTGGGGGTGATTGGTCAAGGGGGGGCTGAGATAAAAGGAGGGTCCCAAAACGTGTTTTCTCAATGTATTTTCCATTGGAAACTTTAGACAAGGCTACAGGTCAAACTGCTGAATGGAATTATGCCAAATTTGTCAGGGAGAAACGTCTTGGTCCAGAAAGCACGCTTTCGTTGAAATGGTGTAAATCCGTTTTGTAGTTTTTGAGATATTAAAGGAAAAATATATATATCTGGGCGGAGCCTAACTCCCGAGCACGCGCTTGCCTCTGATTGGCTGCTAACTCTTCAAACCAGAAAGTGTCCTCTGATTGGCTGCTAACAGGAAGTGTTAGCAGCCATCTTGTGCCTCGCATCGAGTGAAAATATAAAACAAAGGTGCCGGGGCAATTTCATATACCGGAGATCTGTCTGTGCGAGATTCCCCTTTCACGCTCCCTCTGCCCACATCACCAGCTCGCAGCTATGCCTTTAGAAGTCAGTCCGTCAGCTCGCAGCTCTCTACCTTAGCGAGCTAGCACGCTGTTGTGCCTCTTTGGGAGTGGACGCGCCACATTTGGCAGGGAGAAAGGTCATGGTCCAGAAAGCACGCTTTTGTTTAAATGGGGTAAATCCGTTCAGTAGTTTTTGAGAAATATCATATTGTACAGATATTGATGTTTGAGAATTCTGACATCTGATTGGTTGAGGCGTTACGAGACCAAGATTGCGGATCATTGGCTGTGAACTGTTGAGACTAGGAAGTGCTGGCAGACATTTTGTGATTCAGTCCATCAGCTCGTATCTCTCTGTAGTTCTACCTCTGCGAGGCAATACTGAAAATATACCGGAGCTGTGTCTGTGCGGGATTCCTGTTTCCCGCTCCCTCTCCCCACATCACCACTTTGCGGCTATGCCTTTAGAAGCCAGTCCTTCGGCTCACAGCTCTCTACCTTTGCGAGCTAGTACGCTGCTGTTTCTCTACCTCTGCGAGCTAGTACGCTGCTGTTCCTTTGGGAGCGAACGGCCTGTAGTTCTCCCTCTGAGAGTCGAGCCCACGGGCCGCAGCTGTACCTCTGCGAGCGTGGGTGTGAACTGTTGATAAGTCACACTATATGAGCATTGAAAAGCCATTTTGTGATTCAGTCCATCAGCTCGCATATGTCCGAGGCAACTCTGAAAACATACCGGAGCTCTGTCTGTGCGGGATTCCACTTTCACGCTGCCTCTCCCCACATCAGCAGGTAACGCACCCTCTACACACATCACCAGCATACCCCCAACAACCTTCTTGGGCCCGCAAGTCTCCCTCTGCGAACCACCGGTCGGCTCGCAGCTCTTCGGGTGCGACTTCTCGGGCCCGCAGTTGTATCTGTGAAGCCAAGACTGGAAATATACTGCAGGTCTCTCTCTGCGAGATACCCCCTTCACGCTCCCTCTCCCCACATCACTGTTCCTCAGCTATCCCTTTGGAAGCCAATGGCCCGTGCCTTTCCCTATACCTGTCGGCCCGCAGCTGTTCCTATGCGAGCCAGCCAGTTGGCTCGCAGTTCTTCATCTACGAGCCAGCCCGCCTGCTCGCAAGTCTCCGAGAACAGATGCAATGGAGCCAATGATCATGCAGGTCGGACACCCAACGCTGCTCCGACACCCCTAGCAGCAGCTACTTGTCCGCCATCCCCCCTCACCCCCACCCCCCACAAACAAATGTGACAGTCACGTTAGGGAATCTGGAACGTAAAAAATTGGCTAATGTCATACAATTATTAATAAGAAGATGCTTGTGAGGTTGGACACATAAGAATCTTAGTCATGTATGGATTTACATATAAAACATTTTATTTAAACAAAAGAACAAAATTAAAGTAGGTACAGGTATGGTGTGTCATCCCTCAACAATTTGTGATCACAGCCTGCAAGACAAAAAGAAAGATAAGATGGTGCGTCATGCGTCCAGCAAAGGAGAGAGAGAGAGAGAGAGAGAGAGAGAGAGAGAGAAAGAGTGAGAGAGAGGAAGAGGAAGAGAAAGAAAGAGAGATAGGAAGACAGAGAAAGAGATAAAGAGTGAGATACAAGGAAGAGAGAAAGAGAGAAACAGTGTGAGAGAGAGGAAGAGAGAGAGAGAAAAAGTGAGAGAGAGGAAGAAAGAGAAAGAGAATGAGAGAGAGAGGAAGAGACAGAGAAAGAGAGAAAGTGTGAGAAAGGAAGAGATAGAGAATAAGAGAGAGAAAGAGTGTGAGTGACAGAAAGGAAGAGATGGAGAGGGAGAGTGAGTGTTGACACTGTGGAGAAAATCTTTCTGCCACCGGTGTGTCTCTAACCACGTACCGGGATATAATGCAGCCCTCAAGTTTAGTCATCTGAAACATAGTATAGAAAAAGTAATGGCAGAGTACATACAACTGCACACGAGTAGTTCTCTGTTTCGCCCCTGCGCACTCAGGCTGCTGCACCCCATCGACTCCCATCACCCAGAGGTGTCTGTCCGGCCTGCGCACTCAGGCTGTTGCACACTATCGACTCCTGCCGCCCAGAGGTGTCTGCCCGCGTCTGCGCACCCAGGCTGATGTACCCCATCCACTCCCACTGCCCAGAGGTGTCTTCCCACTGCTATGCACCCAGGCTGCTGCACCCCATCCACTCTCAGTGCCCAGAGGTGACTACCCATTCCTGCACATCCAGGCTGCTGCAGCCTATCCACTCCCAGTGCCCGGAGGTGTCTGTCCACTCTTGTGCACCCAGGCTGCTGCACACTGTCCACTACCAGCACCCAGAGGTGACTGCCTGCTGCTGCGGAAACAAGCCTCTCTGCTCACCTTCTGCCACTGGCATGTGTGTAAGAGAGTGCACCACGTGCTGAAGCAACCTTCTCAGGCGGTGCGGACACGCGGTAAAACAGAGCTCACAATTCAGACTGGGTGTTGATTGTCAGGATGGCCACACATCATTGCAGGCTGCACACGCGTTCAGCTCTGGTGGCACTGAGTGGCGGGAGTTCCTTGTTGGGGGTGAGGCATCAATCCATGAATCACAGCCTGTTAGACAAAAAGCAAGATAAGATTGTGCGTCATGCGTCCATCAAAGCAGAGAGAGAGACAGAAAGAGTGTGAGAAAGGAAGAGAGAGAGAGAAAGAAAGAGTGAGAGGAAGAGAGAGAGAAAAAGAAAGAAAGAATGAGAGGAAGACAGAGAAAGAGAGAAACAGTGAGAGTGCGAGGAAGAGAGAGAGAAAAAGAAAGAAAGAAAGGAGAAGGAAGAGAGAGAGAGAGAGAGATGGAGAGAGAGAGAAACAGTGAGAGAGAGGAGAGAGAGAGAAGAAAGAGAAAAGAGTGTGAGAAGAGGAAGAGAGAAACAGGAAGAGTGAGAGAGAGAGAGAGAGAGAGAGAAAGAGTGAGAGAGAAAGAGAGGAAGAGAACGAAAGAGAGAAACAGTGTGAGAGAGAGAAAAGAGAGAGAAAAGCATGAGGAGAGAAAGGAAGAGATGAGGAGGGACAGTGAGTGCCCACACTGTGGACAAAACCCTCACAGCTCACCTTTACGCCACTTCTGTGTCTCCAACCAAGTGCCGGGACCTAGTGGAGCCCTCAAGCTCCCACATCTGAAACATATACCAGAATCAGGAATGGCAGAGTATATACGACTGGCACGCCTAAAATCGATGTCCTACCTTTGTCATCCAGCTGCTGAACATCATCCACTTCCACTGCCCAGAGGTGTCTGCCCCCTCGCTGCGCACCCAGGCTGCTGCACCCCATCCACTCCCGCCGCCCATAGGTGTCTGCATGCCCCTGCGCATCCAGGACTCACTGCTCACCTTTTCGCGGACAGGGCACCATCCACATCCTGCAGCCCCGCTCTGCAGGCCAACAGGTCTTACATTTGGTGCTGTGTCTTGATTTTGCCATGGCAGAGGACATACCAGTGCACCCACCATCATCGCAGGTTGCACATCCGCTCAGCCCTTGCGATGCCACTAACGCAGTGACCAATGAGGCACACACTGAGCAGTAGGCCCCCACTGTTCGATGGCTCAGGCCTACACTGCGGTCCAGCAGGGCACACAAAACATGAGCTGTCTGGACCACCGGGACAGGGCATCATTGCAGGCTGCACACCCGCTCAGCACTTACAAATCCCCCTACATTAGTGGACCAAAATTCACTGTTCGTGGCGGTGTGCCTGTGCGGGCCGCAGTGCATCTGGTGCACCATGTCTGAAATGGAAATGGCGTGGAGCACGTGCATCCGGATGTTTTTATTGGCAGTGTCACGTGTCATGTGACACCTGTGCTTGATGGGTGTGGTGTGGGTGTACACCAGCTGTCATCGAGTGGCTGTGGCGCACTGACAACTAGACGTGTGAGCAGCAGATCACTACAATTAAAAGCTGGGCCATGTAGCATTGTTGTCCCTCCCTGTATGTTGAAACGGATTGGGCTGGTCTGGCGTATGCTAGTCCTGCCTGAGGCTCTGAACAATGACTCCGGAGCTCTGGGTGTGGTTCTGTCCTGGGCTGTATGAGGAATCAATGATAAGGGTGCCCCTGTTGTAGTGCTGCCGCCACCCGGGCCGCAAGCGCCAATGTGTCACCCTGTAGTCTTGGTATTGTGTGCATTATTTTTGGTGGGTGACTTGCGTTATTCACACATTTTTGGTTGCTACATCTCACTACATTCAGCTATTGTGTGGCTGAGGGGCCACACCATTTTTGGAAGGTCCACTGTCCTGTTGTGCGCTGCCTCGTGGTAGTAGGGGGGTTGTCTGGGAGAGGTCCTGAGGGTGATGGCAGTGGGTTTTGTGGCCTTTTTGGGTGTTGGAGGTACATGAACAGTAGCTCTATGACATGTGTTGGTCTTCAGATGTGATTCTGGGCTGGGCTCCCTTTCACACTGTAGGTAGTCGTCCTACTTTACACCAGTAAAAGGAAGATGTTACATTCCTACTGCTAACGCAGCTTATCGCCTGTTTTTGGCACGCACCACAGATTTGGCTGCTCGTTGAAAATATCAGGATGTGGTGTTTTCGTTTTATTTTTGTACAGGAACGCCTACTCTGCATATTATTTGCATTAGTTGTTGATCTCATTTGTGGCAACTTTTTTTGGCGGGTGCTATTGCTGGAAAACTGGCGATATCTGCTGTTTTAACCAGGTTGAGAATGGAATGATAATTTAAAATCACTGAAAAAACTATAGGTTTAATGAACATTATAATTAGAAATTAACAATTAAAAAAAAACTTTGAAATTCACTGAAGAAACCATAGGTTTTACAGACGTTATAGTTAGAAATGAGCATTTACAAAACCTTTGAAATTCACTGAAAAAACCATAGGTTTCAGGGACGTTATAGTTAGAAATTGGCATTTAAAAAAACTTTAAAATTCACTGAAAAAAACATAGGTTTCAGGGACGTTACAGTTAGTTGGTCATTTCACTCGTACAAAAACAGAGAAATTTGAATGTTATAGTTAATAGAGCTAACTATAACGTGTGCCCCCGTAATGCGCTGCTGATGACGTCACATATTACATCACTCATGACATGGTCAGTGACACCACTGATGACATCACTGATGACATCTCAAATGACTTCACTGATGACATCACTAATGACATCATCCATGTGATAATCTGATGCACCTCTTCACACCCTAATATAACCTTTGATACACCCACTCTAAAATACTGACTACCATTTTCTAAACCATAGACAAATCAATAGCAGTTACTATATACCCACTGACTACTTCCTAGTTATACACACACATTTATTCATTCACCCATGCAGTAACTCATACATGCAGTCACTCATCAATACAGCACTATATGTACCCATACACCTATACAAACACTTATACACCGTCACTCATCCATAGAGGTATTGACACACCTAGCTAGTCATATAAAGAATCTATAACACTGCTGTTTACTCATGTATACAGTTATACATTCACTATCTAACCTATTCATACAGATACTAACATATACTTACTCTCTTATACAATCACTGACACAAGCACACACTCATTTCTACAGCCACTCTCACAATTACTCACTATCACATATAGTCATTTATATACTCCAACACTCACATATACTGGCTTTCACATATGTAGTTACTCACACATATACCAGTGAGATATACATTCACTCAATAACACACTGATGCACAAACTCACGGACCGAAACAGCTATTTCCACATGCACTATTGAACCCATACACTCAGTAAATTAGCCACTCACACATGTTGGCAGAAAGTCACCCACCACCCACCCACCTACACACACAAACACTGAGCCACCCATACAAATACTTATGATACCAATAAGTAACCCATATAGACAGTCATGTACCTAATCATCAACCCATGCAGCAGCTTATACAACAACTGAGAGACTGATCCAGATATTCACACAGTTTAGTCACTAACCCATGCATTCAGTAAGAGACATTTAATCACTAACTTATACAGTCAGTCACACACCAATTAAATCCGCCTCCCAGACACTTATACACCAACTCATTCTTCAATACACCTTGGCATTAACATATATAAAATATATTTAAACTTTACAAAAACTCACATTCACTGGATGATGTCATCAGTGATGTCACTGCCCATGTCATAAGTGATCTAATATGTGACATCAACAGCAGTGCATTGCGGGGGCGCGAGTTATAGTTAGCTCTACTAACTATACAATTAGCATTTTTCTGTTTTTGTACGAGTGAAATGATCAACTAACTATAACGTCCCTGAAACCTATGGTTTTTTCAGTGAATTTCAAAGGTTTTTTAAATGCTAATTTTTAACTATAACGTCCCTGAAACCTATGGTTTTTTCAGTGAATACATATATATAATACATATGTATATGTATATCAAAAGGATATTATTGTATATATTTTTTTGATATTAGTGTAAAACAAAATCTTTGTTTTATATTTTGTACTTACCATTATATGCATGGAAAACCAATATTTTTGTGATCAATATTATTGATACATATTTTAGTATCATCGTATTTTTGGTTTCGAGATTGTGTCAGTGACTCCTCATGAGTAATTACCAGTGGCTGAGATTAATTCAAGCAGTCCATTATCACCTTTTTGTAGACTTTAGAAAGAGTTTCTACATCTTGGCTTTTAGGAGTGAGGGGCACTCAGGGATTGTTTGCAGTAGGGCAAACAGGAACTGCTGAAAAAGTGGTTAGGGTTGACCGGACCAACATTTTTACCCCATTTGTTAGAGAGGAGGCAGGAGTCAATGTGACATACCAATGCCTCCCTCCTACAAATACATTCTGGGCCTGCAGATGATCAGAAGAGGCCTTGACCTGATATCTGTGAACTGAGTGGAGCCCTGATAGACTTGACCTGCTGCCTAGATTACAAGTCTGGTGGTCCATGGACCACCAGACTCATGGAGTGCAGCAGAGGTGGTCTCCCCAAGACAAAGTAGTGGGCTTAGAGGTTCAGTTGACTGACCTCATGTATGGCTGTAGGGACAAGACATGCTGCAAGTAGCTTGTTCCCTGAAGTGACCTGTTGACCACTACCAACCAGACCTGGGCTGAACCTTGCTGGTGGCCTCTACTTGAGTTAGTCAGGCTCCCAGGTGCTGTCCCTGAGGTCCTTGAAGCCTTAGAAGTAGCTAAGAGGAGGTGCTCCAGAAACCTTAAAATGTTGCGACACCTATGGAGCTGTCAGGAGGACAACATGGCAAAGGCGTTCGATTTCAATGCAACTTCCTCCGATAAAGCTTCAGGCTTGCACCACTGGAGGATTTTGACCTGCATGAAAAAGATTAAGACCCTGATTATGATAGTAGTCATACCGCACACCGACAGGCTGTCAGTGGCAGTCCGACTGCTGACAACCCTTCGTTCTGACCATCGGATTACAATCCCGGCAGTCAGACCCATAGCAGTCGGGGGGAAGACCACCATATCTGCCCTGCCAGGATCAGTGATTCAGACGGTGTAGTGGTCGGAATCGTATTCTCGAATGGTGGCAGTGCAGAGGCAGACAAGGCCGTTGGGATTAAGGTTTTGCTTTCTGACAGCATTTTCATGTCGGAAAGACCATCATGAAAAGGCTGTCCAAAACAGAAATTATAGCCCCTCATCCATTGTGGGCCAATGCATAGGGGCCCTGGGGCACATATAGTGCCCCCACTCACCTGCCTGCACCATATTCCATGCACAATATGATTCATGGCACACGGTGCATGGAGGTGCAGGAGGTGCTCCATACCATGGCGGCTTGTGCTTTGGCCCTTTTCTTTGGCCTCAGCACAACCCACCATGGTATGGAGCACTTTTTGTTTGCAAGCACAGCAATCATGTAATAGCTGGACTGCTGCATGCTTGTCGGGTGGTCTCCTGACCACTGCAATAGCGGTTGGTGGTCCCACCGTTTGCTACTGTGATAAGGTGCTAAGGCCCTGATTCTGGGTAAGGCATTCTGACTGCCTGACCTCAATTGCAGTGGTTGGCAGTATGCTGGCAAGCTGGCCACATCCTGACCACCGCATTATGAGTAAACTGCCGGACTGGCAGTGTTATGTTGGCGGTGCCATGGTGACAACATATTTAGACTCATGGAGAGCCTGCAGCTCATGCCACCGCCATGGACCCGCCTCTTGTATGTCAGTACTCTGTGTACCATGCACCATGTTGTGCATGGCACAAAGTGCCTGCACAACAGTGCAAGAAAATGTGCCTGCTTGCACACTGCTCATGCTCTACAAAGCCCTGGAGCCCTGTTTGGGGTCCCTTCTCTGCCTTTCCATTGATCTTTTCATGGTGGAGTCCCTGCCATGAGAAAGTCGACGAGTTCGCTGCTGCCCCGGGGGAAGCGCATACATCCTAGTATGGGGCATTGTCATTTTTTGCACCCAGCGCACCTTTTAAAAGGTGTACCTGGTGCACACAATGGCAATGCATAATACGGCTCCAGATGGCAAACAGGGAAGAACACCAAAATGCAATTTTACTGCCTGAGACACACCAATTTTTGAATGAAGGGTAAAATAACTCTGTGTTCATGAACCATAAACCATTATCGTTATTTCCAGGGCAAGGAAATGGAAATGTATTTTGGTTCCCTTACTGCAGGTAATGTGTACAACTCTATTCGCATGAAGCTGTGTTCACCGGAGATCACTTTCTTTCTCAATCTGACTATTGTAATATTACAAATGAAGTCACATAAAGGAAAGATGCCCACAATTTTCAGAGAATCCAAATGCAGACAGTGGAACTTCCTGAATTTAAGAACTCTGACCTTATCAACCTGGTCCTGAAAGAGCTCCATAAGCTTCCAGTAAAAAAACAAATCAACATTATGTGCATTGCCTTCAAAGCATATGCAAGTAACAGTCCTGAAACTCTGCAAAAGATGACTCAAACTGAGGGCCTGATTATGACTTTGGTGGTGCGCCAAAGCCGTGGTCTGGCCACCCACCACATTAGGAATTTCCTCCTGTCTGGTAGGCTTTTTTTGGTGTTCCCACTGTGGTGCCTTTAAAAATGGGCATTCCAATAGGACTGCCAAAAACAGTTCCTGCATGGCATGGACTGAAAAGTCTATGCCGTGCAGGAACTGGTGTGCATGCACAAATGGGGGCACACCCTTTGTTTCCATTCCTCCAGGGTTTACATGAAAACCTTGGTGGAGAGGAAACTCCTAATATGCTTGGTGGGACCGTGGCAGTCCCTCCAAGAATATAGATGTCTCTACACCCCATCAACACCACCAGGGAATGGTGTTTCTCTGGTGGCTACAGCTGGGTTGTTGTGGTAACACCACCCATCTCGTATAGGGCAGTGTGGGGACCACCACTGCTGCACCGACACAAGTCTGGCAGTCCGTGGACCACCAGACTAGTAATTGGGGCCTAAGTAATGGTAGGGTGAATAGAGTCTTCTAAAGACTAAGGTGATTTGTCACCTGAGACTAGCACACGCTTATGTCAGAAAGGCATTACGCTAGCATGCTAATAATATCTTTGCTATCAATCTTCAGGTACCACTGACTATCATCTGTGCACTCTCAATGGAGAAGATCTCATGCAGACATTCAATAACTGAATAACAAGTGGGCTAGGACACATCCTTGTAATACTTCAAATGTAACCACTGGGAGAGCTAACAGTGAATCACTTGTATTAATGCATTGTGTTCACAAGGAACATATGATTTCCAGTCATAGAGGCAGGAGAGCATCAGTATGTTCCTAGGTAATGAAAGGGGCAATGATTCAGCAAAGTAATAAAATTAGGGCGTGTGGGAAGAAATTTTCAAGTTAATTTTGGAAATAAGCATAATGGTGATCTGAGATGTTCAGGTGCTTTCCTGTTAAGATGAATTTGCTGAGGGTCTGGTAAACAGGTCAGATGGTTAATGTAATTCCTGCTCTGTGTTTTTTGTAAAGTGTTTGGCTAGGTCATTTCAATTAGAAACTTTAGCTGAACTGTGGTTTCATGTGTCTGACCATCTATGATTTAAAACAACTCCCTGGATCTGTTTTTAGCATGTTAAAGTGAGAGGTGGTAAAAGAGCTTGACAGTAAAAGGAGCTTCCTTACCAAGGAGTGTAAGTTTGGGGCATGAGTGCTCTAATTGTTAAACTCATTCCGAACCAGTAAGATAACTTGTTTAACTAAGTATGCTTACTTTTTGCTGTGGTAAGATTATGAAGCTAGATGCATATTTTATCAATGTATTGGTTAATTACTGCAGATGGAAGTCTATCCCATGAGAGAGAGCAGATCTTAGAAACTATGGACAGACAGACAAAGTCATTTAGCTTTTGCAAAGACTGTGATTCTCTAAATCATAGAGTTTGCAAGTGTTAACTGGCTTAATATTTGGCACTGTAACCCATTTTGCAACTCAGCTTATCATATTGCAAAATGGGTTTACAAATGCATGCACAATATTATGATAAAGGGGCATGTTTAGAGCAACCCTTCAGCCTGTGATTTGGAATGGAACACATCATGGTTTGCTACTGCAATTTTGGTTGTAAACAATTGCTTGGTATCCCATCTTCAAAGTGGAAGAAGTCTACTGAGGGCCATTTCCCCTTGTGAGTATGAAAAAAAGTTTGTCCCACTGCCAATCCTTAAACAAATGCTTAAGCAAATGTTTTTAAATTGAAAAATACAACCCTGTTTCCTCTAAAGAAAATAGATTATGTTTAAAAAATGCTTTATCTAAATACATTCACAAGCATTGCGGACTGTTGACCACATCATTCCTTTGATGGCTCCCCCTCAGTGTGAGACACAATGTGCGGCCTCGTTCATTAATAGCAATGATATAGGTCAAATTGCAAACCACTCTAAATAGTGATTTTTTTCTGAACCAACCATAAATAGTAAAAGGGTCAGTTCGCAAAATACAAATTGATTCATAAAAAGTAGGTGTGCAATTTTTGACCATTTTTGCGAATTGTTACTTTTTATTACCAATGCTCATTAATTACATCTTAGACTGTTGTTTTAATTGCTCTTTCTTAGCTTGGTAATATTAAGTCATAAATACCATATAAAGTACAGGTCAGTCAATAGGGACAGGGTTAAATATAACAATGTAGACACAATTAGGAATAGTCAATATAACGGTTGCACCTTTGATGTGAATAGGAAGGTTGAAATGTGGTATTTCGTCATTCTATTGTAAGAAAGTCTTAAGTTGCTAGCTGTAAGTATCTGCCAAATTGTTTCAAGTGAGGTTGTAACATCTGAGAAAGATGTGCTTACAGGTTGATAATAGGATGAAGTCAATGAAGTTCTCTAGAAAAAGGAAAGTCCCAACAATGGCAATATATGATATGGAGTCTAGCTGTATGCTCAACAGTAAGAGATTGCAAGGTCCTGGGTGATAGGATATCTGCTAGTGTGCAGGATACTTATTAATTATAGAAGATAGGGAACTGTCACTTGAGTTATCAGTACAATTGGTGGATTATTTTTTAGCTGTGTGGTACTAGGAAGTCAAGAAGATGCATGCATGAGCAGTACGCGGGGATGGGAAGAGCCCGGGGTCTTTGACAGTTCAATGATGCTATGCAATACATGTTGTGTGATTCTGCGGAATGTGGTTATACTTGTGCTGTTAATAAAATACAATTTAAAAAAAAGAAGAGGCAGGCATGTGGGTGTGTATAATGCTGAATACATTATTTAAATATATTGACCTGGAATGGAGAAAGCAGTGGTAGCACCGGTTCTGCTGTGAGGATGTACATTATGAACTTCCATGGAAAATTATTTTGTTGGTGAATCCACATCTTCAGTGAGGCAGGGAGGGATCATGGAGAAAACTGGTACCTGTTTCTGATCTTTTATTCATCATTGTATTATGTGAGATTTTAGATGATGTACATCAAAGGGGTATCCATAGTTCAGACCCTAACGGCTAGAGCGGTTGACCTCGAAGCTGGGAAACTGAGTTTGAGTCTCGGCAGGGATGCTCAACATCCTGTGATTCTGGGCAAATCATTTGGGGTCAGATGTACGACCTGCCAAATAGCACCTCGCAAATTGCGTTGCATTTGTGACTCGCAATTTGCGAGGTGCTATTTGGAATGTACAACAGTGTGTTAAACACTGTTTGCGATTCCCAATGGGGTCGCAAATTGCGAGGCTCATGAATATTCATGAGCATCTCGCAATTTGCGATCCCTTTGGGAATGACAGGCCCTCTCAGGGATGGTGGCCTGCTGTGCTCAGCAGACCATCATGTCTGGGACTGCTTTTAAACAAAGCAGCTTTTTTAAAAAAAAATTCAGCCGTTTTCCTTAAAGGAAAACAGGATGCACTTAAAAAAATAATTAAACGTTTTTGTTTCATTTTTTAAGGGCAGGTAGTGGACCCTGGAACCACTGCCTTCCCTTAAAAAATATTTTCAGAGCCTGTCAAAAAGGGGGCGGGGTCCCATGGGACACCTTCCCATTTGCGACTCCATTACCACCCCCTTGAAGAGGGTGGTAATTTGCGAGTGTTTTGTGACCGCAATTTCGTTCGCAAAACATTGGTACATGGCTTTGCAGTCGCTATTAAGAAGGGAACGCCCCTTCATAATAGGGAGTTGCAAAACCTATTTAGTGAGTCGCAAATAATTTGCGACTCGCTAAATAGCCTTTGTACATGGCCCATGAGGTTTTTGCATGCGCAAACGGGTCGCAAACCCGTTTGCGCATGCAAAAACAGGTCGTACATCTGGCACTTAATCTCCGCATGCCCAAATAAATTAATGTGGCCACGTGTAACACAACTGGTGCTCATGTAAAGCACTCTGATACCTTTGGTTCAAGTTTGAGCTATTTAAAACTACCCCCCAAAAAAAGAGTGGAATGTAAACACTGAAACAGCATGAGATTGTGTCAAGGGGAGACATGAGACATCAGAGATAGTGTGCTTCCAATTGCATGTCACATCACAGACTGATTTGAGCTTTCAAAGCGATCCAGAAAACTCATGCTTACAGACGTTGGTGGAGTGAGCTAAAGAATGATGATGGATTAAACCCAGATCAGTTGACTGGGGTGAGTGTTTGATTTGCTCAAGCGCTCCATCCATCATCCCCTTTGGTATTGCTTTGTTCAACCTAAGTTGGCAGGATATGCCCAGACGTGGGTCCCTTACTCACTTTGCCACTGGATTCAAGATAGCCTGGCTGATGAGGGTTATGAACCCGAAACCGGTCCCAGGATGCTTGTTTCTGGTCCAGGGAAGACATGGCTTTGGAGTTCGGGCTGGACTGTTCCCATGAGGCACAGGGTCAGACTGATTTGCATATGGCCATGTCTGAACTGGGGTGGTGGAGTGAGCTAAAGAATGATGATGGATTAAACCCAGATCAGTTGACTAGGGGTGAGTGTTTGATTTGCTCAAGCGCTCCGTCCATCATCCCCTTTGGTATCGCTACAGACGTTAGTAAGACATGAAAGGTTTTGGTAAAGTTGGTGAAGTGAACAGGTGAGAGGAGAGAGAAACTAAGGTCAGCACTGTGAGAGGGTACGACAGGTAAATCAACAATGACAATGTTAGGCCCTGCTGGAGTTGGTTTGTGAGAGGCTCATATTCGGAAGCCAGGATATTAGGAGAGTGAGAGTTTTGAGGTGCATCTGTGAGTGCTGTAGAAGTTGATTCAGGTGTAGCATGATTTGTAGAGTTACAAGTCAGAGGAAAATGATCATCATAGTTGTCATTGGTCACTGAAAGTGTGCAGTGTAGTTGATTGTGATTTTGTAAGTAGAAGGCTGTGTGTTTTTAGAACGACATGCAGAGAAGTTCAGCAGCTCCTCTGAAAGTCAAGTAGTCATATTCAAGGTAGAGATGAAGCAGGAACGATTTTAAGAGGAAGGAGACATAATCCCATCAGGGATGTTCCCCCAAAATAGTTGCAGTTGACTGCTGATTGGCAAGGAGGTTTCAGTGGAAATGTTCTGGCAAGGTAAACATTCAAGACTTTTTCCAATTTGGCTGTACGATTACACCAAGGGCCATATCACAGTCATTTAATCTTGCTCAGAACTCCAATATCCTGCCACTGATCTGTCAGCGCTTTGAACAACTACTATCTTGTAAATGTTACCAAATCTACATTTCATATTTATATTTGCTTCTCTTGTTTTTGCCTGTGTTGTTTCTTTCATATCCATACTGTACATTATTTTAATGTTAGTATAAGGCTGTCAGCACATATGTGATGATTTGCCACTGTGGGGCCTTCTTGCACTTAACAAGTCATTTGTATAACTTGGTGAACTATTCTACACCAGTATTGCATTTTAGTGTGAATTGCAGGGTTTTCAGAATGTGATAGAAGCCGCAAAACATAGGTTGTCGGTTTATAATGCTATACTTGATAAATTGTATATGTCAATGGATCACCTTATGAGATAAAAAGGTGCATATGCAGACAAAAAATGGATCCATGGGTGGGTTACTAGATAAATGGATATAAAATTAGAGTATACAGAAAGAATACAAGTTGCTTAGTAAATCGGATTTTGAGGAATCACAACCAATGGGACCTTTGCCAAATAGTAAAATTGTCAACAGACCAGAAAATAATCACCAGATTATAAGTATTTTCACAGTCCTCCTGTAACAATTTCTCTACAGGTGTTTATATCACATGCATTTTTTCCACATGCGATTTTAGTGGCTGGCTAAATCACATGTAAACTGCACAGAAACACTCAATCAGCTGGAAATCACATATAAAAGCAGGAAGTAATATTTCCTGCTTTCAATTTTATTTGCAATGCTAAGGATGAGGGGCCCGATTCACAAAAGTAATCTGAGACAAAATCCTAACTTTACGACTTTCGGTATTCACAAAGGTCATTTTGGAGTAGTAAAGTTAGGATTTTGTCTCAGTTAAACTTAAGTTTTGGTCTTAAGTTAAACTTAAGACCAAAGCTTCAGTTTAACTGAGACAAAATCCTAACTTTACAACTTTCAGTATTCACAAAGGGCATTTAGGAGTAGCAAAGTTAGGATTTTGTCTCAGTTAAACTTAAGTTTTACTTAAGTTAAATTTAAGACCAAAACTTGAGTTTAACTGAGACAAAATCCTAACTTTACTACTCCTAAATGCCGTTTGTGAATACCGAAAGTCAAAAAGTTAGGATTTTGTCTCAGATTACTTTTGTGAATCGGGCCCGAGATTTTCCTAGAAGATTACCACCTGGCAGCTCTTTTGTGGACCTTGAATAATTCTAATCCACATATTTAAAGAGGCATCCATCTTTTTTTCTGAATGTATCAATCATTATGACTCCTGAAAGAATTAGAAAGTGCAAATGTTTTGAGTCAGAACTTCAAGTTTTTACAGAGGAGGTGCAGATTGAAGAGCAATGTCTAATGGGACATTTGATGTCCAAAACAAGCATGAACACATATTCTAAACTGTAGCAAAGGAAACCAGATAACATTAATTTGGTATCTGCACTCCCAATCACAGTGGATGTGTGTAAAACAAGATTTGAGGACTTGAAACATCAAGTTCTGGAACTCCTGTAATAAACACAGGAGGGAGATCCTGACCACAGGTGGAAGACCTGCTCCAGAACTAAAACATACTCCTGGGAGGAAGCAGCACCCAGTATAATACACATTGCCAGTATCCAGTAAGATGAAGGAGGAGCAGAGGCTGGAAGATATATGTATAGGTATTAGGGAAAGTAAGATGTGGGTATATGTTGTTACGTAATGTAATGGTTACTACTTGCATGTTGTTCACTTATTTTTAAAATGCATGGATATCACAACGTAGGTCCTGAATAAGCTGGAGCTGGATGGTCTTTTCTGAGAAGTTACTTGAGGGCATGATTTTAAATTGGTTGTAATACCAATATGTTAATTAAATGCTTGGATCTGGAATTTCTATGTGCTTTACCTGCAATATAATCATCATTTGCAGATATGAAGTGTCTATAAACATTCCAGTGTTTGTTTTAGGTTGTGGCGGCGGGGCATGGATGTAGATTACAAATGGCCCTGTCCAGGGTGTTCATTATCTCATCACTCTGGACTGCTCTAGAGGGTAGTTGGAGGTCAGTCAAAAATGCTTCTAGCACCCTATGCCCTACAGCACTTATGTTACTCAACCTAAAACTATCATGAATAAATATTCTGACTAAAAGAGTTTCCTTATAACAGAAAACCATAAAGACGCCTATTACTGTCTCTAAAAGGCCAATGTTATGTTATTTATACCTGAAATGGATTTCCTTTTTAATTAGCTATAGACTTTTTTCCAAATATATTTTTTTTCATTACAGGAATTGAATATGAGGAAGAATCAGAGCAGACCTCAACTAGCTATGCTCGACCCCTTTACCCTGCAAAACAGCCAAAACCAAAGCAGCAACTATTACTAATTGGTATGCATACACTTTGATAAGCAAGCAGAATAAAAATCAGGTTGCACAAAAATGCAGCAGTGCAAAGTAAAACACAAAAGAACTCAAATAAAGGAGAATACAGTTTCCCTTTTACTTGTTTTTAACAATAAACACTCACCCTCTCCTCCCACAACAGGCCGACCCCTCTCCCCAAACAAATCACCCATCCCCAACTAATGTAAAAAAAAGGCGAAGACTTAAATAAGTTAACCTCCTTCCTAATTCCCACCCTCTCATAACAAAACAAAAGTCCTTCCCCCAAAACAAAAAAATAAAAAAGGGCGAGAAGAGGGATTCTCCATGTGGGTCCCGAGCTGCTCAAGCTTTGCCGCCATGTGTGCCATCCTGCTTTGCAGCCACGCCAGAAGGTGCAGGGCACTGAAAAAGGTGGTATGAGCAGGGGGCAGCAGTGGTGGTTGGGTGGCTGGTGGCTGGCTGCCAGCTGCCGGTGGCACTGGCAATGTTGCTGCCAGGAAGCTGGAGGTGCTGGCAGCTGGCTGGAGGAACTGGGTCCCTGAACAGCAGCAGATGCCTCAGTATCCTTCTTTCCCAGAGCTAGCAACTGTTGGTATTCTATATAGATGGTCTTCCACCTCTGCCGCCGCAGCCAGGCTACTATCTCCTGGCATGTTGGTTGATCAGCAGTTGTAGCTATACCAAGAAAGAAAAAAGCCAAATTGTAAAAAGTACTCTGTGCAAGCACGTATTTAAAAGTATAGTAGCACAGTAGCATTACATTGCTGGTCCCCGAAAGCCAATCGAAGTCACAAGGACATTTTTTTACCCGCACATGCCTCACATAAATACACTGACTGCCTGAAAGGAATTAAAGCAGACTAACAACAGATTTTTTTAAAAACTGTTATTTTTTCATTTTAATTGATTTCCTAGAATAAAACTAAACAGACATTTTGCATGGAAGAATACAAATACATGACCTCTCATTAATGAGTAAGGCATTATGCACTATGGAGTACAAGTGTATGTGTGCTAAATTAATGCTAGCACATTGGGTACTTTGGTACTCTCTGCAGTATGCAGCTGGGGCAGCCATAATGGACAATTATCTTACTTTAATTCCAATGGCCTGCTCTTCTCCAAATGCCTCTCAAATCTACACTCACTGTAAATAGGCAGATTCATAAAAATGATAGTATATCACACACGTCATGCATAAAATGTGGATATCCTGTCCGCTGTAAGTAGACTGTGGGACAAATGATTTACTGCAGTACAGGGAGAGGAACAGGATACTTAGAATGTATTTGGCACATTTGCCACAGAGTATCCCATCTGCAAAACATGAAATCAGGTACTTAGTCCCAACTTTACTGCCCTCCATCATAAATATTTCCTACAAATAGATTTGCTTGGCAGTTAGGAAAGGTAACATAACATACTCTGTATTGTAGAGTAAGTTAGAGGGATTAGGCAGGGTTGGTAGAGGTTTTGCTATTGAACAGTGGGGTGTCACTGATCATCATCATGTGCCTAAGCTTTGGCTTATTCAGTAACTATAGATGATGATTGGAAAACATTTGAACCTGTGTAAATCCATTATAGAAGCCATGACATGTATGAGTCACTGTGTCAGAAAATGTGGCACATGCCAATAATGGTTTTTTCAATAATTATTTTGGGTAGGATGGGACATAACTTAGGAAAAATAAAGGAGAGAAGTACTAGGAGATGACTGGGAACTGGGAGTGAAGGGAAACACATCTTGCTTTTGGTTAGCAATATATAGAAAACTTTGTAGATTCTGCTTTAATTTAAGCAGACACACATTTCACAGCTAACACTGTAGTGCTGAATTGAAACATGCTGCAGCTAGGTTATGGGTGGCAAAATGCCATGGACAGGGAGGTGATGAATGCTGATTGGTGGGATAAATATCTGCCTCACTTAACAATACAGTGAGTCAAGGAAGTAGACAGAAAAAAGTAAAATACCCCTACTTTGAACCAAAGCTTTGATAAAGTCAAGCAAGTGTTGTAGGGGAGTGCACCACTATCCAGAAGACCTTCCTTGTTTCCTCATCAAAGCAGTTAGCCGTTCATTGTTTCTGTGAGAAACAGGTCCTTGTTGCAGTACCCCCCCCCCCCACCTTTTTACCTGAATATTGATGCAACTTTGACTGAGTTGTACTGGGTCCCTGCCAACCAGGCTCTCAGTACCAGTGTTCTTTCCTTAAAACAATACCACAATTGGCACCTCTTCAGCAACTTAGTAAATGGTACCCCTGGTACCTAGAGCATTGGGACTGAAGAGGGTCCACTGGGGCTGCAGCACAAATTGTGCCACCCCAAGGACCCCTCACCAAGACACTGCCATTTCAGGCTGCATGTTTTGGTACAGGGAAAACCAAACAGTCGACATGACACACATTCCTTTGTATTACTTAATGTGTTGTGTTGTGCACACCAATTTATTCCTGTTTGTATTCTCGTTATATATGTAGCTTGCGGGTTTTATTTAGTTTTTATGTAGTTTAGTGTGCTAATCAGTAATGAGGCTGCCTTCCCCATGTGTTAACTATATCAACTATAAACTTGCTACAGATATAGTTAACACATCCCTGTGTGCCATGCCCCATACACTGCATGATGTATAGGGTAGTGACTCCTACTGCAGGACTTACAGCCCTAAAGCAGGGTGCACCATATCTCATGTGTGGATATATCTGCATGAGCTGATATGCCCCTGTAAAATCTGAGCCATTCTTGAATATTGTAAATGCACAGGGAATCCATAAAGAGTACATGGGAGGGATCCTTGTCATTATGAATTTTCTAGCTCCATGATGGCTTCACTGTCTTCTAAGATGTTTGGTACCAAACATCTTGTCTTAATAAATCCTCACTGATGCCAGGTGTTGGAGTTATTAATAAATGCACACAGGAGATCCTTCAGAGGGTCCCCTGAAAACCTACCAAACACTGGTGTGGTCTCTGACTCATGGGGTGAGAAACCCTGCTCTCAGAGGCCCGAAACAAAGCCTGCTCTGGGCAGAGGTGCTTCACACCTCCTCCAGGCTGGAATGGTCTTCCAGAGTGGGACGCTTCAAAGGCGGTTCTGCCTTTGAAGTGCAAAACAGGCTACCATGGATAGTGGGGGATGCCAGCCCCCCCGTCCTGCTCCACATTTGATTTTGATGGGATGACAGGTGGGTAAATTAGTTAGATAACGAGGAGTGCTACATTTAGCCAGCACCAGCCCTAAGGTGGGACAGGCAATATAGAAAATCCACGATCTTTAGATGGTGGGAAAATAACCTATCAGGGCCAGGGTAGTGCCCCTTCCCACATGAAGTGGTCACTTAGAGGGTGTAGATACCCTAAAGGTAGCTAGCTCATTGGCTACTACCTGTCTTTTCCTTTAACATCCCTAAATTTAGTATTTAGGTTGCTTCCCTAGACCTAAGACCTTAGATTCTATGGACACAAAGAAGAAATGGATGAAGAATAGCTGTTGCCTGAGAACTGAAGCCCGGCTGCAGAGAAATTGGTGCCAAACCATGCCTGTTGCCTGAAGGACTCAACAATCGTGGTGTGATGCCTTGCCTTGCCACTGTGAGGACTTCAAGAACCAAGGAGCACCTCCAGTCTTTGACAAATAGCCAAAGAACCTCCCTTGGAGCAGAGGCTCTGCTCGCCTGCAACAGCAGGAATGGAGCCGCAGACTCTGGACTTGCTGACTTGCTGCTTCCTGGTGACTCCGATACAGCAACCAGACCAAAAGTGGTACACAAGCTCTGAAGAGTCAGATAAGTCCACCCACAAAGTTTGGGGACACCAGGGCCTACCAGAGCCATACTGCAACAATCCTCAGGGTTCCAGACCTCTGGCAACCTGCACTAAGAAGAAGAGTCACCTCCGGACTACAACTGCCCTGGACGCAAGCACCATTTGAGGGACATTGAGACCCCTGAGACCAACATTGTTAGTGACCCAGCTGTCCAGAAATCACCTCTCCAAGTTGCCTGCTCCTCACCTCGAGAGCATCTTGATGCCCGATGCCTGACTAACTTATCTGCTTTGCATCCAACCCGACCAGCCCCAGTAACAATGACCCAGCTGTGCTTTTGTGGTGCTGAGGCCCTTTCAACTGCTCTCTTGAGTGGGCCCCTCCAGACTTACCTGTAAGTCGCCTCGTGCGGTGTGTTTTCAAGTAGCCTCCTCTCCTGTAGCGTACCAGCTACCAATTACCTCAACATCCTACTCCAGGTCAAATCCGGGATACCCCAAGAATCCACTGGTAGATCATTGGACCTGGCCTTGCTAACTACTGAAATCCAAGAGGTGAACCTTGAAAGTCAACTGTATGATTTTGAATGCGTTTTTGTCTTTTTCTCCATTTATTTCAATGATGAGAAATTATGTACAGATGTGATTGATTTTGCTTACATATTGTAGAACGAAGTTCTTGGTCTGAAAAATTATATAAAAATCGCTATTATTTTCGTAAATTGTTGCCGGATTTATTCTTGAGTGTGTGTCTCATTTATTGCCTCTGTGAGTACAACAAATGCTCAGCAGTACCCTCTGATAAGCTTAACTACTCTCCCACACTACCACAAAAAGAACTTTAGTATTATCTACTTTTGCCTCGGTAAACCAATAGGAGACTCACTGGACTCTCTGCACAGTGTACTTTGTTTTAGTACACTATATAGAGAGCCAGCTTCCGACACTTTCATTGTCCATTCACCCTTTGATACCCAAACATTTAAGCTTTACATTCTCTCATCCAGTCTTTCACTATTCCAATCCATCCATCCATATATGTATCCATTCACCTATTCACCCTTTAGACCATCCTTTCACCTATCAATCCATTTACCCACCCACGCATCCTTTCACCCATCCACATTTGCACCCATCCTTTAACCCACCAGTGCATCCTATTACCCACCTGATCATGCCTTTACCCATCCACCCACCCACCCACCCAGGCATCCATTCACTCATATACCCTTTCATCCACCCTTTCACCCACCGTGCATCCTATTACCCACCTATTCATCCTTTCACCCACCCTGTAGCTGCAAAAGTGTGGGGGGGGTCATGATGCCCTTGCAGAGGGTATTAGTAATTGTCAATAAGTAATTGCCACCACTGGGACTCCCTCTCCAACCGTTGCTGCGTCTGCCGCACTGGCGCTGCCAATGCCACTGGCCCCAGCACTGACGGTCTGTGCGACTAGAACCAAACATTACATATTTTTAGATGCAAGATATGCCTCACCTTATTATTATTATTATTTGTTTAACAAAATAGTGCAACCGCAGTACATCACCACAATTCGATTAGCAGTATTTTCTATAAAAAATATCACTTTATGCATTTTGCTGGTTAATAATGTTAGCAAAGCCAGGTAGTCAAGCCAACCACAAACCTTTCGGAATATAGGGCCTGAACTGTAATTTTCTAAATCAGATTGCCTATAGTACTACTATCTAGTTGACCTATTCCTAATTCCAAAACCTAAGGTCTATTCTAAATTTTAAAACGTAAAATATATTTGGAATTACTAATGCATTGCAATGAATAATCTGTGATTCTCATCTCATTCTCAACTCTCTTTGATGGGCCAACTCAGTCTCCCTTTTTTCAATGCATAGATGCAAATATTACACATCACTGGGTGATTGCTTGTGACTGTACAAACTACTTAAATAAAGGCACAGAGAAAGCTAACTCAGTGATATTACTTACTACTACCACTATATCAGTGACAGGACAGAGGAGTAGCCATGGCTTCTTTCAACTAATCCGCACAAGCGAGCACCAATGAGTATGATTAGATTGCGCCGAGCACCTGGCTAGCTCAAACTGGATTACATAATATTCAGAATGCAAACGTAACTTTCAGGCGTGTGCATAGGTATATGTGGCCTGAAGGTGAAAGTTGCAAAGATGGGGGATCAAGTTCGAGTCCCAGCGTCTGCTCTCAAAATCCTGTGATTCAGGGCAAATCACTTCATCTCCCAGGCCCTTAAATAAAATATCTTATCTTGTGACCTGTAATTAGTGCTCATGAATAGTGCCCAAATAGTCTTTGCCTTTGGCTTGGGCTGGGTTCACACTATACAAAACTGGCAAAAGGAAGAACGGCAATAAAAAAAAATCATTAGCAATGCCACTAGGTCTCATATTTACAAGATTTAGAGCTATTAGTGTTGTAAATGTTAATGGGTTACACCCATGTGTTATGGAGTGGAGTAAAGGTATGTGGTGTGGAGTGGAATTATGTGGGTTGGATTGTAATTGTTAGTTGTGGAATTGTGTGGTGTTGAATTGTGGCATGGTGTGCAGTGAAATTATGTGGATAGTTATTATGTGGTTTTGAGTGTACTGAAATTATATGGAGTGAGATTGTGTGTCATGGAGTGTAATTATGTGGAATGGTATTTTGTGCTGTGTACTAGTATGTTGTGCAGTTTAACTATGTGGTGTGTTGATGAATTTTGTGGCATGATGTGGTATTGTGTTGTGCGGATTAGATGTATGTGGTGTGTTGTGTAAATGTGTTATTGAGTTAAATTATGTGGTGTTTTGGTGAATTGTGTGGAAGTGTAATGTGTGGAGTGGATTTGCTGCATGGAACTGTGTGGTCTGTAGTAAAATTATGCTGATTAGAAATATGTGGTATGATGTGGAGTGTATGTATGAGTATTGTTGCTTTGTGGCATCAAATGAACATAAAAGCCATGTTGCCTTTCAGATACTAGCAAAGCAGTTGTAAAAATGTGAAAATGTAAATAAGACTGAGGGCTACCATTCATCCCACAGAAACGCATGCTTAATTAACATATTGTAAATTTTATTTATATAGCGCATACCACCCTTGGCGATGAATTGAAGCGCTTTGTTATAAGTACCAAGCTCCTTTGGAACCCAAGATTAGAGTTTAATAGTAGATTAGTAATCTTTTTTTATTTGCATTAGTTGCACATCTTTGCTGTTGTACTGTGCAGAGATAATGTCTTCTCGCCCAGACCTGTACCAGCGACATAAAGATGTGCATATCATGACCAGAGACATTGCGGTACCGATCTTCAAAATCTGCATCTTCAAAGGGACCTTCTGGGAGCTACAATACCTTCCAAATATTGCAGGGTTGTACGGACGCCATCCAGGTGCATCCCATGAGAGCACTATCCTGTAACTCTCGAAATGTGGTTTACTGCAACTGGTGCCCTTATAATTTACCATATATTGGACAAACGTCACAACCAATCAAGACATGCATCAGTCAACATCGAAGCCGGATAAGGTGCACGGTCTTAAATGCCCCTGTGGTTGCCCACTATAAAGAAAAGAATCATGCAGCAGAAGATCTAAAGTGTCAGATAATTTAAATGGATACCATCCCGGAAAGAGATGGTGACATGGGACAGATTTTGCAAAGGATGGAATGCAAATGGATAGAATGAGTTAACTCAATCACCCATGATCTAAACACCACAGAAGAATGGCATGGTTTTGTGTCCACACTAATGATTTAGCTCTGTAAAAATGTTCCCTCGAAATTCTCCCGCTATCGTCACCCTACGTCTGGAATGTACGGTAACTACACTTGTACCCCAGTTACACCCATTCTGTTATTCTGATAAGACCTATACCAATTAGAATCTAAAATGAAGTACAGATATATCATCCTCCCTGCACTTGCTTCAATTCCTAATGTAAAATAGTAATATCTTGACTATGCAATCTAAACTTAGTCACCGACTTTCATTTTAAATTCCTAAGATTCCAACCCCTAATAATAATCCAACTATTGGAGTTGCCACAATGTACTTACGCTCCATAAGATACTTGCTTAAGAAAGCCCCGCCACCCAACCACCCCCCCTGCAGCCAACTTGAGGATCACTTCCAAAGTGGTGTCACAATACATTTTTTGCACACTGCTTTATTTATGATACTCATCCGGCAGAAGTTTTTACATAGAACTTTATTCTGTAAGAAACACGAACACCCAGATCGGCAATCCAGATCGCAATAGAGTCTAGCGAATCAGTCACCCTGACTGCGAGCATTGTCTTTCTTTCACAAAAGACCAGCAACACATTTGTGTCACACGCCACATTCAGGCTTCCATTCCTGACAGAGACAGACTGACACTGTTCTCCACTCAGTAGCTTTGTATCCTGTAATGCCGGGCGGACTTTCACTGTCCTGACGTCGCTGATGCGCTGCAATACGGAGGAATCATTTCCCCATGCTGTAAGAGGCTCGAAACCTGATAAACATGCCTCTTGACAGCCACAATTCGCCACGATTACGACATTGTTTTTTTTGCTGATTCTGCCTCTCTATACTCTTCGGAAGTACATAGCAAAAAGGATTTTCGGTTGACCCACTCTCCTTAATAGAAGTGTAATTACACACACGCGTTCCGGACTGTCAGATCCCCTCCGACTTACAGGGGTTGTTTTTTTTTACCAGAAAACTGCATATCTCTTAAATACCGTGCACTCTTTCCAGCTAACGACTCCCCCTGTATTAATTTTGTCTCCTCTCCAATAGAGCCTGGCTGGGCCCTATGTAAGTATACTTCTTTCCCCCATTCCACTGAGTCACTTCCCTTGGGTATACAAATCTGACGGAATATAGACTTTAACCCAGGGAAAAGATTTTGCCGTTTCTACCTTTATTCTAATCTAATTGATTTAAATCATTGATCCCCCCTCTCCATTTGATTTCAGCTGTCCCTCTATCTTAGCTTACAAAACGCCATTGTAGTCAGCCTCTGTCAATGTCACAGGAGGTTGTGAATGATTGTTATAAATTGATTATATAGTTCTTTTGTATTTTTGAAACCTTAATGTATGTAACAACCAGTCACTTCTGTATAGATTTTCACTTGGGACACTGTACTCTTTTACTGGACATTTCTATATAAATTATAATCCATTTTACCTACTGTGCTTCTCCTTAGTTTGCACATCTTCTCCTGAAATATTGCCATTGTGCTGAACAAATACTATTATTGCACATATTAGTATTTTTATTCTAAGATAAACCCTGCTTGAGGCCTAAGCAAAATTAACAAACTTGACACTTCCTTCTCTGCGCAGCAGAATTGCCTTTTATAGCATGTTGATGTTATATGTCCTTTTTGCTGATTTTCTGTTTTTCATGGTTATTGCCCTCCATTGAGGAGCTTTTCTGAAAGATAATTGCCTCGGTTTTTTAAGGGCATAGTCAGTGTTATGCCCAAACATGTCTGTGGCTCTATCCTGCCTGCAAGAGGAAGGCCATTTGGTATTGCTTAACTTGTTCTGGTTGGTTTTGTTTTGTCATCATGCATGTGGCCCACAGGACATACTTCAGATTTGGTGCTACAGCATGTGTCTTAACATGGAGGGGTATGTGAAGAATTGTGAGGGATGGTTACACAGATGGAATATTTAAACCATTATCACTAGTTGTCTGCAGGTAACTTGAACCATGATTCTGAGAGCAGATGGTGTGTATTGCTTCTTCTGAATTCTGTGTGGCATTTAATACATATTCTCTTTCTTTGAAAAAGTGAAGAAAGTTCACTTTGCAGGTTTGCATGTGTTTTTCTATGGCCATAAAATATTACCTATAATGCTTACACTCATTATCTTTCTACCTCTTCCTCTTTCTGTAGCTATGTACCTTTTATTCTGGCTACCAAATCTTTCCCTCTTTACCTCATGTATCTCTCCATCACAGCTATCACTACCCTATTTCTAGTTCTAATTCACTGTCTCTGTACCTCAATGTTTACCTCCTCTTTTCCCGCAGCCCCCAATTGGTACTACCCAGCAGAACTGAGGATCACTGTCTAACCAGAGAAGTGAACACAAAGAAAGAGGGGAGGTAGGACAAGGCAGCAAAAAGTACAAACATTCAGATAAAAGTCCCAAATTAGTGAGTGAGCTAGATTTCACTTCTTTTCAGTGTTTTGCAAAATGTTTTTATGGTTGATATGCACAATGGATGTCTTTACTCTTTGTCATTCGAGGTTCTATTCTCCAAGGCACATGTCCAGAGCTGCTCTTCCTCTTCCTTTTGTTATTGAATGCTCTATTCCCAGAGAGTCCAGTTTACCCCTTGCCCCTTGACTTTGTACTAGATTGCTGATTTGTGTGATGAGAAGTCTCAAGGACATAACTGGTTGGGACAAAGCATCTAACTACATTGTGCAGGGCATTAAGACTGCAAGTAAGTATTCAGTTTTCAGAAGTGCAGTGCTCCTAGTCTTTACCAATGTTACTGGCTCCAAAATCTTTAAAATGCTTAATTTACCAAACATTTCTCTACATTTGAGACTTCTTAGAGTAACCTAATGGTGTTTCACAAAAGGGCACGGCCTGCGAATGTGGGCCACTTTTTTTGGCAGTGCCCGGGCCAAAAGGGATCCCAATCCGACCCAGATCTGATTCAAGAGTGAGATGGATCAAAAGAGGGTTTTAGAGGAAGCATTCTCAATAATATAGAGATGTACCCCAACAAAGATGTATTTTTGCTGATTGATGGTCATAAGGTTTCAGAAACTAGGTCACAGGACTCTGGTCAGCTAGTGGACTTTATCTGTTCTACCCTGGTGGACGTCCACAAGTTATTTTAAAATCAGTGCATTGTTTAGCAGCCGGTTTGTGGTTTTTAGCCTTGGTTGGGGTGGTGAGATCGATAAGTCAACCATAAGTTAGAGGAGTTGTTTTAGACCTGTTGCTGCGAACTCGAGCCTGTCAAATGTCGAGTTGCGACATGAAAACTATGAGCCACCCTGTAATCCTATGAGATTTATTTAGAATGAAGATGGTCCCAAACAGGAGCTCCAGTGGTCTGGGTTCGCTAACGCCACAAAAACAAATCAAAACTGAAGGTTCCTGTCACATTGTGAACATGGTGCTAATAAAAAAGGGAACGACTGTGATAGATAGATAGATAGATAGATAGATAGATAGATAGATAGATAGATAGATAGATAGATAGATAGATAGATAGATAGATAGATAGATAGATAGATAGATAGATAGATAGATAGATAGATAGATAGATAGATAGATAGATAGATAGATAGATAGATAGATAGATAGATAGATAGATAGATAGATAGATAGTGGATGAACAGGCACAAAATGAAAAACACTACTAGAAATTCAGTAACTTACCATTTTTAAAGAAAACCTATTTGCTCGGATTTTCAGTAAGGCAATGAAACATCTGTTATATAAAGATATATCTTACATTTTGTACAACACTTGAATTTAAATTGCATTTTTGTTCTCTACTAACAAACTCATAATATTACATTTAAATTCAACACTTGCAGTTCATTTTAGTCTAAATTCGTAAATGAGCATGCAGGCTGGTGCACTGCGATATTATCTGTCAGAGCTAAAGGGGAACTTCTGCAAACAGCTATTGCTCATCACAGAACTGAAATTACTTTTTCTGCTGAATTTCTGCTTTCAGTGTGCCTCTTAGCACACAGGCTGTCTCTAAAATATAGCTTTGTTAAGGCTAATATATTGTCTGTAATATTCTTAGATGTAAAATAGCATGAATGTTGTCGATTTAAACTTGTCTGATTGTGCATGTTTCATAACATTACGGGTCTAATACTGGCAAGGCAATTGTGATGATGGCTACATGTGAGTAGTAACAACGGGTGCAGGGCTTTGATCAGGGCCATCGTTTAACAAGGATATGGTTGGTGGCTGTCAATGACGAGGTTGCACTGCTCAAGCTCATGATATTTTAAGTTGTTTTATTAACTTTTTGAGTCTTTTCGACCCTAGGTTATCTCTGTAGATTGTTGTGCTCTTAAATAGTACAGAACACATCGTATATAATTCTTTTGATCATTTATGTTTTTGAGCTAAATATCACAAAATACATATGTATCTCTGATCTTGTGCCATTACTTATTATTGTGGTGACTTGTTCTATAGATTGTAATGCTGTTAGTAACTGTTGTCTTTAGTTCTCTAAGAAGAAGACTCGTTTTTAGTAAAAGCAATATATCAATTCTGAAAGATAAATATTTAGGGGCTCATTTATGAGCCCCTGCGTCACTTTTGCGCCGCCGGTGCGTCACTTTTTGTGACGCACCAGTGGCAGAAAACATGCGCCATGTTGCGCCATATTTACAAAGTGACGCATCTAGGTAGATGCGTCACTTTGTAAACCCCTGCGCCACATTATACCTGCGCCAGGTATAATGTATGCAAGGGGGGCGTTTTGACGCAACAAAGGGTCGTAGAAGTGACGCAGTGAAATCTACGAGATTTCACTGCGCCACTTCTAGTGTGCAAATGCGTCAATTTCTTGCGCCTGCCTCACAGCAGGCGTAAGACTGACGCAGGCCCTTTCACATGGGGCTTGCCCCATGTGAAAGGACACATTGCTGGAGTTGCGTCACTTTTGTGGCACACTCCAGCGATGCGTCACTTTTGCGCCTACAGATACGTCAGAAATACTGACGTATCTGTGACTCCTTGCGACATGATGCGTCATACTTTAAATATGACGCATCACTGGAGTCGCAGGGAGGGCGCAGTGAAAAGTGGCGCATCACTGTTTTCACGCAGTGATGCGTCACTTTTCATAAATGAGGCCCTTAACTTTTATTAGGACCATAATGTCACTTTGACCGTGGTTTATTCCGAGACTGGGGTATTTCATTACAAATTTCAATAGATAACGAGCTGCTCCAAACTTAATGCACCTCTAACAATTTATTTTCAATGAATAAAAATATAACTAGTGCAGGCGATACATATGGTTATGCTTCGGATGCAGATAAATTGCCCTCTCACCATGTAATGTGCATGACCTCACACACAGAATGAGATCTCAAATGGCATTATTAAAATCACTACCTTAGCAACGAGAGGATTTTAAAAGAATCTAGGGGCTCATTTATGAGCCCCTGCGTCACTTTTGCGCCGCCGGTGCGTCACTTTTTGTGACGCACCAGTGGCAGAAAACATGCGCCATGTTGCGCCATATTTACAAAGTGACGCATCTAGGTAGATGCGTCACTTTGTAAACCCCTGCGCCACATTATACCTGCGCCAGGTATAATGTATGCAAGGGGGGCGTTTTGACGCAACAAAGGGTCGTAGAAGTGACGCAGTGAAATCTACGAGATTTCACTGCGCCACTTCTAGTGTGCAAATGCGTCAATTTCTTGCGCCTGCCTCACAGCAGGCGTAAGACTGACGCAGGCCCTTTCACATGGGGCTTGCCCCATGTGAAAGGACACATTGCTGGAGTTGCGTCACTTTTGTGGCACACTCCAGCGATGCGTCACTTTTGCGCCTACAGATACGTCAGAAATACTGACGTATCTGTGACTCCTTGCGACATGATGCGTCATACTTTAAATATGACGCATCACTGGAGTCGCAGGGAGGGCGCAGTGAAAAGTGGCGCATCACTGTTTTCACGCAGTGATGCGTCACTTTTCATAAATGAGGCCCACAGTATCAAGTGCCACCTCCCAATGACTACATCAATACACAAAGTAAGACCGGGAGAGGGATCTCAGTTGGGGATATTGAAACTATTATTATCAACGTTTAACAGTATCTAGGCTTATGTGGGCCTCGGGGCGCTGCCAAGACGGGCCCATACTCCCTTGGAGGAAAAGCAGGGGGCGCGATGAAGGAAAGCGGGCTGAATAAAGATCACGACCAGCAGGCCCGGACTGAGAAATGTGAGACTTTACTGAGCACAGGAGACTGGGCCAAGGACAGGCACTAAAGCCACAGGAGGTGACCATACCCTATGGTGATCGAGCAGGGTGGGACCGGATAGGAGCAGACACCAAACAGGGGGGATACCGATCCCCTTTGTGCAAACTCCTTAGTGTGACGGAGTGTAGCACCAGTGGGTGAAGTGCCTACATGGCAGACGCACTAGAAGTGATACCTGAGAGTCATGGGGAGCGCCCGGAGATCCAGGACGGTGCCATTGAGGTTCCTGGCCAAAGGCAGATTGAGTGAACTGATCGCAGAGCACGTACTGTACTCACTGCTGGGAAACGCCACTATGGTCAAAGAAAAAGGAACTCGAGCAACTCAAGCTAAAAAAAATTAAAAGTACGCGCAACCAATATCAATGGCCCCAGGAAACCAGAAGGAAGCTTCCACGACTATGCAGGGAAGTATGCAGGACCTGGAGGATCAGACCCCTTCAATAGCAGATGTGCTAGAGGCCATGCACTCAATGCAGGACGAAATGGTACAAGTGGTGGCTGGAGGTATGCCCTCTCAACCCATTGGGGAGTTTACCACTAGCACAGCAGAAACTATTGAAATGTTAGACATGCATAATGCAGAGAGCATAACTGTTTTGAAACTGAAGCTAAGGATGGTATGCTATTATTGTATCTTTTTGCTTTGTTCTTGGGAGGACTGGGGTGGCAAACACACAACTTCACCTTATCCCTTTTGTGACTGGGGGGTGCATTTCTGCCCAAGGGGAGGGAGGAGTTTACTATGGTGGACATTTGGTTGGGTTTTAAGGTCTCGGCTGTTCAGGGAGCCCATGAAGGTGACAGGGCATGGGGTATTTTATGCGGAATGCACAACACAATACTGTACAGTGGAAAAACAGGGGAGGAATATGAAGACTCCAAATAGGGTGCCCCCGTGAAAAAAACAATCACATGGAATGTCTGTGGATTTGCTAACATAGATAAGCGCAGACGAGTCCTTGAATTCTTAAAACATTATAAGGTAGCCACAGCCTGTTTGCAGAAAACACATATGTGGGAGGAGTCACCACCCTGTTTGAAAAAATGTTGGTGGGGACAGGTATATGCTTCCTCATTCTCTGGGCTTGCTAGAGGGCTCCTTATATGGGTGTTTCCGGGGACACCATTTCAATATCATCATCCTTTGGTAGACGCAGAGGGGAGGTACATTATTTTGTGTGGTAAGCTAGATGGTAAGCAGATATGTATTATTAGCGCATATGCCCCCAATGAGGATAATCCAACTTTTTCCTCTGACTTGATGAGGGTAGCGGCCCCCTGCCTTGGGACGTGTGTGCTGTTGGCAGGGGACTTCAACTCCATCCTAGATGGGAACTTGGGCCGGGAACCCCAAAAACTTTGAACCAAACCTAGGATGACGGAGACACTACGGGATACTATGAAGGCTTTACATCTAGTGGACGTATGGCATAGATGCACTCCAACAGATCGACAATTCTCCTGTTATTCACCGGTGTCTGGGACTTTTAGTCAGTTGGACTACTGGTTTCCCTCCCTAGATCTAGAACATAGGGTGAGTAGAGTAACGTATTTACCGAGATACATGTCTGATCACTCACCTGTATTGTTAAATCTGAGTTTGACTAGGGCTCGCCCTGCGGTACCATGCTGGAGGCTCTGGACGGAGGCGCTGACGGATCCCCCATTTGCGTCGGCTGTGCTTACGGCTCTAAAATGCTATTTTGAGACAAATTGGGGTACAGCCTCGTCACGTGCTCTCGGGTGGGAGGCCATGAAAGTGGTCATAAGAGGGCAATGCATCAAAATATCATATGGGGTGCGTCAACAGTTAGAATCAGACATAGGCAAACAGGAGGCGGTGATGGGGGAGAGAAAGGGGGCCCCCCATATGTTGGAAGAGTGGCGATCGGCTCCCGAGGATCTGTTGACAGCAGTAAAGAGACTAGAAAAACATGTACATACCACATCCAGACAAAGACTGCATAGGGAGAGGGAGAGAACAGGAGCCCTACAGGCTTGAATAATTAATCAAGAGAATCTGACTGGACCGATAGTACAGCTTCAGAGACACGACGGGGCCATGGTTTTCTCACAAACTGCGATTGCAGACACTTTGGCTGAGCATCCTGAGCGAATCTATGAGTGGCCGCCCTCCGTGCTGCTAGCAAAAATCCAAGCATTTCTGGACTCGATTGAGATTCCTCATTTTGAGGCAGAGATGTTGGAGGAGCTAAATGCCCCCATCCAAAAGGAGTAGGTTCTGTTGGCCATTCAATGAATGAACACAGCTAAAAATCTAGGGGCGATGGTTTGCCGGCAGAATTCTATCAAAGATATGCTTCCCGGCTAGTGGATCACTTAATGTACATTGGCATTGGAATGGGTAGCGCTTCTACCCACCACGAGAGAAGCATTATTCGCAATGATACCTAAAGTGGACAAGGACCCTCTGCTCACCAGTTCCTTTAAACCTATCTCTTTATAAAATATAGACATGAAAATCCTTAGTGGTATTATGGTTGCCCGGCTTCTCCCTGGGGTTCCCTGGGTCATTCACCAGGATCAGGCGGGGTTTATTCCTGAATGCAGTATCGCTCACAACCTTAGGAGGGCGGCGCATGTTTGGCACGCTCCATGCCTGATGTCTGATGAGTATGCCATGGCATTCGTAGACATGGACCAGGCTCATGGAGAGGCACTATTTATGGCTGGTCTCACAGAAGGTAGAAGTTGGTGAGGATTTTATTAAGTGGGTCAGGTTGTTGTACACCTCTCCAGTGGCACAAATCAGACTAAGGAACCAGGTCCCCAGGCAATTTAAACTACACTGTGGCAGGCAGCAGGGATACCCGCTCTTCCCACTGCTGTTCGCACTAGGGATAGAACCATTGGTAGCAGCATTGCGGAGTAGGCTGGGAGAGGGGGGATCAAGGTGGGAGAGACCACCCATGTGGTGTCTTTATACGCCGATGATACCCTGGTCTACTTACGACAGCCATCAGACTCGGTACCACTGCTGTTGGCAGAGCTGCAAAGATTTGAGGAAGTCTCTGGGTTCCGAATCAACCCCAGGAAGTCCGAGCTCATCCCCATAGGGAGATTGGCAGAAGGACCATGGTTTGACCGGAGCTGGGAGGTGCTGCCTTGGGGCAAGGAAGGAAGGAAGTCCCTCGGCGTGAGGCTGGCACATTCTTCCTCTGTTTACCTAGACCATAATATTGGCAGGATAATAGAAAGACTGAAGGGGTCCATAAGGTTTTGGTGAGACTTACCGTTGTCCCTTATGGGTCAAATAGTAATTATAAAAATGATTATCATGCCCAGATGTCTTTACACACACCAGCACTCATTTTATATCATGCCTCGCCGCTACTTACATTAGGCCAACTCTTTATCGATCTTTTGTCGGGTATCGGGTGAAGATGGGTGAGTTTACAGAGGTTGCAGCACCATGGGGACAAGAGGGACTAGAGTTGCCATGCCTGGAGTTGTATTATCCCAACTTCAGCATGCAGTGCACTGGTTGGACCCAGACAATAGTGGGTACTCATGCCGGATATACACTGCTGAAATAATTGATGCTGGGGGGAGGGGTCCCTGCCCAAATCCCATCCAATGTGCGGCATGTGGTCAGTATGTGGGAGTTAGCGGTTCGTAGGGTGGTTCAACACTCCCCATATGCACCGGATCTGCCCCTTTGCTCGTTGCAACTGTTTCCCCGTATACCGGATTCGATGTCCGTGCACAGGTGGAAGGAAGGAGGGTGCCAAACAGTATGAGATCTGTACACAGAGGGAAGGTTCATAACAAGTGATGAAGCCATAGAGTTCTTTGACTTGGGGGCAGGACCATTTTTACAATACGGGAAAATATCCAAGGTTGCCCGAGAAATCTGGCCAGAGTTCCCGAAGGAAACCCCCAGCACTAAGATACTGAAGGTAATGTTGTGTATGGCAGGGCAGGCGACTAATTTCTCATTTATACCGAGCCTTGAGGGATGACTTATCACATGAGACCCTACCAGTGGAGCAAAAATGGGACTACGTATTGGAGGAGCCATTCTCAGACAGGGAATGGGAGAGGGTGCACGAGGGAGTGAGAATAGTTAGTTCTAATGCAAGATTCAATCTCCTGCAATATAATATAACTTACCAAGTATACCTCACCCCAAGTAGGCTGCACAGGATTTACCCAACCCGAGGGGATGAGTGTGCCAGATGTAGCTCACCGGCAGCGGACTTCCTCCATATGATATGGGCATGCCTACACTGGATCCCTGCTGGGACACGGTGCTGACACACCTCCAGAGAGCTACGGAATGGGTGATCCCTACAGAGATCCGACATATACTCCTCGGCCTAATAATTGCTCCTAAAAAAAAAATCAGGTCAATGAAGACTAAGATAATAAAATAAATACATAAATTATTTTTATAAAAAATGTAACCCTCACCAAGTAAGAAACTAACAACAAACTCAATCATCACATAAATTAATTACAATACATAAATCACACAATTCCATAGACCAATCACATAATATTTATGTTAGAACCGGCGGTCTATAGTTGGCAGAGGTATACACTTCTGACAAATAGGAACCCACCAACTCTAGTCAGGGCAAGGGGATTACACACTCAGATAACCCCTGCTACCCCCTTGGTAGCTTGGCAGAGCAGACAGGCTTATCTCAGAGGCAGTGTGTTAAGCATTTATGACCACATACAGTAATAAAGTGAATACACTACAAATGGACACAACACAGGAGTTATTATAAAAATAGTATTTTTATATAAGGCTAAGCACAAGACCAAATAACGACAAAAATATACCACAATCTTAATAAATACTCTTTGGAAGGAAAAATAATAGTTAAGGTAAAGTTTCTTCTTAGGAAATAGTTCTTTAGCAACAAAAGTAAGTATTCTTCTGAAACACAGTTCTTGGCAACAATGTGACCCCCACAGGAGTCACACGACGTCGAGTTTACGATATTCCCAAGGTTCGGCGTCGACCGCGAGGAGCGCTACGTCGAGCCTGGAGTTGCAACAGAACCCACAAACACAGTACCTTTGGAAATGAAGAAAACGATGATCCACGGTGTCGAGATGTCGGCGTCGAGGTCGGCGTCCATCGTGCCTCGGATTCGGGTCAATCCGCAGTGGCGACGAGAGGTGTCGGGCCGGAGCAGCGCTCACGGCGTCGAGAAGGGCGTCGAGTCGGTGCGATCAGCAGCGGCATCGAGACGGGGTCGCTTAGAGCTGGAGCCCATACTCACTACTCAGTGGCGTCGATACCGGCGTCAAGACGGGGTCACTTGGAGCTGGAGCCGATACTCACTACTCCTGGCATCGATCGGGCCCGGCGGCCGGCGTCGAAGACTCGGAACACTGGAGCCGTTACTCACGATGTCGAGCTGGATTCTGCGGCGTCGGTGGCGTCGAGACTGCAGATTTCCCCTGTGCACTGGAAATAACACTTTCCAGCAACCAGCAATTCAGTAGAGGGTGAAGTCCTTTGGCCCTGTGACTTCAACAGGAGGCTGACACTCTTCCAGCCCTTGGAGATTTTCTAGCAAGCTTTTGAGAGTACACACCAAGTTCCTCTCTCCTTGTTCCTTGGCAAAAATAAAGAAGCAGCTTCAGGTTCCCCCCAGCAAACAGCACACTGGCAGAAGGGGGAGGCAAGTCCTTAGATCAGCAGGCTTCTTGTCCTTGGTAGAGGTTTCCTTGTCAGAAGTGATCTGAGTTCTTGGTTCAGGGGTCCTTCTCTTATACCCCTTTTCTGCTTTGTTCCCTTTGTCCAAGCAGGGAAATTCCCCCCATCCTGGGTTTGTTGTGGGTGTTGCCAGGCAGAGGCACCTGGCCTATTCACTGAGCAGGGCAGGGTCCTCAGCCACCCAGCAGGAGGCGGAGCCAGTATTGTCACTGACAGGAGCAGGGCTATCAGTCGCCCGGCAGGAGGTGGAGCCAGCATTGTGTCAGGCAGGGCAGGCTACCAGGGACTACTCTTCCCCCACTCTAAGTGTAGATGCCTCATTCACCCCACACTGACTCATTCAGACCTCTGGTGCCACCCAGCCCCTGACACACACACCAAACCAGCAGAGACCGGTGGATAGTTGGACAAGAAAATAGCCACTTTCTAAAAAGGGCTATTTTCAAACACAGAATTTAAAAACCATCCATCCGAAAGGGTGTGTTATTAAATTCTGAGTTCAGGGATACTAAACTCGACCTGCTACCATGCTCCCTGAGTCAGATAGATTATAATGGAGTTAATAATCAGTCTGCCCATTCTGGCCTATTGGAGGCAGGTAGCCCTTCAATAGTGAAAAACGAAAATGGCTGTAATTCACTATTAGGTCATGCCACACACATCAGGGCATGACCTACCTTTTACCCACAATGCACCCAGCCCTAGGGCCCACCATAGAGGTGTCTGAAATGTGGCAAAGTGAAGGTTTTAGAGACTGGCAAGTAGGTTTCCTTGCCAAGTCGACATGGCAGTCAGGGACTGCACGCAGGCTCTGCGGTGGCAGGCCTGGGACACATTTTATAAGCTGCTTCTGTGGGTGGCACAACCCATGCTGCAAGCCCACCAGCAGCAGTTAACTTACATGCCCTTGGCACACGCGGTGCACTAGACTAGGGTCTGAACAGTAAGTCAACCAAGCCAATCATTGTAACACCAATCAATGCATCAACTTAACATAGGGAGCACTTGCACTGTGGCACTGATCAGCAGTGGCACAGTGCCCAAAGCAATATTCCAGCAAAAACAGAGGAGGCAAACGGAAAAAAATGGAGGAGAGACTCATGCCAATGATGCCAGGTCAAACAATTTACACAAACAATAAAATACCACATTCCCCAAACAAAAGGAATGAAATAAATAAAAATAACCATTCTGAAGCTTCAGATTTTTCTTTGCATCCACATTCAACAATAGTAATCCACCAAAAATAGAGAAAGTATTGTCTAAACAGCCCAAAAAATGAATCCAATAGAGACCCCTCAAAGCAATCAAAAGTACCTCTCAATGCCCATAGGACACATTTGTACACGGTCCGCCACACTCATTTTGGCACGGTGGTGGCATGTTTAAATTTATAATTTATAACCTGTAAATTAGATTAGAAAATCTACCTGAAAAAACGCATTACATTTCCAGAAAAACATTTACATAAGACTAGACCATCAATATATAAGTAACATAACATAACAATACATTTCTAAACTAGTGTAAAAACTACACAGAGGGCCTGAAAATGAGTCTGGCGGTCCACAGACTGCCATACTCATGGTGGCACGGTGGTGGCGAATTTCATTACAAGAATGGAGGCTACATTATGCATTATTCCTTTAATGCAGTACAAGCAGCCGCTTACATCACAATATTAAAAGGTTCCAGAATAGAACAATAGCAACACATGAAAGGCATGAGCCATCAACAATCTGCCTCTTTTAAATGCGGCTCCAAGCAGATATGTTCATTTTCCTTCATTACCATTATTAATTTTTATCTCTATTTTGAAGTTCCCTTGTGTGTGGCTTAATCCTACCCCCCTTCCTACTGCCTCTATACCGATCTCCAATTTACAGAGATCTCCCTACACCCCCTTCCCTAGTCCCATCCTTGCGTTACGGACCAGATTAACTTGCCTTTTCTTTCAGCTTATGTACTATTTCTAATGTTTGAATATATTTAAAGATTTTTAGATGTTTAATCGAACCTTAATATTTTGTTTTTTGTGTAAATAATTATTCTTCAATTTCATCCTTGTTCTACTTCCTCATTAAATCCTTGGGGAAATATGTCTCAACTTTCACCGCCCTGGACAAGTCACAGCAAAATATGCGCAGAGTTTTCAATCCCAACCTTTTTGGGTGGGCCAGAAGACGGGGCCTCTCTTCCAGCCACTTCAATCAAAAGGCCATTTCCAAGATTCTGTTGTTTCGGAAGAGGTTATCAGCAGTACAACGTGCCTCAATTTTACCTCTAGAGAATTCAAGGCCAACGCATCAGAGGATTTAGATCCAGTGGAACCTTCATCTCAAACAACCCTGCAAGTGAGAACTCTCTCCCCTCTCCCTTCTCCTTCTTTCCCACAAAAAGTGGGTGGCAGACTCAAATTCCTCCTTCACAATTGGAGATTGATCACTCAAGATCCTTGGTTCTTAAACACTCTCAATGGGTTCATGATAGATTTGACTCACATACCTTTGCAAACTTCTTTCCCGAGAGACATGCCTCTCTCAGCAGAGCAACAAAAAATAATAGAGGAGGAGATCTCTATGCTTCAGAAAGGAGCCATAATAGAGTTCCCATTAGAAACTTTAGGATTTATAAGCACACTCTTTCTTTATAAAAAGAAAGACAAAGGTTAGAGACCTGTCATAAACTTATGAGAACTAAACAAATATTTGGTTTGCAGACACTTCAAGATGGAGGGCATCCATCTCTTGAGGGATTTACTTCTAGAGGGAGACTGGCTAGTCAAACTGGACCTAAAGGACGTTTACTTCACCATTCCTATGGCCGAATCCCACCAACCCTTTCTTCAATTTGTCTGGAAAAATCACCTTTACCAATTTCAGGCTCTCCCCTTCGGACTCTCCTCTGCCCCATGGTGCTTCACCAAGGTCATGAGAGCTGTTGCCTCATCTCTAAGAATAAGGGGCATTTGTTTAATCATTTACTTAGACAACATTCTTATAATGTCTCAAGAGCCTTCACAACTAGCCAAAGACCTGAAGACTGTGATGGATCTCCTAGAAAGTTTAGGATTCATCATAAACAAAGAAAAATCAATTCTGTCTCTTTCCAGATCTCTGGCGTTCCTAGGTTTCACAGTAAACACATTGAAATGTCTCCTTTTACTACTTTCCAAAAAGATTAGCAAAATCAGGAAGGAAATAAGACACGTCCTGAAACAGCAAGACTTATCTCTGAGAGAGCTAGCCAGACTTCTGGGTCTCCTCTCCTCCTCCATCCAAGCCATCTTTCCCGGTCCCCTCAACTATCAGGCCCTTCAAAGGGTAAAGGCCAGAGCCCTAAGATCTGGCCTCTGGTACGGAGATCAGATCTGTCTGGATCAAGAAGCCAAATCGGAACTAGCCTGGTGGCTTGAGAACCTAGAGGCATGGAACAGAAAAGCAATCTTTGGTTCAAAAGCAGAGTTTGTTTTAGAATCAGATGAGAGACTTCATTGCTGGGGAGCTTGCCTTCTCAATCAGAACACTGGTGATATCTGGTCAGAAGAGGAATCATCTCACCACATTAATTATTTAGAACTAACAGCTGGGCTTTATGCCCTTATGAGCTTCAAACATTCTCTCCAGGGGAGGTCAGTCATTCTAAAGATGGACAACATCTCAGCGCTAGCCTATATAAACCGTCTGGGAGGTACCAAATCTGCGGACCTCTCGAATCTAGCAAAGAAACTTTGGATGTTATGTCTGCAACACAAGATCGCTCTCAAAGCGGAATACCTTCCGGGGAAATCGAACATCTCTGCAGACTGGAACTCAAGATTCCTGTTAGATCACAGCAATTGGAAACTGAATGTTTCCGTGTTCAGGTCCCTAAACAAGATCTGGGGCCCTCTAGAGATAGACTTATTTGCGAGCAGACTAACCTTTCAACTGGAGAACAACTTCAGCTGGATGCCCGACCTGGGTGCTCTAGCAGTCAATGCCTTACTACAATCTTGGAAGGGAGCCAAGGTGTACGCATTCCCTCCCTTTGCCATGATTCAGAGAGTTCTTCAGATAGTGAGACAGGATCAGTGCTTCCTTGTCCTAATAACTCCCTTTTGGCCATCCCAAGCATGGTTCCCCACCACTCTAGAACTAGCTTGCAACCCCCCCTTCTTAATTCCTACCCTAGAGAATCTTCTTGCAGACGTAGATGGAGGAGTTCACCCCCTAATTCAGAACAGGAGTTTAACCCTTCTTGCCTGCAGAGTGTCAGGAGATCCAATGAAATCTCAGGACTTTGAGCGACGGGTGCAACTCTCCTCAGAGAGTCTTGGGCCCCAGACACTCACTACAGGTATAACAACATATGGAGAATCTGGGTACGTTGGTGCCTGGAAAGGAACCTGGATTCCTTGGAAGCACCTATTGTTGACATAGTTAACTTCCTTGTTAAACAATTTGATAAAGACCTCAGCTATAGAACTATCAATTGCTATAGATCGGCTATTTCTGCTAGTCATGTCCTTGTCAATGGTAAAACGGTAGGTAAAAATGTCATTGTTTGTAGAGTGATGAAAGCATTCATTTAAGAAGACCTCCTAAACCGAAATATGAAAGTCTTTGGGTTGTTAAGCTAATCCTTGAATTTTTCAATAACTGGCCTGTTAATACTCTCCCCAATAGGAAAAAACCTTTCCATTAAGCTGGCTACTCTGCTATGCCTAATCTCATGCAGAAGGGTCTCTGATGTCAAAGCCCTGGAGATTACGTATAGATCTCATACCATGTTCGGAGTTAAATTTGAGATTTATAGAAGAACAAAGACTATGTCTGATTCAATCTTTTACCCACATTTTGATTTATGTCCAAAACTTTGCGTTGTGGACTGCATGAGAGAGTATGATCGCAGAATGTTTGCTCTTCGCCCTCAGGATGTTAACCAATTACTTATATCCTTTGTTAAACCCCACAAAGGCATAACCTCAACCTCTATTGCTAGATGGGTTAAGACTGTTATGAGTTTAGCAGGTATTGACTTAAAGAAATTTCAAGCTCACTCCCTTAGAGGTGCTATGGCCAGTAAATCTCTCTGGTCTGGAGGTAAGTTGGATGACATTCTCAAAGCTGCTGACTGGTCAAATGCTAGCACCCTTGCACACCAGTATTGCAAGCCTATTGAACATATGTCTGATGTTGTTTTACAAAGCTACCAACATAATGTAGCCTCCATTCTTGTAATGAAATTGCGATTCTCATATTACCATGACTAGAGAATCTGGATTTCATTAAAGACACGGAGGCTGACATTATCCCTCCCATCCCACCCCTTGGTGGTCTTACAATGATTTAATGCTGTTTTGTTACAGTTTATTACTGTACTTTTTATTAACAGTACTTGTTTCATCTTTTGTTCCTTTTAGCTTGAGAAGCTTGACACTATTTTTTACATCCAGGAGATATTTACTTCTTTCTCTTTTCAGGTACCGCTCCTTAACTGTGTGTCGTTTGATCTTTGGTTTTACCTTCGTTCTTCGTTCTCCTTCATCCTGCTCATCAGAAGATCGTTTTGATGTTTCAAGTTTCATTAACTTATTTTCCTCCACATTTAAAAGAGGCAGTTTGTTGATGGCTCATGCCTTTCATGTGTTGCTATTGTTCTATTCTGGAACCTTTTAATATTGTGATGTAAGCGGCTGCTTGCACAGCATTAAAGGAATAATGCATAATGTCAGCCTCCGTGTCTTTAATGAAATCCAGATTCTCTAGTCATGGTAATATGAGAATCGCAATTAAAAATTTTAATTTGAAAGCAAAATAAAAGTAAAATATTTACACTACTTAAAATTATTCTTCAGAAAAATTTGAACATTTAAAACTTTTATACAAAAATATTTCCTATTTTTTTACTTTATTGTAATTAATTTTTATATTTTATTTTTTAATTATTTTGATAATTATTTTTTTTTACAATTTTATTCTATTTTAATTTAATACAATTAACATATATTTTACTTAGGGGCCGATTCCAATCCTGGAAAAAGGCTGTACAAATCGTTGTATGGAGCGTTTTTCCCGTACGACTCGTACCCGGTAAACTTTTCTTACAACCTAGGAAGTACGATTCGTACAGAAAGCCTCTTTCCATACAAATCGTACAAAAGACCATACGGCTAAAATAAACCAACGATTCTGATCCAAAACAGCTTGTAGGCGACGTCTGTACATATTTAAGCAGCGGTTTCCGGCCCAGCAAGTACGATTCGTCTCGACGGCACTCCGTACGGCTCTTTTCTTACGGGAGCCCAAAACAGCCGTAAAAGCAGAGTCCCCAGGGGTACGAGTCGTACAGGCATACACCCCGTGTGTTGTGTATGTACGGTGCGTACCCCCAGTACGCATGTACTGTGCATTACCACAACATCGCGTACCCCAACATCGCGTACCCCAACATCGCGTACCCCAACATCGCGTATGTACGCTCCGTACATACGCGATGTTGGGGTACGCACAGTACATACGCGATGTTGGGGTACGCGATGTTGGGGGTATGCACCATACATACACAACGCATGGGGGTGTATGCCTGTATGATTCGCACCCCGGGAGCAACTTTTCCTGGGATACAAGTCGTACAAAGTTCGCTTCGTAGCGGGTAATGGCATTCCCCGTGTACGGGACGTTTTCCGTACAAATCGTAAATCGGAAAGCCGGTCCGGATCGTACTAGTACGGTCGGACTGCATTTTTACAATTTGTACGGAAAAGTGTCCGGGTCCGTCTCGTACAACTTTTCCCGTACATATTGGATCGGGAACAGTTGTATTTTTCCCGTACAAATCGTACTTCAGGGGTCGGACGGGACTTATACGTACGGGAAAAAAAAATACAGGATTGGAATCGGCCCCTTAGTGTTAAATAAACATTCATGATTTTTTGAAAATAAATTACATTTAAAATATTTGTATTAAGTAAAGAAAATCCTTGAAAAGTTATACAATTTTAAACTTTTATATTAAATTAATTTCTCATTTTTTTACATTTTGAAAAACATTTGTCTTATTTACAGTATTTTCATAGTTTACAAATACTTTAGTATTTAAAAAAAAGAATTAAGGGCCTGATCACGATGGCGGATGGACTTATGTCCGTCCGCCATCGTCACGGGTATTGGCACCAGCCGCCTATATGGCGGCGATCCCGCAAATGCAATCACAATGTGGCCGCCACTGTGGCTGTCGCATTGTGCATTTTTACCATTGCAGCAGGTGCTGCTGGCTGCAGGACTCGCCGCAATGGTAAAAATGCAAGTTTTGCATTTCCCTGCACTACGTGGCATGGTGCAGGGAAATGTTGGGGGGCAATCGGTGCCCCCCCAGTACAAAAGCAAAGTCCCCTGGCACAAGGGGGGCCCACAATGGACCCCCAAAGTACATCCCTGCCAGCCTGTGAACGGCGGTTGAACCGACATACACAGGCTGGCGGGGATGCAGCATCATAATATGGCAGACGGTGTCTGCTAGGCACCGCCACCATTTTGTATATGCGGGGTGGGTCTGCCAGGCAATCGTAATGATTGCATGGTTAAGACCCATGACCGACAGACTTTCCATCTGCCATGCACACTGTCCGCTATCCTTATCTGGCAGGCGGAAAACAGTTTTGCGATGGCCTGTGGATGCATGCATAGGAGCACATATTGTGCCCCCCTGTGTGCATGCACCCCAGCACTTGCATGTCATAGACTGCAGCGGTACATGCCGTAAAGCTACTGATTTTGATGTTCCCATTGCGGTGCCTGTTTCATAATCACCACCGTAGTAAAACCAAAGAACCGCATGTCAGACCAGGCGAGAACTCCTAATCTGGCAGGCGATTCAACCACAGCTTTGGTGGTCCCGCTCCTGCACCTCCAAACTCATAATCAGGCTCAATGTCTACACCTTCAGATCTTCCAGCACACATTCTCAAAACCTGCACCACATGTTTATGAATGGAAAATAGTATACCACCACCCATCCTATGTAGTGGTCTTGTGGCCGGGGAACACACATAGGGCAAGCTGAAATAAAGTTGTGCCATGCACGTACTGTGATAGTGACCTGCTAATGATCAGCTGGAACAGGCTTTTGAGGTCCATGGAGGAAATGAATTCCGTTCTACACATGATATGTACCATATCCATTGTGGTGAACAGGTGTGTAATGCAGATTGGGAACTTCTCTGTCCCCTGCCTTCATTGAGCCGTCTCCTGTGACAGCTCTCCACTAGGGCAGGACTGATAAAAGGTAAAAAAAGGTGCATCAGGGAATGAGTGATATGCTGCAATCTTCTCTTGTGAGATCCATAGCACACTTCATCAGACAAATGTACAAGTAGCAGCATGATGATTAGTTGCAAATAGGTTTTCCACATACACCTTTTGTTGGCACACACAAATTATTTTTGAGATTTTACACATGAACAAAAAAAGTCCCCATTTAATCAATCAATGGAGATTTTGGAAAAGGGGTTGTGGAGGTAGCCCTTAAAGCTTACTTTTCAGAAAAGCTTTATAATTTGTTTAATTCTACCATGAAACACTATCCATAGTGTAACAACTGAAAGATTGTAGATATTTTAATCAGACCAGAGTCTGTACACAAATTGTAATCCCATTATTCACTATCAAAACTCCTTAGCTGGTATATAATAATTATCCAACACGTCACAGTCTTTATGGCTATCTGTCTGCTTCTTGGGTTACAGAGCAAAGGTGTACATGGTGCATTATATGCCAGTAGTACATCATGCAAGTATATCCTGAGGTCTCACCCCTTCTCCTTTGAATACATTCTCCACAGTTTTTTAACAAATGGACCATTTCTTTGTTTCTTGTGGGCACATATAATCCAAGTGTTGGATTTCAGAGGGTTAGATTTACTATTGACAGTCTAATGTATGGAAGTGTACAGCAATCGCTGGACTTCGGTGGGGCTAAATTTACTATTCTGACTCTAGTTTAAGTATCAGTAAAAAAGAGTTCAACCTCAGAGGGGTTCAATTTACTATTCCCACTCCATTCTAAGCAGCACTAGGTAGAGGTTTGGACTTAGGAGAGATTATATTTACGATTTCCACTTCAGTCTAAGCAACAGCAGGGAAAGTGTTGGATTTAGGAGGGGTTTGATGTACTATTCGCACTTGACTATAAGTAACAGTAGAAAAAGTGTTGGACTTCAGAGGTGTTAAATTTACTATTCTCAATCTAGTTTTGGAAATGAGGGGTACATTTTAGATTTCAGAAGGGTTAAATTTACTATTCTTACTCCAGTCTAAGCAACATTAGGGAAAGTGTTGGACTTGAAGGATTTGGATTTTCTATCCTCACTCCAAACTAACCAAAGGTTGGAAAACAGATGCACTTCAAGGGGGTTAGATTTACTATTTCCACTCCAGTCAAAGAAGCAGTGCGGAAGTGTTTGACTTCAAAGGGTTTGGATTCACTATTCCTACTCCAATCTATCCAACAGTAGGGAAACAGTTTGACTTTGAAAGGGCTAGATTTTCTTTTTCCACTCCAACAGTAGGGAAGGCATTGAATTTTGGAGGGGTTGCATTTACTATTCCCACCCGAATGTATGCAACATTAGGGAAAATATTGAACTTCGCAGGAATTACATATACTTTTCCAGCACATAATTTTCTTGAAAACATTGAAATATCCAACAAAAATATTTTTTTAAATAATATTTTAAATAAAAACGTATACAATAGACAGTTTTAAAATAAAGAAAAAACACATTATTTAAAAAACTAAATTAAATTAATTAAAATGAAATTCACTTCCCTGTATACAACCCAAAAAAGACAAAGAGTCAAATTGTTCTTTAAATCAAAATTTTACTTAAATCACAAACAAATGCAATAGCACAGTAAAAAATGCACGTCACAAATACTAATATTACAATCATGGAGCAATACATAATAATTAACCAAATTAAAATATCAATTAAATTAAAAATAATCAAATAAAAATAAACCAAATTAATTGTCAATAAATATTTAATTAAGATTCACAATTAATTAAAATATAATTCTAATAATTTCTCACCCTATTCCCCTACAATCCAAACAATCTGCTACTAAAATATAAATTACTGAGAGAAAAAAAAACATGGGAGCTTGGGGTAAGCCATGGGTGTACACAGTTCCCTTTGGAGCTGTACCTGGGATTTTCCTGTTCCAAGACCCTGCATACTGCTCTTTCTGCACTCGTTCGGGATGAATTTGCTGCTGGGGCGCTGAGGCTTTGAGAAATCCTTGGCTGGTGGCGTGGGCTGAGGCGGCATAGTACAGAGGGGAATTATAGACTGGGCTGGCAGCAGTTTGCTGCACTAATGATTTTCCTCATGGCAGTGCAGTGAGCATTGTCACTCCCTAGTCAGAGTGGAGAGGTCTGTAGTGGACACACTTGGCCGTGTCAACCCAGGTGTCAGCAAAGGGTGAAGATGCCTCAGAGTGGCAAGGGCATCATCTCCTTCTCTGCCACAGTACAGAAGAGACTTCCATCCTCCGCTGCCTTCCTCAGAGGTACTGAAAGTATGAAAGGTACGACTTGGCATATCTTGGTGCTGCAGACACTTATTTATCTGGGAACATAGCTGGAGCTTCTTCCAGATAAAGGGGGCTGCCGGGCTCAAATTCAGGCTAGTCTGAACGTAGCTGCTCTTACCCAGTTCTCCATAGGAGCATGCCAGCCAACTTCTTCTGGGATGGCAGCAATATCTACAGCAAAAGGTTGGGCAGGCTGAACACCCACTGGTTGACCTTTCAGTTCATGAAGGACTGTGAGTAAGAAACTGCCAGTTGGGAGAGTGGCCAGCACCACAGTGGAGATCTCTGTGGAGATGGATACCTTAGGTGGATCACGTGGATCGAATGTTCTGAATCCTTTACTCAAGAGTGTCAAGCTGCTGGATGGCAGTAAGACTCAGGTTGTAAAGGGCAATCTACTGCATGATTCAGGCTCATCATTGTCTTCTCAAATGGTAACAGTTGGCTCCCTGTTAACTCTTTCTCAAAGGACTATTGATCAATACGCATGCTCTCCTAATGCTATCTCAGTGGCTGATTCAGATAAGGCAGAGTTTTTCTCTAGTCCATAGAAGCTCAGGCTCCAAGGACCAGGGGCAGCTGTGGAGGGGGAGTGACGGCAGGAGTGGCCCATGCAGGTAAGAGCAGTGGGGTGGTGCGGCTCGGTGGGGGATTAAACAGACGATGATGAGGAAAAAATAATTATTTATTTAATATTTCCTCGTGGCCATCTGTTGAACCTCCCCACCCTACCACTCCTACTTGCCTGGGCTGCTCCTGAGTGACGGTCACCTATATCTTCCAGGCCTACACTAAACGACCTTCCCATGGGGAAATTAGTCATGCTCCATTAGGCTTGTGCCAGTGCCTCTGGAGGCAGGGTGACCTTGCCCAAAGGAGATGCTCCTTGAATGGTTGATGGAGCTATTGCTTACGCGGCCCCACCGCCCCACTGCTGGTACATGCACAGACCACGGCTGCTCGAATCTCAGTTGTTTTCTAGCTCTACTGAAAGGGAATTTAGCTGTCAGCAGTGCAATGGAGTTCCGGATCAGAACACTTACTGCAATGCAGTTGGAAAACTTGGTTACTAAGGCCTTTGTTAAGGGGGATCTTGACACTGTTATGTCCAAGGATAAGGAAAAGATGCTCTGGGATTCTGAGGGTCTCAAACTTATATTCATAAACACTCTTCCTCCCACGCACAAAACACCCTCTCCTCCCACACTTGCTAACTCGACTAAGTCAGTAAGTCAGAATTGAACCATAAAAAATATCTTAGCCAACGCTCCCATATTATCTGCTATGTGTGATCTCACCCTAGTTGCACAAGGAAAGAATCTCTCTCATGGAAAACAGCCCATCTGAAAATGCAGGTGGTTTTGAGAAAGCTGTCAAGAAACATGGATATTCTTTACGCCCGGCTGGGAGATGTAGAGGCAAGTCAGGTCACTCTTCAAGAGTAAGTTAGAGAAAACAACTCTGTTGTTCATAAGGATGACTCTCAGTGAGAAGGTCTTTCATCCAAGGTAGAAGATTTGGTGAATAGATCTCAAATGAATAGGCTCCATGTCTAAGGTATCCCTGAGTGCTGGGAAGCAGATTATCTTAGAGGGTAGGTCGTTCTTCTCTTCGGAGAAGCCTTCCCTGCTCTAAGTGACTGGGACATGGACTGCATGATTCAGAGGGCACACCATTTTCCATTCTACCAGACTAGTAAAGCCAGCTCCCTCTGAGCCATTCTAATCAATGCTGGGAATTTTATCTAGCAGTAGATGATCTTTCATACCGCTCCCCCTCGATCTCCAATCAGAGTCTGTGGCGTGGAGTTTTTTGTTCGGTCTGACGTTTGTCAGGAGACAGTAGTGTGTCGCTGCCAGCTCTGCGAACACGTCCCAGAACTACAGAATATTGGTGCAATGATCTCCCTGATGGAATCAGCTACCTTGTGGATTAACTATTGAGAACATGTGTGTCACTGTTAAGACGTAGTTAAGGTGGCACAGCTGATACATAAATGGCGTCCGCAAAAATGATAAGCTGCCCTTGGTGGTTTAGTGTAACCTCATTGTCTGGGTACGTCTTTCTTTCTGGGGCATGCTGCTCTCCATTCAGATATCTGCATCCTCATCATACCTGCTTTTGGATTGAAATTCTGGAGAAAATCTCTTTCTTTCTCTTGTCCCTCTCTCCTGTTTGTTTGTTTTTTCCTTTTTATTTTTGTAACTGTTTGGTAAGCCTGGGCGGAGTTTGCAAGGTTCAGCTACGTGGAACTCCTCAAAGTGCAAAAAAACCTCTGCAGTGCTACGTGGAGCTCTGCAAGCAGCTGAGTGCATTAGATAAATGCAGTTCGCTGTGATTTTCAGTGCCAGGTGCTTGTCCGCACTGTGCAAATTATCGCCAATGTCACCATGCACAGCGCAAGTGGGCGCTGCTTCCTTTCTGGCGCTCGAGTAGATTTTTACTCAAGCGGCAGCTTTCTCAATGCGAACGGACAGTTTCTCAACGTGAGCGGTCATGACCATACGTGACCACTCGCAATGATAAATCTGATGGTCCGCATTGAGAAATCTCTCTGGGTGGTTGATTTTCCAGCTCACGATTCCCAACTTGATGTTGGCGAACGCGAACAAGAAAAGATCTCGACGGGCGGTGGATTTTCCTCTCTCACCATCCTGATGTCGACAAACGCAAGCGAGGGAAAAAACTCCGCTACGGGGAGCAAAGTTTTTCGGAACTCCGCGAGCTCCTCTTAACACGGAGTGCCAAAAACTCCTCAAACTCCACAAGCGGAGCGGAGTTCTCTGCCCAGACCTACTGTTGTGTCTATTAGTTTTAATAGTTTTCTCATGGTTACTTATGGGTCACCTCGTGGGTTCGATCTCTGTAGTCTACCTATTGGCTGGGATAAGTCCAGTAGGGTATATGAGGGATAACCCAGTGTTGGGGCTTAGATGTTGTGGGGTAGGCAAATATTTCTGTGGGAGGCTGGGTTTGGTCTAAGAGTTCGGTGTGATTAAGCTTCACATTAAGGTAGTAGTTTGAACATCACTTATGAGGGGGTGAGGGTTGTGGGTTAAAAGCCGGGGAAATATTTGAAATGAACGGGCCAAGTAGACAGATGTAGGGGGGCCCTTGTCAGCAGTTTGAGGGTCAGTGCATGCAGCATCACTTTATTTCAAAGCAAGAGTGATGGCTAACAGTAAAATAGATCAGGGGTGGTGCTTACACATCTTTTCCTGGTATATTAATGGCATAAAAATATCTCACAAGTGTAAGTTTATAAAGGAGGGATTACATACTATCAAACCACATATCATCCTCAGACAGGAAAAACACCTGTCTTCGATACAAACTCCTCAACTGATGGGTCTGGGTTACAGGGTTTTGTGTACTTCTAGCTATTGCTCTGCCCAGAGCGGGGTGCACTACTGATCTGGGACAATGAGTGGGTCATGTGGAAATCCAAATCCAACTGCAGGTGATGGTTGATCATGACAATTCAAAAGGCAGATCATCGACTCACTATCTGCACAATTTATAGCCCGAACGAGGATGACCACTCTATCTTTGCTTGATTGTTGGCCGAACATTATCAATTGCCCGAGCCTCTTATATTGCATGAGGATATTAACATTACTATATGTCCAAGCCTCAACTCCACATGTGGGGCAACTTGGAATACAGATATAAGGGGAAAAATTACCTCAGAGATGCAGTGAAGCGACGTATGACCTCCTACACATTAGTGGCTGTATGGCAGTGGTGCAGACCATGTGTGTCTGGTTTTACCTTTTATTCTGCACCCTTAAATCTGTTTCGCAGATCAATGTTTCTTGTTAGCCATTCACTTCAACCGTATGTCAACATTCGCGTAGACTTGAGAATAATATCAGACCATAACTCACTGTCTTTGTTTATTAACTCTGAGTGGTCTACATACTCTTTCATCCCACATAGCTGGACCTTCGATCAAAAGGTCCTACTTGATGATGAATTTATTCAGTCAATGAACAACAAGTGAAGAGATTACTTAGATGACAATATTGATTCGGCATCCATGATCTATGTGTGGGAAGCACTCAAGGCTTTTTGTAGTAGGTGTTGCTTGAACAGGAAATACCTTCAAAAAAACAAGAGAAAAGAGACATTTGGCAAAAGAGAAACAGTTAGTTTAATTAAACTGTGTGGCCATAAGAACAGATACAGGCATAGATTCTGAGGACTGTCTCAATTTTTACAATTGGGCTAACATTGACTTTTTTACAGTTCATTGGGAGTAATAAATTAGTTCAGCCAGTCTTTTTTCGGACAAGAATGCATACCACTGTTTTTGGGGCCATAAATTAATGTTTGGATGAAGAATCCAGGTGGGCCATGACCCTGCATGGAGTGGACGCAATGTGGCCAGTAGAAGTAGATAATGTGTCCAGATGTCCGGCCTGGGGAGCGAGTGATCACTGTGTGAACTATGTGTGCTGTCTGCTGATTGGCAGAGTGCTCCTAACTATATGTGACATGTGACTTTATGGTGTTTTGGGAAAGAACACACCCCTCCCGCCATGTGTGCCTTATCGGGACCAATGTTCCTGGACCATTGTGGTGTTGTGACGCCTATCTGTTGGTTTGATCTGGGATTTCCAGTTTGTGGTTTGTTTGCTGGTTATGTGCTACCCCACCTTTGGTCTGTCAATCAGTGACCTTGGGCCCGGGTCTCAGGGCTCACCTAACTATGTATTTCTTAGTCATGGATGATGCGGATTTCACAATGGGTTAATTTGTCAATAAAGATGCAATTTCGTTTCTGTATGTAAATGTATCATTATTCACATTGATATCAGCTTCTTCAATATTAACAAGGGCATATGTTTAGTTTTTTAATATATCAGCAGAATGATTGGCATGCCATTTAGGCTTGAAAGTGTTCTTCTCCCAGTCATATAGAGCAAAGATTTGCATATAAAGTATAATCAATCAAAATGTGCAAAGATCCACGGAGCTCTCAGAACAATTGGCAACCTTACCAGAGCTAATAAAAAAGATTTGGGCAGGCACATTTTTTTTTGGGAGAATAATGTGGAGATGGGTTGGGTTCTTGCTTTTAGGTTTAAAGATAGAGCCAGTGGGAATGTTGTACGGAAGATTGTTAATTGTAAATGAGAACAAATAGTAGATCAGGAGGAAATCAGGGATGAATTTAAGAAATCATGTAAAAACCTCGATCAGGAGATTTGTGTTGCATCTATAGAATCTATTAATAAGTTTGCAGACACATTTCATCACCGCAAATTGAGTCAGCAACAATGTTTAAAGCTGTTGGAGCCTAACACTCTGCCTGAAGTGGAAACAGCATTATGCCAATAACAAAGGTCAAAGTGCCTGTGCCGGATCGAATTCCCTTGGAGATTTGTGAGGTCTTTTCACAAGTTCTTGCACTGGTCCTTTGAGATCATTTTAATTCCTTTTTATTCTCTAGGTAGAGTGCCATGATCTTGGGGGGAAACTAATATTATCATTTACCCAAAAAAAGGAAGTATCCTACGCACTGCCGTTCATATCGGCCAGTATCCTTGATTAACGCAGACTCAAAGATCTACATTTGGATATTGTCCAATACGCAGTGATCTCTGACATGATTGATCGAAATTAGCATGGGTTTATACCAGGACTTGACACAACCTCACATGTGAACATGGCTATAACAGCCTCAGAGGTTGCCTCGGATCAAGAGGCTTCAGTGGGACTGATCATGTTAGAAGTCGAAAAGATATTTGATAGGGTTTTCTGGCAATTTCTCTGTACAGACCTGATATGATTTTAGCAGCCTACACAAGCAACCCTGCACTCTTCCTACTCCCTGCTGACGAGCGGCAACTACCGCGAAACACGTGTCCAGGGATGGCTAACGCTACTCTGACTTGCACGCACCACTGAGCATAGGCGTACCCGCCGACGCTGACTACAGGGACCACAGTTCTTCGGGGTAACAAGCTAGTGGGTGGAGCAGTGTGCGACCATTTTGTTTAGTTATTTAGTGGCTCCCTGAGCCCCGACAGCCGACGGGCTGTAGGTTACGCACCTGCGTCGCTACGAGAGGTACAGACCTGATATGATTTTAGCAGCCTACACAAGCAACCCTGCACTCTTCCTACTCCCTGCTGACGAGCGGCAACTACCGCGAAACACGTGTCCAGGGATGGCTAACGCTACTCTGACTTGCACGCACCACTGAGCATAGGCGTACCCGCCGACGCTGACTACAGGGACCACAGTTCTTCGGGGTAACACGCTAGTGGGTGGAGCAGTGTGAGACCATTTCGTTTAGTTATTTAGTGGCTCCCTGAGCCCCGACAGCCCACGGGCTGTAGGTTACGCACCTGCGTCGCTACGAGAGGTACAGACCTGATATGATTTTAGCAGCCTACACAAGCAACCCTGCACTCTTCCTACTCCCTGCTGACGAGCGCCAACTACCGCGAAACACGTGTCCAGGGATGGCTAACGCTACTCTGACTTGCACGCACCACTGAGCATAGGCGTACCCGCCGACGCTGACTACAGGGACCACAGTTCTTCGGGGTAACACGCTAGTGGGTGGAGCAGTGTGCGACCATTTTGTTTAGTTATTTAGTGGCTCCCTGAGCCCCGACAGCCGACGGGCTGTAGGTTACGCACCTGCGTCGCTACGAGAGGTACAGACCTGATATGATTTTAGCAGCCTACACAAGCAACCCTGCACTCTTCCTACTCCCTGCTGACGAGCGGCAACTACCGCGAAACACGTGTCCAGGGATGGCTAACGCTACTCTGACTTGCACGCACCACTGAGCATAGGCGTACCCGCCGACGCTGACTACAGGGACCACAGTTCTTCGGGGTAACACGCTAGTGGGTGGAGCAGTGTGCGACCATTTTGTTTAGTTATTTAGTGGCTCCCTGAGCCCCGACAGCCGACGGGCTGTAGGTTACGCACCTGCGTCGCTACGAGAGGTACAGACCTGATATGATTTTAGCAGCCTACACAAGCAACCCTGCACTCTTCCTACTCCCTGCTGACGAGCGGCAACTACCGCGAAACACGTGTCCAGGGATGGCTAACGCTACTCTGACTTGCACGCACCACTGAGCATAGGCGTACCCGCCGACGCTGACTACAGGGACCACAGTTCTTCGGGGTAACACGCTAGTGGGTGGAGCAGTGTGCGACCATTTTGTTTAGTTATTTAGTGGCTCCCTGAGCCCCGACAGCCGACGGGCTGTAGGTTACGCACCTGCGTCGCTACGAGAGGTACTGACCTGATATGATTTTAGCAGCCTACACAAGCAACCCTGCACTCTTCCTACTCCCTGCTGACGAGCGGCAACTACCGCGAAACACGTGTCCATGGATGGCTAACGCTACTCTGACTTGCACGCACCACTGAGCATAGGCGTACCCGCCGACGCTGACTACAGGGACCACAGTTCTTCGGGGTAACACGCTAGTGGGTGGAGCAGTGTGCGACCATTTTGTTTAGTTATTTAGTGGCTCCCTGAGCCCCGACAGCCGAAGGGCTGTAGGTTACGCACCTGCGTCGCTACGAGAGGTACAGACCTGATATGATTTTAGCAGCCTACACAAGTAACCCTGCACTCTTCCTACTCCCTGCTCACGAGCGGCAACTACCGCGAAACACGTGTCCAGGGATGGCTAACGCTACTCTGACTTGCACGCACCACTGAGCATAGGCGTACCCGCCGACGCTGACTACAGGGACCACAGTTCTTCGGGGTAACACGCTAGTGGGTGGAGCAGTGTGCGACCATTTTGTTTAGTTTTTTAACAACCTCACATGTGAACATGGCTATAACAGCCTCAGAGGTTGCCTCGGATCAAGAGGCTTCAGTGGGACTGATCATGTTAGAAGCCGAAAAGACATTTGATAGGGTTTTCTGGCAGTTTCTCTGTTCAGTTATTGGCATCTCTGGCTTTGGTCCAGGGTTTATTTTGCCGGTGAAGCAATTGTATATTGGACTGAAGGCAAAGGTTCTGTGTGCTGATACCCTATTGGATCCTACTGAAATTACCAAGACACCTTCTAATGGTGTGCTCTTTCAACTCAGATGTTTGGGCTATATATCAAGCTCTACAACTTGCTATGAGTACACTGCGCATACTCTGCCTTGGTCTCAAAGCTCATGCCTACACTGATTACATGGCTATTGTGACTTCCATCACAGCAGGCGCATTAAAAGTGGTTGAATCAGTGGAAACTAAATTTGGCCGGGTGTCAGTCTATGAGCACAATTCCGATAAAACACAGCTCTTAATGAATGTCACCTCTTTGGCCCAAGACAAGAGGTGGGTACAAGCTGCAACCTACCTGGGAGTAGAATTCATTCTGCAGGTAGAGGCGATTATTGAGGTAAATTTTGGTAAAAATTATAAACATTCCATAGAGATATTTAATACATGGAGCAGACTACATCTGGTTCTGATTGGGAGGTATGGCCTTATAAAAATAGTTCTTCTACATTGATATTCACCAAAGACCTCCTTTAATAAAAATTGAAGCTGGTGGACACAAACTTATATGGTACCACAAGAAACTTCTTTGTAGTATACAGTACCTCCAGCTACCCTGGGATAGAGTTGGCATGTCCTTACCGGCAATACATGTGTACTATTTTGCCGCTTTCATATCATGAATTACCAGGGTCCTGGGTTGAGAATATTGGCCTTTGGGTTCAGTCTTTTCCTTGAAATTCCCCTGGGGGGATGCCATTGTACCACGTACATGTATTATCAACACTGTGTACATTAAGAAGACAAGAATCAGGACCCTGCAGGTCTACCATTAAATCTGTACTTATTCCCAAAAATGAATTCCTGCCATCACCCTTTATAATCAATGCACCTTTCTGCAAAATTATCAAAATATGCCACTGTTGTTCCATCCTAGTTTCCTTGAGTGTTAGATGGATTCTAAACTTCATACTCTGGGACAACTGTATGAGGGTCTTCCATTTTTATCCTATGAGATCCTTTAGCAACAATTCTCCCTTCCTTGTGTGGGATATTTCAGCTATCTCCAACTTCATAATTCTTTACTGTGCTTGAACAGGGAGGAGGTATGCTGCTCCAGGAATAATTTTCTTGATCATCTTATCAGAATTCCTCATACATCGAACATTAATCTGGCCTCTAAAGATTCTCTCAGCAGACATTTAGGAAAGGGTAGATCCATTCTAACTTAGGGCAAACAATTGGGGAAGATATCTTGGGGTTGAGGAGGCATATAATGATATAAAGAGTAGTAATATCTTTGCACAGAGTGAGCTAAATGTCTCTTGGGTCAAGGCCCATAATTTTAAATGTATTAATGTTTTATTACATGCTCCATTGGTTGTATCAAATGAAGATGAGACAGGATTAGAAATACGTTTGGTGATGAGAGGATGGGGCGTCAGGTGTTTCTATCTTTGCCGCATGCAATCGTTTATGAGGCTACTGGGACCACACCTTTTTATAGCTCAATGGGATCTTTCATGCAAATATTGTCTTGGACTATGAGTTCATAATACTTGGGCAATCACCTTTGACCCCACCGAATATCTCTGGGATATATTTCTTCCCCATCTCTCTGGCTAGACTGGTTTTGGCACGATATTGGTTGTTAAGTGAGGCTCCTAGCCCAAGGGTGTGCTGGCAAGAATTTTTAATCATCTATTCTCTCGAAATGTCCATTGTAGACAATGACAATTGTGGAACTAGATTAAATCAGATCTGGGACTCACTTAGGGCATAGATGTCTGAGGTTTTGGCTGGTCATGTTCCATATCCTTATAATGTTTTTTATTAGATGGATTTTCTGGCGAATTGCTATTTCTGATATTTATGTCGTTTTTTGACGCACATTCCACTTTATGACCCCCTGCTGTAGCTGTTCCCCTCTGTGATCAGTGATAGCATTTTGCCTTTTGATGGTATTCTTTCTCGTTATGAATTTGTATATGGTGATGTTTTTCCAATAAAAAACAAATATATTCAAAATGGTATTTAAATTGTTAAAACAGTATAACAAATGTAATTTTAAACTATAATTTACAAATTAAACTGAAATAAACACAATAGTAATTATTTAAATGATGTATAAATAATCAATCAATTAAATAATTAATTTACAGTAAAAAAGTAATGATCATATAAAATACATTAATTAAAATGTATTTAATTTCTCACCTTGTTCCCTAAATACCCAAATACAAATTACTAACATAAATGTAAAACTTAAATTTAAAATTAAAACTTACAAATTAAACTTAAATAAAGAAAATCAAATGTAAGCAACTTACATATTCAACAATCAATTAAATATTCCATTCAAAATTAAAAATAATTAACATTAAAATTAAATGTATTATAATTTTTTTAACTTCCCCTCCCATTCCCCCACAAACACAACAACCTACTATTACATTATAAATAGGGCTCCCAGTTTTCCGTTTAAACGGATTTTTACATATAAATACAGACGGAAAACAAGTTTTCCTTTATCTGTCTTTATATATAAAAACGGGAAAATACTAGCACATTTTGCCGAGCTGTCATGCTCCAGCAGACCAGACTACAGTAACAACGCTTTTGTTGATGCTCCAGCTCCGCTTCGCCCCTCGAGTGAGGTCTTCATTGACGGCAGTAAAAATCACACCCCCAACCATCTGATGTCTCCCCCTCCTTAGAGGGTTAAGATGTGTCAGACCGGGCTGAGACTGCTTCCTGGGCAAACACCCAACTACTTCACAGGTCTTTGAAAGACCAATTACTTGTTAACAAAAGCCTGCCAACCTTATAACGAGGGCCTGAGGCACCCTGGGGGCACATCACACACAATCTAATGCATAACAGAGGCAGAGCATCCTTGCAAAGCAGGAACACTAGGCCTGGCCAGGGAGGGGCACCCCGTGTCTCAGGGCACGGTGACCCCCGGGTCTGGGTACACTGGCCGCACTCAGGGTAAGCTTTCTCACCAATCCCTTCCCGGCTGTGTGATAGGAGAACCCCTGGGGTTTGACACACAGAAAGCACAAACAGCGCAAACAAAACACGGTTCTGGCCAGGGCTACTGTCCATGCATCGTGGTCACCCAGGGGGACGCTTGTTCATCCTTGAAAGTGAAATAACCCGTTGCTGGTCCAGAGAGTGCAGTCTGGACTGACGTGAGGTGGAGGACACAACAGGGTCAAGTCTGGATCCTGACACTAAGCTAACGGCGGATGTCAAGAGAAAGTGTCTCTGCGTTCAATGCCAACACTCTGTGTGTAGCACGGTGGATGAGTGGGTGAATCCAAGGATGAATCAACCGACTGATGGACGAAAGCATCAGTGGTAGGAAGACTGAGTAGAATGATGAGGAGTAAATGCGTGGACATAAGGATGAGTGAGTGCATGATGGATCTCGCATTCAACCACTCACTCATCCCAAATATCCTGTACCAAAACCCATCCGCCAATTACGAGGCCCCATCAGAGATGAGCCAGATCTACTGGCTTTGGCAATGCTTGTTACAGTTGAAACCAGCACTGTGCTACTCTTTGGCTGAATCCCAATCGCCAAGTGTCAAACAGTGTGTCAGGGAGTCGCTGGGAGCATAAGATGGTTTTAAGAAACACAGACCCTCCTATATTACTTCATAAGAGCCCTGGGACGTGATGGAGACAAGGAAAGCACATGGCGAGAGTTCAATCAAACAACCTGGGCATCCTACAGTAACCCCTCTCACCTGGTTCCAAACACCCACATACCTGTCTAGCAGAGTGAAGGAAGTGAAGAGGTGCACACGCCGTCAGACCACTAATATCCCAAAACATGTCTGCTTTTGATGGCTTTCAGCTCTTGTTGCTACAAACCTTCCTTACAGGGTTAAGATGTGTCAGCGCGAGCCGAGACAGCTTCCTGGGCAAACATACAGCCGCACCCTAGTACTTCACAGGTCTTTGAAAGACCAATTACTTGTTAATGAGGCTTTGTTGTTTTTACGCCCCTTCTTAGAGCCCCTGCCTCTTCACTCTGCCGATTGCTGACCACCGCTGGACCATTCACTGACATGTTTAACCTGCTGTGATGGAGAACACCAACCGGAATCCGAGAGTCTGGCCCCAGGTATCCCCGCACGAAAGCCTGCCGACCTTATATGCTACCCCACCTTTGGTCTGTCAATCAGTGACCTTGGGCCCGGGTCTCAGGGCTCACCTAACTTTGTATTTCTTAGTCATGTTTGATGCAGATTTCACAATGGGTTAATTTGTCAATAAAGATGCAGTTTCGTTTCTGTATGTAAATGTATCATTATTCACATTGATATCAGCTTCTTCAATATTAACAAGGGCATATGTTTAGTTTTTTATTATATCAGCAGAATGATTGGTATGCCATTTATGCTTGAAAGTGTTCTTCTCCCAGTCATATAGAGCAAAGATTTGCATATAAAGTATAATCAATCAAAATGTGCAAAGATTCACGGAGCTCTCAGAACAATTGGCAACCTTACCAGAGCTAATAAAAAAGATTTGGGCAGGCACATTTTCTTTTTGGAGAATAATGTGGAGATGGGTTGGATTCTTGCTTTTAGGTTTAAAGATAGAGCCAGTGGGAATGTTGTACGGAAGATTGTTAATTGTAAATGAGAACAAATAGTAGATCAGGAGGAAATCAGGGATGAATTTAAGATATCATGTAAAAACCTCGATCAGGAGATTTGTGTTGCATCTATAGAATCTATTAATACGTTTGCAGACACATTTCATCACCGCAAATTGAGTCAGCAACAACGTTTAAAGCTGTTGGAGCCTAACACTCTGCCTGAAGTGGAAACAGCAATATGCCAATAACAAAGGTCAAAGTGACTGGGCCGGATCGAATTCCCTTGGAGTTTTGAGAGGTCTTTTCACAAGTTCTTGCACTGGTCCTTTGAGATCATTTTAATTCCTTTTTATTCTCTAGGTAGAGTGCCATGATCTTGGGGGGAAACTAATATTATAATTTTCCCAAAAAAGGGAAGTATCCTACGCACTGCCGTTCCTATCGGCCAGTATCCTTGATTGACGCAGACTCAAAGATCTACATTTGGATATTGTCCAATACGCAGTGATCTCTGACATGATTGATCGAAATTAGCATGGGTTTATACCGGGACTTGACACAACCTCACATGTGAACATGGCTATAACAGCCTCAGAGTTTGCCTCGGATCAAGAGGCTTCAGTGGGACTGATCATGTTAGAAGTCGAAAAGATATTTGATAGGGTTTTCTGGCAATTTCTCTGTGCAGTTATTGGCATCTCTAGCTTTGGTCCAGGGTTTATTTTGCCGGTGAAGCAATGGTATATTGGACTGAAGGCAAAGGTTCTGTGTGCTGATACCCTATTGGATCCTACTGAAATTACCAAGACACCTTCTAATGGTGTGCTCTTTCAACTCAGATGTTTGGGCTATATATCAAGCTCTACAACTTGCTATGAGTACACTGAACATACTCTGCCTGGGTCTCAAAGTTCATGCCTACACTGATTACATGGCTATTGTGACTTCCATCACAGCAGGCGCATTAAAAGTGGTTGAATCAGTGGAAACTAAATTTGGCCGGGTGTCAGTCTATGAGCACAATTCCGATAAAACACAGCTCTTAATGAATGTTACCTCTTTGGCCCAAGACAAGAGGTGGGTACAAGCTGCAACATACCTGGGAGTAGAATTCATTCTGCAGGTAGAGGCGATTATTGAGGTACATTTTGGTAAAACTTATAAACATTCCTTAGAGATATTTAATACATGGAGCAGACTACATCTGGTTCTGATTGGGAGGTATGGCCTTAAAAAATTGTTCTTCTACATTGATATTCACCAAAGACCTCCTTTAATAAAATTGAAGCTGGTGGACACAAACTTATATGGTACCACAAGAAACTCCTTTGTAGCATAAAGTACCTCCAGCTACCCTGGGATAGAGTTGGCATTTCCTTACCGGCAATACATGTGTACTATTTTCCGCTTTCATATCATGAATTACCAGGGTCCTGGGTAGAGAATATTGGCCTTTGGGTTCAGTCTTTTTCTTGAACTTCCCCTGGGGGGAAGCCATTGTACCACGTACATGCATTATCAACACAGTGTACATTAAGAAGACAAGAATTAAGACCCTGAAGGTCTACCATTAAATCTGTACTTATTCCCAAAAATGAATTCCTGCCATCACCCTTTATAATCAATGCACCTTTCTGCGCTATAATCCAAATATGCCACTGTTGTTCCATCCTAGTTTCCTTGAGTGTTAGACGGATTCTAAACTTCATACTCTGGGACAACTGTATGAGGGTCTTACATTTTTATCCTATGAGATCCTTTAGCAACAATTCTCCCTTCCTTGTGTGGGATTTTTCAGCTATCTCCAACTTTTTAATTCTTTACTGTGCTTGAACAGGGAGGAGGTATGCTGCTCCAGGAATAATTTTCTTAATCATCTTATCAGAATTCCTCATACATCGAACATTAATCTGGCCTCTAAAGATTCTCTCAGCAGACATTTAGGAAAGGGTAGATCCATTCTAACTTAGGGCAAACAATTGGGGCAGTAGTAATATCTTTGCACAGAGTGAGCTAAATGTCTCTTGGGTCAAGGCCCATAATTTTAAATTTATTAATGTTTTATTACATGCTCCATTGGTTGTATCAAATGAAGATGAGACAGGATTAGAAATACGTTCGGTGTCGGCAGGATGGGGCGTCAGGTGTCCTTATCTTTGCCGCATGCAATCAATTATGAGGTTACTGGCACCACACCTTTTTAAAGCTCAATGGGATCTTTCATGCAGATATTGTCTTGGACTATGAGTTCATAATACTTGGGCAATCACCTTTGACCCCACCGAATATCTCTGGGATATATTTCTTCCCCATCTCTCTGGCTAGACTGGTTTTGGCACGATATTGGTTGTTAAGTGAGGCTCCTAGCCCAAGGGTGTGCTGGCAAGAATTTTTAATCATCTATTCTCTCGAAATGTCCATTGTAGACAATGACAATTGTGGAACTAGATTAAATCAGATCTGGGACTCACTTAGGGCATAGATGTCTGAGGTTTTGGCTGGTCATGTTCCATATCCTTATAATGTTTTTTATTATATGGATTTTCTGGCGAATTGCTATTTCTGATATTTATGTCGTTTTTTGACGCACATTCCACTTTATGACCCCCTGCTGTAGCTGTTCCCCTCTGTGATCAGTGATAGCATTTTGCCTTTTGATGGTATTCTTTCTCGTTATGAATTTGTATATGGTGATGTTTTTCCAATAAAAAACAAATATATTCAAAATGTTATTTAAATTGTTAAAACAGTATAACAAATGTAATTTTAAACTATAATTTACAAATTAAACTGAAATAAACACAATAGTAATTATTTAAATGATGTATAAATAATCAATCAATTAAATAATTAATTTACAGTAAAAAAGTAATGATCATATAAAATACATTAATTAAAATGTATTTAACTTCTCACCTTGTTCCCTAAATACCCAAATACAAATTACTAACATAAATGTAAAACTTAAATTTAAAATTAAAACTAACAAATTAAACTTAAATAAAGAAAATCAAATGTAAGCAACTTACATATTCAACAATCAATTAAATATTCCATTCAAAATTACAAATAATTAACATTAAAATTAAATGTATTATAATTTTTTTAACTTCCCCTCCCATTCCCCCACAAACACAACAACCTACTATTACATTATAAATAGGGCTCCCGGTTTTCCGTTTAAATGGATTTTTACATATAAATACAGACGGAAAACAAGTTTTCCTTTATCTGTCTTTATATATAAAAACGGGAAAATACTAGCACATTTTGCGGAGCTGTCGTGCTCCTGCAGACCAGACTACAGTAACAACGCTTTTGTTGATGCTCCAGCTCCGCTTCGCCCCTCGAGTGAGGTCTTCATTGACGGCAGTAAAAATCACACCCCCAACCATCTGGTGTCTCCCCCTCCTTCGTGGGTTAAGATGTGTCAGACCGGGCTGAGACTGCTTCCTGGGCAAACACAGAGCCGCACCCTAGTACTTCACAGGTCTTTGAAAGACCAATTACTTGTTAACAAAAGCCTGCCAACCTTATAACGAGGGCCTGAGGCGCCCTGGGGGCACATCACACACAATCTAATGCATAACAGAGGCAGAGCATCCTTGCAAAGCAGGAACACTAGGCCTGGCCAGGGAGGGGCACCCCGTGTCTCAGAGCACGGTGACCCCCGGGTCTGGGCACACTGGCCGCACTCAGGGTAAGCTTTCTCACCAACCCCCTTCCCGGCTGTGTGATAGGAGAACCCCTGGGGTTTGACACACAGAAAGCACAAACAGCGCAAACAAAACACGGTTCTGGCCAGGGCTACTGTCCATGCATCGCGGTCACCCAGGGGAACGCTTGTTCATCCTTGAAAGTGAAATAACCCGTTGCTGGTCCAGAGAGTGCAGTCTGGACTGACGTGAGGTGGAGGACACAACAGAGTCAAGTCTGGAGCCTGACACTAAGCTAACGGCGGATGTCAAGAGAAAGTGTCTCTGCGTTCAATGCCAACACTCTGTGTGTAGCACGGTGGATGAGTGGGTGAATCCAAGGATGAATCAACCGACTGATGGACGAAAGCATCAGTGGTAGGAAGACTGAGTAGAATGATGAGGAGTAAATGCGTGGACATAAGGATGAGTGAGTGCATGATGGATCTCGCATTCAACCACTCACTCATCCCAAATATCCTGTACCAAAACCCATCCGCCAATTACGAGGCCCCATCAGAGATGAGCCAGATCTACTGGCTTTGGCAATGCTTGTTACAGTTGAAACCAGCACTGTGCTACTCTTTGGCTGAATCCCAATCGCCAAGTGTCAAACAGTGTGTCAGGGAGTCGCTGGGAGCATAAGATGGTTTTAAGAAACACAGACCCTCCTATATTACTTCATAAGAGCCCTGGGACGTGATGGAGACAAGGAAAGCACATGGCGAGAGTTCAATCAAACAACCTGGGCATCCTACAGTAACCCCTCTCACCTGGTTGCAAACACCCACATACCTGACTAGCAGAGTGAAGGAAGTGAAGAGGTGCACACGCCGTCAGACCACTAATATCCCAAAACATGTCTGCTTTTGATGGCTTTCAGCTCTTGTTGCTACAAACCCTCCTTAGAGGGTTAAGATGTGTCAGAGCGAGCCGAGACAGCTTCCTGGGCAAACATACAGCCGCACCCTAGTACTTCACAGGTCTTTGAAAGACCAATTACTTGTTAATGAGGCTTTGTTGTTTTTACGCCCCTTCTTAGAGCCCCTGCCTCTTCACTCTGCCGATTGCCGACCACCGCTGGACCATTCACTGACATGTTTAACCTGCTGTGATGGAGAACACCAACCGGAATCCGAGAATCTGGCCCCAGGTATCCCCGCACGAAAGCCTGCCAACCTTATAACGAGGGCCTGAGGCGCCCTGGGGGCACACCACACACAATCTAATGCAAAACAGAGGCTGAGACAGTCGTTATGTATGTCTTAGCAGAGCATCCTTGCAAAGCAGGAACACATGAACCATCTCCGCCAGACACTGGTGGCAAGAAGTCGAAGCAAAGAGATCGGGAATAGGATTAACAATTCAGTTCCAGTGAGAGATCGAATTTCCTTAAGGACTGCAAACTTGCAAGAACTTTAAAATACACGCCCTCCCAAAACTCTCCTGTGTGCAATAACGAGCCTGGTATGCTGAGCGGAACCAAGAGAAAAGTGTCCCGAGCTGACAGGGGAAAAACATGACAATTTACTGAAGAATTACCCCCCCCTCTCCCCGAAGAAATTTTTATTAGCCCCCCCACCCCGAAAATACAACCAATAAATACATAACTAAATAAAGCAAGATAGAGTGTTCACAAAGTGGCCAGACTGGTTTTATTTACACTCAACACATTAGCTCCACCTTACAGAGTTTGCCAGTGAAGCGCTACTTTTCTTTTCATGTCGTTTGCTTTTCAAGCAAAAACACTCATTGATTTCTGAATAATTCGTGTAAAAGCGTTAAGTTGTATTCCCTATGAGGGTTTGTTTATTCCAGTATGTTGTTTTGTTTCAGGCAGCATATTACTGTAGTCTAGTGCATAATTTGAATTGAATTTCTTCCAGGTGTTTATAGCGGGGCACAATTGGGCTGTAGCTGAAGGCAGTGTGAGTTTCTCTCAGTGGCGTAGTATGATGTTCAGTGGGGAAGATGATGTGGCACCCCGCGGATGACAGAAACTGCAAGGCTCTGAGACAAATGGCTTGTCATAGCACTTTTAAGCATATTTGGGACATTCTACAAATGGCAAAGTCTTCAGTTGAATGTATAGTGTTGACCAATAACAACCGAGCGCATGTGTGCATTGTCAATTTAAATAAATGTGGAAAAATACTGGCTGTAGCGTCATCTTTTGCTTGTGGCAAAAATAAATGTGGATAAATACAGAAAAAATGCACCAAAAATAAATATGGATAAATACAGACGGAAATGGCAAAAAAATAAATACCATAAAACCGGGAGCCCTAATTATAAATAACTAATTAAATTATAAATGATTAAACTATATAATTAAAAATACAAGTTATAGTTTAAAAAATGAAGTGCAATTATAGCAACAATACTAATACAATAAATATACTAACTGATATATATTAAAATAATACAAATTATACTTATTTTAACTATATTAAAGCAAGCAATACTAAATAAAACAATATTCTTAAAACACTACTATATACCCCAAAAAATATTCTTACCTTAGATATTCTGTTTCACGACATTCATGTCACATGATGTTTGTGAATTTCAACGCTCCAGATTTTACACATGATGCTGTTAGGTTATGTTGTTGGCTTTAGTATTACTTACTGTATGTTATTTGGATTGCCTCATAATGCTGTTGGTCTTCTAAAAGTGTCCCTGATTGCAGTGCAGGGCTTTACTTCTCAGAACAGTTGCATATAGGATATCATAAATTACATTTTTGATAACACCAAGAGAGAATGAGGTTTGGCCAGCCATGCAGGGGCTGGTTAAAAGCCTTGTGCTTGCCCCAGAACAGATAGGGCATTTTGAAGGGAAAAGTACAGTGAGAGGCAGAAGCAAGGGTTCTTAAGTATTGAGCGCAAATGTGTGGCTTGCACACGAAACCCACAAGACATGGCCATAGATAGGAGTACCTACTAAGCTACTGTAAGTGTGTTTCCTAATTGCAAAACGTAGGCAAAGGCTATGTCCTCGATCCACAGGTCACTGGATGCACTGGATGTGGTGATGGGTTATCTTCAATTAAATGCTAGCAGTAAAGGTGCTGATTGCAGGGCATGGTTAAAGACGAGACTTTGTATCCAGAACAGTTGTGGCTAGGTCCAGTAAAATATAGAATTAGTTGTGTTGAGTGCAGAACTACGGAAAAAATTAGTCCTGTGAACAAGGCACTCTGGCCACTACTGATTTGAGCTTTCAAATAAACACCCTTTCACACACAACTCAAAGTCTGAACTAAAACAGCTGCTTTTATGAGAGCCTATTGAGCATGGTCAGAGCTTGACACCAGTAGGTTATGAGGTGCTGCGGCATTGCACTTCTGAAACAACATCATTGATATCACAGACGATGTGCATTGTGATGTCACATCAATTTGAGTTTTCTAACATATTCTTGCATTGCTGGTGCCCTAATTATATAATTAGAAGCAAGGTAAGTTCTCCAAATCCTCTAAATTGCATGCTATAATGCCATTCCCCAGTAAAAATGAATGTCAAATTGTTTGGTAGAAAGGTTATAAACAATGAAGGAGGATCACACTTCATACAAAAACAACAGTTGATGGACAGAATGCAGAACAATGTTGTTTTTGCATGGATCACGCTTCATATACACACATTCTATAAATGTTATGATATATGGATTTGTATAAGGCAGCTTATCACCCTGTCATGGAAGCTGATGAGTTCATCTGGAATCACTCTATAAAGTCTTAGCTTTATAGAGTCACAAGCACCTTAGGTTTGATACGCCTGACCCTGATAGAAACTATTTCTGACAGGACATTAGTGTGGCAACTATTTTGTGTTTCACCCTAGAATACAGAGGGCCCGATTCACAGAACTAACTTAAGACAAAATCCTAAACTTACTACCATTTTGGTATTCACAGAAGGCACTTACTCATTTCGGTATACACAGAAGTTAGGAGTCCTAAATTTAGGACTCCAAAATGCCTTCTGTGAATACCGAAAGTCTTAAAGTTAGGATTTTTCTCGGTTTAGGAGTAGTACAGTTAGGACTCCTAACTTTAGGACTCCTAAATGCCTTCTGTGAATACCGAAAGTCTTAAAGTTAGGATCTTTCTCGGTTTAGGAGTAGTAAAGTTAGAACTCCTAACTTTAGGACTCCTAAATGCCTTCTGTGAATACCGAAAGTCTTAAAGTTAGGATTTTTCTCAGTTTAGGAGTAGTAAAGTTAGGACTCCAAACTTTAGGACTTCTAAACTGAGAAAAATCCACAGAAGGCATTTAGGAGTCCTAAAGTTAGGACTGCTAACTTCTGTGAATACCGAAATACCGAAATGAGTAAGTGCCTTCTGTGAATACCAAAATGAGTAAGTGCCTTCTGTGAATACCAAAATGATAGTAAGTTTAGGATTTTGTCTTAAGTTAGTTCTGTGAATCGGGCCCCCAAGTTGCAAGGTTGACTGTAGATTTTGGCATGACCTCAATATGGTTCACCCAGATGGCTAATTTCAACCCCTAGGTGCCTGTGACTTAGAGGTGAGAGGGGGTTGGAGAATGAATCAGTGTCCAAAGTGTCTCTCTTAGTCCATGGCACTATGCTAACTTTTCACTTTTAAAAGGTTGGATAGTTTCCGCTCATGTCACTCACTGTGACTTCTGCTCCAATTTTTATGCACCAGTAGGCAGTATTCCTCCCTATACAATGTCACCATTTAAATTACTGGGTGGTACAGTGCATTTGATTTATCATTAGCCTTTTAACTATTGCAACAAATCTAATAGGAGTTTGAGATGAGACACACACATCCAACAGAACACAGTTTACAAATATCCAAAATACTTCCAACAGAATATCAATGTGTCTTATAGTGGGCTATCACTTTGCTCTCAAGACCATTTGCCAACAATATAAACCGTACAGAAACATCTTATGAAGAACATCAGACACCTCAGGCATACAAATGCAGATAAATAGATGAAATGTAGACAGTATTAATACAAATAGATGATGTCTAATTGCAGGGCAAATAGCTGGCTACCCACCTAAGAGATACCTAATAAATGCCATCCAAAATACCTTTCTGACACCAAAACACCTGCTCACCACTCACTGAAAATGATATCACAACACAAAAAGAGACAGACCATAACACAATATCCAGAACATATCATCACATCATGACATATCATTATAGGATCAAACTAACTCCTGTCTGCTGGGGCACCCTCAGGCAGACAACTAAGGCACAAGGTCACATTAAGGTCACATTAAAAGAGGACTGTGAGTGAACAAAAACAAATGCAAACAACATAATATAACATATAAAAACAGAGCACAATACTTCAAAGCATAACATAACATATAACATATATGTTATATGATATAACCACATCTTGTGTTCCGTTATTATCAGTGTAAATATGACTAAGCAGTGTAAAGCGGCAAATTGTGGTTGTTAATACATTTGTGTCTGTTTTATGGTTTTCATCTGAAATAAAATGACCCTTCAATGGTAATTCTAGAAGGATTTAAGCCTTTCTGTTTTTTTAAACAAGTGCTATTTTCTCATTTGAGTATGGATCAGATGTGATTTATTTTGGTGTTTTAACTTTGCAGTTTGGCTGTCTGCCAATGTAGCAACTCAGTAAGCATGGCATTTGGCATCACATCCTGTGCCTCGTCCTTCTTAACTAAGAACTTGATAGAAACAGCCTTTGGCCATGTCCAACCTTGGATCGAGAGTATTTCAGGTGAAGACTTAACCCACTAGAAGTAGGCAAATTCTCAGGGTAAAATACCTGGTGTAAAATGAGGAATAATCAGGAAAAACAGAAAAGCAAGTACCAATTTCACTGGTAATGTGTTGCTAAACAGATACTCAGGGTCTCACGCCTATTACCTGGTGTTAGACATGGCATCCTTGGTGTGGATTCCTCTCTAACGTTTTTCCTTCAGACATCCTGTTTTTCCTGCCTTTTCTTTACTAGCTTAAGGATCTGAGCACCTTACTACTGCTAACCAGTGCTTAAGGGCTTGGGTTTCCGCTTAAAACATGGTAACATTGGTTTATACCCGGTTGGCATATTTAATCTAGTAAAGTAAACCCCATGTGTCCAGGGCCTGTAAATTAAATGCTACTAGCGGGCCTTCGGCACTGATTGCACCTCCAACTTAAGTAGCCCTTTAAACATCTCAGGCCTGCCATGCAAAGCCTGTGTGTGCAGTTTAAACTGCCATGTCGAACTGGCAAAATAACTATTTTGCCAGGGCCAAACTTTCCTTCTTAATACATATGTCCCCCCCTAGGGTATGCCCTGAACAATCTAGAGGGCAGGGTGCAGTGTATTTAAAAGGTTGGACATGTGCTTTTACATTTTACATGTTCTGGTGGTGGAAAACTCCTAAATATGTTTTTCACTACTGCAAGGCCTACCTTCTCCATAGGATACCATTGGGTTTCTTTATTGCATTAAATAAGTAATTCTTTTGTATGAATGTTATAGCTGTGTTTCTATTTATGTTTCTGCAGTGCTTTAATGACCGGGCTCCTTTTAATTTTATTAAATTCAGCTCCATTTTAACAATCATTTTATCGCTGCACAAAAGAGGTCATTTTTATGTTTCTTTGCAGGGGTAGCATTGTGCATGCCTTGTTTCAACACTGTGGTTCTTAAGGATTTCTTTCGTGCACATTCACTGCACTGGTTTATAGTCACATGTTTTGTTTAAAATGAATGTCAATGGTTACAGGATTGTCTTCACCTGAGGAGCTCAATCAGACAGAATTTATGACCAGCTTGTCTGGTGCACAACTCTGGACCTGATTACGACTTTGGCAGTGCTGCGCCAGCACAGCACCACCAAAGCCGTGAATGGTCCACCCGCCAGATTACAAGTTCAACTTGTGTCTGGCTGGCTTTTCTTTTGCCGTTCCCAAGGATGTACCCTGAATATAGGCACCACACTGGGAACGCAAAAGCAGTTCATGCATGGGTTGGACTGTGAAGCCAACACCTAAGAACTATTTGCTCATGTATAATAGCTTTCACCCACGCCATTTGAGGGAAAATCTTCCTTACAGACAATTCCTCCGCCTCCGGAGGAATTGTACCGAGATACATCACTACAGGAACCAGGCAGCAGACCTAAAAACTAATCTCCTGCAATGGAACTATCCCAAAAGAGTCATTGACAAGGCCATGAATAGGGCAATGAATAGCAACCGGGATTCACTGCTAGAGGATAGAGTGACGATCGAACAACATGAGCGACCCATCTGTGTAACCACTTTCAACACACATTCGAACCAGATCACCAAGGTGGTGAATAAACACTGGAGACTCCTCAATAGTTGCCAATTAAATTTCCCCAAACCAATGTTTGCCCTCAAGAGAGGGAGAAATTTAAAAGACATGCTGGTTCACACCAGACCGAAGAGACTCCCACCCACTAGACCTAGGGACCAACTTTTACCTCCAGGTCAGGGTCACCATCCTTATGGCAGTTGTAGCATGTGCCACTTAACCTGCAAAAGTAGGTTTATGAAATTTAGAAATGGCAATGAATGGGAATAAAGAGGTTTCACTAACTGCAATAGCAAGAATACCATCTATATGATCACTTGCTCATACAACCTTGAATACATTGGAATGACCTCAAGACCTGTCAAGATCCGAATCGGGGAGCATAAGAGTAACATTCACTGCAAAAAAAGTACAACTAAGATGGAAACACACTACCTAACCCACAATTATGGAACGAGTGACTTAACGTGGACCGTCATTGAGCAGCTTAATAGCGAAGTTGGTCTTTTTGAGAAGGAACAAAGATGGGCGTTCCGTTTAGGTACACACGTCGAAGTTCTCATGAACTACCCCCATACCGGGAGCACTGTATATTTCTGAAACCTGGTTTTCCAACATTTCTTCTGTCTCACGAATGTACCAGTGTGTTTAAATAATCTTGGCTCTCCAAGCAGGCTTTCCATGACTGCCCTTTCCAATACTTTCGGAAAATCTCCCATATCCTGGCGACAGTACGAGGGTACCTGCCCCACCTCGCACAACCAGCTGCTAGAACCAATAATGCCCTGGCACTATCAGCAACCTCCCCCCCTTTTTACTGCCCCCTTTGTACCACCTCTTACAACTTTCCCCAATATAGGACGTGGCACTTACAATACAGCCTTATTTCCAACACAATCAGCACCACGCATTCCCACCATTGGGGTATACACCCCCTCCAATCTCTTTTTCTTTAATTCAAAGCGCTATATCATTTTTCCATACTTTCCACTCATCATTAATAACTACCTCGTGGTTTTCACGTATTAACGATCAACGTTTGGGGTTATGCGCCCCCTTGAATATCATGTAATTCAGCCTTACCACTTTTTGTATCGCCGACCGACTATTGGGTCACTCTCTTTATATCATGTCTTTATTTCTATTTTTTACTTCACCAAGTCAGCGCACTAGCTCTTTACCTGACGCACGCGTTGTCACGTGTGCTCTACTTCCGGTAATTCAGCGCTCAGCGCACCAGCTCTTTACCTGACACATGCGTTATTACGCGTGCTCTTCTTCCGGCACTTCAGCATTAATCGCAGCAACCGGAACCTCTTTGAAGAAGCATTACGAATCAGCTCTCCAGCTTTCCAAAACTGGCCAAAAACACAGGTGCTTTCAATTTGTTTCTCCCGCCAGAGCAGGAATGTCAATTAGCCACTGTATTTAAACACCCGCCCATCGAGCTCCATTGTCCAGCAGAGCCACGGGGAGGCCAGACACAGCGGGGCAGTGACCCAGGAGCAGTGAGTATGGCATAGCCGGGGACCCTCTTAGACGTGTAGTAAGTTTGGTAGAATGCCGTGGTGACTTTTTGGAAGTAATACCTCTTCATTTAACATCTTCCTTCTAGGTTGCAATTACAGGCACCCCGTTACAGGCTCATGGGGCATTTTACCTTTTGAATACAAGTCGGTCGTTCTCTTCCTACCCATAATACTTTTTCCTACAATCTGTCATCAAAACCCCTTTTTTAAGGCAATGCAGAACCCTACCATTTGGATCACTAGACCTGATCCTTTGACATAGTGTGTGTGCTTTATGTTTCATGTGCGTAAGTCTTTGTCTGTCTCTTTTCCTCCTACTTTTCCAGCAGGACACGCCACCATTCAGCTGCACTTTGAATAATAACAAGGAAATACATGTTCACTCATCTCACTTCCTTTTTGCAGGTTTATTGTACTATCACGATGGCTAGCCATATTATATGTTGCGCATTATAATACATGTACCTCCGTTCTTTCCTTTCAGATGAATTGATTCATGATACCTAATAAGGTATCTGACACGTGCATTGGGAATCGACATGCACTGAATTACTTGTGAGTATTGGTTGTAAATTTGCACTTCACATAATTTCGTGAGTGTAGATAGGGATCTCACTAGTCCTGAAGAAGAAGCCTGGGGAGCTTCGAAACATGTTGACTGACCTAGGAGGCACTGCTCAGTGAGGCATATTTACATATGTCCCCCCCTTTTTAATAATACCAGCTCACAGGTGTATTACAAATTATTTTGTAAACTGACGAGCCAGGTATTTTTTAACCTCACCCACCCATCCACTCCTGACCCTCGCACTCTCTCCCCTACAAAACACATAGTCATTTTCACAACAAAAAGGTTCTCCCACGTAATCATAGGTTGTAGCATGCCCCGTCCCGTAGAGGGGCGGGAAGACCCCTATGATGAAGCATGACACCAAGGGTCCTTTTGGTGTGTGAAGGGTATTTTCAAAATACTGTGTGTTTCTCCCACCATTGTAGGAAACATACATTACCCGGGAGGACATGATAATAATTTTTCTGAACCTGTTCTGAGGGTTGATCTTTATGGTACATCTCCATGGATGCAGGGGTATGGAGGTCCTTTAGGGCACCCTTTGTTTTCCAAGTGCCAGCCTTTTCATGGCTGAGTCGCTTGCACCAAAAACCAGCACGCGTCAACACCAACCCGTCACTTCATAAAGCAGCATTGGCAGCTTACAGGGAACTGCCAACACGAAGCTCAAGCCCACCCGCGATGCTCTCATTGTGACCCTTTCAAACACAAATGGGACTCTTGGCACAAAAGTTGAGAAAGTAAACCTTCAGCGGGACTAATCTGGGACTGTATCCAAGCCATGATCCATCACGGTCAGGCTGAACCTTTGACTTCAACCCGGTCCAGTGCAAACAGATAGCTGCGGTTGGCACTTTCTGCCTTTTGGTGCCATTTTACAATGTATTCTTTAAAAATTCAGAACTCTGGTTCTACTGATTGGATGTTTGTTGTTTTGATCCTGCTTTATTTATTAAATTGTGATCTGTTTTTTTAAATGGTGTGGGATCCTTTGCATTTGGTGTTCTCACTGTTTTACTGTTCGAAGTGTTGCATAAATACTTGCACGCTGTCTCTAAGTTAAGCCTGACTGCTCTGTGCCAACCTACCAGGGGGTGAGTACAGGTTAATTTGAGGTTTGCTTGTGGCTTAGCCTGAAAAGGATTGTGATTGCTGCTTGACCAGAGTTCACACCCCAGTCACCAGTGATCAATTTCTCACGCCTGTTAACTCCGCCCATCTTAGTTACCCATGCTGCTAGCATGGGTAACTTTTAGGGGTAAAAAGAACATATGATGGACATAAAGCAATGCAACAATCCACACCCAGCCACTAAGATCTGGATTTAATCCATTGTTTTTTTTGCTCACCACGCCACCCTAGTTTGTACCCAGCCATAGTCAGAAACTATCATGTAGAAAAATTGGTCATCAACAAGTTGTTAACAAGGCAAGCTTCATGCTGGGTCCAAAGTGGGGCTCGATGACAGCTGGTTGCTGAACAGTAGGGTCCAGGGTCGGTCGTCAGTGGGGCAGGAAAGCTCTGAGTGGGTAAAGTCTGAAATCCATGCCCAGGAAGGTGTTCATGCTGCTCAATGTCTGTCTCAGTGAAGGCCTTTATGGTCAGGCTTAGAAATGTTTCTGGACGTTGGATCTCCTTCAGTAGGATGAACTAGCAAATTGAGTCTGACCAACGATTCGATGTCAGCAGGTTCGATGTTGGTCCAGATCTCCAATGCTGCTCCAGGTAGAATGTTAGCGAAAGGTTTCTAAGCCCCAGTTCTTGCAGTTTAGGGACAGGAGTAATGCACTCTAATGCCAGCCAAGAGTCCAGTAGCTAGAGGGCACCACTTGGGGGTTAGGATCCATTCCAAAAGAGGACAGCAACAGAGTCCAGGGCAGGGAAAGTTGCTACTAGATAGTTGCACAGTTGCAGGGAAAGGCCTTTAGAAGGTTGCTATGTTTCTATAGCTTAAATATGACACTTGGTGTCACCTCTGGGGTCCTGGGTGCAAGGCAAGCAGAACCAGTCTTCCTTCAGGATTCAGATAGCAGGGCTGTCCTTCTTGTGAGTCTTCACAGGTCCTTGAGTGTCCTGATAAGAGGTACTGGAAATGCAATGCAACTTTTATGCGTGGTGCCAACCTGTGGGTGGAGACCAGTTCCTTATCTCCCCCCAAACTATCAAACTAGTTCTGGCCAGTTTCTCCCACCCCCTATTTGGTTTGGGGCCCGGCTGGTTAAAAAGAAAAAGGACAGGCAGGTTTGTGTGTAAGCTGCATATACCAGTAACAGGGTAGGCTATCCTTTGAAGGTCTGGAAGAGACTGGGTAAAGCCCCCAGGCCATCCTGCTCAGGAGAAAACACAGCTATTCACACCCAAGGTCCTTAGTCCAATGTCTTGGAGCAATGCACAGAACTCTCCAGCATAGCCATGAGGGGTCTGTTGTCTCTAGACACTGGTAATAAAGCCTTTCAGGTTCAGGGAGGAAAATGGCAACTTTTCAATATAGTAATGTAAACTCTGACTCTACCACTAAGCCACATTTTTATTTACTGTCATTTGGGTTACTGGTTGAAGGGGGAAAATACTACTCAAACAGGAACCATAATCCTTATCAGGGTGAAGTCACAAGCAAACCCTAAATTAACCTGTGCTCTACCCTCGGGTACCTTGGCACAGAGCTTAAATTAAAGGCAATGTTTAAAGCATTTATTCAGCATTTCAAACAGTGATACGTGAAAATACAACAAAAGAATAATACCACACCACATTAGAACAATAGAGAACATTTTAATATTAAAACAAAACCAAAATGACAAAAAAACAAAAATGTGGAAGTTTGAAAATTTCAGTGAAAATATTGTGCAGCCGAGGCAATGCGAGGACTGGGTCAGAGATGTTTTGCACATAGTTAGTTCTGGGGTGCATCGGGGCTGGAATAAGAGGTCCTATTTCGCAGTCGTGGAGATTGTTGAAGAGGAGGCCTTTCAATGCAAAACCCTGCATGGAGGAAGTGTTACACACCAGCTGGTTCCAAAGAAGCTGCAGGGCTTGTGATCCCTGGGTTCAGCTTAGGGTTGCACCACACAGCAGAAGTGGTGCATCAGTTCTGCTGGATCCACAGACAGGGTCCAGGCCTGGGGTGGCACCACTTGACTGGGTAGGACAGTTACAGGCAGCAGGTCCAGTCCTTCTCACCCAGGAAAGAGGTCAGCAGGCATAGGTCAGAACAGCAGGCACCAGCCCTTCAGGTCAGCGGTTCAGCAGTGTGGCAGCCTTTTCAATAGCACAGCCGGCCTTCTTCCTGGCAGAGTCCTTCACAGGTCTAAAAGTGTACTGAAGAGTTGGGGTCTGAGGTCCAATATATATACCTTGTTCCCACTTTAAAGTTGGGGAAGCTTCTTAAGGTTTTACATGTTGGATGTTGTAGTGGGACCTCTAGGAAATTCCAGTCAGACATGCTGGACTGAGTTCAAGAAGCAACTGAAGAGCCAGATCACTGAAAAAACCCTAGAAAAATAATTGTGAAGATACCAACCTGATAGATAAACCGTCCCCAGAGGAAAGAGAACTAAGTGAAATATGCTAGAGGTCCCAATACAACAGACAACAAGTGAAACCAAAGGGAGAATGAGAACCAACCAATCAGGATCCTGATGAGAACCCAAAAGCAATGAGAGGTTTAAAACGTGTCGACGGCCAGACTTGAGGAGTTTTTCAGTAAAAGTGAAACCTGCAAGACACACTCGTAGCGTACTCTGATATATTGCGTGTTATAACCCCCAAGGGACAACATAAGCAGGAGGTTAACTTTTTGAAAAAATTATTTCTAATAATTGAATCTTTACAACCATGCAAAACATAAGACTGGTTTAATTTTAAGTGTATGACGTTTTGTTAATTTTTGTTTAATGTATGCCATATTGAATGCACTTGATTAACTTTTGCTTAAAAATATATTGTTTTTATGTGGTGTCAGAGAGGTCTTTTAAGGAGCACTTTGTGTGATTTTTTTGTAAGCTAAGAATTATTCAGACAGTGCTGTAAATATTGTGCCTTACAGTTTAAGGTTGTCTGAAAGATATGTTTAGGAGTTTGTGAAATGTACAAAACCATCACAAAGTTTCATAATAAAAAAAGGTTAAGTCAATTAAATTACTTGATCTTTCATCAAAGAAGTGTCAATTGAATAATTACAGTCTGGGCACACTATATGTGTATCAGAATTGTGATTAAAAATTCCCACTTTACCATTAAAGAGGGCTTTTAATTTGATTCCATAGACATAAAACTCATCTCTACCTGCTCACAATTGAAAGTTATTACTTATTTAATGTAATAAAGAAACCAAATGTTATCCTATGTGAGAAGTAGGACTTTGCAGTAGTGAAAAACATATTTATGAGTTTTTCACCACCGGAACATGTAAAATGTAAAAGTGCATATCCAAACTTTTAAATATACTCTACCCTGCCCTCTGGCTTGTTCATGGTGTACCCTGGGGGTGACTTATTTGTATTAAAAAAGAAAGTTTAGACCTGGCAAAAGATTAATTTTGGCAGGTCGAAATGACACTTTAAAAACTGCACATACAGGCTGCAACAGATAGCAGGCCTGAGACATGTTGAAGGCCTACTTAAGTGGGTGGCACAATAAGTGCTGTAGGCTGACTAGTAGCATTTCATATATGGGTCCTGAGTACATGTAGTACAACTTTAATAGGGATTACACATTAATTTAATGCACAAACTGGGTGTAAGCTAATTGCACCATGTTTTAAGGAGAGAACACAAGCACTTTACCACTGAGTCCTAAGGCCAACAAAAACAAAAAAAGTAGACAGTAAAGGCAAATAGTTCAGGGCTGACCCTGCAGCGATTGCAGGTCCACAAACCAAATTAAGCCCTTATTAAATGTAATGGGTAAAATAGGGCAGGAGAGCCATGCAGAGTGAAAAATGACTTTTGAAAATTTTCACTGCCAGGACATGTAAAACATTAAGGGCCCCATTACGATGTCAGGTGGAAAGCCTCCGACCGAGAGTCGGCAGCTTTCAGACTGCGTTGGAGCCATTCTGACCAACTTGGTCAGTTTACAGGTCCACCGTACAATTACGATGTTCGTGGGCATAATGTAAACCAGCCGGTCATTCCGACTCGGAATAGCACCCACACCGTAACCCCCTATGGACGGTGTTTCCACCATCAGGATTACAATGCTGGTCTTTCCAACATGGCAGAGCCCCTAGCCCTTTGGCCTACGACTGGTAGTCGAGAGGGTAGTCGAGGGGTACCCATGTATTTCCCCTGTAAAACCCTGCACTGTGTGGCAGGCACCATTGAGTACCTGCGACAGGGTGCAGGGTTTTACACGCATGCCTCATTTCCCCATAGAAGCCTGTGTTACGGGCGGTTCGCGGGCATAACACAAGCTCCCATAAGAAACAATGGGAATCCGACCGAACAGTGTTCGGTCACATTGCAATCCGTAGGACGGTGTTGGTCATCGGCTTTCCAACTGATATCATAATGAGCCCCTAAATATAAAGGTCCTAATTTTTAAATACAGTACGCCATGCCCTGATGGATTTTAAGTTCTATCTTAGTGCTGAATTATAAGTATTAAAAATGAAGGTTGTAACCTGGCAAATGTTTTATGTTGCAAGGTCCAAATAGTGTTTTAAACACAACACTTAGGCTGTAATGGCAGGAATGAGATATGTTTAGTGGGTGGCAAAATGAGTGCTGCAGCCCACTGGTAGCCTTTAATGGATGGGCTGTGGGTACATGCAATACCATATAGTAGGGACTTAAAAGTAAATTAAAGGTCCCAATCAAGTGAATGCCAATTTTACTATGTTTAAGAGGGAGATCACTAGCATTTTACCACTGGTTAGCATCAGTGATGGTCGGTGCAGGTAAGAGCTGAGGGGCGGTGGGCGGGGGAGAGTCGAGATACAACAATGAGTGAAAATGACTTTTAAAAAAAAAGAAAACCATTTACCTTGTTAACACGCCTACCTGATCATTTTGTCGAGGCAGTAGGGTATGCTGCCGATGTGAGCAGAGATGTGGTGGAAGTCTCGCCACCTCCCGTACAAACTGCAATACCCAGCAACCCTGCCTTTCCTGTCAGCGCGCAAGTGATGACACCCGGAACCCGGGAGAATAAAAGTCATGCTTCGGTGTTTGTCACTTGCTGTGTATTCTGTACCGAGAGAGGGAGTGACAACAGGAGCCAGGGGCGACAGACAAACCTTTTATTTTCTGTCATGAGGGCGGTAAGGGTGACGCAGTTCCTTTGATTTGGATCCCCAGCCATATTCTGTTTCTTAACAAAGTCTGGATTTAATTGCTTAGTGACACACATGGTCTGGTGTTGTTTAAGCAAACGTGGAATATTGAGAACGGGGTGGGGGTGCCCAGAGTTCCCTACAAGCTCATAATTGAATTCTTTGAGTGAGACATAAAACGACATTCCTATATTATTCGTTTTGAGACTATATTCGTTTTTTACGAGACTTTAACCCCATAACAGTGGAGCGCTACTTGGATTATCTGGCTGTGACATAACAGTTAGGTTCTGCTGTTCCTTACAGCATTGCGATGGGCATGAATTATTAAAGCCTATTATCAAGAGGATAATTGAAAACATGATGATCCTAATCGTATAACGTTTTGTTTTGTTTCTTTTCTTATCAGGGGATTGAGGTGTGGGTCCTTACTCAGTCCCCCCTGTGATGCAAGATCGTTTAAGTATTGTGGTTGGTAAATGACTGGTGCGAGTGTACGTGTGTGATCTTTCAATAATATGCCCACTCTATTGTGACTGATGTTTCTTACTCTTAAAGGACCTTCAGGTGATATATCCTCAAACAAGAGTACTATACAGATCATCTATCTTTTCCTTTACAGGTATTTATATATATATATTATATATATATATATAATATATATGTATATATATTGACTGAAAAAATCATAGGTTTCAGGGGCGTTATAGTTAGCTGGACTTTTCACTCGTACAAAACCATTGAAATCCCCCCGTTATAGTTAGTTCAGCTAACTATAACTCGCTCGCCCGCAATGCACTGCTGATGACGTCAAATATTACATCACTCATGACATGGTCAGTGACATCACTCATGACATCACTGATGACATCTCAAATGGCATCACTGATGACATCACTGATGACATCATCCAGTGAATGTGTGTTTTTCTGAAAATTACATATGTTTTATATATGTATATCTCAAGGTCGATGGAAGAATAAATGGATATATAAGTGTCTAAATGGATGATTTGTTTTTTAAAAATTGATTGTATAACTGACTGATTAAGTGTATCTTAGTGAATACATGGCTTAGTGAGTAATGTTTAAATATGTAAATATCTGTATCAGTCTCTCACTTTGTGTATAAGTGGCTGCATGGGTTGGTGAGTAGCTACATGAGTGTCTATATAGGTTATTAGTTGGTTTTTTGAGTATCAGTATGAGTGTCTGAGTGTCTATATGGTTAGGTGGGGGGTATTACGTAGTGAATAGGTGCATGAATGAGTGACTCACTGTTTGTATGTGTTGAAGACAGCATGTGTGCAGGACTGTATGGGTGGATGAGTGTGTGCATGGGTGTGTTAGTGAGTGCATGACTGTCTCAATAGTGTCTTTATGAGTAACTACATATGTTTTAAACTAGTATATGTGACTATTGGTGTATATAAGTGAGTATATGTGAAAGTGAGAGATTGGAAGAGTTCCTGTATGAATAAGTATGTGTTTCTATCAGTGATTGTTTAAAAGACTAAGTATGTGTAAGTTTCTGTAGAAGTAAGTGTGGTGGTGTGTGTATGTAAATGTAAATGTTGAATACTTGTAAAGCGCACAGCTTCCCCAGCAACAGGGCGTCCCGGCGCTGTATACCGCTGGGGAACCCATCCTGGCTTTCCCAGTGAGATGGTCCCTACTGGGCATCTCCAAGGTGAAGACAAGCATCCCCAGCGCTGATGGGGCCGTAAGTGGAGATTAAGCAAGCTATTGCCCAGAGTTGCTGAGTGGGATCCATGGTTAGAGTAGGCACCGAGGCGAGAATTATCGAGTCCGCTGACCTTGGCCCAAGACCCTGCCACGTCGGGAATCAAACCCTGGTCCCGGGCCGACCTCTGCTTCCAGGTCTGCCGCCTCTAACCAGTGAGCCACACCACTCCACTAACTGTATATGCAAGTAAATGGATGTTTGATTCTTTATTAGCATGAGTGACTATGTGTGTGAGTAACTCTATGGATGAGTGGCGTTGTGTAACAGGATGTATAGTTGTATGAGTACATATGATGAGTGAGTACATGTATGAGTGACTGTATAGGACTGTTTGTGAATGAGTGGATGTGTATGTGGATCTTAGAATTACTGAATAGGTTGTTGTAACTGGTATTGGTATGTCCATTGATTTAAAAAATTTTGTTTCTATTTTTGAATGTGTGTATCAAAGGTAATATTAGGGGGAGAGGAGGTCTGCCACTCTATCACAAGGATGATGTCATCAGGGATGTCATCAATGATGTCATTTGAGATGTAATCAGTGATGTCATGAGTGATGTCACTGACCATGTCATGAGTGATGTAATCTGTACCGTCATCAGCAGTGCATTGCGGGCGCGCGAGTTATAGTTAGCTGAACTAACTATAACGGGGGAATTTCAATGGTTTTGTATGAGTGAAAAGTCCAGCTAAATATAACGCCCCTGAAACCTGTGGTTTTTTCAGTGAATTTTTAAGGTTTTTTTAAATGCTAATTCCTAACTATAAGGTGCCTGAAACCTAGGGTTTTTTCAGTGAATTTCAAAGGTTTTTTAAATGCTAATTTCTAACTATGCCTACAGAGATAGGACATGTGAAGAAAGAAGAAAAAACGCACAGAAAGAAAAAAAAGAAATGCAGAAAGAAGCAACAGAAGTCCTCAAAGACGAAGAAAAGTGCAGGAAGAAGGATAACGTGCTGAAAGAACAAACAGAAGAGCAGAAAGAAGCCTTGTTGCAAAATCATCCTGTACCCTCAACTTTTTCAGATGGATACTGATGGTAACTGAGTCTGACTAACCAGTCCTAGAGCCAGTGCTATGTTAAAAGACACTCAGAATACAGTGAAAACACCTACATACACTAGGGAACACTATGCGTTGGGGTCCCCCTGTGATTAGCATGACCTCCTCTGTAAGCCCCTAGTATATAATAGGGCAGACGACTACCTCTTAAAACGTGCCACAGGGCGTGTTTGCACATGTCACCTTAGGCCCCGTCCCCTCCCTTACCCACTGTGTAAACACACCCTGTGGCCGTTTTAAGTTGGGAGATTAAGTCCCCTTGAATCCTGAGGGTCCCTAGGGTCCAACTAGACCACTAGGTACCTCCAGTAAGCGCCACAGAGCTGCTTTGCAGAGATGTACAAAGGGGCACGGCCTAGACCACCTCTCTGCAACACAGCACAGTGGCGCTTACTGGAAGCACCTGGTGGGCTAGTTGGCCCCCAGGGTCCCTCAGGATTGAAGGGGAATTATTTCCCCAACTTAAAACGCGCCACAGGGTGTGTTTGCACACGTTAACTCAGGCCCCGTCCCCTCCCTTCACCCCTGTGTAAACATGCCCTGTGGCCATTTTTAGTTGGGAGATTAAGTTCATTTGAATCCTGAGGGTCCCTAGGGTCCAACTAGCCCACTAGGTACCTCCAGTAAGCACCACAGAGCTGCGTTGCAGAGAGGTGTAAAAAGTGGCACGGCCTGGACCGCCTCTCTGCAACGCAGCTCAGTGGCGCTTACTGGAAGCACCTGGTGGGCTAGTTAGCCCCCAGGGGCCCTCAGGATTGAAGGGGAATTATTTCCCCAACTTAAAATGCACCATAGGGCGTGTTTGCACACGTCACCTCAGGCCCCGTCCCCTCCCTTCCCCACTGTGTAAACACACCCTCTGGCCGTTTTAAGTTGGGAGATTTAGTCCCCTTGAATCCTGAGGGTCCCTAGGGGCAAAATAGCCCACTAGGTACGTCCAGTAAGCGCCATTACAGAGAGGTGTAAAAAGGGGCACGGCCTGCACCACCTCTCTGCAACGCAGAGCAGTGGAGCTTACTGGAAGCACCTGGTGGGCTAGTTGGCCCCCAGGGTCCCTCAGGATTGAAAGGGAATTATTTCCCCAACTCAAAACGCGCCATAGGGCGTGTTTGCACACGTCACCTCAGACCCGGCCCCTCCCTTCACCACTGTGTAAACGCGCCCTGTGGCCGTTTAAGTTGAGAGATTAAGTCCCCTTGAACCCTAAGGGTCCCTAGGGTCAGACTAGCCCACTAGGTACCTCCAGTAAGCGCCACAGAGCTGCGTTGCATAGAGGTGTAAAAAAGGGCGTTGCCTCAGAACACCTGTCTGCAACGCAGCTCCCTGGCGCATACTGGAGATACCTGTTGGGCTAGTTGGCCCTCAGGGACCCTCAGTATTGAAGGGGAATTAATTCCCCAACTTACAACTGGCCAGGGAGCGCGTTTGCAGAGTGCTGCAAGGAGGGGGCGTGGCCTCTGGCGCGATGCCGGTCTTTTATTTATTTGATTTTTTTAAGAAGGAGGGCTCTGTGGCCCCCAATCTTTTTCTGATTTATTGGCCCTGGGGACCCCATCCCCCAGGGCCTGCCCCCTAATTTGTTTTGTTGAAAAAAATACATTTGGAAGGGGGCCGCGTAGCCCCCCTCCAAGGCCTTAATCGGCCCCGGGGACCCCAACCCCCGGGTCGTGGCCTTTTTTTTTTATTCTTTAGGAGGAGGGCTAAGCTGCCCCCCTCCTCAGGCCACTTATGGCCCCAGGGACCCCATCCCCCGGGGCCGGCCTTTGTTTTTTATTATTTAAAAAAAATATGTATTTATAGAAACACCTAGGACATGCTGGACAAACCGTATATACCTATCACCATGACGATTTGTGTGATATTCATTAAAAGGCGACTATGCATACAATGAATCCACGTGGAATGTATTTACACTGCTAGTGAAGCTCTGACGTGTCTGATGCCCTACCGTGCCTAATCCCGGCGCCCCCGCCGGTGGGTACTCTCCAAGTAGACACCCTTGTCATTTATTTATACAAACATGGGTAGCTATAGATGGGCACATTTAATACACACGCACACCAAGCCATTCAAAGGGGATTCGACAAAAATTTGACCAAACTATGCAAGAAACCCCCCTCACGGTTAATAAAACACACATCCACTGCCGGGTGTGTAATACTTTTTATTTTACTCTCTGGAAAGGAGAGGAACCTCACTTGAGAGTCACAGCGTGCTCCTGGCTGAGCCCAATGCTGTGCTACATGCACCAGTGCCCGCCGAGTGCCACACACCTCTGTGTTGTATTCCACCAGCTAGTGCGTATGCTATGACACTCTCTAGCCCATGTGCACAGTAACACCACCCCGTGAATATGTCATGCCACACTTGTCTTTGCACGGGTTATATTGCCCCATCTAATGTGCCTTCCTCGATGCCTATGTTATAACACACAGCGCTATGCCATACATATTACAATCTGGGATCCATATCTTTGTCACAGTGCATATGCAACGTTACACTCCCCAGCCCATATTTTATATTACAACTTTAGAGACTAGTTAGGTTACACAACACTGCCCTGTGCATATTACACTCTAAGGCGCATATCGCATAGCACGAGCTAGTGCCTGTGCTATCTCGCGCTCTCCAATGAATCTGTCATTGCGCACAATGTATTGCATATTATATTTCATGCCCCGGTTCATCTTATATCACACTTTTTGGTGCATAGTTTATACCATCTACTATATCTAGTTTTCATTTTCAATCGTTCTCTCAAGACTATGTTCTATATAACACTGCGTCCACCTACCCTTTTCACGGGCATTACATTTTGCGATGGGGGAGGAGGGTCAGGGGGTGTTTCTGCCAAGTGAGCCCGGAGTCACAGTCACAAACGTCCTCTTCTTCCTGAATAAAAGTGAGATTATGCTGCATACTTGTTCATATTTTAAGTAGTTCGCACAGACACACATTTTAAAAACAATAAAGTTCCTAATACCCACCTTCTCTGAACAGTTAGCTTGCTGCCCCATCCACCTCCTCCCTATCCTCTGTTGTCTGAATCCATGGACTACCCTCCTCCCTCCTGCCATGCATGGTCTGATGTGCTGCCACTGCCCTCCATTTAGCATGATGTACCAGTTCACTCCTCCTGCCCTCCATTGCCCAATTCTATGGCCCATCATTGACCTCCTGCTTAGCCTCTGTGCTTAGCTTGCTGCCCCTATTCTCCTTCCCCCTGCTCTCCGATGTCTTTGTGCATGCCCCTGCTCCATCCTTTTTGGCCACCATGTTCCATGGACCTGCCACTCCTATCTACTCTGAGTGTTCTGTTGAGCTGCCACTCCCCTCCCACCTGCCTAGCATTGTCGGATGACTGTAACCTGTCCCTGCCACCTCCACCCTGCCTATCCACATGCCATGCCCCTATCCCCTTCCTCCTGTCCTCCATGGTCCATTTTATTGTCACACCCTTCTGTTGTGAGGCCCCTTCCCCTGAACTCTCTTGTCTGTGCCCAGGTCCTGACCCTCCCTTCTATCCTCCATGGTCCTTTGTGTATGCCCCTGCACTCTCCTTCTTGCCCGTCATAGCCATTGTGCTGCCACTAAGCCTCCCGCTTGCCATGCATGGTCTTCTGTGCTGCCATGGCCCCTCCCACCTTCCCTCCATGGTCTGTGTGTATGCCATCATAGTTTCACTGTTGCTCTCCATGGTGTGTCTTGTTTCTAGTGCCCATCCTGCCTGACCTCCATGGTCATCTTGCTGCTCCTGCCCTGACCCCTTGCCCCCAGCCCTCTGTTTCCATGTGCAGACCCCTATTCCCTCCCTCCTGGCTTGTCTGTTCCACTGTAATGCCCCTGATCCATCCCGCCTGCCCTTTATGGTCTGGTATGCTGCAGCTTTCTCTCCTGTCTGTCCATTATGGTCAGCTAGCTACCATTGCCTCTTTCCCCTCTGTTCTCTGTTGTCCATGTGCATGGTCCTGTCCCCTCCCTATTGCTTTCTATGGATTGTTGTGCTGCACTCCCGTCCCGCATGCCCTGTGTGGTGTATTGTGCTGCTGCAAACCTTGATGCCTGCCCTGTAGGGTCAGCTTGGTGCACCTCTCCATGTCCCTCCTGTCCTCTGTTATCCGAGTCCATGTCCCTACCCCAATTCCTCCTGCCTACTATGATCCAATGTACCATACTTGCGAACATTTTGAACTTGGTAAGAGGGAGATTTTGAAAAAAAACTGGGGTATTGATTTTCCCCTTTGAGTTACATTGAAAAAGAGGAGATTGTAGACAGGAGACAGATCAAATAAATCCCATTTGAGCTTAAAAACATTGGACGTTTCCTGGCTGAAACGGGTCTGTTGGCATGTATGGTTGTACTACCACTGCCTCTTCCTTCTGCCCACAATGGTCTATTATATTGCCACAGCCTCTCTTGCCAGTCCTGTATTGTTGGTTTGTTGTCCCTGCCCCCCTTTCCACTGCCCTCCATAGTCTGTTGTGCTGCCACTGCCCTTCCTGCCTGCCCAGTGTGGTCAAATTGTTGCCTCTGCACTCTCCTACCTGCCTTCAATTTTCAGAGTCCTTGCCCCTGGCCTCTGCCTCTCAACAGTATCCCAATGAACAACTAGATTGCTAACATTCTATATTTATAACAAAAAAGTGGAACGCCTGACGTCATCTTGATGTAATCAAAACTGTAATACCTAGAGCATTTCCTTTAGAAATTACATATATGAGAGGGTCTTATTTGCATCAAAATTATGGTTAGTGCTCTAAAAAACTAAAATGCGGACATATTTTCTGAGTTTTCAAATAACGACAAAGAACTTTTAAATTATTTGTAATCTTTATGTTTTTTATGCAGTTGACCCCTTGGTTAAATGTTGCACTTAGGGGAGAGGATGTGGTGTTACTTCCAGAGCTGCAGACTTTGCACCTGGGAACCAGGTTGGAGTTTCTGCTTCAGCTCAACATTCTGTGATTCTGGTCAAATCACTTAATCTCCCCATCTCAACAACCAAAATGAATTTGATCTTGTGTGATGTAACCAATGCTCATGTAAAGCACTCCAATACCTGACAAGTCTGCACTATGTAAAACTGCAAATACACATAAAATAAGTGTTATGCACACTTCTGTCATTGGGCTACATCTGGGTGATATTTGTGCTGCATTTGGGCTCTTTTGTCTCTTATGGCCATCTTGGGAGATTTATTTGTTATGAAGTTTCCTAATTTCCTCATTTAATGCAGTCTCCTCAGTAGGAAATACTTTCAGTTTTTTACTTTGGTTCCATCAAGAACACATTCAGATGTGTCACACATTTGCCATGAATTCTGAATGTTAGCACTCTAGTTGCTCATTAGATCACTGTAGTAAAGCTACTGCTCACCACGGAAGTCTGCTGCTGGTATTAAAAGTGCATGTTTCAGTCTGCATGTCAGAACTTTTTAATGAAATAGAAGAGGATTTGAGAAGTCAAAATGTGTCCTAAGTTTTCTTTCTGCAGCACTAATCATAATTTCTATGGCAAAATGAACCCCCTCATTTTGTTCCTTTGCAAATTGAATGTTTTAAATGTTACCACTTTATTCCAATCAAGATGGCTTCAGGTGTGCCATACCTTTGTCATAAGTAAGACTGTTAGCGCTCTAGTTGTTCTTTAAAACACTCTGGGATTTCTGTCATTGGGCTATACTTGGGCTACATCTCGGTGATATCTGTGCTACATTTGGGCTCTTTTGTCTCTGGTGGCCATCTTGGGAGAATTGTTATGAAGTTTCCTAATTTCCTCATTTACTGCTGTCTCCTAAGTAACCCTGGGCGTAGTTCGCGTAGTCGCGCTTCGCGAAGCTTCGCGAAGATGTCATTGCACTACGCGACCTTCGCGAAGCTTCGCGAGCTTGCGTAGTTGCTTGTGGCAACCTGTTCGCGATGGCTTTTTCTTGTTCGCGAGCACGGTAAGCATGTTCGGGGAACTGTTTGCATGCTCGGGGGATATATCTCGCGATCTTACCCATGCGGTCGCCAATGGGCACGGCCATCTTGTTTTTCTATAGTCCCGCCCGCTCGCGATGCCTTATTTCCTGTTCCGGGTCGCGGATAGCGTGTTCGCGATGTGCATTGACGTGTTCGGGAACGCATTTTACTTGTTCGCGATAAATTGTACATGTTCGCGAGAAATATCGCGCGAACTTACCCACGCGGTCGCGAATGGGCGCGACCATCTTGATTTTCACTCTATGCCATGTTTCTGGGCCTACTTTTGTATCCTCCCTTTATCACAGCAATCCTTTGTCTTTAAAGCCTTTTTCCTGACTTTTTTTAGTTATTATCTATCTCTCTGTTTGCCTCAGTTTATATTTTGCATTTTATTTCTACTTTTACTGGGTTTTTGTTACTTTTATAAAGTTCTTTCTATCTTCTTCCCCCTAACTTTTTTTCCCCTTCGGACTTTTCTTTTCCGCCTCCCACCCACCCCAGAACCATGGCCAAGGGCACACCAAGTCCCAAGGGCAAGGGACCTGCAGGCGCAGAGAAGCGCCGCCTGACTTGCGGCAGAATGCGTCCTGCAGGGGTGCAGGCCCGGCAACTGTTTGGGGAGGAGGAGGTGGCGGCTCTTGTTTTTTTCATCCAGCGCCTCCTCCCCTTGACCTTGGCAGCAGGCGGCAGGCCCGGCTCCGGGTACGCTACCCAGGAGCGGCACCGTCGGTGGGCGAAGGTGCGCCGGGCCGTGTTCCGGTGCACTGGGATCCGGCGCACCCACAACCAGCTAGCTCACCGGTGGTCCGACATCCTGGACCGGGAGCAGGACCTGTTGGACCTGCTAGGTGTCGAGGTCATCGGGCTTGGTGAGTAACTGATTGTGTATATTAAATTAGATGAACAACAAGATTACTGCTGCGTGCCAAGCGTTGCTGGTATTACGTTCCAAAAAGCAAAATGTTCTTTGATTTAAGGACCCAGGTGCACGGTGGTACTCTTACTTGTTTGCAACGTAGTTTGCGCTAGCTTGTGCTGATGCTGATTATGTAAGAGTTTACTTTACAGAACTGAAGTTAGGTAATGCGATTTGCTAGAGAGACTCTAGTCCTTCCATTGTCCTACTGTGAAATAGTGGTGGATGGATATTGGATACTAGGTTTAGTTTGTTAGTAGTAGTTACTAATTGTTTTATGCGGGCTGCGTGACGCATCCTCTGTCACTGAGTGCTGCTTACCCCAGTCCTCCGTCGAACCTTTTGTACTTTGTTTAGTGAGTGGTAGGCTTAGCATGGTCAGTCAGTAGCAGAACTAGATCAGCATTATGCAACCAACCCACAATTTGTTGTATGTATGCACTAATGTATGCAACTATGCATGTGTCCTCCATCTCATCATCTATGCATTTGATGGCTGAAAAAAATTGAAGTGCAGACTTAGTGAACAATTGGCCCGTCTGGAATAGGTGGTGTAGGTCAGGTGGTACTTACTAGGCTTTGTTAGTATTTGGAATCAGAATGATCAAGGAACACTGGAGTGTTCATAAATAAGTAGACGATCCGTAAATGCACTAGGAAGCAGCCAGTAGTCGATCCATCTGATTAGATAGGTCAATTTTATTGCACTTGTTGTTTCCTAAAATGTTCTTTGACTTATTGTTTTTCCAAATGATTTATTATTTTTCTCACAGCACTCCTTAATGTTGGTCTCTTTCTTTATTATATTTTACATGATCATCAGCACCACCCAGGGGCAAGAAGACGGGGTCGGAGTCGGCGGGGGAACCCCAGGACCTCTCCTCTACTGAGGCTCCTGCAGCTGGCCCCAGTAAGTCCTCCATTGGTTAGATTGACATTTATATTTCCCTAAATGTTATGTTACTGCATCTTTTTTTTCCCAAACTCTAAATTATGGTTCCACTTTCTGAATCTCTTTTTTACAAAAGCTTACTTCTTTGACCTTGACTATTTGTTTACTAATTCTGTTTATCCCTGCCTCGAAGTTGCTTCTAACTCCCTCTGCTATGACTCTCTGTGCTACTAATACTACTACTACTATTACTATTATTACTCTGTGTGTAGCGAAGCTTGCACAGTTGCCCACTCTTTAATAGAAGGTTTTCTTTGCAACAATAAAACTCTGATTGACCAATAGCTCTAGCCACTGGGTCCTGTCCTTTGGGTTGTCCTTTTCAAGTCTTCTCAATGTTGAGGCTTTGACAATTACCACAAACAAAATGCCCAACCAGATATTTGACTAGTATTTTTGATCGGATAGTACATGATCCTACTATTGTCTAGGATTCTGCAGAGCCACATACAGAACTATGCACAACAAAATAGGATGGTGCTGATGGGAGGTTGGATCTTACTGATCACACCTCAGTCCAAAGAACCCAGGATCCCCTAACAGACTAGCTATAGTGTCTCACATTAGGGTCCCACTCCCGACCCCCCCACGAAGACGATACACAATGTTGATGATGACGGAGACAGAGACAATCCAGAACATAATAACAAACACCATTTTGCTCACACACTTGTGTAAGTCCACTCCACCACACCAAATACCACAGAGTCTATGTGTAAGTTCAAAAGGTTTATTTGAAACAAGTATCAAACTCTGTACATCGTTAATATGAAATTTAATTTACGACAGCCATAGTCAATAAGCCAGCAAAAAGCCTAACATTAAAACAGTAAACATTTACAAGTGCATGATTGACAACAAGAACAAGAGCCAAGATCTTTATAATTCTGGAAGATCCCTCACCGTAGAACGTAGAAATACTGGTTACATCATCTTGCATCCACTATGCTCTGTAAATCTCTGGTTTGTAGAAGGGAATCTTCCGCCTATGATATATGAGAAAAACGCTGCGAGTTAGCCGTTAGATAGTATACTGGTGAATGATGCTAGCATTTTGCAGTCATGCCAAAAAGTGTAACATGTATGTGTGATGGCTAAGCAATATAAACTAAACAAAGTCAATATGTTGGTTTTTTTTCGACCTCTTCACTTGTACGCAACAGTCAAGCGGCCTTAAAGGCATCTACTGCACATGTCAATACGCTGGCAGGTATAGTATGCACCAAAAGAGTAGTAGTCGACATGATGAATCTAAAAGGGTTACTCATGGCTCAGGCTAACTTTCAAAAGAGTAGAGTAGGACTAGATGACCCTAGGAAGTGGAACCATATCCTACTAGTGTCTGTCTACTGACTGTACTTACTGTCTAGTGCTGATGTATGTTGCATCTCATTAACTTTTTGTTCAATGTTCCAAGTGAACACTTAAAATAGGGGGAGGTTTACAGGCATCCAAAAAAATTTTGATGCTTTTTTCTAGGCACACTACCATCCACCAGTGCCGTCGGGGCCAGCGATGCGGCCATTCCGGAGGGGGCAGGCGAACTGGCGGCACCTGCAGGAGACACAGGGCCCAGGGGGGATCCAGCAGCAGTGGCCGGCGGCGGTAAGTTATATTCATTACTTCTTGATATTACAGCTAGATGGAACTGTGTTCACTATTTCACTGTACTGTGCGACATTATACAACGGTTGAAGAAGACACCCTTTACGTAGCATTACCAGCGTGAGTAGAGTAACCAATGGCCTCTTCTATTTGACTCCAAAATCAGCTGTGAATGTTTTATGGAGAAGACAAACTCAGATCAGATGACCTTCATGGATGTGTTGAACATAGAGGGAAAGCACTAAGGGTGGAAGGACGGGCGAGATAAACAATATGACTGACCGGCAGAGAAGGATATGTTGTTGGAAGCATGTATAGGAGTCTGATAGTAATAAGATCAGATGCATGGGTTGTTGAAGGATGGGTGGAAGGTGAAAGAATGCCTGCCTGGGTGGGCGACACAGTATGGGTGGATAGTACTAGATAGCAAGAATCAGCGGTGTTTTTGGTTCAAACTCAAAGCCAAGGCAAGGAAGGAAGGAGCAGAAGCATGGGTGTTTGTTGGTGAAACCAACTAAGGTTTGTTAAGAGATATATACAAAAGGATAGACGTTTACTTTAATGGATGTATGCCTGGATGTACTATCACCAAGAGACAGTATAGGTGGAAAGTGTCACTGGAGATTCTTACTTTGAAGAAAATGTAACAGAAACTGCGCGACAGTAGCAAAGCCTAGAGGAATCAAGGTAGTATTATGAGCATACAGTACACTTGCAGTAGTTTGCAAGCACGTCATATATTATCAAGCGGAAACCCCTTCCTCCCACTCTGGGGACCACTCCCTACCTATTATTATTAATGTATTTTCGATTGGGGCAGCCAGCCTGCAAAGGGTGGCCTATCTGTTGTTTAATGTTTATGTATATTGGTTACACAAGCAATGAAAGCAAAGTACCCTCTGTAGTAGCGGTTGGTGGTGGGATTGTTGGCGGGCGGCGACATGGGGAGGGGACGGGTGGGTGGCACTGGCGAGTAAACTGTGTATTACTGTTACGGCCAAATACAGGTAATCAACATAAAAATAAATAAAACTATTTTCAAGGTGCGCACTGCACCGCCGAATGCGATGCAGTGTGTGCTACTGTGTGCAGCAATGTTTTTTTTTTATGTATTCTTTAATTACCTGTGAATGTCCTTAATCCATCGTTTACTATCCCCACCCTGCACCTTCCCACGTCACCGACCGGCAGCACTCCCACCACCGACCGCTACCGACCTGATGTAGTATATCGTATTAGCACTAGCAGCATCTATAATATGAATATAAGCAATGATCGTTGGATCCGATAAATAAATAATCAGCCTTTTTGTAGTACCCATGGCAGGGTGTAAGTGAAATTGTGCATGCCATTTGCCCTCATGTAACAGAGTATGACCAGTGCCAACGGCCGTAAGGCGTCAGACAAAAAGATGAGCTTCCCCACCTGCAGACAGTAGTAGTAAATAAAAGTAACGTGAGTCTGCATCATCATGTGGCTCATATTTGTTTCTCTTGGGTGCCAGCTTAGCTGATGGACCTGGCATGCCGCCTACAACAAGGTTATGTAATTGGGCTAAACTACAGATAAGAACAGCACGACTGGTGTACCGCAGTACATACATAGTACGATTATATTTATAAATAATGTCTGAAACGGTCACAAATGTTAGAGTCCAAGGAAGTAGGATTAGAGATACTTACCCCAGCACCAAATCCCAAATGTTATGAACTGTGCTTGCTAGTGATACTGTGACACTATGTGTTGAATGATTTTAGTGTTCCTGTTTTGCTAAGAGTATTGTCTCCAACATGTTCTTTTTCTTTTTTGATATAGATGATACTCCTTCCAATAAACCATCAAGGAAGGAGTTGGCCGCTAGGGCCCGGCGCCGGAAACTGGAGGCCATCTGCGAGCATTATCGCCGGCTGGTGGCTCAGGAGGAGGAGGAGGAGGAGGCGGCTGAAGCTGCAGCCTCCTCCAATGCCCCGGGCCCCAGTCAGGCCCGGCCTCCACTTTCACGGCGCCGTGGTCCGGCATTCGCCCGCCGCCGCGCCGCGATTTACAGCACTGCTGCCCCCCACCCTGGAAGCAACTTTAGGGCATTTCGCCGCCAGCTGCTCCGCCGGATGGCCCGCTGGGAGGAGAACATGGAGGAGCGGGTCAAGATCCTGGTGGACAAACACCTTAAGGCCCGCCGACAATAGAGGACCTCGTCGTTTGCCCCTTTTTTAATTCCTTTTGTTGGTGGGTGGGTTTGTGGGCGTTGGGGATTTCAACGGACATTGGGACTTTGGACTTTCGTTTCATTGGGGTTAGGGAGGGGGGTGGGTTAGGTCAGAGCGGGATAGTTTATTTTTGTTAGGGGATATTAAAAATATACTTACTATTTATTTATATGATGTTAATGTTTTTTGTGGTGGGTTACAGTTTTCCGAATTCAATGTAAGTTACATGGTTGTTTACTTTGTTTCCGTGCTGCTGCATGCCCACAGCCAGTGTTTGATTTAAAAGATCTGCCGATTTTGTAACACACAAACCGATAGATGCAGTACCCCTCACTGAGTTATTTTTAATTGTCATAGTACTGTCAGTCTCTCCTCCTAGTCCATACCTCCCACCAAACTTATCTTACCTGTGATTGATGATGAAGTTCGGCACACTGATGGCTGCACGGTTGGTTTCCCAAATTGACGGAGTAGATGCCATTATAGTGGTGGTAGTAGTAGACACTGGCAATAGCGTTTGAAAAAAGAAAGAGAAAGTCACTTGACTGAGACTCAGGGAGGAGGAGTGGAACAGAACACAAAGTAAACTACAGCATGGGTGGTCAAGCAGAAGAAGATCCTTGCCCTGCCTTAGTTGAAATTCAATTAGTGTTGCTTTCACCACATCTGCCCCAGCAAGCGTGTGATCAATTGGTGTACATAGTCATCACATCACACCTCAATATAAATCACACAGCCCGGGGGAAGAGGGTTAGGGATTGATGATTGGATGGGAAGTGGGGTTTTGGGAAAGGTTTGAGAAAGAAAAACAGACAATATGCATGGACACAACAAAAGTAAAACACAATCTTGTAAGACGACCATGATCCATTATCAAAGAAATCAAAGTATGAAGTGAGAGAAAGCAAATGCATGCATGCTGAGGAGGATAACTTGATGGTTAATGAGATAATGAGTTGTACTATAACTACTATGACCCAATGAGACAGTACAGTCAGGGACGAAATTGAAATTTGCCTTGCCTGTCTGACGCCCTCAGAGCTCAGACCGAACCCAATTACATGCTCTACCGGGCTTACTTTCATTTTTCAAGCTAGCTAAGGAAACTAAAAAAAAGTTGGATCAATTAACAAACAAACCACAACACACAGTCGTAATGATGAAAGAGAAAAAAGCAAGCAAATAAATGTAAAGACGAATGATGATACTAAAGTTACTGTATTATCCTGGTCCAAATGAGGAGTTGCATCATTCTCGTCATTCTTCTTGGTCCTCCCTTCCATGGACACTCCGCACATCAATCTTGGGTATCACTGCGTGCCTGATGCGTATTGGTAAGGTACGTGTGAGTCGTTTCTCCCACTGTAGCACAGGGTAAAGGGCCGGCCGGCCTGTAAGTGTAGATGGAAAAACAAACGGGGTATTGAAAAATTACAGCCTTTACAACAATAAACTCAATTACAGTGGAGTGCAAGACAACACTCTGGAGAGAACACTTTCAGACTGAGGCAGCTTGGATAGGCTACATAGTGTGTCTACTCTACAGCAAGCATTAAGGTACAACAACAACGGGACAGGATTCAGGAGCCAGCACAGCCACAGAACAGGAGAACCGCGGCACAGGCCAGGCACCCTACCCCTTACTTACATTTTGACCGAGCCAGAGAAATGTCAAATGCACTGCAGCAACCTAGAATTTTCCCAATGAAGTGAATAAATCAATGCGCCACTGTCCGTCATACCACTACACTCTACTCCAGTCCACACCACTACAAGGACATCTAGCCTAGGTCTGCTGTGGTTCTTGTTCAAAATTTTTACCTTTTATGTCAGCCCATGAAACGCCGTTATTCCATAAATGTTCTCCAATCCAACTGACTGTGTGCAAAGATAGTATGCTCAGCATCCTCAATGATGGTGACCGTGTGGTACGTATTCTCCAACACCAACTCAGTCTGTAGTGACTGATTAAGTTTATAATATATTCCATATTACCAAATTGCAACGGATATTGGCCGGCACCTGCAGTGGTTGGAGTACAATGTGGTCATTATTAAACAGCAAGGAAACATTAACTGTCACCACACCTGAGTCACTTGTACTTTGTCGATAAACTAGTATAGTTCTACTTCATGGCATGCACAATTCTTCGTAGTCAGCCAGCATCCAATGCAATGCATGCCACCATCATTCACAATAATCACTCATTACCTGTCTTGGTGTTCTCTTTGGCTGTCTGATCTGATGCCTGCCTAGCCTTCTGCCAGTCAGTGATGAGTTTCTTTCGGATTGGAAACAAAATGGAATATAGGTGGAGTCACGTTTCACTTCTTATGGAGGGACTGTTAGAGGCAACATGTATTGTACTATTCTCCATCTCCATCCAATGTCTGACTTGCTTGAAATGTACTTAGGGAGAGTAAGGAACATGGAGCAGGACCCTGAGGAGTGGAGTGGACAGTTATGCACAGACGTGCAACTCCAATAGGGAAATAAAAAAAGGAGACTGTTGATGGCTTTGTTGTGAATGTAGATTTTGAACCAGAAAAACAGATACACACAGTCACACACAAATAAAGGAAGGGAGAACAATTTGAAAGCCTAGTTGTCAGGGAAGAGGAGCTCGTCCTCAAACTCTGGTGGTTCGGACAGCAGTACGTCTAACAATCCACTACTTATGTCATCAAAGTCACTCTCCTCTTCCTCCTGTGATTCACGTATTTTGTACTCCGGTGGTATAAAGTGTTGATTCATTTTGATCATGGTTAACCTCTCAACACTTTTGGGTGAGAGACTGGTCCTTTTGACAGTAACAATGGCACCAGCAGCACTGAAAACACGCTCTGAAGAGACACTTGCAACAGGGCAAGCCACATACTTTATCGCCAGCCTGCTGAGCACTGGCCATTGGCTTCTTTTCCCATACCAATACACCAATGGGCTTTGCTCCATGTAGACCTCTGTTGTGTCATCTAGATAGGCCTGAACCATCCGCTCAATGTTCAGGGGTGCTCCGATTTCCTGGGCCTCTTTTGCCTTTGCATCAGTCATTGATGTGCAATACCCTTTCCGTAGAAACCAATCACCTGCCGTTTTTGGAAATGTGCCTGATGATCCTGTTGGTGCTGTTGATGTTATTGCTGCTGGCAGTGTTGACTGCTGGGAGGCAAACGCACTGCTCTTGGCTTCTGAAGTAGAACTTCGTTCTGGGTGCCCTGCAGTACTTTTTCTGCCCTGGAGGGGCGGGCCTTTAATGAAGATCCTTTCGTTTTCAAACTCAGTGGCTTCCTCAGCTATCAAAGTTTTGTACTGGGCAACATTCACTTTTGATAAAGGAATGACTTCATTACTGCGCAGCAATAATTTGTAACGTGGATCCAAAATTGAGGCAGTAATGTAATGTGGATCTGACAGAATGTTATTTTGAATCCTTGTATTGTGAGATAAGCGAGCGGATAAGGTGTCTGCCAAAGAATGTGCTTCTACTTTGTCATCCACATCTGCGTACATTTCTGCCACATCCTTCAGCTGTTGCTCTAGCATGTACAACAATGGGATAGCTTGGCCCATAGTACAGTCCTCCCGGCTCACTTCACGGGTGAAGACCTCAAAAGGAAGTAGCATCTCTGTCAGGCTTTTGACAAGGTCCCATTGGGTCATCTCAACCCTCATGCCTTTCACTGTAGGATCCCCTGACCTTTTCATGACATAAGCATTAAGTGGTATGTACTGCTCAAACAGACGCTCAAGCATGTAATACGTTGAGTTCCAACGTGTTGGCACCTCTTGGATGAGTGCTTTGACTGGCATTTTATGCTCACGTTGAATCACCCTCAGCTCCTTCCGGGCTTTAAAAGAATGGTTGAAATGTGTGCATATTCTTCTGCAGGTGGTCAGTAAGCTGCTGACTTTGCTTTCATTTTTCAGAAAGTCTTGCACAACAATGTTAATGCAGTGTGCCAAACATGGCACCCTGAAATACCCACCATCTTTCATGGCCCGAACTACATTACTGCCATTGTCCGTGGCAACAAAACCAATGGTAAGACCTCTTGGTCGCAGCCACTCCAACACCTTGCTGTTAAACTCATCCAAAATGTTAGCAGCAGTATGAGATTTCTCCATTGCAAACATGGCTACAGTTGCATGTTTGCGAGTGTCTTTAAAAATCTCAGCGGTGTCAACAACGCCGTCAGATATCTTATCTTTAACACCCGAAAAAGAGACCCAGTGTGCAGTGATGCACATGTAATCAGTGGCTTGGCAACTGGTCCACATGTCTGTTGTCAGGTGTATACTCTGAACAGCACTCTGTTTTAAGGCTTTTCCAAGCAATTCCAGCACGTCGTGATGTAGTGCTGGAACAGCAACTCTTGCAAAATAGTAGCGGCTGGGAATTTTCCATTTTGGGCAGATGGTGGTCACAAACTCAAGAAAACCCACCCCTTCAACAAAAGAAAAAGGGAGAAGGTCCAGTGCTAACATTTTTGCCAGCTTAGCATTGTACAAACGTGCTATTGGGTGATTGCGTTCGTACTGCCCCTCCGGCCTACTAAACATGCTAAGAATGGTAGGCTGCATGGTATTCCTTCCTGTGGTCGACTTCGCACTTTTTGGCCCAGCAGTACTCCTTGGTGTCTCAGGCTGGCTCTTACTCTTGTGCCAATGAGATGTGGCTGAGGATGTGGGCGTTACCACTGCAGTGCTGGGGACAGGGCTACTTTGTCTACCACTAGCACAGAGAATGTCTCCCTCTTCTTCCTGTTCCACCGTGAGCGGACTTTCTACTCGTTTATGCCCAACAGCAATGGTTCCAGTTTTGATGAGCCTAAGGTGCTCCTCCCACTGGATTGCGTGGTGTTTTTTCAGATGGGTCATTTGGCCTCCGGTACCATAGTTTGTACCAAGCTTTCCACGGCTAACAGAGGAATGACAAACGGAGCATACAGCAATGTTCTCCTCCTTTGGGCTAACCGTAAAGTAGTCCCACACTGGGGAGCTTAACTTTTGTCTCCTGCTGGAGGTGCCACTCCCACTTCCAATGCCGGATGAACTGGAGGGTGTGTGTTGAATTTGACTCTGTGCAGGACCACTACCTACTTCTGCTGAGGTGGTGCTTGTTGTGCTGGATGTCGGACGCTGCCGGCCCTTTGCTAATGTAAATATGGAAGCTGGAGGTCGTGTTGGTGTTACCTGTGTTGGAGGTATGCGTGCTACATCCCTCGCATCCATTTTGGATAATGTAAAAATGTTGCTCTCCATCTCCTCAGGCCCGGGAGTGATGTTTGTGATGACTGGCTCATCATCATCATCATCATCAACCTGCTCTTCTACATCAACATCCATAAGTGTAAGGCTTTCTGGAACCTTCCTTTTGCCATGCCTGCTCTTGTGATGTGTTTCCCTCTCAGACTCAGTTTGTGGCTTCCAAGTGACATCTAGATCATCAGAAGGGGGGCTTGGTGAAGAACTTGATGTACTAACCCTCCTTTTCCTTGCTGGGGATTTAAAAGCCAATGCAACTTCTAAAGGAGTGGCTTCCTCTTCTTCCTCTGCATGAGGCTCAATTTCCTGAACTGCCCCTACTTCAGGAGGAACAGCTACTATTGCGGGCGGTAGCTGCGGCTGTTGACCACTTATCTGCTGTGTTGATGATGTTCCCTCCTGCGTTGATTGTGTACTACTTTGAGATAGCGATAAGTTTAGTTCAGGCTCAGCATCACTGCTTTCTACCATAAGGCTGGCTACCTCTTCCACACTCATCTGCTTGGGCATGGGTTGGTGGGTTGGGCCCACTGATGTGGAGGTGCTGCCCCCAGCTTGCCCCCCCGACACCGCTGCTGCAGGCCTCATTTTTGGTGAACCAAAAAAGGTTTTGGGAGGCACACCAGACTTAAGTGACACTTCCTTCTTCTTCTGTTCCTTCTTCTCCATGGCAACTTTCTTGGTACCGGAGGACCTGCTACCTGCTTTCTTTGGGGGCATCTTCAACAGATGTCAAAACAGCACTCAGTTGCACAAGTTGCAGAGATGCCTGGTCAGGTCACTGACACGTCACGTTGTGTACACTACAGCAGCAGGACGTCGGTCTGGCACCACAACAGTGGATGATGATGACACACCTCTGTCTTTTGTGCACCTAAAAGCAAAAAGCCAGAAGAACATCAGTCAAAAGATCCATAATATAATATATAATTTATTAGTGTCTCGTGGGTGGTCATCACAATTATTAAATTTCATGCAGTCAGTGAACAACATCAACAGTATAGCCAGCCATTAAGAGACTGACAAGGCCAGGGATCCTTTTGTATTTGTACTGTGTAGTGTACACTTAGGAAGAAGAATAGCAAGGGAAAAAAACCCGCCGTGATGATTGCTGAGTTGTACCCCTGGGCCTACTGTACGACTAGGCCACAAGTTTGGACGCCTATGGCAAAGGCACAATGCATGCCTTCCTAAAATGGCCGCCACACACATGCCCAGCCCCACCACCACAATAACACACAAAAAGTGATTGCAAAGGACAGGAAGAGGAAGTTGTAGTGTCTGTGGAACTTAATCCCTCTCATAAAAATGTTTTCCAGACAATTAACAGCTTCTCCCTGCTCCAAACCTACAGCTCAATGACAGCCTGAGGAGTTTTTTGTGCAGAAATGCACAAAAAAGCGTTTTCGAGAAGGGTCTATGTTGCTCGCGAGATATTGTTTGCCAGATTGCAAAAGCTGCGTGTTCGGGATCGCGAACTGTACAAAAAGGCTTTCTCTCGTGCGCGAACACGCATATTGCGAGCGCAAAAATGACGAAAACTGTAAGTCCGCGTTGTCGCGCTGTGCAGAGTTACCGAAAGTTCGCGAGCTGAATCCCTTGCCTTACATGCAGGCCAAAATAGCCCAATTTGTTTAGCACACACCCAAAAAATGCTATTGCACCCCAAACACACCTTTTGCAACAAAATCCAAAGCCATCCATGGAGTAAAGGAAAATCACCAGACAACACCAACTGTACATGTAAAATCACGCACCACAGCTTGGAGGCTGACTACCTCTGGGCCTAGTGGAAGACTACTAGGCCACAAGCTTGGAACCGGATGGCAAAAGCAAGCACACTGCTTGGATGGCTTCACAAAATGGCCGCCACACACCCACAACAACCACAAGAAATGGGAGACAGTCAATGGACGCCTATGGCAAAGGCACAATGCATGCCTTCCTAAAATGGCCGTTCGCGAGCTGAATCCCTTGCCTTACATGCAGGCCAAAATAGCCCAATTTGTTTAGCACACACCCAAAAAATGCTATTGCACCCCAAACACACCTTTTGCAACAAAATCCAAAGCCATCCATGGAGTAAAGGAAAATCACCAGACAACACCAACTGTACATGTAAAATCACGCACCACAGCTTGGAGGCTGACTACCTCTGGGCCTAGTGGAAGACTACTAGGCCACAAGCTTGGAACCGGATGGCAAAAGCAAGCACACTGCTTGGATGGCTTCACAAAATGGCCGCCACACACCCACAACAACCACAAGAAATGGGAGACAGTCAATGGACGCCTATGGCAAAGGCACAATGCATGCCTTCCTAAAATGGCCGCCACACACATGCTCAGCCCCCCCACCACAATAACACACAAAAAGTGATTGCAAAGGACAGGAAGAGGAAGTTGTAGTGTCTGTGGAACTTAATCCCTCTCATAAAAATGTTTTCCAGACAAATAACAGCTTCTCCCTGCTCCAAACCTACAGCTCAATGACAGCCTGAGGAGTTTTTTGTGCAGAAATGCACAAAAAAGCGTTTTCGAGAAGGGTCTATGTTGCTCGCGAGATATTGTTTGCCAGATTGCAAAAGCTGCGTGTTCGGGATCGCGAACTGTACAAAAAGGCTTTCTCGCGTGCCCGAACACGCATATTGCAAGCGCAAAAATGACGAAAACTGTAAGTCCGCGTTGTCGCGCTGTGCAGAGTTACCGAAAGTTCGCGAGCTGAATCCCTTGCCTTACATGCAGGCCAAAATAGCCCAATTTGTTTAGCACACACCCAAAAAATGCTATTACACCCCAAACACACCTTTTGCAACAAAATCCAAAGCCATCCATGGAGTAAAGGAAAATCACCAGACAACACCAACTGTACATGTAAAATCACGCACCACAGCTTGGAGGCTGACTACCTCTGGGCCTAGTGGAAGACTACTAGGCCACAAGCTTGGAACCGGATGGCAAAAGCAAGCACACTGCTTGGATGGCTTCACAAAATGGCCGCCACACACCCACAACAACCACAAGAAATGGGAGACAGTCAATGGACGCCTATGGCAAAGGCACAATGCATGCCTTCCTAAAATGGCCGCCACACACATGCTCAGCCCCCCCACCACAATAACACACAAAAAGTGATTGCAAAGGACAGGAAGAGGAAGTTGTAGTGTCTGTGGAACTTAATCCCTCTCATAAAAAGGTTTTCCAGACAAATAACAGCTTCTCCCTGCTCCAAACCTACAGCTCAATGACAGCCTGAGGAGTTTTTTGTGCAGAAATGCACAAAAAAGCGTTTTCGAGAAAGGTCTATGTTGCTCGCGAGATATTGTTTGCCAGATTGCAAAAGCTGCGTGTTCGGGATCGCGAACTGTACAAAAAGGCTTTCTCGCGTGCCTGAACACGCATATTGCGAGCGCAAAAATGACGAAAACTGTAAGTCCGCGTTGTCGCGCTGTGCAGAGTTACCGAAAGTTCGCGAGCTGAATCCCTTGCCTTACATGCAGGCCAAAATAGCCCAATTTGAATAGCACACACCCAAAAAATGCTATTGCACCCCAAACACACCTTTTGCAACAAAATCCAAAGCCATCCATGGAGTAAAGGAAAATCACCAGACAACACCAACTGTACATGTAAAATCACGCACCACAGCTTGGAGGCTGACTACCTCTGGGCCTAGTGGAAGACTACTAGGCCACAAGCTTGGAACCGGATGGCAAAAGCAAGCACACTGCTTGGATGGCTTCACAAAATGGCCGCCACACACCCACAACAACCACAAGAAATGGGAGACAGTCAATGGACGCCTATGGCAAAGGCACAATGCATGCCTTCCTAAAATGGCCGTTCGCGAGCTGAATCCCTTGCCTTACATGCAGGCCAAAATAGCCCAATTTGTTTAGCACACACCCAAAAAATGCTATTGCACCCCAAACACACCTTTTGCAACAAAATCCAAAGCCATCCATGGAGTAAAGGAAAATCACCAGACAACACCAACTGTACATGTAAAAACACGCCCCACAGCTTGGAGGCTGACTACCTCTGGGCCTAGTGGAAGACTACTAGGCCACAAGCTTGGAACCGGATGGCAAAAGCAAGCACACTGCTTGGATGGCTTCACAAAATGGCCGCCACACACCCACAACAACCACAAGAAATGGGAGACAGTCAATGGACGCCTATGGCAAAGGCACAATGCATGCCTTCCTAAAATGGCCGCCACACACATGGTCAGCCCCCCCACCACAATAACACACAAAAAGTGATTGCAAAGGACAGGAAGAGGAAGTTGTAGTGTCTGTGGAACTTAATCCCTCTCCTAAAAATGTTTTCCAGACAAATAACAGCTTCTCCCTGCTCCAAACCTACAGCTCAATGACAGCCTGAGGAGTTTTTTGTGCAGAAATGCACAAAAAAGCGTTTTCGAGAAGGGTCTATGTTGCTCGCGAGATATTGTTTGCCAGATTGCAAAAGCTGCGTGTTCGGGATCGCGAACTGTACAAAAAGGATTTCTCGCGTGCCCGAACACGCATATTGCGAGCGCAAAAATGACGAAAACTGTAAGTCTGCGTTGTCGCGCTGTGCAGAGTTACCGAAAGTTCGCGAGCTGAATCCCTTGCCTTACATGCAGGCCAAAATAGCCCAATTTGTTTAGCACACACCCAAAAAATGCTATTGCACCCCAAACACACCTTTTGCAACAAAATCCAAAGCCATCCATGGAGTAAAGGAAAATCACCAGACAACACCAACTGTACATGTAAAATCACGCACCACAGCTTGGAGGCTGACTACCTCTGGGCCTAGTGGAAGACTACTAGGCCACAAGCTTGGAACCGGATGGCAAAAGCAAGCATACTGCTTGGATGGCTTCACAAAATGGCCGCCACACACCCACAACAACCACAAGAAATGGGAGACAGTCAATGGACGCCTATGGCAAAGGCACAATGCATGCCTTCCTAAAATGGCCGTTCGCGAGCTGAATCCCTTGCCTTACATGCAGGCCAAAATAGCCCAATTTGTTTAGCACACACCCAAAAAATGCTATTGCACCCCAAACACACCTTTTGCAACAAAATCCAAAGCCATCCATGGAGTAAAGGAAAATCACCAGACAACACCAACTGTACATGTAAAATCACGCACCACAGCTTGGAGGCTGACTACCTCTGGGCCTAGTGGAAGACTACTAGGCCACAAGCTTGGAACCGGATGGCAAAAGCAAGCACACTGCTTGGATGGCTTCACAAAATGGCCGCCACACACCCACAACAACCACAAGAAATGGGAGACAGTCAATGGACGCCTATGGCAAAGGCACAATGCATGCCTTCCTAAAATGGCCGCCACACACATGCTCAGCCCCCCCACCACAATAACACACAAAAAGTGATTGCAAAGGACAGGAAGAGGAAGTTGTAGTGTCTGTGGAACTTAATCCCTCTCATAAAAATGTTTTCCAGACAAATAACAGCTTCTCCCTGCTCCAAACCTACAGCTCAATGACAGCCTGAGGAGTTTTTTGTGCAGAAATGCACAAAAAAGCGTTTTCGAGAAGGGTCTATGTTGCTCGCGAGATATTGTTTGCCAGATTGCAAAAGCTGCGTGTTCGGGATCGCGAACTGTACAAAAAGGCTTTCTCGCGTGCCCGAACACGCATATTGCGAGCGCAAAAATGACGAAAACTGTAAGTCCGCGTTGTCGCGCTGTGCAGAGTTACCGAAAGTTCGCGAGCTGAATCCCTTGCCTTACATGCAGGCCAAAATAGCCCAATTTGTTTAGCACACACCCAAAAAATGCTATTGCACCCCAAACACACCTTTTGCAACAAAATCCAAAGCCATCCATGGAGTAAAGGAAAATCACCAGACAACACCAACTGTACATTTAAAATCACGCACCACAGCTTGGAGGCTGACTACCTCTGGGCCTAGTGGAAGACTACTAGGCCACAAGCACACACATCCAACAAAGGTAAATCACACACACACACCAACAGTGAAATACACCACAGCCACGTTTAGCATTTCAATCCTATGCCATCCATGCCCTACATGATGTAGAAATTCTACAGACACCACAAAACATGGACCCATGGGTACCCTACTGGCTGAAATTGCAGAGAAAAACAACTAGGCCCATATTGAAAGTAGTACAGGCCACCCACCACAACAATAATTTTTAAAAACAATAAAAATCCCAGAAAAATGTAGGTACAAACAAGCCCCAATGAAACAAACATACCAATTCTCCAACTTACTTGTCGTAAATTAAATCTCAAATCAAAAATTCCTCAAATAAATCCAAAAAAATGGTATGATGCAGCAGACAGACACAAAAAGTGATCCTTCCAGCTCCAAATCCAAATGAAAGTGAACATCACATGCACAAAGCACGTGGGAGGAGCCTGCTGGACAGGAACAGGAAGTTGTAGTGTCAGGGGCACTTCCTTCCTCTTGAAAAAAAAGTGTTAAAAAAATTAAAGGACTCTTTCTTACACAAAGACTACAGCAAGATCACAATCTGAGGAGTTTTCTGAGCAAAATGATCATTTTAGAGAAGGTTTTATGAAGCTCGCGAGATATTCTTTGCCAGATTGCAGTTTTTCCATGTTCGGGATCGCGATCTTACCAAAACAGCCGCCGGAAGTCAGTTCGCGCGCACCAATGACGTGTTCGGGGTCGCACACTCTCGCGGGCTTGGGCAGCCATAGTACAAATCTCGTGGCGCTCGCAAACAGACAGAAAAGCAAGTTGGCGATCGCAGAATCAAGGTAAGACATTACCGCGCGCGCGAGAATGAATATTGAGCGCGCGAGGAAGCAAATTTACTACGCTACGCGCTAGATTGCGTAGCAATCTGCAACTTTGCGCTCTGCGCGAAGCGCGAAGTTACCAAAACTTCGCAAGCTCCGCGAACGGAGCGTAGTTCAACGCCCAGGCTTACTCCTAAGTTGGCATACTGTCAGTTTTTTTACTTTGATTAAATGAAGAAGGCATTCAGATGTGTCACACATTTGCCATAAATTCAGAATGTTAGCACTCTAGTTGCTCATTAGATCACTGTAGTAAAGCTACTGCTCACCAGGGAAGTCTGCTGCTGGTATTGAAAGTGCATGTTTCAGTCTGCATGTCAGAATTCTTTAATGAAATAGAAGAGGATTTGTGAAGTCACTCAAAATGTGCCCTAATTTTTCTTTCTGCAGCACTAATCATACATTCTATGGCAAAATGAACCCTCTCATTTTGTTCCTTTTTAAATTAAATGTTTTAAATGTTACCACTTTATTCCAATCAAGATGGCTTCAGGTGTGCCATACCTTTGTCATAAGTAAGACTGTTAGCGCTCTAGTTGTTCTTTGGAACACTCTAGGAAGCTGCAGTAGAACACAAAGGAATCAACTGACAGTCTCTGCCCTTGTTTGATGTACATGTTTTACTGAGAATGTCAGACTTCATTCTCACATGACTGAGAAAGATAATGTGAATTTACAGAAAATATGCTCTCAGTTTAGCTTATAGATCACCTTCCAAACCTCTCTGGGAAAAGCATATGAAAATAGTTTTCTCTCAAACATGATTCATGATATCCCAGCAGAAGGGTTTTTCACATGGTAAAATCACCTTAGAACATACCACAATTCCTAAAATGAGTATGGTACCATCAACAAATGAGTTATAATGTAACTAAAGTCTTAAAACCTTCTATTAACTGCAATGCTTTTTAATGAGGTGCTATCATGTATATTGGTTCCAAGATGGCTGCCAACAGTTCTTGGATGAAGTGCTGACAGCCAATCAGATCTCACAATGAGATGTGTGGTTAGGCTCCGCCCAGATATATATGTGATTTTACTTTTGATTTTCTCAGGAACTACTTAACAAATTTACACCATGTATGCAAAATGCACATGCCTGACCTGAGGACTACCTCTTTGCCAAATTTCAAGTAATTCTGTTCAGCCGTTCGGGCTGTACCTTCGACTAAAGGTCCTATGGGAAAATGCATGGGGAAAATGCGTTTTGGGACCCCCCTTTTTTCTCAGCCCCTGCTTGACGAATCACCCCGAGACTTTCAGGGTAGGAGCTGAGCGGAGCGCCCCATTAGTTTTGAAAATTTCACGAAGATAAGTCAACTGGCGCCAAAGTTATTCAAAATAGAATTTTCAGATTTCCTATGGGAACTCCGTCCTAACTATAACTACCTACTGGCGACCGCCAGTAAGTAGATAATATATATATTCAATGAAAAAAACACAGGTTTCAGGGACGTTATAGTTAGTTGGACATTTCACTCATACAAAACCAGAGAAATTCTGCCGTTATAGTTAGTTCAGCTAATTATAACTCACGGCCCCGCAATGCAATGCTGATGATGTCACATATTACATCATTCATGACATGGTCAGTGACATCACTGATGACATCTCAAATGACATCACTAATGACATCAACTAATTATAACGTCCATGAAACTTGTGTTTTTTTCTGTGAATTTCAACGTTTTTTTAAATGCTAATTTCTAACTATAACGTCCCTGAAACTTATGTTTTTTTCAGTGAATTTCTAACTATGCCTAACGAGGTAGGACATGTACAGAAAGAGGAAGAAAGGTGCAAAAAGAAGCAAGAGAACCACAGAAAGAGGCAACAGAAGTCCAGAAAGACAAAGAAAGGTGCAGAAAGAGGGTACAGGCGTGCAGAAATAGGCAACAGAGGTGTAGAAAGAAACAAGAAAAGTGCAGTAAGAGGCAAGTGAGGTACAGAAAAAAGCAAGAGCAGTGCAGAAAGAACCAACAGTGTTGCAAAAGAGGCAAAAAGAAACAAGAGAAGTGCAGAAAGAGACAAGTGAGGGGCAGAAAGAAGCAAGAGCAGTGCAGAAAAAAGCAAGAGAAGTGCAGAAAGAAGCAAAAGAGGTAGAGAAATAGGGAAGAGGGTGCACAAAGGGATACAGAAATTTGCGAAAGAGGTGCAGAAACACGCAAGAGAAGTGCAGAAAGAGGCAGGAGAATTGCTGAAAGAAGCAACAGAGGTGTAGGAAGAAGTAAGAGAAGTACAGAAAGAGGCAAGTGAGGTACAGAAAGAAGCAAGAGCAGTGCAGAATGAACCAACAGAGGTGCAAAAAGAGGCAAGAGGGGTGCAAAAAGATGAAAGAGAAGTGCAGAAACATGCAAGAGAGAAGTACAGAAAGAAGCAAGAGAGGTGCAGAAAAAGGCAAGAGAGGTACAGAAAGAGGGAAGAAAGGTGTAAAAAGAGGCAAGAGGGTACAGAAAGAAGCAAATGAGGTGCAGAGAGAGGCAACAGACATGCAGAAAGAGGCAACAGACATGCAGAAAGAGGCAAGAGAGATGCTGAACGTAGAAGAGATTTACAGAAAGAGGCAAGAGAAGTGCAGGAAAAGAAAGAAATGTGCATAATGAAGCAACAGAAATGCAGAAAGAGGCAAGAGAGGCGCAGAAGGAAGCACAAGTGGCTTGCACACCATTAGTACCAATTTAACACCCACATTTAGCAATAAGTAACAGGTGACCATTCTAGGTTTGCAAAGGGCCTTCCAACGCGCTGTAACACTTATCGCTGCATTTTTGGTAACGTTTGAGCCTTTGGAGCTAGAAACAAGGTTTTTTTTGTTCATATCTACAGATTAGGGAGCAGATGATGAATTACGTGGCTAATGCGGAAAATTTATATTTGTGCGAAAGTCGGTGCAGCCAAACAGTCACATAATTCCAGTGGCCCTGCTCATACCTCTGACTAGGTCCAGAAGTGCTCCTCAGTGATTCCTTCTTTTTTTGTATCATTGAGTTCATAGTTGAGCTTCTATGGAAATGTGGAAGACTAAACCTGACATTACCACTCCACAACACAGACTACTATACCACATAATTACTCTCCATAACACATAATCCAACTCTACATAATTCCTATAAAATAAATACCACATACTTTCTATCCTCATAATTTTACTGCACAACTTAACACATAATTACACTATACACAACAGACATCTACTCCACTCTTAAAAACATTTAAACACTTTTACATTTACATTGCCAATAGCTCTTACTCTCGCAAATGCGAAACCTATAACATTGCAAACACTTCTTTAACTAGTAGTCATTTGCAGAGTGGTGGAGAAAGTGTGCTGGGCCTCCAACCAGTGCTCAGGATTTCCACTGTGCAGGACTTACAGGAGGTACCAGGAGGGCTTCTAGGCCCCCAAAGACCCTCAGGAGTAAATTGGACTTCTTCCCCCGTCCCGTAGTCTGCCTGGTGGAGAAAGGACGGCATGGCCTCCGAAGATGTCTTAGCAATCCCACTCTGCGGGACTTACTGTAGTTTGCCCCCAAGGACATCCTTGGGGGCCAACTACCCTTCCTATTACCTTCAATAAGTCCCACATCAGGATTGCTAAGTTCTCAGAGCAGGCCACGTCCCCTTTGCCCACAACTCTACAAACGCGCTCCCTGGCGTGCTCTTGGATGGGGATTGAAGTCCCCTTTGCTGCTAGGGGTCCTTTAGGGGCCAACTAGCATACCTCTTACCTCCAGTAAGCCCCACACAGTGGGATTGGTGAGAGGTGGACAAAGGCCATGCCCCCTTTCTCCACCACTTTGCAAACGTGCCCCATGGCTCGTTCTAAGTTGGGGGATTAAGTCCCCTTGAATACTGAGGGTCCCTGGGGGCCAACTAGCCCACCAGGTACCTCCAGTAAGCACCACACAGCTGGATTGCAGAGAGGTGGTCCAAGGCCATGCCCTTTTTTTACACCACTCTGCAAACATGCCTCTTGGCACACTGCTGCTGGGGGATGAAGTCCACTTGTGTCCTGAGGCCCCCCTCCTTCTATTCTAAAGCCCGGGGAGGTGCTGGTCCCCATAACAGACCCTGAATTTAAATATAGAGTGCCCCGGGGAGGTGGTGGTCCCCGGGGTGTGTGGGGGCGCTCGTGCCCCCATGTTTAATTTGCAAATCCCCGGGGAGGTGGTGGTCCCCAGGCATGTGGGGGGGCTCGAGCCCCCATACACATTTTACTTAAAAAAATAAGAGAGCCCCTGGGAGGTGGCGGTCCCCGGGGCTGCAGGGGGGCCATGAACCCCCCCTGCATTTATTAAGCTAAGCCCTGGGGAGGTGGCGGTCCCTCGGGCTGCAGGGGCCCCCGCTAATTAAATAGGCATGCCCCAGGACCTGACCCACCCGGGGGCTTAAGAATAATGAAACGCGCTTTGTTTTTAAAATTTTCTGGGCCGGATTCGCAACCCCAGTGCGAATTCGGATAATTAAAAAATAAAAATGCTTTTTTTGGCCCTGGGGTCCTTGTGGGACCCCCTGAGCAGGCCTAGGGGCTCAGGGTGTTTGTACCCTTCCCCCTTTTCTTGTTTTTCACCTTTTTATTCCCTCTTTTCTTGTGACTCGGTTACCGAGTCACAAGATAGCTGCCAACATTTCCTGGTTTGGTGTGTTGACAGCCTATCAGAGTGAAGCTTGTGCCCGGGAGGGTTCGCAAACCCTCCTCGGTGCTCAGATATCGATATTTTTCTTTTTTTAATTTCTCAGGAACTACTGAACGGATTCATGGTGACCACCAGTAGGTAATACATATATATATATCTGATATATGCAGCACAATTTTATTTCATTTTATTTTTTAGTGTAGCTTTATTTTTTGATGGGCTGCATTTTTCAGAGAGCACTGGCACCATATTTTTAATATATATTAATGCACCTCGTCTTGTCATTATGGCATGCTCCCAACTAAGGCTGATGAGATATTCTTTCTGTGCATATACTAGGAGGCTGATCATGTTTAATCTCTGCTAATGCAGTTTGACTGTGCACTTTGCCGTATTATGTATTTCTCATTTCATTTTGTCACACTATGCACTTTTTATACATTATGTGATTGCATGTTTTACCAGCTATGTTTTAAAAAATTTTAAATCGTGATATTGGTTAAGCACAGTAACATGGCTGCATCAGCATCTTGTTACAACTGCACAGTTTTTCTTCTATGTCTATTTGTGCCTTATAGGGGAAAGGGCTATATATACTTGATTGTTTATGGCGCCAAGTAGATTGACAAAGCCTGCTGCGCAGCCGAAATGCTTCTCTCCTTGTTTGTGGGGTCGTGGGAGACCTAAGGAAATAAAGAAGCCCTATTCCAACTTACCTCGAGTACATGCCTTCTTCCTTGCTGGAGAAGGATAGTTTTGTTTGATAAAATTTTGCGTCAGCGGTCGATGTTGTATGCATATCACCAGTCGTTTGTGGCTCTACCCTTTGACCGCAACTGTCTTTGGAGGAGCATGGTAGTGCTATGTGGTGGAGCCCCCAGAGAGTGTGCCGGGAAGAGGATCAAGGATGACAGCAGTGGGGATTTCAGATCACGGAGCGGGGCGGTTTGCTGACTACCAGCACGTGGGTCTGCATTTCCACAGCCTAGAAATGCCTTGCTCAGGATACTGACGCCCTTTGGTGACCGGGCACTGTGGATGCCGACGCGGAAGCGGTGAGGTCTGTCTTGGCATATATAATTTATAGTCATCGGTCTCCTCCGACCTAGTGTTTGTGCCAATTTCAAAATCATATTTCGTGCTGTTTGCTATCATTGACATTGAAACATTTCCCGTATTGGAATTTTGACTTCAGACTTACTGTTCTTCTGGATTGGTTATACCGGTTTCCGGCACAACAAATTCGTGGAACATCTGTGATTTGAACTGTCACATGGGTCATTGGTTGATGGACTTCGAACTAGCAAGACCACCAAAAGGCATTATGGGTCTCGTAGTCCTGTTGGGAATAGTAGTGATTACCCGGAGGCTGGCATTATTGTTGGAAATATATACAGCATATTTTATCAGAGCCTCGGTGACATATTAAAAGCCCGATCTCGTGTGTCTGTTCCGGCACGCACCTGCGCACTAATTATAGCTCTGCTCCTGTTGTTAATGTCATAGGTCAAATCTGGTACGCCATGTTCTTTTCAGATCCATCAATCTAAGAGTTACGGGATAATGTGGTCTCTGCTACTAGCTTTTGCAAATAGATTTTTATGATATATGCAGCATGATTTTATTTCATTTTATTTTTTAGAGTAGCTTTATCTTTTGATGGGCTGCATTTTCAAGAGAGCACTGGCGCCATATTTTAAATATATATTAATGTACCTCGTCTTGTCATTATGTCATGCTCCCAAATAAGGCTGATGAGATAATCTTTCTGTGCATATACTAGGAGGCTGATCATGTTTAATCTCGGCTAATGCAGTTTGACTGTGCACTATGCCGTATTATGTATTTCTCATTTCATTTTGTCGCACTATGCACTTTTTATACATTATGTGATTGCATGTTTTTCCAGCTATGTTTTCAATTTTTTTAAATCGTGATATTGGTTAAGCACAGTAACATGGCTGCATCAGCATCTTGTTACAACTGCACAGTTTTTCTTCTATGTCTATTTGTGCCTTATAGGCGGAAGGGCTATATATACTTGATTGTTTATGGCACCAAGTAGATTGACAAAGGCTGCTGCACAGCCGAAATGCGACTCTCCTTGCTTGTGGGGTCGTGGGAGACCTAAGGAAATAAAGAAGCCATATTCCAACTTACCTCGAGTACTTGCCTTCTTCCTTGCTGGAGCAGGATAGTTTTGTTTGATATATATATGTATGTATGAATGCCAACTCCAGTTTCCACTCCAGAACCTGGATACCAACACAGGGACTCCGACTCCGATTTATCATAAACTATCGTTTATTTGTTCTCGGTGACGCGTTTCGCCTATCTCAGCAGGCTTGCTCACACAATAAACGCCATTGACATAACACCATTTTAAAATCCCAAGCGCCCGATCACGTGGTCCGCTACTCCCATAGCAATGGAAGACAGACTCTGAAACATTCTGTGATTAGACAAGCATAACGGACATACCGTGTTGTTAGTTGTATATTCATTGTAAATCTCTTTTTTACACTAATAGTTAATTATGCCATTATTGCAATAAATGTCAATAATTTGGAATCTTTCCTATATATTCAATGTCCAGTCAATGATCCAAGTTATCTCACTCCTCGATTCCTACTCGGATTTTAAGTCTTGGCAAGTGCCTAATTCATCCATCGGCTTCCTAACAAGCCTATAGGGCATCCATCTATTGTTTGTATAGTGGGTCAAGACTTTTACATTTTTCATACACATTGCATAAATAATTCAAATGTGCATACAAAATGTAAAATATCATTAAATGTTCCAATATTAAAAACATCAAAATACATATTAAAATCTTACATACTTCTAATGTTTCAAACATTAAAAACATCAAAAACATTTTTCTAAAGAATTTAAAATTTCAAAGAATTCAGAAAGATACAAAGCATTCCTCCAGGTGAGTCAAATCGGATAAAGTGCAAGTGCATTGTAAACGAACATAATTCTCATATTGTCCATATATCTGATGAATAATGTCAACTTTGGGGCCAATATAACAGAAATAGTGTATGGAAAAGTGAAAGTGCTTCTGATCCCTACTATAATGTGCAAATGCAGACATATAGTCAGTACAGTACATGAAATCCTAAAGTGCAAGTGCTTCGCCAACAATTAGTCAATTATTTGCCACCAACTAGACCATATTCAACCATGGAACAATATGTAAAGTGCTAGTGCATTTTAAAATATATATTCACAACCACCTCCTTTTATAATCTCCAACGAATTCTACCTAGGAGTAAAAAGTATATATGTATTTATATAAATAAAATTAACTGAAATATTATTCTGTCACATTTCAATCCTGACTCAAAATACTGAAATATTACAATTCGCCAAACTGTTATACAACTTTTTCTCAACACGTCTAACACATTTGTCATTCTTGTTATAGATTAAGGAGCTTATTTGTTTAAAATGAGCTATCTGACTTGGATGTATGACGTTACAACGCACACTTTTACAACGCATGCACTTACAACGCATTTTTTACAACGCATAATCCATTACAACGCATGACATTACAACGCATGACACTACAACGCATTTTTAAAAACTACCTTTACAACGCATTTCCATTACAACGCATAATACCTTTACAACACATACCATTGCAACGCATAATATTAAATTGCATTTAAGGTAAGTATTAGATAGTATAGGGGTAAAAGTTACTTTTCTAACTCCAGGGGGTGCAACAGTAGGGTAAGTGTTGGATAGTATAGGGGTAAAAATTACTATTCTAACTCCAGGGGGTGCAACAGTAGGGTAAGTGTTGGATAGTATAGGGGTAAAAATTACTATTCTAACTCCAGGGGGTGCAACAGTAGGGTAAGTGTTGGATAGTATAGGGGTAAAAATTACTATTCTAACTCCAGGGGGTGCAACAGTAGGGTAAGTGTTGGATAGTATAGGGGTAAAAATTACTATTCTAACTCCAGGGGGTGCAACAGTAGGGTAAGTGTTGGATAGTATAGGGGTAAAAATTACTATTCTAACTCCAGGGGGTGCAACAGTGGGGTAAGTGTTGGATAGTATAGGGGTAAAAATTACTATTCTAACTCCAGGGGGTGCATCAGTAGGGTAAGTGTTGGATAGTATAGGGGTAAAAATTACTATTCTAACTCCAGGGGGTGCAACAGTAGGGTAAGTGTTGGATAGTATAGGGGTAAAAATTACTATTCTAACTCCAGGGGGTGCAACAGTAGGGTAAGTGTTGGATAGTATAGGGGTAAAAATTACTATTCTAACTCCAAGGGGTGCAACAGTAGGGTAAGTGTTGGATAGTTTAGTGTAATATTATGCGTTGTAATGGTATGCGTTGTAATGGTAGTATGCGTTGTAATGGAATGCGTTGTAAAGGTAGTTTTTAAAGATGCGTTGTAGTGTCATGCGTTGTAATGTCATGCGTTGTAATGGATTATGCGTTGTAAAAAATGCGTTGTAAAGGTAGTGCGTTGTAAAAGTTGCGTTGTAAAGGTTGTTCCCCATCTGACTTGGATACTACTAGTGGCCTAAATGTACATGTAGATCCTTGTCTGTATTCAATCCAGACGGGATTCTAGTGTTGAACAATATTATGTACTTCGATTCCAATTGTCGCATTTTCTTCTCTCTATTGCCTCCCCTTCTCATTTTACCCACCTGGTCAACTGCAAAATAAGTTAGGTCTTCTAGGTTCCCCTTATGAATCTCATGTATGTGGCGAGCCACAGGATACGTTTTATCGTTGTTTTTAACTGCCCACATGTGTTGGAGTATGCGAACACGAACCATGTGAATAGTGCTTCCTACATATAGTTTTGGGCAGGAGCACTGTAAGATGTAAACTACATGGTCACTCCGACAGTTCAAGAAGCATCTAATTTTCCATGGGCTCGCCATTAATGGTGACATGACTGATTTAGCATTTTGGGCAATAGTGCAGACTTTACACTTTTGACATTTATAAAAACCTCAATCAACTCTCCGGTTTTGTTAATTCCGGACTGCTGTCCACCAGCTCTTGCCTCATTGACGTAGCCCTTTTGAATGTCACCTGTGGCCTGCTTTTTACCATTGTACTGAGTATTGGGTCACTTCTTATCAGGTGCTAGTGCCTACTCACAGTCTCTCACCCTTGTGTGGTAGGCACTGTACCCGGTGATCAACTGTATTTCGTAATTGTCCTGCCTTTTCATACCCTCCTTTCCTTCTTTTGGTCTAAGTAGGACATATCTTTTGATGCCACTGACCTTCTGTAGTGCTTGATTTGGGACATGATCGTTATAGCCCCTTGCTGAAAATCTCCTAGTCAAGCTGTTCTGGGCTTCCTTCAGTGCCTGCCCCTCACTACAATTCCGTTTCATCCTCAGGTGCTAAGCTTAAGGGATGCTCATTTTTAATCTAGTCGGATGAAAGCTACTCGCATGTAAAATTGAATTTCCTGCTGTGGTCTTTCTGAATGTGCGTGTATGCAATATGTTATCCTTTACATATACTTCTAGATCTAGGAATGTTACTTGGGACCTACTGATGGTATCTGTAAATTGCAAATTCAATGTATTGTTATTAAGTTGACTAACAATGCATTTTGCAGATTCCACCGATGCTTCCCAGACCACAAAAATGTCATCAATAAACCTTTTCCACAAAATCACATTCTCATTCCACTCCTTGGAGTAATCAACCCTGAGCACCTGCCCCTCCTACCAGCTCATATGCAAATATGCATATCTGGGGGTGAAGCTGGTGCCCATGGCCGTTCCGCGAACTTGTTTGCTGGTATCATTCCCAAACATAAAACAAAACAATTATTCTCTAAACGCAATCTGCCCATGTCAATCAGCATTCTGGAATGCTGGTGAAAGAAAATATGTTGTGTGTTTAAGAAATGACACATGGCGTTCAATCCTGTCTCATGCTCAATGCTCGTATATAACAAAAAAGTACCTTTCCAGACAAGACTTTCAATTTTGCTTAAAAAATCTCGGGTATCTTGAATGTACTTAGGAAGTTTTGTGACAAACTCCTGCTGGAAATGATCCAGATATCCAAGTTGTTTCGAAAAGGCGCCCAAGTGCCGAAATTATGCACCTACCAGGTGGTGTTTCCTTATTTTTGTGAATTTTAGGAATCAAATATAAGATCAGTGTCACAGGATTGTCAACTTTTAGATATAAGTAATCGCCTTGGGATAGCATCCCAGCCCTCTCCAGTGTGCGAGGTCTTTATAGAATTTATTTTTCACATCTATGAGGTTACTATGTGGGACTTTCACAGTGTCTCTAAGTTGTGATTTTGCTTCCAAATTATATATTTCTAGTGGCCAGAGGACCACATTGCCCCCTTTGTCCGATTCTTGGACCACTATGTTCTTATTCTTTTATATTTTTTTCCATGACCTGATTATATTTCTTGTCATGGAGACTACTTCCTTTCCCAAAACCCTTACTTGATGTCAGGGCAGAGCTAGATCTTTTAAATCTTTAATAACAGCCTCTGAGAAAAAAATCAATCAAATATTTTGGCACATTTGGTACAAAAGTGGTTAATGGTCTGAAGTTGGAAAATTATGCCTCTGTATATGTCCAGTTCCAAGACTCCTTCTGTTTCTCTTGGTGTCCCTTGAGGTTGTAATCGCTCACGCTTAAGTTTGTGAAGTTCCTGCAGGATATTCAAATCTCCCACCTCCAGATGAGATGTTTCTTCCAGGGTGCCTTGCATGTATCCGGATTGGTTTCTTAGGAAGAAGAATTTCCTCTATATATATATATGATCAAGGACACCGTCTTGTGTCCGAAACGCGACTGAGACAGGACCATTTTTTATTCACTGCAACAATAAAGAAATCTGCCATCAGCTATATACCGAGTCTGTGTTTCTGTCTGTGGATATATATATGTATGCGATGCAACACTTGCGAATCCTGGGCTGGTCACTTGTATCTTGCTAACTGAAGCTCTCCCTACCTGGACGTGTGCTTTGCTGGCCAGGTCTCCCTCCCGCCGCCGCCACTGCCATCTTTGCGGCTGCCGTGTGGAGGTGGGACCACAATCCCCAGACTCCTCCGCTCTCTACCCCGGAAGTTGTCAGCTGGTCACTCGCGCCTGGAGGCGCTATTTAAACTGGTTACATTCCCCGCGTCGCAGGACCGCGCGCGGGCAGGCGCCGGGCCAAGCCCGGGCAAAGGGCGGGCCGTCTAAGGCCGTCAGAGGCCACAGGAGGCAGGGTCGGGCCATCCCTCTTGGCCCCTCTGTACTGCTTCATCTGGTAAAGTGTCATGTCATTGTCCATTCTGAGGGCTTAGCGTGGATATTGTGCCAGGAGCATACAGACATTCGTATTACATGTTTTGACTTGTGTCCTTATTCTGAGCTTATGGCAATGTTTACGCGCTCGGGAAAGGGAGGTGGGTCAGGCGGGGGCACAGTTAGTGGCACTCTAGATCATTTCATAATATGTGCCTGCTCTGTGCTCAAAAAAGAAATAGCGAACACAGAACGCCGACTCTCCCTTGATCAGCTCAATGACAAACGTTCTTCATTGGGCAAAATAGCATTGGCTGTTTCCCCCGTCCCAGAAAATACACAACTAAATGGTATTACACTGGGGAACATACAAAGTACGACGATTAGTGCGGATAAAAATCTTGTTAGCTCTATACGTCATGGTTCTTTAACACAGCTTGACTTGTCGCATTCACCTTTGCTGGCTATTCCAGCAGTGGCCTCGGAGTCTATTATTAATATAACTCCCTCTCCTGAAATCCCAGTCTCCCCTGAGCCAACTAACATTGCAGGTTCTAAAACTGCTCCAAGCAAGAGGAAAAGAGTGGGTAGTGGTCATATGGGGGACCATGTAAAAGCACCTAAGAAATGCAAAACCAAATCGCGCAACAACGCTGATAAGAAAATGGATCGCACAGCGTTACCTACACCTCATCTGCAGAGGACTAGGTCATCCTCTGTGCATTCTATTAACTCGGTCCCCCAAATCTCTATAGAGCAGCTCCCCTCAAATCCAGGACCATATGGCCCTGAGTTCCAATCTTCCCTTGTTGGCCAACTCGAAATACTTATCAAATCTCTTTTACTTCCTTTGATTGAAAGAGTAAAGACATTGTCTGAGAGGCTCGAGAGATTCGAGCAGGCCTCTCTAGACAGTTTCTTTTCTCTTAAATCATTAATTAAGTTGCATGCGAAGATTGGCCACGATAATCTCGCCACTGTTGACCCCCCTCCAATTACCCAAAATGAGTCTATTTCTCAAGCTGCCTTGCTACACCCAAATATTGCCCCAAATCCAGGGCTTAAGAATGGAGCTATTTCTCTAGGATCTAACACCCCAGCACCTACACCCAATCCGGGCAGAAAACCCACAAAAAGAAAGCTAGTCTCTGGTCCAACTGATAGTCAAAGAAACTTTGAAGCACTAGGACATGAGATAGAGCCTATACAGAGTCTGTCTAAATCACCTAGTAAGGTTCCTGTACAAGCTCAACCGATCGATAATGTTATCTACTCCCAGCAAAATCTACCCCATCTTAACCTACCACCGGAGTGCCTTCCCTTTGTTGTTATTTTAACTGGAGTCCCTCAGCTCAAAGCTGGCAAGTCAGAATCATTTACTGAATAAAAAAATAAAACAACACATTGGCTGAACACCAACAGGCCGCTCCCTAGGCATCTGGATGGCCATGTTCTCCATGTGAGAAGGGTTTCCTGGGTGGGTAGTAGACCCAAGAAAATGTCTGGTGATTGTATTATTGTAAACTTCAGGGATCCTCTTGTCACAAGGCTAATTTGCAATCAACAATCAGGTCCTGTCACTAATGGTATAGGATGTCTTGACTTAAGCCTATTTTATTCAGATTCTGTGTATTTTCACCATTCATACTCCTTTTTTCATTTGGCTCATGATGGGTACTTTAAGGGGGCCTGGACCCCTAATGTAAATGATTACTCTACATCTGCCTCTATCAGACTTCGAGAACCTTATGGCCATTATGATTCTTATTGACAAGGTAACTCTGTCGCCATTGGATCCTACCTCCCCGCTGGCGCACAAAGTAATGAAGATGTAGAAGCATTTATTGAATTAGCCCGGGATCTCTCTCCAAACAATCTGAGCCCTCATGCCCAGCAGCATAGATCACAGCTTATCTCAAGTCCCCAGGACACAAATTATCTGCCATCGCCTTCCACACATAATTTGCCTCAGGTTACCCTTAGCTCTCCCATTCCCCTTATAATACGAGACATAGTCACTGATGTCCCTCTCCTAAGGGTCCTGAGCTGGAATGTAGCTGGCATTGCCAGTAAATTAGATCTCCCATATTGGAATTCATTAATAGAACCCTATAGCATTTGTATTTTCCAGGAGACCTGGAGCACAGTGCCTCATCATATGGTTGGCTATACCACCTTTTTTGTTCCGGCCATTCTATCTTCAACGGGGAGAGGACGCCCCTCGGGTGGTCTCCTGATTTGGGTCAGCATCTCTCTCGGGTGCACCATCAGGCAGGTTCATAATATCTCTTTTGATATCTTAAGGATCACTCTCAAGGGAGCCCAGGGAAGGAAGCCTCTAGACATATTTAATGTTTATGCTAGGGGTTCAAGTGGAGGAGCCTTATCACCTGTACTTACACTCCTTGAGGCTGAATTGCAAAAGTGCCATCACGCATCCCATGTCCTGGTAGCAGGAGATTTTAATTGCTCCTTCGAGCCCCTTGCATCACTAGACCTCCCTGATCTATTGGAGGATGATGCCAAAAGAGGCCTCCCAATATTATCATTGCCCCCCCATTAGGAGATGGACAAAATCAGTTATATACATGAACACCATGACCTTAGAGTTCGGACTAAGGGCGGCAAATGGCAGAACAGCCTCAGACCTGCAAGGCGCCCATACCTATAACAGGACAAACCACACCTCGAGGATAGATTATATACTCCTTGACTTTAAACTTTGGACATATGTGGTGGACATGGAAATAATCCCCTCACATGATAGCGATCACAACCAGTTATCCCTAAGCATGAAACCACTATGGGAGGGAGCATATGGGTCCTCGATTCCGCCAGTAGCTAGCTCTATGCAAACCCTCGAGGTGCGCCCCGCAAATTGCGAGAGGCGCCTTAAATGCCGTAAAGTGGTGCTGGACGAAGAGAAAGTCCAGTCGATTGGGGCAATACTGCACGCAGCACAAGCCGAATTGGCCTCGCCTAACATCTATGAAGCTGCTTGTGGTAAGGCTCTAACCATTTTTCAAGGCACCATTAAAGAGCTGGGAAACCTATTCCGAGTATATGGCAAAGGTGGGCCACTGAGAGAGGGGGTTAAGCATACTTCCACGGATGGTTGGTACACACAAAACTGCAGGCGGAAGGAATCTGCCTTAATCAAGGCCCTCAAAAGCAGGATCACACCAGAGATCCAGATGGCCAGGAAGGAGTATAGGATCTGTGTAATCAATGCCAAAAAGGTCTGGGAGGAACAGTATTGGCAGGCATTAAGGGAGGCCTCCTTAAAACGTGAATCAGGTTCCTTCTGGAATATAATTAGGACTAAGAACAGACCAGCCCACGAACTGTTGACATGTAACATCACTAGTGAGGTCTGGTTTGAGCATTTCTTCAAACTTTACTCTTCCCGGCCCGAGGACGAGGGGGAGCTTTCTTTTGAAAAGATCTTTCCCTCCATGGACACATTGAACAATAACCATTTTACCGAAGGGGAAGTGCTCTATGCTATCAAGTCCATCGTCCCACAGAAGGCAGCTGGTCCGGATGGTATCCCTGGCGACGTCCTCAGACTAGATCCATCTAGATGGGGGAAGCTTCTTTCCACCCTAATTAATGACATCGCTAATGGTGCTTTGGTCCCTGAATCTTGGAAGGGGGCTGAGGTTGTCCCGATTTTTAAGAAGGGTGGCAGAGACGACCCAGCCAACTACCGGCCAATCAGTCTGATCGACTCATCCCAGAAGGTTGTTGGGAAGGTGATCCTGGAGAGGATCCTATCCTGGGCGAATGAAAATAACATCCTTTCAGACTATCAGGCAGGCTTCAGGGTTGGGACAGGCACCATAGAACAAGTCTTCAGACTGCTCCTTATTTACTGGAAGGTTGTCCTTCTCGGAAAGGGCATCCTTTACCTCGCTTTTATAGATCTTAAAACAGCGTTTGACCTTGTTCCCCGTGATACTCTGTGGGGCGTTTTGGCCAACATGAATATTCCCCCCTACTTACTGGCTCTATTAATAAAACTCCACGAGGGAAATTATGCTCAAGTACGGTGGGGCTCACAGGGTCAGAAAACGGAGAGAATCCCAGTGAACAGGGGTGTCCGCCAGGGATGTGTTCTTGCCCCTACCCTTTTTTCACTTTATGTGAACGGTGTAGTGGATCACTTGATGAAAGTTCCCTCTGATGCGCCATCCCTGGCGGGCGAACGTATTCCAACCCTCCTGTTCGCTGATGACACTCTTTTGTTGTCTAAATCACCTATGGGTCTACAAACTCTCCTCGACAGTTTCCAAGCCATTTGTAACGGTAGAGGCCTTATAATAAATTCCGCCAAAACAAAATACCTAATATTGAATCCACCTAAAAAATTAGGGCGGCCCCCAGTTCTGAATGCGGCCATCCTTGAAAGGGTAAAAGAATTCGACTACCTGGGTATCCGCATTTCAGATACTATGCGTTGGTCACCTCACTTACAAAAGATGCTTCTAACCCATAAGAGGGTCACTGGTGCCCTCCTCAGGGAACATCGTTCCTCTATGTCTAGGCCAATAGCCCCAGCCCTAGAGCTATACAAAGCAAAAGGTGTGAGCTCGGCACTTTATGGCGCTGAACTATGGGGCTTGAATAACATTGACAAGCTTGCTAAATCTGATTCCAGTTTTTTTAAGGAACTGATGGCGCTACCTCAGAGCACTCCAGTAGTGCCTCTGTTAATGGATCTATGGTGCCACGCGATGAAAGACTTTGCAAAACTACGCCCCCTGCTCCTATGGGCCCGGCTCTGGCGTACCCCTGAGTTAGTTAAGTATGCGGAGGGACTATCTGAAATATTGTCTATGCCTTGTTGGCATAAAATTAAATGGCTGAAAGACATAAAGATCTTGCTTTGTGACCTAGGCCTCAAAGACGCCTGGGTGAATAGAACCTCGCCCCCGAAAGCTGAACTGAAGAAACTATACTGGAGTTGGGTTACTGTGAAAAGGAACTCTAGCCCTTATGGTGGCAGAAGCACCACTGAGTTTCTAAGGCTCAAAAACGAAGTGTGCTATGAGCCCTATCTCGATACTATCCAGAAGCCTTACGATCGAGCCCTTTACTTTAAATTTAGGGTTGGTACTCTTCCGGTGCGAGAGTTGACTGCACGCTGGAAGCCACCTTCTCAGACATCACCATTTTGTACCTTCTGTGAAACTCAAGTTGAGTCAATCGCACATGTTTTATTTGCATGTCCTGAATATAAAATTCCAAGGTCCTACTGGCTCAAACCTTTGTGCAGAGACTTGGGCACGCGAGACCATCTCATTGCTTTGCGCATTCTTAAATCAGACACACGATCTCTGTACGTTTGCGCTCTATCGAAATTTTTGAGGTGGTCCTGGCTTATAAGATCTAAAGCCCTTGTAGCCCACACATAAACAGCCCTATTGTTATATCGTCCGTTTGTACTCTCTTTTTAAGAAATTGTCCTATTTATTTTGTTTACATATATTTTTATCTCTTGTCTGCTCTGGAAATCTAATGATATTACAGTCTTATGATTCGTTTTCTGATTTTAAATGTTTGTCTATGTTATACATGTATGTGCTTTTAAGATATATTTTTATCGAAATAAAGCTTATTTCAATTCAATTCATATATATGTATCGCGCTCGGTGGGGAGTGACCAACAGGTGAGTTGCACTCGGACAAAGGGAAGGTTTTCCCCAAACAACATTTATTTTCGAATCAGCCAGCAACCCTCGTCAGCAAATGAGACTGCAATCCTGACGCGTTTCGAGAGGTTCTCTTTTTCAAAGGATGTTGCAGTCAGAAAGCGCGTGATTGGCTCACCTTCAAATTTCAAGCAACATAGCATGCCCCTGATTGGCTGCTCTGGATGATTCTGTGCTTTGCTTTATGGGAGGTGTAGTCTTTTTCTTTTCCTGAATGGATGCGCTTTCAAAATTGAATGCAGGCTCTCATATGAGCCTCTGGCAAGCGTGGCTGGCGCATTTCATGTCCCTTGTCCCACATGTAGAGCCCCTCGTATACGAGCCCTGTGGCCTCCAGCTTCCGGAGTGGTGCAAACCCAGCGGCAGGACGGCCGCCAAAATATCGCGCTCGGTGGGGAGTGACCAACAGGTGAGTTGCACTCGGACAAAGGGAAGGTTTTCCCCAAACAACCTTTATTTTCGAATCAGCCAGCAACCCTCGTCAGCAAATGAGACTGCAATCCTGACGCGTTTCGAGAGGTTCTCTTTTTCAAAGGATGTTGCAGTCAGAAAGCGCGTGATTGGCTCACCTTCAAATTTCAAGCAACATAGCATGCCCCTGATTGGCTGCTCTGGATGAGTCTGTGCTTTGCTTTATGGGAGGTGTAGTCTTTTTCTTTTCCTGAATGGATGCGCTTTCAAAATTGAATGCAGGCTCTCACATGAGCCTCTGGCAAGCGTGGCTGGCGCATTTCATGTCCTTTGTCCCACATGTAGAGCCCCTCGTATACGAGCCCTGTATGAAATTTGAATGGTGAGTCAGTCACGCGCTTTCTGACTGCAACATCCTTTGAAAAAGAGAACCTCTCGAAACGCGTCAGGATTGCAGTCTCATTTGCTGGCGAGGGTTGCTGGCTGATTCGAAAATAAAGGTTGTTTGGGGAAAACCTTCCCTTTGTCCGAGTGCAACTCACCTGTTGGTCACTCCCCACCGAGCGCAATATTTTGGCGGCCGTCCTGCCGCTGGGTTTGCACCACTCCGGAAGTTGGAGGCCACAGGGCTCGTATACGAGGGGCTCTACATGTGGGACAAGGGACATGAAATGCGCCAGCCACGCTTGCCAGAGGCTCATGTGAGAGCCTGCATTCAATTTTGAAAGCGCATCCATTCAGGAAAAGAAAAAGACTACACCTCCCATAAAGCAAAGCATAGACTCACCCAGAGCAGCCAATCAGGGGCATGCTATGTTGCTTGAAATTTGAAGGTGAGCCAATCACGCGCTTTCTGACTGCAACATCCTTTGAAAAAGAGAACCTCTCGAAACGCGTCAGGATTGCAGTCTCATTTGCTGACGAGGGTTGCTGGCTGATTCGAAAATAAAGGTTGTTTGGGGAAAACCTTCCCTTTGTCTGAGTGCAACTCACCTGTTGGTCACTCCCCACCGAGCGCGATATATATATGTATATATATATATATATATATATATTACTGGTCACCAGTAGGTAGTTATAGTTAGGACCTAGTTACTATAGGAAAATGGCAAAATTCTATTCGCAATAACTTTGGTGCCAATTGATGAATCTTCGTGAAATTTTCAAAACAAATTTTTTGTTGAGATCAGCTCCTATGTTGAAAGTTTGGGGGTGATTCCTCAAGAGGGGGCCGAGCAAAAAGGGGGGTCCCAAAACGTGTTTTTTCAATGTTAATTTCCATAGGAAACTTTAGACAAGGCTACAGGTCGACTGGGTGAACGGAATAACCCCAAATTTGGCAGGGAGAAGGGTCTTGGTCTAGAAAGCACACTTTTGTTTAATTGATGTATCCATTCAGTAGTTTTTGAGAAATATCGAAATTTACAGATATCGATATTTGGGAATTCTGCCATCTGATTGGCTGAGGCGTTACGAGCACAAGCTTGCTGCTGATTGGCTGCGAGCATTTGCAACTAGGAAGTGTTGGCCGCCATTTTGTGATTCCGTTGAAGTGAGTAAGGGGGAAAAAGGGCAGAAAATGTGGGAAAGAGGAGGGTAGGAGCACTGTAACCTTTGTGGGGTGTTTAGGGTGTGCTATAGAGGGGGTGCGAATTGAACTAATCATACCTACCGGTGTGAAAGTTCTAGGCTACGAAAATTAAGTGAGGTATTGCCTAGAGTGTAATGCTGCTAAGGTGAGGTGGTGCGGGACTCGGGGATTAGAGCATGAGTCTAAATTGTGTGTCTTATGCTGTGAAGGCATGTGACGTGGCCACTGCAGTACAGCTGTGGAAGTAGTGTCAGCATGTGTTTATTACTACTAGGACGAACTACTGACCCATACTGGTCTGAAGGTTCTGGGGTATGGAAAATATGTGAGGTAGTGTCAAGAGTCTCATGCTGCTAACCTGAGCTGCTGCCAGACTCGGGGATGAAAGCGTGAGCCCAAACTGTGTGTCATATGCTGTGAAGTCATGTGCTCTGGCCGCTGTGCCACATCTGTGCAAGTAGTGTCAGCATGTAGTTATAGCTACTTGGAGGAACTTTTGTTTCAAACATTGTAACTTGTGTATGGTGCTTAGGGGGTGTTATATAGGGTGTGTGAAGGTAAATTTGTGTGTATGAAATGAATTTGGTATTTGGAAAGTGGAAAGCACTGACTCCTACTTGTCTGATGGCGCTGGGGGCTGAAGGTGAGGTGCTGCTAGACTTGGGAATAAAGCTGATGAACTACTGACCCCTATTGTGAACTTTTAATGTGCACGTGCCGTTGAATGTTCGATAAAATGTTGCAAAGGTATATCGTTAGATTAAAAAAAAAAAAGATGAACTTTTAACCTGCAGGTGTCTTTAGAAGGTTCCAGAAAGTGTGGTGATAAAATAGGTTGAACTTGTGACGCAGAATAATAAGTAGCTTTCGGAAGGAAAATTCAAAATTAACCAATGGAGGTAAGTTTTGGAATGTCGTTGAATGAATGAAGTATTCTAATTTGTTCTTTACATGTATTTATGTGTGGAGCGACAGAGAAATTGTGCCATTCCTGGTTTCATTCTTGATGAAGTTGGAGCTTTACATGTACGATGTGAGAAAGAGAGAATTGTATGCGTGTGTCATTTGAAATCTGGATAACAACTACAAAGGTGAGTTAGAAATGAACAAGGTGTGTTTTGTGATTTATAGTATTGAATAATTATTTGAGGTGATGTTTTTAATTTTGAAAGTATTTTTTATTTCAAAGTAATATAGTGTTAGTAAAGTGTGGTGTTTGATATTGGTTATGAAATATGCATAAAATTTGAGCTGTTGTTATATAAGTATGTTATATATGTTTAGGAATTTTTCACAGAGAAGAAGTGTAGTTTGTCATCTTTATAGGACTGTATTGTTTTGAAAATGAGGTACAGCGTTAATTTGAGTTTGCAATGTATTTGGGGAGATAAAGAAAATGTCGCACGTTTGCAACTGATACCTTTTGTGGAAATAGTGGGGTGGGGGTGGTGATAGGAGACGTACGTGTTATTAAGTTAAAAGCGATAAAACGAAATGCAGAAATGTTATTTTTGACACTGAGAGGTAGTTTTGAATGTAAGTCAGGGTAGGTTGATGTACAGTGGGGCCGTGTACAGTGTTTGGGGATTACATGGAGAAGAGATGGAGATAAGAAAAGTGATACGTTCCTTTTACATGTACGCATAGTTTAAATCATGTGATCCTAAGTTGAAATAAATATGAATATGGTTTCTGGTTTGCATTTGGGTATAGTGAATAGTTTTTGTAGTTTCTGACTAGTGAATAATAAAAAGGTAGATATACTAAAATATATGGTAGTAAACATTTTAATTATTGTCTGTTCTTATGGAATAGAAGTAGTTGGGGAGTGCTTCTTTAGAAGAGATGTTTTATAAATGTGTGAGAGATAAAAAAAAATGGAAATGTGCGGTATATTTTCTGTATGACTTTGTTGACATTAGAGAACTGCATGTGATTATAAGTGATACTATTTGTCAGGCTGTGTCGCTGTGGCAGATATATGTAGGTGTTGAAGTGGTTTGTGCTTTACTGATGGTGAGCTTCACTATCCCTTTTGAGACACTTGTCAATTTATTCATTCCATTTAATATCTTTAATATAGATACAGTAAAGGGACTGTATATCAAAAGTTTGAGAATTAGAACTTTGTTTACTCTCCCATGCCCTGCTATACACTCTACAGAGTGTTTAAACAACTTTCGTAACATATAGTGATCTAGCTAGTAAAGGTGGTGTAGTTCGACCGAGCTCATTTATAAACCGTACTATGAGATGGTTTATGTTTTACCCGCCAATTTGCATGTTTGAATACTTTTTGCTGATAAGTGTTCTGGCAGACACCTGTTAAAATTAAGCCTGTGTATGGGTATAGTGGCGCTACTAGAAATGGGGGGTTTCTGTTTGATTTCGTACTGTTAACCAAGGGTGGTGGTGGGTGTGGGGGAGGTAGTTATGTTGCTGTTTGAAATACAGAATATAGTAACGTGGAGATGTGGAGCTACTAAAGGTAATGTAGTACCACTGGGAGCACTTATAAAGCGCCCTATGGCATGGTATATGTTTTACCCGCAAATGTGCATGTTTTAATACGGTTTGCTGATGAGCTTTTCAGGAGACATCTGTTGAAGTTAAGGCTGTGTATGGCTATAGTGGTGCTTCTGCGTTTGCTTGGGCTCTTTCTTTCATTGCGTAAAGTTAAGCAAGGGCGGGTGTTGAGGTGGTGTAGTGGTATTGTGACTATTGCTAAACCGTCTTATGGTATGGTGTATGTTTGAGTTGCAAAACTGTAAGTTTTAATAGCTTTTGCTGATGAGCGTTCCGGCAGGCACCTGTTGACATTAAGTCTATCTATGGCTATTGTGGCGGTAACGGGAGTGCAGGGGCTCGTTGTTTGATTTCGTAAGGTTAAGCATGGGTATGGTTGGCGGTGGGAGATGTGCGTATGTTGCTGATTATAAGACGGACATTTGTAACGTGGGCATGTGTAGTTAGTAAAGGTAATGTAGTTTGAGTGAGCCTATTTATTAACCGTGCTATGGTATTGTTTATGTTTTTCGCGCGAATTTGCATGTTTGAATATTTTTTGTTGATAAGTGTTCCAGCACACACCTGTTAAAATTAAGCCTGTGTATGGGTATAGTGGTGCTACTAGGAATGGTGGGGGTTTCTGTTTGATTTCGTACGGTTAAGGAAGGGTGGGGGTGGGTGTGGGGGAGGTGGGTATGTTTCTGATTAAAACACAGAATTTAGTTTCATGCAGATGTCGAGCTACTGAAGGTGATGTAGTACCACTGGGAGTACTTATACAGTGCCCTATGGCATGGTATATGTTTTACCCGCAAATTTGTATGCTTTAATATGCTTTGCTCATGAGCGATCTGGTAGACGGTTGTTGAAATTAAGTTCTTGTATTGGTATAGTGTGTTTACTAGGTTTGGTGGGGCTCTTTCTTTAATTTTGTAAAGTTTAGGAAGGATGGGGAAGAGGGTGGTGCAGTGGCAGTGGGCCCATTTATGAATCGCTTTATGGTATGGTATATGTTTTTCTGGCAAATTCCCATGTTTTAATACTTTTTGGTGATGAGTGTTCCAGCAGACAGGTACAGAAATTACATAACATTTCTGTGGATAAGACATCTTCGTGCTGATTGACACTATTGTACTGTGGTAGAAGGCTGAGAGCGTTGATGGAAAATTATGAAACTTGCTGCCATTGTAGATTTTAATGGAAGGTTACACTGTTTGTTTGTTACTATGGTGTAGTTAGGGTTCTAAGTGGGAGAAAAAAAAGTGGAGGTGCTCTAAAGGGGGGGGGGGGAAAGCTCTTAAAGGGGTGTGGGCTATGCACGTTGGGGCGTGGTCTAAATCAAGATAAGTATCATTGTGTGCTTTAGAAAATCCTCTCCAATTATCGCAACTTCAGAAAAAATCATTGTTTAAAGGATTTCCCTTTCTTCTACACCGTGGGTACACTAGGCTGATGTCTCCAGTTCTCAGTAGTGAATAAAATAAGCATGCGTACATCGATGTGCATGCTGTCACTGCAGTGTAATAAAATAAAAAAAAATTGACTATCTTTGAGAGGGCCGAAAATAGAGCCTGGTAGAGAGCGTTCGGAGGCTGCCTGAAAATAAGTGCCGGTCCCCAGACCCGGCCCAATTAATGTGCAGTATCCATGCATCCTAAGCACTGCGCCATTCAACCATCTTTTAATAGATGGATATATTCCTACTTATATATATACATAAATCTGTTTTTCCGCTTATCTTAAGCATCTATGAGCACACTTGCCTATAGTAAGCACTGTGCCATTCATGCAGCGATACGCCTATATATGCATAGATATATCTGTCCCAGAATCAATCCTAAGCATTTATCAGCCCACCCGTCTACATAAGTACTGGTCTTTGCATTCATTCATCCTTCCATCCATCCATACATTGATACATTGATCTATGTATCTATCCATTGATGCATCTGGCCATGCATCCACTCTCCCTTTATTCAACTATACGTTCTTATTTCCGTGCATCGTCCGCCCCGATCTTAAATATGACGTATTATACTCATCCAGCTACCATCTTAAGGCATTGAAAAGGCTTGCGAAAAGCAATGACAGGCAGATTTTTTAATAAAGAATAACACAGCTTTGAGTTACTCTTTGTGGAGCATACTTCAACACCCTTCTCTGGTGGTATTTTAAACAAAGGTACATCTAGCGAAAGAAATGTAAAGGAGCTTTTAGGTGTAATACATTAATTTAGAAACATAACGTTTTGTCGAGTTGTTTATAGGTACACTGTTTTAAAGTGGCCGTGACTGACAGATACTGAATACCTGTACTTCTTATATTTGAGAAAGTATACCATAAAGCTAATTAGGGGTGGTGAGAACCTTGAGTTCTATATTTCCATGTGAAGTACAGTATAGGAATATAAAAGTAGTTGGAAAGCTTTTATGTTCATATTAAAGAGGGGGTGTGAGAACTTAGTTAGGCAGGCAAAGTGTGTGTTTTCGTAGCACTAAAAAAGACCTTGTGTAAGGTGAGAGCAGGTTCGTACTGGAATTGCGGTAGTTTGCAGAGGCGCAACCAGAGGGAAATTTCAGGGGGAGCCTAATTCTTTCAACAATAGGCAGAGTGGGCATGTAGGGGTTGTAAAAAGGGGTGAAAAAGAACAGAGTCTCCTTTACAAAAAAATGATGTTTTGAAGACCGGTGAAGTACTCGGGTGTGGCTCTGTGTGTGCGCCCGGGAAGCTGTGTCAGAGAGTATGGGGCAATGGGCATTGCGCGCCTGGTGGTCTGTCTGCTAATCACCCCACGGTGATGTTGCTGGTGCGTTGCAAAAAGAGAAGGGAAATACTGAGAGAAAATGGCACTCAGGATTTCCCTTCTCCTACAATGCGAGTCACTTGGCATGATGTCTGCACTTCTAAGTAGTGAGCAATGTGCATGCTCTCACAGTGTCACTGCAGTGCAATAAAGAAGAAACAAAAACGGATTACATTTGTGAGGTCGGAAAATAGAGACTGTTTCGAGGCTCCCAAAAATAAAGTGCTGGTGGTCACATCCCCACAGACACCCCCTCCAGTTAAAGCCCTGGGTGCAGTGTTATGTTTGCGAAGTTGTTGATAAAATTGTTAGGTAATAATGGAAATTTTTATGTGTGCTGTTTGGTTGATAATATCATTCTAAGTACATAGATTAACATTTTTTTTAAAACTATTTGTAAAGTTGTTTGCGGTGGGTTGCAGAGAAAGTGGTGTGGGGTGGTGGGGTGTGGCGGAGAGGTGAAAAGTATGAGGTAGTGCAGTTATATATAAACTGTAAAGGAGTATGTAAATAATTAAATAAATACTTGCTGTATGTTCTATGGCACTACTTGTCATCCTAGTGGTCATCTGTCGTGCTCCATCACGTTGCAGCACTGGGTCTGGAAGTTGTTAGTGGAAGTTTTGCGATTGTATGTTATTATTTTAACATAGTGAAGAAATGTGAAAAATAATTGAATCTCTTTTTTGTTTTTCAGTAAATTATTTAGTTTGGACTGAAATTTGGAAATGCCTAGAAGAAGTGAAAAAAAAATAAAAGAGAAGAAAAATAAATATTCGACGAAAAGGAAAGATCTTGAAGTAGAAAAAAATGCGAGTAGTAGAGAAATTGTTTGTTTGAGTAAAAGCAAAAGACAGTTTTTGAAAAAAATATTACGAACATTTAATGAGAAAAACATCACACAAGGCAAGAAAAAGAATTATTCAAGTAAGGTGAAGCAGAGTTCAATTTCAAATACGAGGCAAAGGAAAGATGATAAAGAAATAGTATCTGGTACTCGGAGACAAAAACAATTTCAAGAAATTCGTCAGAGATGTTTTTGATCAAGAGTGATTCGGAATTTATTGAAAACATGCTGCAAATATAAAAGAAGAATGTTCCAATTCAAAGAGAAGCAGCTTATTGAAAGTATAGTGGATACTGCTTTCAATTTGAAACAGAAGTTGTTCATTTTGATTTTAAAGAGAATGAAAGTAGTGGATAAAATAGTCATAGTATTGAAAGACAAAAGTAGAAAAAAAGACTTGTGAAATGAACCAACTTTTGTAAAATATTTAGTGTACATTGGAGACATACTTCTAGTACTGAGCCTTTTTTTTAATGAGGAAAGTTACTTCCAGGAAAATAGTTTATCATTTGCAGTTGATACTGGAGGTCGTTGCTACGAAGTTCAGGATGGTGTTCCTCTTCCAAAGGAGGAAATGGTTGGTAAAAGTGCAGAAGAGTTAATAGCTGAAGAAGTGCAAGGGAAACGTCCAAGAGCTCCTGTGTGTAAGTGGAGTTGTAGTAGCATTTGTAGTATTCAACAGGAATCCATTGATATAATGTGAAATTTGCTACGAGAATATACTCAGAAAAGTATAAAACAGAAGACTAAGTTGTTACAAGGACATGATCCATGTGATGTAAGAAAATATACTGAGAAGTATGGGCATTCTCTGGCTTGTCTTTCAAGAAAAGTTTGTAAAAGTGTTTTTCATCATTTGAGGAAGTTAGCAGTACACCATTCAGAAATGTGGAACTTTGTAAAGAAATGTACTATGTAAAGACTCCTGCAATAAGTTTAAGTGAACTGAATGGAAGTCTTTTATATGGTTCTTTATCAGATGTTCAAAAAAAGTGTGATGATATTGAAATGCGATATTTTGGTTCAGAAGAGCAGTTCATAGAAAGTGTAAGTTTGAGAATTACAGAAGTTGGATGAGATGAGAAAGTGATTAGCACTGATCAGATTGAAGAAGAAATTGGAAAGTTTAATGTAGTTTGCTCTGAAACACCAAACTATGTTTGTGTTTGTTGTCGACGTACTCATTATAAAAGTCAAAGTAGGAATGTTGATTTGTATTTGAAAAGTGAAAGGGAGAACAATGGTAAGTGGGAAGAATTTGCAACGTACTTGTTTGTTGAAGGTCGATTTGAGTTAGGTAGTGATCAACGTATATGTAAATATTGTTACAACAAATTAGATGAGAACAAAATGCCTGCTAGAGCAGTGCATAATAAGTTGGAGTTCGTAGCTATTCCGCAGGAACTGGCAACATTGAATACATATGAGTCGGTTCTAATTCAATCTGTTCATCCTTTTCAAACTATAATTCGGATGGAGCCTAAAACGGGTAAACTTCCACCAACAGACTTGCAAAGAGGGTTGAAAGGAAGAGTGGTGTACTTACCTTTGGAGTTTAAGAAAAACATTGAAATCATTGCTGGAGAGAAAGAGGAAGATGAAGCAGTAGTTATTTTAGTAAATGGTGTACCCACAAAGAGTCAGAAAATATGGCAAGAATTTGTGGATGTTAATAAAGTTGAAAAGGCTACCTTATATCTTATAGAGAACAATATTTATTACAAAAATGTAAATGTGGATGAACATTTAATATGTTTAGAAGATGACTTTGAAATTTCAAGTGGTCAAATAGAGAAAGTGGACAAGTCAAGGACTGAAGAGATTTATGAACATTATACAATATGTCTTTTGCATTCAAAAGAAGTGATGGGAAGTAGCATTGAGTTATTTCAAATGAAAAAAGCACAAGGAACTCCAATGAGTGTATGGGAGAAAAGCTTGGAAGCTCGTTGTTTTTCACTGTTGTTTCCTACAGGAGAAGGTGGACGATATGATGACCGACCTGTACAGATTCCAGCTTCAGAATATCGGTCAACAAGATTATATTCTGAAGATCCCAGATTTCGACAGTGCATTCCATACATATTTCACCTTTTGTTTGAAAGTGATCTGTCTTCTCTCTCGTATGCAGTGAATTATATACTTAAAACTGGAGTTCATGAATCACTTCTTTCTGCGAAAGAATTTGTGGAGAAAGTTCAAGAAACAGATGAAAATTTAGAAGCACAGTTAATCAATTTGATGGCATGTCAACGTGGAACAAATGAGTATTGGTATCGTCGTCATGGATAACTCAAGTGTATGTTAAGGAACTTAGGTACACCAATATGGTTTGTCACACTTAGCTGTGCAGAGTATGCATGGAAAGATTTGCTTGAGTTTTTAAAAGAAGCGAATTCTAATATAAAAAATGTTGAAATAAAGACTCCTGGTAAACTGTGTTCATTGGATCCTGTAAATGTGTGCAGATATTTTAATCATAAGTTTCAAGCTATGATGTCTTTTATCTGTAATAAAAAGAATCCACCTCTTGGAGAAGTTACCGATTTCTTTTGGAGAAAGGAGTATCAAGCAAGAGGTGCACCTCATATACATATGCTAGTATGGCTCAAGGATGCACCTAAATTTGGAAAATATTCTTATGAAACAGTATTGTCTTTTATCGAACAGTATGTGACATGTGAGATTCCAAGAGAAGGAGGAGATAGAAGCTTGAGACAGCAAGTTTTACGTTTCCAAAGTCACCGTTGTGGAAAGTATTGCAGAAGAAAATGCAAGTCTAAAAGAAAATTTTACACCAAATGTCAGTTTGATTTTCCCCGTCCAGTCATTTGTAAAGGAAGAGTAAATTATTTTTCTTTCTTCTGTGAGGCACACAATAACTCGGACATCTCCAAAGAATACCTACAACTTAGAAAGAACAGAAGTGTCAAAGTATATCAATGACTACAATCCAGTCATTTTAAAAATGTGGAATGCGAACATGGACATCCAGTATGCTGCGGATAACTCAATTGATGTTGCACGTTATGTTACATCGTACATAACAAAATCTGAAAAAACAGAGATGAAACAAATGTGGGAAGAAATTGAACAAGAGAACAGTTTTAGTTTGAAAATGCTTTCCCACCGAGAAATGAATGTTCAGACCGCTTGTGTTCTTCAAGTTTATATTCAAAGTCACGAGGAATCATTTGGGTAAGTTTAGGTCTTGCATGCAAACGAAATAGAGCATTGAAATCATTGGAAGAAATTGAACAATTAGCAGCAAATGAGCCAGATAGTACCGACATTCTTAAAACTAATAGGCTGGACACATACTATCAGAAAAGGAGTCAACATCTGGAACAGCTATGTCTGTATGATGAAGTACTTCAACATTACAGCTTCAAAACAAATGTTAAAGAGAATTTAAAAGAAGGAAAGTTTGCAGTAATTGGATGTCATGGTTGTTTAGTAAAACATGCAAAGGGTAATCTTATAAACCACAAGAAACTTAGAAGCAGATTTACAAGCCCCTTGCGCCACTTTTGCGTCATTTTTAACATAGGAAAAATTACGCAAACGTGGCGCAAGGGGCTTGTAAATCTGCCCCTTAGTTGTGATGCTCCAGATAAGCGAGAATTTTACTATTTAGCACCTCTGCAGGTGTTTAAACTATGGCCTAGCGAAAGTGAATTACTTGGAGAGTTTGACTGTAACGAAGATTCTTTTAATGCTTGTAAAGATAGCATTCGATGTCCAATTTTCCCTACATATTTAAAAATGTTGAATGATGAAGTTGAACAGGAAAAGACTATTATAGCTGAAATAGCTCATGAAAGTTCTCAAGATAGTCAAAGTAGTGGTCCATGTAGTCATGATCCTCTTGGAAAACCAATGCTGGAAAATGAAGCAGCGATTGCTATGCATGATGTCAAAATTGCAATGCAACAAGCTCATGAGGAGAATATAACATTGGAAAAGTTAGAGGAACAAGTAAATGTTGAATAGAAAGAAATATATGTGCAAGTGAGAGAACGGATAGAACAAGGCTTGTTGCATGAAAAAAAAGAATGTCTGTGTTCATCTTTTAAACCTCTTCTGATGTACATCAGTGGTCAAGCTGGGACAGGTAAAAGTTTTGTAATTAAAGTTTTGACCAGTTATCTTCAAAAAACTACTGGTTTGCATTTATGTTGTGTGGTAACAGCTCCAACTGGATTAGCTGCACACAATGTTAAAGGAGTTACTTTGCATAGATTATTGATGTTACCAGTGGAGCATGATAATAAATAAGAATATCAGAAGTTGTCTGCAGGAGCTTCTTATGAAGTGTCAAGAGTGCTGAAGAAAATGAAACTTTTAATTATTGATGAGGTGAACATGGTCACCAACTTAATGCTTGCTTTTGTAAACTTAAGAATGCAACAGGTATTAAAACAGATTACGACGTTCTCTTTGGGGGAAAACATTTTATTGTATTTGGAGATCTGCTACAATTAACCCCTGTAAAAGAAGGACCAGCATTTAAAACTCTTCTACATGAAGACACTAAGGAATCTTTGGGAAGTATTGGAAATGTGAATCTGTGGTTACATTTTGAATATAAAGAACTCACTCAGAATATGTGAAAAGCAAGAGATAAAGATTATGCAAATATTCTAAAAGATGTAAGAATTGGTGTTCTAAGCAAACATGGTAAACAAGCTTTTCAAAGTTGTCTACTAAAGAACTTGTTTACAAATGAAAACACACCAGCAGAAGTAATGTACAAAAAAATGAAAGAAAAAAAGTCTATAGTTTGCTTAATGCCTACAGTGGAAGAGTGTTATACATTTAATGGAGAGTTTATGAAATTGGAAAATCAAGGAATAGTTCACATTGAAGCTATTGATAAAATAGAGCATCAAGGAACTACAATTGTTCTTTCAGAAAAACTACAGACTAAATTGGATTCTTTGGAAAAGTCTGTATCAAAAACTGCTGGCTTAGAATTTTTTTTAGATGTATGTTTAAACTGTCGGGTAATTTTGAAGCGTAATCTGAATGTAGAAAAAGGTTTAGTGAATGGAGCAATGGGGAAAGTTGTTGATTTTGTGAAATATCAAAATAGAAATGGAATTGAATTTTTGAAAGTTAAATTTGATCAGATTGCAGAGGTAAGACATATTACACGTTCTGCCACACTTTTTTTGCTTTTAAAAGACTTGTATGTTCGTAGAAAACAGTTTCCCTTCTGTTTAGCATATGCAATAACTATTCACAAATCACAAGGTTTAAGTGTAGATAATTGTTTGGTAAATGTTGGAAAAACTGTGTTTAAAGAGGGAATGGTATATGTTGCATTATCTCGAGTTAGAACGTTGTCTGGTTTGTATTTAATTGATTTTTATGAGAACAAGGTTAGTGCTGATGTTAATTGTGCAAGAGAATATAGTTTGAGAAGGCTTTATGCTCCCCATTTAGGTGAATATCCTATTTATGAGAAACGTGTTGTGTGTTCAAAACGCAAATATATTGACGAGTTAACTGTGGTTGAAAAGCAGAAAGAAAATCAACAGAAAAGAAAAGATGTAAAGAAGCAGAAAATACAAACAAGTGATGATGTTGTTGGATACCAATTAGAAAATGCTTCTGGTATCAACTGCTATGGTAATGTCATTCTAAATGTTATATTTTATCTTGAAGATGTTTGTGGTGAAATTATGGAAAGTCAGGAAAAAACTTTATGTTCTGCACTCTACACTTTATTTCAAGAATTAAGAACTGATAGAAGTAAGATTCATTCTGTTTCTGGTATTCGCCAACTGTTGGATACATGTTCTGGAGCTTTAACATTCAGTGCTAATATACAGCAAGATGCACAAGAATTTCTGATGGTTACGCTTGGAGTACTAGAAGATGAAGAAATTCAGATTGAGAGTCTATTTGGACTCAGTTACAAATGGGAACATAAATGTGAAGAGTGTTTATTACCTTCAAGGACTATAGTTGACAGAGAACGATTTTTATATTTAACAATACCTGACTGCAAATCTGTACCATTTTCCAAATTATTAAAAGAAGCTTATCATGAGATGATGTGTTCTCGTTTTAAATCAAGAATGCTATCTGTATTATGCCTACAAAGATATGAAAAATATTTGATTATAATGCTGCAATGCTGTCGACCAAATGGAAGAAAAGTGGAAACCAAAATTAAAATTTTTGTTACTAATCAAGTATCTATTTCTAGAAGAACTTTTGCAACAGTTGCTATTGTTTTCCATGCTGGAAGTACTACTACAAGTGGACATTATACAGTTTATTTAAAGTGTAATAATGGTTGGAGTCACTGTAAGGATACACACTTGGAAATGAAATTGCCTTATGAATTACCCAACTCATATTTAATTTTTCTGAAACAAAGATTTTAGATACACTATTCAGCTTTAATGGGAAGGTGTATAGATCTTTAAGGAATTCATACTGGATGCTTTCAAAGCAACATTTTTAATGCATTATCTAGCGTATTGGGAAAATGTGCAGAGAAACTACGTAAGATCTTTAAGGAATTCATACTGGATGCTTTCAAAGAGAAATGTTTGATAAATTATCTGGTGTATTGGGAAAATTGTGCAGAGAAACTATGTAAGATCTTTAAGGAATTTATACTGGATGCTTTCAAAGCGAAATTTTTGATACATTATGTGGTGTATTGGAAAAATTGTGCAGAGAAAATACGTAAGATCTTTAAGAAATTCATATTGGATGCTTTCAAAGCAAAATTTTTGATATATTATCTGGCGTATTGGGAAAATGTGCAGAGAAACTACGTAAGATCTTGAAGGAATTCATACTGGATGCTTTCAAAGCGTACTTTTTGATACATTATCTGGCATATTGGGTACATTTGCAGATAATCTATGAAGTAAAGGTAAGCTTTGAACATTTGAAGTACTATTGGATGTGTTATTTGTGTTGATTTTGTATTATATTTGAGAGAATTAGGGTTTTTGTTTTTTTAACAATGTAGTTCATTGTTTTTTTTTCCTGCTGTTTATGATGGAACCACACTGGCATCACTGTGAATAGTGAAGTTAAGTAGTAGCTGATGACAGCAAAAAAAGGGAGAAAAATTGTTATCTGAATGTTAAATTGTTTTGATTATTTAAAAACTCATTGTAATTTGTGAAATGTATTATGTTACATAGTACCTTTGCAGTTTATTTTATGTAGCTGAAAAATTAGAAAAAATAGTATTAATGACAAATACACAATAGTAGTTCGATATTTAATAAACCTTTGAAACGCATTGAAAAAACCTTAGGTTTCAGAGACTTTATACTTAGATATTAGCATTTAAAAAACATTTGAAATTCACTGAAAAAACCATAGGTTTTACAGACGTTATAGTTAGGAATTAGCATTTAAAAAACCTTAGAAATTCACTGAAAAAAACATAGGTTTTACAGACTTTATAGTTAGAATTAGCATTTAAAAAACCTTAGAAATTCACGGAAAAAACCATAGGTTTCAGGGATGTTATAGTTAGTTGGACATTTGACTCATATAAAACCAGAGGAATTTGCCTGTTATGGTTAGTTGAGCTAACTATAACTCGCGCACCTGCAATGCACTGCTGATGATGTCACATATTACATCACTCATGACATGGTCAGTGACATCACTGATGACATCACTGATGACATCTCAAATGACATCACTGATGACATCACTCATGACATCATCCGCGTGACAATCTGATGCACATACTGATGCTCTAATATAAACTTTGATACACCCATTGTAAAATGCTGACTACTATTTTTGAAACCATACACAGAAGAATGCCATATACTACATTGCACTCACTATTTCCTAGGTCTACACACACTTCCAGTCACTTATACATGTAGTTACTCATCAATAGAGGACTATAATATGCACTCATACATCTATACATGCAGTCACACGCTGCCACTCATCCATAGAGTTACTCACACGCCTAGTCAGTAATGTAAAGAATGAATCACATACCCATTTAATCATGTATACTGTTATACACACCAACTTTGTTATGTTTAGACATACCACATCACTTATTTATACAGATACTAACACATATTTACTGTCTTATACAATCACTGATAGAAGCAGACACTTATTTGTATACCCACTCTTGAAATAACTTAGTCTCACGTATACTCATTTATATACTCCAACACTCACATATAGTGGCTTAAATCATATGTAGTTAGTCACTGATATACCACTGAGACATTTATTCACTCACCAACACACCCATAGACACACTATCTCACCCACACAGCCCTTTCCAGATGCACGATTCAATACATACAACCACTGAATCACCCACTCAGACATCTATGCACAGACTCATACACCCACCCACCCACACAGACACTCAGGGACCCATACAGATACTCAGACAATAAATCAATAACCTATATTGACACTCATGTAGGTATTCAGCAACCCATGCAGTTGCTTACACTAGGCCTGGGCAAAAATTCAGTTCGGCTCGCGGGAATTGCGATAATTTGACATTTTTGCGTTCCGCGGAGAGCGCGAAAATGTCAATATTTCCGCAATCCGCATCTTACTGGAAATTTTTTTCTTGCTCGAGCTGTAAAGAAATACATTCTCGCCTGCGCGCAATTGCCTTACCTGAATCCCTGCGTTCGTCGACAAGTTTTCCCGATCCGGTTGCGTTCTCCACGAGATGTTGGATTGTTGGTAGCCATTTGCGCTGTCTCGCGACAGTTCGCGCCTGCATTAACGTCATTCATCGCGCGATCACGTCATTCGTCGTGCTATCATGTCTTTCTTCTCACGATCATGCACCGCGAGAGTATGAGATGATTGAGATTTCGAACACGTCATTCTCCACCGCGAGCGAGAGCGTGAGGACGCGGGCACGTCATATCGAACGCGAAAAAGAGCAAGAGACCCCTAACACGTCATATCCAACGCGACAGGGAGCGAGAGAACGCAATCAAGTCATTTTGGACACACCATCGACATCCGGCGGAAGTAATGTGAAGTTCGAGAACTCGAATATGTAAAATTTTCAATTTGGAGAAGAATATCAGCTCTAGCAGCATGAAACCTTCTGCAAATGATGATTTGGATGAAAACAACTCCTCAGATTGACATTTGGCTGTCCTTTTTTGTGCAAGGAGTGCTTTTTTAAAAAGGTGGGGAGAGGGTGCAAGTGCCACAGAATCTCCAACTTCCTGTTCCTGTCCAGCAGGCTCCTCCCAGTGCTTTGTCCATCTCATGCTCATTCTGCCTTTGGATTGTAAGCTGGAAAGATCACTCTTTTTGTCTGCTGCATCATTGCAATTGGATTTGAGGATTTTTTAATTTGATATTTTACAAGTAAGTCGTTTTTGTGTCTGTTTGATAGGGGGCATTGCAGTTATTGGAACTACAATTTATTTTGGGTAACTATCATTCCTTTTTTTTAAATGTTGTGGGTAGTAGTAGTCAGTAGTAGACCCGAGCTAGTCATGGCCTCATGGGTGTGTGCATGATGAAGCAACTGTTCCTTTGTTTTTTTTTTATGTATTTCATTTTCAAGCATAATTTAGGGCCTGGATGGCATTGCATTGAGTTGGGAAATGTGTTTTTTTGGGGTGGGATTTCTGTTGTTGGGCCTGGCCTTGTGGCTGATGGCCATTTAGAAGCCTAAGCCTGCAAGCTTGTCTGGCCTTGTCTGTCAACAGGCCTGCTTTCATCCAGTAGGATCAGAGCAGGTAGCCACAGCTTTATTAATCAAGTGTTTCTGTGTGGTCTGTTGAATTTAGACATCATTTAGGGCATGGATGGCATTGGATTGAGTTGGGAAGTGTGTTTTTTGGGGATGGGCTTTCTGATGTTGTTGGGCCTGGCCCTGTGGCTGGTGGCCATTTTGAAGCCTAGGCCTGCAAGCTTGTCTGGCCTTGTCTGCCAACAGGCCTGCTTTCATCCAGTAGGATCAGAGCAGGTAGCCACAGCTTTATTAATCAAGTGTTTCTGTGTGGTCTGTTGAATTTAGACATCATTTAGGGCATGGATGGCATTGGATTGAGTTGGGAAGTGTGTTTTTTGGGGTTGGCTTTCTGATGTTGTTGGGCCTGCCCATGTGGCTATTGGCCATTTTGAAGCCTAGGCCTGCAAGCTTCTTGTCTGGCCTTGTTATCTGCCAACAGGCCTGCTTTCATCCAGTAGGCTCAGAGCAGGTAGCCACAGCTGTATTAATCAAGTGTTTCTCTGTGGTCTGTTGAATTTAGACATCATTTAGGGCATGGATGGCATTGGATTGAGTTGGGAAGTGTGTTTTTTTGGGATGGGCTTTCTGATGTTGTTGGGCCTGCCCATGTGGCTGGTGGCCATTTTGAAGCCTAGGCCTGCAAGCTTGTCTGTCCTTGTCTGCCAGCAGGCCTGTTTTCATCCAGTAGGCTCAGAGCAGGTAGCCACAGCTTTATTAATCAAGATAGTCAAAGTAGTGGTCCATGTAGTCAAGATCCTCTTGGAAAACCAATGCTGGAAAATGAAGCAGCGATTGCTATGTATGATGTCAAAATTGCAATGCAACAAGCTCATGAGGAGAATATAACATTGGAAAAGTTAGAGGAACAAGTAAATGTTGAATAGAAAGAAATATATGTGCAAGTGAGAGAACGGATAGAACAAGGCTTGTTGCATGAAAAAAAAGAATGTCTGTGTTCATCTTTTAAACCTCTTCTGATGTACATCAGTGGTCAAGCTGGGACAGGTAAAAGTTTTGTAATTAAAGTTTTGACCAGTTATCTTCAAAAAACTACTGGTTTGCATTTATGTTGTATGGTAACAGCTCCAACTGGATTAGCTGCACACAATGTTAAAGGAGTTACTTTGCATAGATTATTGATGTTACCAGTGGAGCATGATAATAAATAAGAATATCAGAAGTTGTCTGCAGGAGCTTCTTATGAAGTGTCAAGAGTGCTGAAGAAAATGAAACTTTTAATTATTGATGAGGTGAGTGAGCATGGTCTCCAACTTAATGCTTGCTTTTGTAAACTTAAGAATGCAACAGGTATTAAAACAGATTACGACGTTCTCTTTGGGGGAAAACATTTAATTGTATTTGGAGATCTGCTACAACTAACCCCTGTAAAAGGAGGACCAGCATTTAAAACTCTTCTACATGAAGACACTAAGAAATCTTTGGGAAGTATTGGAAATGTGAATCTGTGGTTACATTTTGAATATAAAGAACTCACTCAGAATATGTGAAAAGCAAGAGATAAAGATTATGCAAATATTCTAAAAGATGTAAGAATTGGTGTTCTAAGCAAACATGGTAAACAAGCTTTTCAAAGTTGTCTACTAAAGAACTTGTTTACAAATGAAAACACACCAGCAGAAGTAATGTACAAGAAAATGAAAGAAAAAAAGTCTATAGTTTGCTTAATGCCTACAGTGGAAGAGTGTTATACATTTAATGGAGAGTTTATGAAATTGGAAAATCAAGGAATAGTTCACATTGAAGCTATTGATAAAATAGAGCATCAAGGAACTACAATTGTTCTTTCAGAAAAACTACAGACTAAATTAGATTCTTTGGAAAAGTCTGTATCAAAAACTGCTGGCTTAGAATTTTTTTTAGATGTATGTTTAAACTGTCGGGTAATTTTGAAGCGTAATCTGAATGTAGAAAAAGGTTAAGTGAATGGAGCAATGGGGAAAGTTGTTGATTTTGTGAAATATCAAAATAGAAATGGAATTGAATTTTTGAAAGTTAAATTTGATCAGATTGCAGAGGTAAGACATATTACACGTTCTGCCACACTTTTTTTTCTTTTAAAAGACTTGTATGTTCGTAGAAAACAGTTTCCCTTCTGTTTAGCATATGCAATAACTATTCACAAATCACAAGGTTTAAGTGTAGATAATTGTTTGGTAAATGTTGGAAAAACTGTGTTTAAAGAGGGAATGGTATATGTTGCATTATCTCGAGTTAGAACGTTGTCTGGTTTGTATTTAATTGATTTTTATGAGAACAAGGATAGTGCTGATGTTAATTGTGCAAGAGAATATAGTTTGAGAAGGCTTTATGCTCCCCATTTAGGTGAATATCCTATTTATGAGAAACGTGTTGTGTGTTCAAAACGCAAATATATTGAAGAGTTAACTGTGGTTGAAAAGCAGAAAGAAAATCAACAGAAAAGAAAAGATGTAAAGAAGCAGAAAATACAAACAAGTGATGATGTTGTTGGATACCAATTAGAAAATGCTTCTGGTATCAACTGCTATGGTAATGTCATTCTAAATGTTATATTTTATCTTGAAGATGTTTGTGGTGAAATTATGGAAAGTCAGGAAAAAACTTTATGTTCTGCACTCTACACTTTATTTCAAGAATTGAGAACTGATAGAAGTAAGATTCATTCTGTTTCTGGTATTCGCCAACTGTTGGATACATGTTCTGGAGCTTTAACATTCAGTGCTAATATACAGCGAGATGCACAAGAATTTCTGATGGTTACGCTTGGAGTACTAGAAGATGAAGAAATTCAGATTGAGAGTCTATTTGGACTCAGTTACAAATGGGAACATAAATGTGAAGAGTGTTTATTACCTTCAAGGACTATAGTTGACAGAGAACGATTTTTATATTTAACAATACCTGACTGCAAATCTGTACCATTTTCCAAATTATTAAAAGAAGCTTATCATGAGATGATGTGTTCTCGTTTTAAATCAAGAATGCTATCTGTATTATGCCTACAAAGATATGAAAAATATTTGATTATAATGCTGCAATGCTGTCGACCAAATGGAAGAAAAGTGGAAACCAAAATTAAAATTTTTGTTACTAATCAAGTATCTATTTCTAGAAGAACTTTTGCAACAGTTGGTATTGTTTTCCATGCTGGAAGTACTACTACAAGTGGACATTATACAGTTTATTTAAAGTGTAATAATGGTTGGAGTCACTGTAAGGATACACACTTGGAAATGAAATTGCCTTATGAATTACCCAACTCATATTTAATTTTTCTGAAACAAAGATTTTAGATACACTATTCAGCTTTAATGGGAAGGTGTATAGATCTTTAAGGAATTCATACTGGATGCTTTCAAAGCAACATTTTTAATGCATTATCTAGCGTATTGGGAAAATGTGCAGAGAAACTACGTAAGATCTTTAAGGAATTCATACTGGATGCTTTCAAAGAGAAATGTTTGATAAATTATCTGGTGTATTGGGAAAATTGTGCAGAGAAACTATGTAAGATCTTTAAGGAATTTATACTGGATGCTTTCAAAGCGAAATTTTTGATACATTATGTGGTGTATTGGAAAAATTGTGCAGAGAAAATACGTAAGATCTTTAAGAAATTCATAGTGGATGCTTTCAAAGCAAAATTTTTGATATATTATCTGGAGTATTGGGAAAATGTGCAGAGAAACTACGTAAGATCTTGAAGGAATTCATACTGGATGCTTTCAAAGCGTACTTTTTGATACATTATCTGGCATATTGGGTACATTTGCAGACAATCTATGAAGTAAAGGTAAGCTTTGAACATTTGAAGTACTATTGGATGTGTTATTTGTGTTGATTTTGTATTATATTTGAGAGAATTAGGGTTTTTGTTTTTTTAACAATGTAGTTCATTGTTTTTTTTTTCCTGCTGTTTATGATGGAACCACACTGGCATCACTGTGAATAGTGAAGTTAAGTAGTAGCTGATGACAGCAAAAAAAGGGAGAAAAATTGTTATCTGAATGTTAAATTGTTTTGATTATTTAAAAACTCATTGTAATTTGTGAAATGTATTATGTTACATAGTACCCTTGCAGTTTATTTTATGTAGCTGAAAAATTAGAAAAAATAGTATTAATGACAAATACACAATAGTAGTTCGATATTTAATAAACCTTTGAAACGCATTGAAAAAACCTTAGGTTTCAGAGACGTTATACTTAGATATTAGCATTTAAAAAACATTCGAAATTCACTGAAAAAACCATAGGTTTTACAGACGTTATAGTTAGGAATTAGCATTTAAAAAACCTTAGAAATTCACTGAAAAAAACATAGGTTTTACAGACTTTATAGTTAGAATTAGCATTTAAAAAACCTTAGAAATTCACCGAAAAAACCATAGGTTTCAGGGATGTTATAGTTAGTTGGACATTTGACTCATATAAAACCAGAGGAATTTGCCTGTTATGGTTAGTTGAGCTAACTATAACTCGCGCACCTGCAATGCACTGCTGATGATGTCACATATTACATCACTCATGACATGGTCAGTGACATCACTGATGACATCACTGATGACATCTCAAATGACATCACTGATGACATCACTCATGACATCATCCGCGTGACAATCTGATGCACATACTGATGCTCTAATATAAACTTTGATACACCCATTGTAAAATGCTGACTACTATTTTTGAAACCATACACAGAAGAATGCCATATACTACATTGCACTCACTATTTCCTAGGTCTACACACACTTCCAGTCACTTATACATGTAGTTACTCATCAATAGAGGACTATAATATGCACTCATACATCTATACATGCAGTCACATGCTGCCACTCATCCATAGAGTTACTCACACGCCTAGTCAGTAATGCAAAGAATGAATCACATACCCATTTAATCATGTATACTGTTATACACACCAACTTTGTTATGTTTAGACATACCACATCACTTATTTATACAGATACTAACACATATTTACTGTCTTATACAATCACTGATAGAAGCAGACACTTATTTGCATACCCACTCTTGAAATAACTTAGTCTCACGTATACTCATTTATATACTCCAACACTCACATATAGTGGCTTAAATCATATGTAGTTAGTCACTGATATACCACTGAGACATTTATTCACTCACCAACACACCCATAGACACACTATCTCACCCACACAGCCCTTTCCAGATGCACGATTCAATACATACAACTACTGAATCACCCACTCAGACATCTATGCACAGACTCATACACCCACCCACCCACACAGACACTCAGGTACCCATACAGATACTCAGACAATAAATCAATAACCTATATTGACACTCATGTAGGTATTCAGCAACCCATGCAGTTGCTTACACTAGGCCTGGGCAAAAATTCAGTTCGGCTCGCGGAAATTGCGATAATTTGACATTTTTGCGTTCCGCGGAGAGCGCGAAAATGTCAATATTTCCGCAATCCGCATCTTACTGGAAAATGTTTTCTTGCTCGAGCTGTAAAGAAATACATTCTCGCCTGCGCGCAATTGCCTTACCTGAATCCCTGCGTTCGTCGACAAGTTTTCCCGATCCGGTTGCGTTCTCCACGAGATGTTGGATTGTTGGTAGCCATTTGCGCTGTCTCGCGACAGTTCGCGCCTGCATTAACGTCATTCATCGCGCGATCACGTCATTCGTCGTGCTATCACGCCTTTCTTCTCACGATCATGCACCGCGAGAGTATGAGATGATTGAGATTTCGAACACGTCATTCTCCACTGCGAGCGAGAGCGTGAGGACGCGGGCACGTCATATCGAACGCGAAAAGGAGCAAGAGACCCCTAACACGTCATATCCAACGCGACAGGGAGCGAGAGAACGCAATCAAGTCATTTTGGACACACCATCGACATCCGGCGGAAGTAATGTGAAGTTCGAGAACTCGAATATGTAAAATTTTAAATTTGGAGAAGAATATCAGCTCTAGCAGCATGAAACCTTCTGCAAATGATGATTTGGATGAAAACAACTCCTCAGATTGACATTTGGCTGTCCTTTTTTGTGCAAGGAGTCCTTTTTTAAAAAGGTGGGGAGAGGGTGCAAGTGCCACAGAATCTCCAACTTCCTGTTCCTGTCCAGCAGGCTCCTCCCAGTGCTTTGTCCATCTCCTGCTCATTCTGCCTTTGGATTTTAAGCTGGAAAGATCACTCTTTTTGTCTGCTGCATCATTGCAATTGGATTTGAGGATTTTTTAATTTGATATTTCACAAGTAAGTCGTTTTTGTGTCTGTTTGATAGGGGGCATTGCAGTTATTGCAACTACAATTTATTTTCGGTAACTATCATTCCTTTTTTTTTAAATGTTGTGGGTAGTAGTAGTCAGTAGTAGGCCCGAGCTAGTCATGGCCTCATGGGTGTGTGCATGATGAAGCAACTGTTCCTTTGGTTTTTTTTATGTATTTCATTTTCAAGCATAATTTAGGGCCTGGATGGCATTGCATTGAGTTGGGAAATGTGTTTTTTTGGGGTGGGATTTCTGTTGTTGGGCCTGGCCTTGTGGCTGGTGGTCATTTAGAAGCCTAAGCCTGCAAGCTTGTCTGGCCTTGTCTGTCAACAGGCCTGCTTTCATCCAGTAGGATCAGAGCAGGTAGCCACAGCTTTAGTAATCAAGTGTTTCTGTGTGGTCTGTTGAATTTAGACATCATTTAGGGCATGGATGGCATTGGATTGAGTTGGGAAGTGTGTTTTTTGGGGATGGGCTTTCTGATGTTGTTGGGCCTGGCCCTGTGGCTGGTGGCCATTTTGAAGCCTAGGCCTGCAAGCTTGTCTGGCCTTGTCTGCCAACAGGCCTGCTTTCATCCAGTAGGATCAGAGCAGGTAGCCACAGCTTTATTAATCAAGTGTTTCTGTGTGGTCTGTTGAATTTAGACATCATTTAGGGCATGGATGGCATTGGATTGAGTTGGGAAGTGTGTTTTTTGGGGGTTGGCTTTCTGATGTTGTTGGGCCTGCCCATGTGGCTGGTGGCCATTTTGAAGCCTAGGCCTGCAGGCTTGTTGTCTGGCCTTGTTATCTGCCAACAGGCCTGCTTTCATCCAGTAGGCTCAGAGCAGGTAGCCACAGCTGTATTAATCAAGTGTTTCTCTGTGGTCTGTTGAATTTAGACATCATTTAGGGCATGGATGGCATTGGATTGAGTTGGGAAGTGTGTTTTTTTGGGATGGGCTTTCTGATGTTGTTGGGCCTGCCCATGTGGCTGGTGGCCATTTTGAAGCCTAGGCCTGCAAGCTTGTCTGTCCTTGTCTGCCAGCAGGCCTGTTTTCATCCAGTAGGCTCAGAGCAGGTAGCCACAGCTTTATTAATCAAGTGTTTCTGTGTGGTCTATTGAATTCAGACATCATTTAGGGCATGGATGGCATTGGATTGAGTTGGCAAGTGTGTTTTTTTGGGGTGGGCTTTCTGATGTTGGTTGTCTTAAAGACATGCGTTTGTTGTGTGTGTCTGGTGTGTGTTGGTGTGCAATGCATGCACCCTGCAGACCTTTTTGGGGCCTGTGAATTTTCGTATTTGCATTTTGTTGCATTAAAAAGGCAGAGCAGTGTGCTTTAGCATGCATCCTTTGCCTGGCTTTTATAGGCCTTTTGTCAGCTCCTGGTGTTTCCCAGGCCCCCTGCTTGTTTGTGATTTGTGAGTGTCCATGTGGCTGGTGGCCTTTTTTTGTGTTGGGAGTTATTAGTGGCCTGCTTTTGCCATATAGGCCTGCATGGTTTTCCTATTGGCTTACTGCTTCCTTCCATCCATCCACCCCCTTTGCCAGCAGCAGCTCCATGAATAATGAGATGCTCAAATAATTTAATGGCAAATAGGGTCCACCCCACTTCCATTAAATTTGTATTTTGGTGGTTCTTATTATCTTTCCTATCCTTCCTGAGAGTGTAGTGTGTGTACACAGTAGTATAACATAGCCCTTGTTGACAAAGTCTCAGAAATGGCTAGACTATATCTTTTGTTTGCACTAGTACAGTAGTAAGTAACTGAATCACAACAACAAATGCAACATTTCACTGATGTTATTCTCCTGGCTTATTTTCTTTTAGGTGCACAAAAAGCCAGAGGAGGAGGTGTCATCATCATCACCCGTTGTACTGCCAGCCAGAGAGAAGTCCTGATGCGCATCACGTCCACGTGTGACCAGAACTTGTTGTGCACCTGTGTCCTGTCTGACATCTGAAGAAGACGGCCCCAAAGAAAGGTACCAGGTCCAGTACCAAGAAAGTTGCTGGTGAGAAGAGGGAACAGAAAAAGGAAGTGCCATTAACCACGACTGGTGTGCCGGCCAATGTTTTTTTTGGCACCAAAAAAGTTACGCCTGCAGCAGCGTTGTCCGGGAACCAAGCTGGGAGCAGCACCTCAGCACCAGTGGTCCAACCGCACTAACCTAGACCCAAGCCCTTGAGTGTCGCAGAGGTAGCCAATCTACTAACGAGCTGCGATGTTGAAATGTCATTATCGCACAGTAGTACACAATCAACGTAGGCGGAAACTCAGCAGATAAGTTTGCAGCCGCAACAAGTACAGCAGCAGCCGCAACAAGAACAGCAGCAGCCGCAACAAGAACAGCAGCAGCCACAACAAGAACAGCAGCAGCCGCATCAACAGCCCACCATAGTAGTTGTTGTTCCTGACGTAGGGGCATTTCAGGAAATCGAGCTTCCTGCAGACAAAGTGGAGCAAACCACTGTTTCGGAAGATCTATTGTCTTCCAGACCACCAACAAGGTAAAGGAGGCTTAGTCCATCATTTTCTTCTTCAAGCCCCGCTTCTGATGATCGTGATGCCACTTGGCAGCCACCAGCTCAGTCTGAGAGTGATGCACGCCACAAGACAATGCTTCTGAAAAGGAAGGTCCCAGAAAAAAATTAGAGTTTTGGAGGTAGATGTAGAAGAGGGGGGTGATGTTGATGAAGACGAGCCAGTCATCATGCACATCACTCCCGCACCAAAGGGATTGGAGACCAACATTCTCACCCTATCCAGAAAGGCTGCTACTGAGCAGGATGTAGCACGGATATCACCAACACAGGTTACACCATGACTACCTCCAGCTGCCATATTTTCCAAAGGCCCGTCAGGGACCTACATCCAGCTCAACAATCTCAGTAGGTAGTGGTAGTAAAAGTCACAGTGTAGCTGCACAGAGTCACATTCCAAGCACACCCTCCAGTTCATCTGGTATTGAAAGTGGCACATCCACCAGTGACAGAAAGTTCTCCTCCCCAGTTTGGGACTTCTTTTCTGTTAGCACCAAGGAGGAGAACGTTGCTATATGCTCAATTTGTCGAGAAGGTGTTCGGCGGGGTTCGCTTGGTACAAACTATGGTACTGGAGGCCAAGCAAGTCATCTCAGAATACACCACACAATCGTGTGGGAGAATCACCTACTTCAGCTTAAAGAAAGTGGAAAAACTCAGCCCATTGAAGTTGGTCCGGATGAATCAGGGGACGATATTATTGTGGTGGAAGGTGAAGAAGAGGGAGGCATTTCTAGCCCTGTCCCCAGTAGTGTACTGGTACCGCCCACATCCTCCTCAGTAACATCTGAGTGGCTCCTCAGTAAGAGCCATACTCAGAGTCAGGCTGAGACACCAAGGCGACCGAGTACTGCAATGAGACAAACTGCGTTGTTGAGCCTAAGTGGGTTAATGAAAGCACCACAAAGGAAAGTAATCCAGCCTACCATTGAGAGCATGCTTAGGTTGGAGGGGCAGTTCTAACGCAACCACCCAACGGCACGGTTGTACAATGCGAAGCTGGCTAAAATGTTAGCGCTGGACCTTCTCCCTTTTTCATTTGTGGAAGGGGTGGGTTTCCTTGAATTTGTGTCAGCCATCTGCCCTAAATGGAAGGTTCCCTGCCGGTCCTGTGTCGCAAGAATTGCTGTTCCGGCACTACATCATGATATGCTGGAATTGGTTGGACATGCTTTGCAGCAGAGTGCTGTTCACAATATCCACCTGACAACTGACATGTGGACCAGTTGCCAAGCCACAGATTACATGTGCATCACTGCACACTGGATCTCTTTTGTGGGGGTTAGAGATAAGCTATCTAAACGAGGTGCTGTTGACACAGCTGCGATTTTTAAAGGTACTCGGAAACATGCAACTGTAGCAATGTTCACCATGAAGAAATCTCATACTGCTGTAAACATTTTGCAAGAGTTTTGCAGCAAGGTTTTTGAATGGCTGCACCCAAGAGGGCTTAGTATTGGTTTTGTTGCCACAGACAATGGCAGTAATGTACTTAAGGCCATGGATCTTGGTTCCTATTTCAGGGTTCCGTGTTTGGCGCACTGCATAAACATTATAGTTCAAGACTTTCTGAAACAAGAACCCATAGTCAGCAACTTACTGGCCATCTGCTGAAGAATATGCACTCATTTCAGCCATTCTTTTAAAGCTCGGAAGCAGCTGAGGATCATTCAACGTGAATATAGGATGCCAGTCAAAGCACTCATCCAGGAGGTGGCAACACGTTGGAACCCAACGTATTACATGCTTGATCGTCTGTTTGAGCAGTACAGGCCACTCAATGAATATGTCTGGCAAAGAGGGGATGCTCCTGTGAAAGGCATGACCCTTCAGATGGAGCAATGGGGCCTAGTTAAATGCCTGACTGAGATGCTTCTTCCTTTTGAGGTCTTCACACGTGAAGTCAGCAAGGAGGACTGTACAATGGGCCAAGCTATCCCATTATTGCAAATGCTAGAGTATCAGCTGAAGAAGGAGTCTGAATCATACACAGGTGTAGAGGACAAAAAGGGAGCCTATGACTTGGTGGAGAGCTTAGCCCGTCGCTTAGCTGAAAATACAAGGATAGAAAATAAAATTTTGTCACAAGAACATTACATTTCTGCCACAATTCTGGATCCACGGGCAAAATTTGGATTAAAGACATTCTTTCCTTTTTCAGAGTTTAATGTTGCCCGCTACAAAACTTGGATAGCTGAGGCAGCGAGTAAGTTGGAAAATGAACGGCGGCTAATTAAAAGCCCGCAAGATCAATCCACAAGAAGTACTGCAGCAGGCCATACAGCATCAAGTACAACTTCGGAGGCTGAGGGCAGTGCGCTTGGATCACAACACTCACCATCACTATCGACAACAGCAACAATAACTGGATCATTAGGCCCAGTAGAATCGTCAGACGATTGGTATGTACAGTTAGGCATTAATAAGCACAGTGCTGATGCACAGAGAAAAGAGCCCGAAAGCTTAGCAGCAGCACCCCTGATCATTGAGCGGATGGTCCAGGCCTATCTGGACGACCCAACAGAGGTGTACATTGATCAAAACCCATTGCAGTATTGGTATAGGAAAAGGTCTGAATGGCCACTGCTCAGCAGGCTGGCGATAAGCTATCTGGCTTGCCCTGTCGCAAGTGTCTCTTCCGAACGTGTTTTCAGTCCTGCTGGTTCCATTGTAACAGTGAGAAGGACCAGTCTCTCGCCCAAAAACGTGGAGAGGTTAACAATAATCAAAATGAATCAGCACTTCATACCACCGAATTACACAATACATGAAGCAAGGGAGGAAGATGAGGACAGCGGCTCAGGTGACGGAAGTAGTGTGTCACATGATTACCTACTACTGGCTGAACCCCCAGAGTTTGAGGACGAGCTATACTTCCCTGACAATTAGGCTTGCACTTACTGTCTTCCTCCCTTTTTTTCCCTTTATTTGTGTGTCTGTCGTTCCGGTTACAAACTTGTGAATCACAACAAATCCATTACCACTGTCTTCTACTCTTCTTATTTCAATATACACGTTTCAGGTGTCTGCAATTTGACAGTACAGTCCTCCGAATCCAGCTCCTCTGCTCCATCATACTGAATCTCCAGCGTAAATCCATTGCCCTCATGAATGATGATTGGATGATGGTAAATGGAAGAAAAAATAAAAACTTTCCTAGTCCCACCAAAAGAAGTGGAGCATGAATCAGATGCCTACTATAGCTGTCCTCCTTTCAGAGCCGAGAGAGACTGCCCATTAACTGAAAATGAGATGGAACAGGTAATGATTGATGCCATGCATTGGACGCAGAGTCGCAGACTGAATGATTTTGTTGTTGTTTGTTGTGCATGAAGTTATGTCATTGTGCACTAATCATCTTTATACAGTTCACACTAAACGTAACTCAAGGTAAATTTTCCCCTTCTTGCAAATAAGAAATTTGTACTTCTCCTGCAGCTTGGTGATACATTGCTTTTGATTGAATACAGGAAGGGGACTCAATCTGCGCACTGAGTATGATTGACAACAGCACCGACTATGATGATGATGGCGAAAAAGACGGCCCGTTAACTTAAGATGAGAAGGAACAGGTCATGAAAATTAATGGCATGCATTGGACACCTGATTATGAGCGATTGGTGTTTGTGTTTTTGTTGTTTGTTTGTTGTGCACGAAGTGAAGTCAAAGTGTACTAGTTGTCTTACTGTACACACTAAAGAGTGACTCAAGTCAATAATATTTCTACTCTTGTTGTGTAATAACTAGGGGTGGGCGGAATTTGCGTAATCGCGTTACGCAAATCTCCGCGAAATGGTAAAAAATCTCCGCGAACATGCAGAAATTCCGCGAACAGGCGGAATTGCTTGTTCGAGATACTTTTTTCCTGTTTGCGATCGCTGTTTGCGTGCTCGGGGTGAAATATCTCGCGAACACTCATATTGAGAACGCGAACAAGCAAAAAATTTCGCGAAGTTGCGGAACGCAGATTTTTGGGTAATTTCGCGTTCTCTGCGGAACGCGAAATTACCTAAATTCCGCAAATTCCGCGAGCAGAAAGGAATTTACCGCCCAGGCCTAGTAATAACAAAATTTTACTTCTACTGCAGACCGATCTTCACAGTCAGTCAGTACAAGTATCGGAGATGATTGATGGAATAATAGCAAGTCAGGAGGACGTTTCATGAGTGGCATAAAAGCCTAAAGGTAAACACGTCAACAACAACCACAGCAGACCCAAATGTCTGTGTATAAGTGTAGTTGAGTGAAGCGGTGGGATGACTTCGGTGCATTGATTTACTAACTTAAATTGTAAAATGCTATGTTTGGAATGGATATGTGCTTTGCCTTTGTCCAACTCTTTAAAAAAAAAAGTACTCTAAACGGAGGATGTGCTAAGCAACATGCCATCAGGCCTGTCACTGTGGGCCTGCTCTGTCCTGTTGTTGTTGAAGGTCAATGCTGGAAACAGACTAGAGTAGAGATGATGCATACATGCTGCCTCGGAAAGTGTTCTTGTTGCACTGCACCAACTTGTGCATTTGTTTCAACTTTGTTTCTTAATATCCCCTTTGTTTTTCATCTACAATTACAGGCCGGGCCTTGCCCTATACTTGGGAAAACATTACAATGCACACTTACCTTACCAATAATTCTACATTTGTTTCCAGCTGGGCAGTGGCGAGTGGCGACACCCAAGATTGATGGACGAGAGGACCAAGAGGAATGCCGAGATGCAAATCCAGTCCACATTTTTGACCAGGATAACACAGTAACAGTATCAACTTTCATCTTCTTTTAAATAATTTGATTCATTTTTTTGTCTACAATCTTTACAACAGTGTGTTCTTCTTCTTGTTGTTATTATCATTAGGTTTGCTCTCTGTTTATGATTCAGCCCTACCAATATTTAAAAATTCTATTTGCTATCTGTAAAAGTATTAAGCCCGGAATAACAGAACAAGAAGTGTATGTAATCCGGGTCTCCTTATCAATCATCATCATGCATGCATTCCCTTTTTCTCCTTTGACATATTGATAGGGATATGGTAGTCTTCAAAGATTGTCGTTTGTTTGTCCATGCGTACTGTTTTTCACTGTCAAACCTTTCCCCAAACCCCCTTCCCATCCATTCAACAAACCCTAACCCTCTTCCCCCGGGCTGTGTGACTTATTGTTGAGGTGTGACTAAATTAAATGTACACCAATACTTAATCACACGCTTGCTGGGGTGGATGTGGCAAAAGCAACAGTACTTCAATTTCAAGGCCGGGCGATGATCTTCTTCTGCTTGCCCACCCATGAGCAGTATATTTTAGAGGTGATTTTTATTTAACAAAGGAACATATACCACAGCATTAATTGCCGGCATTGATTGGATTTGTTGAATTTCCTCATACACAGCACTAACTGTTACGCTGTAGGCCTAGCCAAGTGACTCGACACAACTATAGTTTGTAACTCTGTCTAGTAGGCTATTCCCACCACCATTATGTTTTGATGTAAAATATTTTAGCATATTATTGTTGCTCGGTAAGTTCTGTACTGTACTTCATTCTACTACTCCTCGAACAGTCTCTCAAAGGCGACTGACTGTCTCATTTTCTTTTTTTGCAAATGCTGCTGCCCTGCCAGTGTCTACTACTACTACTATACTACCACCACCACCCCAATCATGGTATGTAAGAAAAAGGAAACCATCTTCACCATGCAGCCTTCGCTGTTCCTAAGTTAAACATCAAGCAAAGGTAAGAGAAATTTGGGGGAGGCATAATTAATAATGGACATGTTTTCAATGAATTCACACATCCCTTTGAGTCCAGATAAAGAATGCATAGACTAGAAGAGAGACTGAAAGTACTAGTAGGACAACTCAATCAGTGAGGGGTGTCGTATCTATCTGTTTCTGTCTTATACAGTCAGCCAACTATTTAAATCAAACACTGGCTATGGGCGGACCTGCACCAGCAAGGAAACAGTGTGATGTAAAACAGTAACCCCACCTACAAAACATTAACAACATTGCATGTAACGTAGTAATATAGATTTAATGTACCCTAACAAAAATAAACTATGTAAAAAAAACACAAAAGCTGACCCACCCCCCTCCCTAACCCCAACCAATGTCCGTAAGAAAGTTCAAATGTCCAAAACCCCAACGCCCAATTCCCACCCACCGAAACAAGAATTAAAAAAGGGGCAGAAGACAGGGACTAAGATGTGGGGCGGGATTGCAGGATGACACGCATCTGCTCCTTTAGACGGGCGACGCGGCGCCTGAGAGCGCGGCAGTTGCATCCACAGTGGGGGGGCACCAGAGATGGTATTGCGGCGGTTGGTAGCTGCCAGACGGTGGCGCCGTACCGCTGGACGGCGGTGGCTGGGACCCGGGGCACTGGAGGAGGCTTCAATTGCAGCAGTCTCCTCCTCCTCCTCTGCCAAGACCACCAGCCGCCGATATTCATGCTGGATTGCCTCCAGCTTGCGGTGCCGTGCCTTGGCGGCCAACTCCTTCCGATTAACTTTGGAAGGAGTAGCTGCATATCAAAAAGAAAAAAACAAGACAATTGTAAAATATACTCTTAGAAAAACAGTAAGACAAGTTAATTATACACATAGTGCCATGGTAGCACAGTACATAACATTTATTAAATCTCACCCGTCCTTCTTCCTTCCACCCGTCTTTCACTTTTTAGTTGAACACCAGGTGATCTGATCTGACTTTTAGTCTTCTCCATAAAACTCAGATAGATGAGGCCATTGGTTACTCAATTCTCCTGCCCCTATGCCAATTAAAGGGTGTCTTCACTCTTCAAACGTTCAGAACAACTCTTACTTACTTAGGACATCGGATGGCGGGCGGACTTTGTCTGCCCACCATCCTCACACTAAAAAGGGACAGCCCGCCATAAGGGCGGGGGTAGCGTGGGGACAATTAGGATGCGCCCGCCACAGTGGCGGGCGCATCCCGTATTTTTAACATTGTGGTGGGTGGTGCCGACAGCACCGCCCGCCGCAATTCTAATACATGTTGTGCTTTTCCAAGCACAACGTGACAGGCCCCGTGCGGAGCCTGCCACGTAGTGCTTTGAAAGGCAGGGGGGTACCATAGCATAGGTAGTCTCCATGGGGGCCCGCAACGGGCACCCCAAGCATACTCCGCATGCCTTTCCAAAATGCAGATTATATGGCTGGCGGTGTGTTTAGACACCATCACCATATTGAAACACTTTTCTGGCCAGTCGACATGTCGACTGTGCGGAAAATCGGTGGACGGTTTCTATCCGCCGCAGACCCCCCAGCCATTGTAATATGGCGGGGGGTCTTTTCTACAGGGATGGTGGGAGGTTTGCCCCTGCGGGGTCGGCGGTGACTACCACCGGCCCGGCGGGGGCAATCCGTCTGCATCCTAATGGGGCCCTAAGTCTCAACAGTACAGTATACATACAGTACACCCTTGCAGTGAGTGTAATGTCAACAATAGTTAAGGATTATGAATCTAACTTACCACCGCCTGCCACTGGTGCTGGCACTCCCCCTACCGCTCCATCAGTATCGTCGGCAACTGCCGCATCCTCTCCCTCAGCGTCGCCTTCGCTGGCCCCGGCAATGGTGGTCGTGGTCGGTAGTGCGCCTAGAAAACATTACACATTTTTTAGGCATCATATACACCTCCCCCTATTGGTCAGTAGCAAGATTGAAAAATTAGTTAATAGTATATAACATACATCACTAGTACAAATCAGGTAGTAGTAGAGTAGACACTAGTAGTTATATATGGTCCCCCCTAGGGTCATTATAGCCTTTGCTTAGTTAGCCCGAGCCATGCAACCATTTTACCTTTGTGTCTTTTTTTTGCACATGTGACGTTACCTTGCAGCTTGTTGTACAAGACAACTTTGAGCCCATATGACCTCACACTGCTACTGTCTACGCGTTGCGTACAAGCAGTCAACCAAAACATTAACAAGCCACTTTTTTATGAAGTACTGGTGTACTGTTAGTCCATATTGCTTATCCATAAATGCTACACTTTTTGGCACGGCTGAGAAATGCTTGCAATATACTAACGCGCGCCATTTCATTTTTCGCATTACAGACGGAAGATTCCCTTCTACGAACCAGAGCTTTGCAGAGCTTATGATGCAACAACTACCAGTACTAGGGTCTTCTAAGGTGAGGGGTCCCTTCACTCAGAGATCTTCATTTATAAATGTATATAAACTAAATTCCATGGGGATGGTGGTGCTTCCACCACTGTTTAGTTATCATGATGTAATTCCCAACTGTAAGTAAGTGTAACAATGTTTATTGTTTAATGGTATTGATTTTCCTGTTGGTGCTGCATTATAATAGAACAACGTACAGAGCTTGTCAATTCAAAATAAACATTTTGAACTTACATAGACTTGGTGGTATTTGGTGTGGACTTACACAAGTGAGCACATTAAAGGAAGGGTGTGCATGTTATGTTATGTTATTAAAATTTCTAGAGCGCTCTGCTACCCTGGGGTGTCCTGGCGCTGTGCACTACCTACCTGAGTGAAAGCTGAGAGACTTGAGGCTAGGAGTAGCCTAGACAAATAACCAAGATTTTAATCCCTTCCTAAAGGGGAGAAGTTCAGTGGAATTCCTGAGATGAAAAGGAAGATTATTCCAAGCCATAATGGCACAGTGATAAAAACTTCCCCCACAGCAGCTTACTTTCTTAAAGTGGGGGAGAAGAACAAGTCTTAAGTGCATAGAACGCAACACCCTCCCCGGCACATACCACTGAATGGAGTGTCTCAAGAAGTCAGGGCCCATGCAATTGAGGGCTTTAAAGACAATGCACATGGCTTTAAACTGAATGCGAGATGTAACAGGTAGCCAATGAAGCGATCTGAGGCCCGCCCTTACTGATGAGAACCTAGGTATCCCCGTGAGCAATCTGGCTGCCGCATTCTGTACAATCTGGAGTCTGGACAGATGTTTCTTATGAATACTAATGTAAAGACAGTTAAAATAGTCCAGCCCCGATAGAATAAGTGCAGTAACGGCTGTTTTCAGGCAGTCTTCTGGGAGGAGGAACTTAACTTTACGAAGTATTTTAAGCATAAGAAAACAGGATGAAACAACCCTGCTGACCTGAGTGTTAAAAGACAGTCTTGAGTCTATAATCACTCCAAGATTTTTTGCATTTGCCACTGGGGCAGGAGGCTCTCCCATTGTAGTCGGCCACCAATCAGGTGTCCAAAGATTGGCGGTATTCCCAAAGAGGATAACCTCAGTTTTGTCTGCATTGAGCTTAAGACAATTTGAGGCCATCCAGGCAGCAATTGCTTGCATGCAGTTGTGACACATCAAGGCAGTTTCGGCTTCTGACCCCTTTTTAACTGACAACACAATTTGTGTGTCGTCAGCGTAAGAAGACAAGTCACACTACCTACAGTAAAGTGTAAAACAGAATTAGATAAATAAAGGTTGAAATCGAGAAAACCTCAATTGGTTCCAATCCTCCAAATCACAGGGTGCAAACATCACCCATCTTGATCAGGGATTACACCTCACCTACCCTGGAACCTGTCTCAGGCGTATGAGGCCTCGCTCTGTCCGTCGTTGCCTCAGGTCTCGTCTGAATCAGGGAGGGAGATTCAGACGAGACCTGAGGCAACGACGGACAGAGCGGGGCCTCATACTCCTCAGACAGGTTCTAGGGTAGGTGAGGTATAATCCCTGATCAAGATGGGTGATGTTTGCACCCTGTGATTTGGAGGATTGGAACCAATTGAGGTTTTCTCGATTTCAACCTTTATTTATCTAATTCTGTTTTACACTTTACTGTAGGTAGTGTGAACGTTGGTTGCAGTAGCACTGATTTGACATACACAGGTCCTGAAGAAAGCCGTGGGGAATATACCCGGATGGCTGAAACATGTTGACCTACAAATAGCAGTCATTAGGTAGCACTGCTATAGTTTTTTTGCACTGATTTTAATAGGTGTGAGGAGTTGGTGTAATTCATCGAAGTTTTTCTCCGCACAACCCTTTTTAGATCTCATTCACATTTTTGCACTGCACCACATAGGATCATCCATCATGGACACAATTATCTCTCTTTCTTTCACGTGAGGTCCAACTCCACCAGTTATTCTGAGCAATAGAGCTTGCCAGTGAGGTAGTCTCTATGATCAAGAGACAGACCTCTCATATTGGGTGGATGACCAAATGATAAAAATGATCAAGAGAGCAAGATTGATAAGAATCCATGCTCTGTTCCGAGAGTAAGATTGATGGGAATCCATGCTCTGCTCTTAGATTCTATGTGTTGATTTCGTATACATATATATTTGTTTTTCTGTGCTTCCTTTCATTAGACCCCCAGTTCTCTTTTTGTGTTTGATTGACATATATGTTAAACAGTGTCAGGCTAAGCGAGGACCCCTGGGGAACTCCACACGGAAGCAAGAAGGGTTTAGAGCTATCTCTACCACTGTTTGTGTTCTATTGGCTAAGAACGATTTCAGGAGAGCCCAAGCCTTGCCTCTGACCCCGACCACTGATAGACGGTCCATCAATACTTTGTGATGAACCGTATCAAATGCAGCCGAGAGGTCCAACATGATCAATATAGCAGAGCCACCTTGGTCTAGAGCCTCCCTAATCTCGTCTGTAGATTTTATAAGTGCAAGTTCGGTGCTGTGTTCAGCACGAAATCCAAACTGCGTGGTATCTAAGGAGGAGTTAGACTGCAGAAAGAGACTAAGTTGACCATTCATGGCTCTTTCCAACATCTTACCCGGAAAAGGGAGACGAGAGATGGGCCTGTAATTGCTTGGAAGTTTAGGATCTAAATTGGGTTTTTTGAGCAATGGAAGAATGGAGGCCATTTTCCAAGGAGCTGGAAAATGACCGGACTTAAAGATGGTATGAAACAATGGAGTGAGGGTTTCCCCAATGATGTCTGAAACCGATTTTAATACTGAAGCTGGACACGGGTCTAACGGGGAACCTGAACGAATATCAGAAAGAAGCTTGATAACGCTAGGCTGATCTAAAGATATAAAATTATCAAATACAGAAGAGGGGCAAGTGGACTCTGGGCCCTCTGTTAACACTGACTCATTAGTTGCCTTAGGCGTAAAAGTAAAAGAAGAAAAAATATTTTCGACCTTTTGCAGGAAGAAAGCAGCCAGTGATTCGCAAAGTTTTGTGTTACTTTCAGTCTGGGGCTTAGTGGCAGAGGTTAACAGATTAATGGTTTTGAATAGCTCTTTAGAGGAAGAGCCAGCTTTTCTGATTTGTTCACCGAAAAAGGTCTTTTTTGTTTCAGTGAGCAGTTTTTTATAACTAGCCAGGCCTCTCTTATAAGCTTCCCTATCGGTGTGACTATATTTGCTCCTCCATAATGTTTCCAATTTTTTACATGTTAGTTTTTGATTTTTTAAGGTCTCAGAATACCAAGGGGCAGTTGGCAGTGTCCGCTTAATGATGGACCGTTTATCCGGCACTAATATTTTACAAGCTTGGTCTACCCAATCAGTCTATTTATCCATGGCTTCATTTACCTCATAGAGCTTTGTAGAAGATTACGTAGTGCACTTCCAGCACCCAGTGATTATGGTTGCTCCTGCCGGAGGTTTGGGATAATTGCGTGGGATTAATTTAAGTTAAAACAGCATTCTGGTTGGTCCAAGTAAGGGGGATGACACTACTATAACTAGTCGGGCAGGGGATTGTGGTGGGTTCTGAATTTCTGATTGGGGTGTGTGAGGAAGGTCCAACCTACCATCACCAACATCCTATGTTCTTGTGCAAAGTACTGTATGTGCAAAATCCCTACAACAGTAGTAGTATGTCCTATCATATCAAAATAGTAATAAATCTGGTTGGGCATTTGTTGGTGTGAATTGTCAAAGCCTCAAGATTAACAAAGACTCAAGATCAATAAGACTAGAAGTAGTACAAGAGGACGAACCAAAGGACTGGACTCAATGGCTAGAGCTACTGGTGAATCTGAGTTTTATTTACAACCATTCAAATAAAGAGTGGCCAACTGGGCAAGCTTAGCTACTACAGTACAGACAGACTGATAGTAGTAGTAGTACAGAGAGTCATCATAGCAGAGGCAGGGATAACAAGATTTTCGAAACAGTACAGATCGAAGGATAATTGTTGGTAAAAAATAGCATTGGGAAACTGAAACAATAGTTAGGGAAAAATATGGTGCAGTAAAAGTTATGGAATAAGAATTATTATTAAAAACAAGAAGACTTACTAGGGCCAGGAGAGGAGCCCTCGTTGGTGTCCTCCTGGTGGTGTTGTTCTCCCGCCGACTGTGTCCCACTCCCTGTCTGCCTGCCCCTGGGTGCTGAACAGGAAAGATATAAGAAAGAGACAAACAATGATGGATGGTGTCAAACAAATAATATATTTTAAACGAACGGTCAATAAACACTTATGTAAACAACAATTGCAATAACTAAATTGACCGATCTCATCTGGTCAACAAGTAGTATCGGGGGATTTGTAGATCGACTACTTACTATTTATCAACAGTAATCCAGTCTTCCATTCTGATTCCAGAATACTAACTAAGCCTAAGTACGATGTACCACCCGACCTAGCCCACCTATTCCAGGCGTGCCAATTGTACATTAAGTATGCATTTCCACTTCTTTTAGTCATCAACAATGCATATGGTCAAATGGAGGACACATGACTAAATTTTTTGTATACACCAAATTTTGGGTTGATTGATTGATGCTGATGTTCTGCTAGTGCTAAGCCTATTACCACAACTCATTGAACAAACTAGAAAAGGTTCTAATAAAGACTGGCGTACTAGCAGCACGTGACGTAACTGAGGGGGCATCACGCATACCACTACAAAATTACAAACTCATACAAAGTAACTAAACCTAAGTATCAATCTGCCCCTATCTCTTAGTGACAGGACAAAGTAAGGACTAGAGTCACTATAGCATTACTTAACTTAATTTCTCTAAAATTAACTCTTGCATATTCACGCTAAGCAAGCTCAAACGCAAAGTTACAAACAAGTATGATTAGTAGTAGCGCAGAGGAGCACCTGTGTCATAACAATCACAGAATACTTTTAAACGTAATTAAGCTGGAATATAAGCAGCAACATTCTAGCTGGTTGGAAGAAAAAAAGATATTCGCAATATATAACACAGAGCAGAAGAACAGACACAAAATAGTAATAATTAAAAAGTTACTCACCAAGACCCGGCACCTCCACTCCTAGCAGGTGCAGCAGGTCCTGCTCACGGTCCAGGATGTCGGACCACCGGTGCGTCAACCGTGCCTGGGTGCGCCGGACCCCAGAGCAGCCCAATACTGCCCGGCGCACCTTCCCCCACCATCCCCCACCACTGTCGACACTTCCGGAGCCCATACCCGGACCCAGGCCTGCCACCTGCTGCCAGGGTTGAGGGGAGGTGGCGCTGCACAAAGAAGATGAGTGCAGCCAACTCCACCTCCCCAAATAAGGCCCGTGCCTGCACCCCTTGTGGGCGCTGCCTTCCAGGCTGCGGCAAGCCCTACCCTTTGAAATGGTTCTGGGGAGAGAGAGACGGGGCGGGAAAGAAAAGGTAATAAAATTTAAAAAGGAAGTAAAGGAAATAAATAGCAGGCAATAGAAAAAGAGTGAAAAGGTAGCTAAAAAACACAAAAAAAGTAGACAAAAACCAAAAATATAGAAGCAGGAAAATAGTTAGAGAGATAATAAATAAAAAAGATCAAAAAAAGTGGCTTGAAACAAAGGATTGGAAAGATACAGGGAGGATTGAAAATCAGGCCCCAGAACCATGCAATAGAGTAAAAAACAAGATGGCCGCACCCATTGTGACCACGTGCGCAAGTTTGCGTGATATTTTCTCCCCGAGCAAGCAAAAAGCGGCGCGAACAAGTGAAAGCGCTCTCGAACAGGAAATAAGTACCGTGAACGGGCGCGAGCATGCATTGCGTGACCCGGAACAGGAAGTAAGCATCGTGGGTGGGCGGGACAAGTGAAAACAAGATGGCCGCGTCCGTGAGCAACCGCATGGGTAAGTTGGCGAGCCGCGATCATGCAGAAAATACTGCGAATGGGCGGGAAAAAGAACTTCTGCGTCTTCGCGATATTTCCGCTTGTTTGCGGAGATTTTTAACATTTTCACGATAGTTTGTGAAAGTGAATTTCGCAAATTCCACCCACCCCTAGCTTACACACCAATGGATAGACTAATACAGACTTTTACACAGTTTAGTCACTAACCCATGCATTCAGTAAAACACGTTCAATCATTCACTTCTACAGTCAGTCACACACATATGAAATAATTCCTTTAGGTACTTGTAAATGCATTCATTCTTCAATACACCTTGGCATATATATATAAAACATATTTATATTTTATAGAAACACACATTCACTGGATGATGTCATGAGTGATGTCATGAGTGATGTCATTTGAGATGTCATCAGTGATGTCATCAGTGATGTCACTGACCATGTCATGAGTGATGTAATATGTGACATCATCAGCAGTGCATTGCGGGTGCGCAAGATAAAGTTAGCTCAACTAACTATAACAGGCAAATTTCTCTGGTTTTATATGTGTCAAATGTCCAACTAACTATAACGTCCCTGAAACCTATGGTTTTTTCAGTGAATTTCTAAGGTTTTTTAAATGCTAATTCCTAACTATAACGTCTGTAAAACCTATGGTTTTTTCTAGGGGTGGGCAGAATTTGCGAAATTGCGTTACGCAAATCTCCGCGAAACGGTAAAAAATCTCCGCGAACACGCAGAAATTCCGCAAACACGCGGAATTGCTTGTTCGCGATGCTTTTTTCCTGTTCACAATTGCTGTTTGCGTGCTCGGGGAGAAATATCTCGCAAACACGCATTTTGAGAACGCGAACAAGCAAAAATTTCGCGAAATCGCGGAAAGCAGACTTTAGAGCAATTTCGCGCTCTCCGCGGAACGCGAAATTACGCAAATTCCGCAAATTCCGCGAGCGGAACGGAATATACCGCCCAGGCCTAGTTTTTTCAGTGAATATTTATATGTATTAGGAGCACTCATGACTGGAACTACCAACGGCGCATGCAAAGTATGTTTTCTATGTTTATCAGTGATTGCCAGGCAGTACATCCTCCACTTGCACTTTAAAATCATTCCACTTCCTCATCCGTGTCATGTGATCAAGGCCCCACGTGGGCTGAAACGCGTCATGGCGGTGGTGGTGCCGAGTACTAAATAAACAATATTGCACCATCCATTGGGTTCGCTTCGTCTATTTTGCAGTGCGTGACTGTACCTGAAGGACGATTAAACCACATATATATACATATATATATATATATATATATATATATATATATATATATATATATATATATCACTTTCCACTTCCTCAGTCCTCCGGGACACAATTGCGGCGGTGCACAAAACAGGGTCCGAGGAAATCCTGTTGTCATAAAACGTCTCACCAAGTGTATCTCGTACACAGAGGCACTCCTCCCCAGGAAACAACACAGCAAATCCGAAGTTCCTTTACAAGATTTTTAATGTGCTTCAAGCCAAGAATATACCCAACGCGTTTCGACGAACATATCGTCTTGGTCACGGGTAAATATCTGTTCAATCTCCACAGTTAAATACAATTACATGAAAAGAAAGGACAACGGCACTTTGCACACGTTTGGCATTCATTAACATAAAAAGAGGACTGATATTCATATTCGTGCCTGTTCCGAATTTTGGCGGCCATCTTTAAATGGTAATTTACTTGTGATTATGCCGACTACATTCTCAATAAAGTTGTATAATACAATAACTAAGGCGTTAGCGACCATCTTTAAACAATAGCATACTAATAGTGCTGAATTTAGTGATTCCATCTTCATAACGTTGTATCTTTCGAGCATACCCATTACGAGAACAAAAATTAGCGAAAACAATTATAAATTCATATTGCTGCAAACATATTAGTATGGGCAGTTAATCAATAACAAATAATAAATTAATCCTATATTCTCCTTTATATGTGTCAATCACACATTATAATTCATTCAACTTAGTTCTCAGGTTGCATTTCAATCATGTTATAGGTCTAAAGTCAGAAGGCACACTTCATCATCATCGTATTATCCCAAGTGGGTAAGTATTCCCAGACTTAAATTAAATGAATAAGGGATATTATATCCAAGTGGATAGCCTGAACTAGTATCTGAAACAAAATATCGCTCTAATAATCTTTTTCTATTGTACGTAATCTAATCTTACTACTTCTCAATACACTAACATCAGTTTTGCAACTTAAGTATTCAAATATTCAAATATTCAAATATTGTGTCTTACAACAAAATTAAGCCCAAGTGGGCACGCGTTATTCTAACTCTTGCGATTATATTTCAATTGATACTTTCAATCTTGATTGTTGTCTCTTTCATCCTTTACTCTACTTCTGGGATCACCTAATAACAAAACAAAATTCGGTCAGACTAGTCCTCTTAAAATTCTAGCGCCAATATTGTCCAACTGAAAGGATTAATACAGATTCAACGTAGAGCAGTTCAGAGCTAAATTACTATCAGTTTAACAAGAGATAATATCTAAGGTTAAGAACCTATGCCAAGAGAATAGAAATGGAAATCCGAACATTTCAATTATGCAGCAAAGTCTTACAAAACCATTGAGGTCACAGGAAAAATGACAATCATAACAGTTAGAACTTGCAGTTTCCTAAGTAAAATCTAATAGAATCTTCTAGAATCAGTCGCCTAGGTGCCAGGATAATTCTTCCTCTGAATTTAAACCTGCCGGAATCTTGGTATCGAGTTCCATAATGTACCTAGACTCAAGTTGACGTAATTTGCGAATTCTATCGCCCCCCCTTATGGAGGGCAAAATTCGGTCTATAACAAAAAACTTTAAAAGGTTACGATTACTTTTATGGAACTCCTCAAAATGCCTGGCAATGGGGGACAATTTATCCTTATTTTGAATTGCCCGCATATGCTCCAAGATGCGTTTCTTAGCAGCAAACATGGTGCTGCCCACATACTTCTTGGGGCAAGGGCATACCAACACATAGACACAATAATCTGACAAGCATGTTAAATGTTTCTCGATGCGTCTGTTGCTGTCCGAAACTGGAAAGTACACTGTTTTAACATTGGTACTGGATTTACAAGCCTTGCATGACATGCATGTAAAAAACCCTTGGACATCCAAATAAGATCCTCTTTTGCCGGGTACCTCATTACTGCATAGTTTATCCTTTAAAGAGTTAGCTTTTCTATAGGTGACAACTGCGGCATCTCCTATAATGTCCTCCAATGTGGGTTCTGTTTTTAAAATCCCCCAATGTCTATTTAGACAGCTTCTTACCTCATGGGAACTAGAATTAAAGGTCGAAATGAATCTCACAGTTTGAACATCATTCGTCTGAACTTTGGTCTTTGTTAATAGTTCAGATTGTGTGAAATGGTTTGCCTTCGAGAGTGCATCTAAAATCACATTTAATTTATAGCCTCTTTCGACAAATCTTTTAGTCATGCACTCACTTTCGTTTTTGAAATCCGCATCCGTGCTGCAATTTCTCCGAGCCCGGAGAAATTCCCCATACGGAATACTGCGAATTAAATTTTTGGGATGGTTACTTTCTGCGTGTAGTAAGGTGTTACCTGCAGTACTCTTACGATACAGGCGAGAACATAGCTTATTATTAACAGCCTCAATTTCTAAATCCAAAAATTGGATTTTCTGACTATTGATTGTTCCTTCCAGTTTCAAATTCTTAGTATTCTTGTTTAGACTGGAAATAAAGCTTTCCGCTAGTTCTTGTGAGCCATCCCAGATGATGAATAAATCATCAATATACCGCAGCCATATTTTCACATGGCTGCGGTATAGCTCATTTGTTCTGGACACCTGCTGCTCCCAGTAGCCCATAAAAAGATTAGCAAAACTGGGAGCAAAGCAGGTGCCCATGGCTGTCCCTTGTCTTTGTCTGTAAAATTTATCATTAAAGATAAAAAAATTATTCTCCAGACAAAATTTCATCATTTTTAATACCATCTCAGTATGTTCCAAAAATGAGACCGATCTAGTGTTCAAGAATTGTTTGCAGGCCTCTATTCCATCAGTATGTAGGATAGAGGTATATAGACTGCACACGTCCAACGAAATTAGCAAGAAGCTGTCCTCCCATCTAACCTCTTTGATTTTGTTTAGGAAGTCTTTGCTGTCTTGTAAGTATGATGGCATAGTCTGAACATATGGCCGTAAAAAGAAATCAATATATTTAGAAGTATTCTCTGTTAGACACCCTATCGAGGAGACAATAGGTCTCCCTGGAGGTGAAACGGGATTTTTGTGTAGTTTAGGTAATAAATAAAGAATGGGTATTTTTGGATTACGGTTCAAAAGAAAAGAGTACTCATCCCATTCTAAAATTCCCTTCGTATGCCATTCTTTAAGCATAATGTGAAATGAGACATTGGATTCCTCTATGGCACTGATTGGTATTTGTTCATAGCACACTTGATTATTCACTTGACTCAACCCTTCTTGTAGATAGTCATACACATTTAAAATAACAACGTTTCCACCTTTGTCTGACTGGCGTATCACAATATTTCTATCTGATTGTAGGGATTTAATTGCTAGTCTCTGATCCTTAGTCAGATTGTCCCCCAGCCATTTCTTTTTCTTTGCCAAATTTTTGAGGTCATTGATCACCAGGGTTTCAAAGATATCAATGCCACACGGTGGAAGCGTTGGATTAAACACAGATTTTGGTTTGAAATGATTCGGACAATTCAAGTCCGTTTTGTAGCCCAATATTTGTGCGTTAATTGCTCCTATTTCAACATTCTCATCATCTAATTCCTTCAGAGCAATTAAAGTGTTGACTTCATTGATAGTTTCAATAACCGGCAAACATGTGGGATGAGTGCTGTGAGTTATAACATTTTTAACTTTCAATTTGTGCCATTTATGCAAACGTAATTTGCGAGTGAAGTAAAACAAATCAATTCTCTCTTGGGAATAGGAAAAGTTAGAGGAAGGGCAAAAAGAAAGGCCATATTGTAAGACCTCCAACTCAGCAGTATTCAATGATCGTAGGGAAAGATTTACCACATTTCTGCAGTCATTCATTTTCCTCTTCGTTTTTGCCCCCGTGTTTCCACTCCCATTGGGGTTGTCGTTGCTTTGCCGCCATCCGCCCCTCCTGGTTTGCTTGTGGATGGCGAGTTTTTGCCTCTTCCTCTGCCGCGTCCTGTGAAGCCTCGTCCTCGTCCCCTTCCTCGGCCTCGATCGATTTGCCAATTTTGTTGATTTGACGTTAAATTCATCAGACGAAACTCTTCCCAAAAATTTGCTGATTTACTCGGAATCAACGTTGGTTGTGGGGTGCCTTCATCCGACACGTCACTTTCCACCACATCGCTTTCAATTTCACCTCCTGTTGGAATAGTGTCTATACTACCTTGAAGTCCTTTGCGATTCATATGATCATACTTGTGACTAAATGTAAATATTCTGCCTGCTTGATAATCAATCTTGTCTCGCAAGAATTTCCTTTCTTTCTTGGCAATGATCTCTTCCTCATATTTCTCTGTTCTTTTATTGATTTCCTCCAACTTGGTGGTGAAGTTCTCAGTCGTATCCTCTTTTTGTATTTCTTCTTTCAATTCTGAAATTATTTTGAGCAGCGAAGCTCTCTCCTTCCAAGCATACTTAATCAAAATAGAAAGCATGCGATTAGAACAGTCCATCAGGTTTTCTGCCCATTCCTCCGCTAATTCAGAATCTGGATCTTCATATGATGGTGCAATCAAAATTCGAAGTCCTCTTGGGACTCTTTTCTCTTCTTGGTACTTTTCCAACGTGATTGCCTCCCACCATTTTGAGATTTCTTTTCTTATTAATTTCTCCAATTTTTGATATTTATGCTGTAAGGACAGGGGTGCTGCTGCCTGTTCGCCAGTTTGTGATTGTATGGTCGTTTTGACGAACATGGTTTTTGCTCTGAGTCTCCTCCTTGAATCTGTATCTTGATCCATTATTTTCGTTATTGGCTTGCCACAATGTAGCAAATAGCTTAACTCTGTTCTTCCGTTGCCACTTTGCGAAAGCACTCTTCACATTATATGAATTCTCTTCGGAAGGACTACCAGCCGGTAGTCCGATGCTGTTGAATGGGAAGCCCCGCTATACTCGATGTATCATATATACAGAGATGGAGCAGGGAACGCAGCGGTACCTTTAACCTGGAGACACTATTCAACGAATATTTGAAACAGATAAAATTTAGCCAGGGGAAAAGCCGAATTCCAATAACCTCACAATCGAAGATATAATTCACTTACTGGGGGCTTGGTGTGTTACCAAGTTCATGACACCTCCGATGGTTCAGCAGGTCCTGCCCCAGTAGTACACGAAATTCGTCGTGTCCAGTTCACAAAATAACGGTATTCACCCAGCTGTCCGTTTCAAATTCTCCAAGTACCGCGGTCAACCGGAAATCAAATTTTGATCACTTTCCACTTCCTCAGTCCTCCGGGACACAATTGCGGCGGTGCACAAAACAGGGTCCGAGGAAATCCTGTTGTCATAAAACGTCTCACCAAGTGTATCTCGTACACAGAGGCACTCCTCCCCAGGAAACAACACAGCGTTGGGTATATTCTTGGCTTGAAGCACATTAAAAATCTTGTAAAGGAACTTCGGATTTGCTGTGTTGTTTCCTGGGGAGGAGTGCCTCTGTGTACGAGATACACTTGGTGAGACGTTTTATGACAACAGGATTTCCTCGGACCCTGTTTTGTGCACCGCCGCAATTGTGTCCCGGAGGACTGAGGAAGTGGAAAGTGATCAAAATTTGATTTCCGGTTGACCGCGGTACTTGGAGAATTTGAAACGGACAGCTGGGTGAATACCGTTATTTTGTGAACTGGACACGACGAATTTCGTGTACTACTGGGGCAGGACCTGCTGAACCATCGGAGGTGTCATGAACTTGGTAACACACCAAGCCCCCAGTAAGTGAATTATATCTTCGATTGTGAGGTTATTGGAATTCGGCTTTTCCCCTGGCTAAATTTTATCTGTTTCAAATATTCGTTGAATAGTGTCTCCAGGTTAAAGGTACCGCTGCGTTCCCTGCTCCATCTCTGTATATATGATACATCGAGTATAGCGGGGCTTCCCATTCAACAGCATCGGACTACCGGCTGGTAGTCCTTCCGAAGAGAATTCATATAATGTGAAGAGTGCTTTCGCAAAGTGGCAACGGAAGAACAGAGTTAAGCTATTTGCTACATTGTGGCAAGCCAATAACGAAAATAATGGATCAAGATACAGATTCAAGGAGGAGACTCAGAGCAAAAACCATGTTCGTCAAAACGACCATACAATCACAAACTGGCGAACAGGCAGCAGCACCCCTGTCCTTACAGCATAAATATCAAAAATTGGAGAAATTAATAAGAAAAGAAATCTCAAAATGGTGGGAGGCAATCACGTTGGAAAAGTACCAAGAAGAGAAAAGAGTCCCAAGAGGACTTCGAATTTTGATTGCACCATCATATGAAGATCCAGATTCTGAATTAGCGGAGGAATGGGCAGAAAACCTGATGGACTGTTCTAATCGCATGCTTTCTATTTTGATTAAGTATGCTTGGAAGGAGAGAGCTTCGCTGCTCAAAATAATTTCAGAATTGAAAGAAGAAATACAAAAAGAGGATACGACTGAGAACTTCACCACCAAGTTGGAGGAAATCAATAAAAGAACAGAGAAATATGAGGAAGAGATCATTGCCAAGAAAGAAAGGAAATTCTTGCGAGACAAGATTGATTATCAAGCAGGCAGAATATTTACATTTAGTCACAAGTATGATCATATGAATCGCAAAGGACTTCAAGGTAGTATAGACACTATTCCAACAGGAGGTGAAATTGAAAGCGATGTGGTGGAAAGTGACGTGTCGGATGAAGGCACCCCACAACCAACGTTGATTCCGAGTAAATCAGCAAATTTTTGGGAAGAGTTTCGTCTGATGAATTTAACGTCAAATCAACAAAATTGGCAAATCGATCGAGGCCGAGGAAGGGGACGAGGACGAGGCTTCACAGGACGCGGCAGAGGAAGAGGCAAAAACTCGCCATCCACAAGCAAACCAGGAGGGGCGGATGGCGGCAAAGCAACGACAACCCCAATGGGAGTGGAAACACGGGGGCAAAAACGAAGAGGAAAATGAATGACTGCAGAAATGTGGTAAATCTTTCCCTACGATCATTGAATACTGCTGAGTTGGAGGTCTTACAATATGGCCTTTCTTTTTGCCCTTCCTCTAACTTTTCCTATTCCCAAGAGAGAATTGATTTGTTTTACTTCACTCGCAAATTACGTTTGCATAAAGGGCACAAATTGAAAGTTAAAAATGTTATAACTCACAGCACTCATCCCACATGTTTGCCGGTTATTGAAACTATCAATGAAGTCAACACTTTAATTGCTCTGAAGGAATTAGATGATGAGAATGTTGAAATAGGAGCAATTAACGCACAAATATTGGGCTACAAAACGGACTTGAATTGTCCGAATCATTTCAAACCAAAATCTGTGTTTAATCCAACGCTTCCACCGTGTGGCATTGATATCTTTGAAACCCTGGTGATCAATGACCTCAAAAATTTGGCAAAGAAAAAGAAATGGCTGGGGGACAATCTGACTAAGGATCAGAGACTAGCAATTAAATCCCTACAATCAGATAGAAATATTGTGATACGCCAGTCAGACAAAGGTGGAAACGTTGTTATTTTAAATGTGTATGACTATCTACAAGAAGGGTTGAGTCAAGTGAATAATCAAGTGTGCTATGAACAAATACCAATCAGTGCCATAGAGGAATCCAATGTCTCATTTCACATTATGCTTAAAGAATGGCATACGAAGGGAATTTTAGAATGGGATGAGTACTCTTTTCTTTTGAACCGTAATCCAAAAATACCCATTCTTTATTTATTACCTAAACTACACAAAAATCCCGTTTCACCTCCAGGGAGACCTATTGTCTCCTCGATAGGGTGTCTAACAGAGAATACTTCTAAATATATTGATTTCTTTTTACGGCCATATGTTCAGACTATGCCATCATACTTACAAGACAGCAAAGACTTCCTAAACAAAATCAAAGAGGTTAGATGGGAGGACAGCTTCTTGCTAATTTCGTTGGACGTGTGCAGTCTATATACCTCTATCCTACATACTGATGGAATAGAGGCCTGCAAACAATTCTTGAACACTAGATCGGTCTCATTTTTGGAACATACTGAGATGGTATTAAAAATGATGAAATTTTGTCTGGAGAATAATTTTTTTATCTTTAATGATAAATTTTACAGACAAAGACAAGGGACAGCCATGGGCACCTGCTTTGCTCCCAGTTTTGCTAATCTTTTTATGGGCTACTGGGAGCAGCAGGTGTCCAGAACAAATGAGCTATACCGCAGCCATGTGAAAATATGGCTGCGGTATATTGATGATTTATTCATCATCTGGGATGGCTCACAAGAACTAGCGGAAAGCTTTATTTCCAGTCTAAACAAGAATACTAAGAATTTGAAACTGGAAGGAACAATCAATAGTCAGAAAATCCAATTTTTGGATTTAGAAATTGAGGCTGTTAATAATAAGCTATGTTCTCGCCTGTATCGTAAGAGTACTGCAGGTAACACCTTACTACACGCAGAAAGTAACCATCCCAAAAATTTAATTCGCAGTATTCCGTATGGGGAATTTCTCCGGGCTCGGAGAAATTGCAGCACGGATGCGGATTTCAAAAACGAAAGTGAGTGCATGACTAAAAGATTTGTCGAAAGAGGCTATAAATTAAATGTGATTTTAGATGCACTCTCGAAGGCAAACCATTTCACACAATCTGAACTATTAACAAAGACCAAAGTTCAGACGAATGATGTTCAAACTGTGAGATTCATTTCGACCTTTAATTCTAGTTCCCATGAGGTAAGAAGCTGTCTAAATAGACATTGGGGGATTTTAAAACCAGAACCCACATTGGAGGACATTATAGGAGATGCCGCAGTTGTCACCTATAGAAAAGCTAACTCTTTAAAGGATAAACTATGCAGTAATGAGGTACCCGGCAAAAGAGGATCTTATTTGGATGTCCAAGGGTTTTTTACATGCATGTCATGCAAGGCTTGTAAATCCAGTACCAATGTTAAAACAGTGTACTTTCCAGTTTCGGACAGCAACAGACGCATCGAGAAACATTTAACATGCCTGTCAGATTATTGTGTCTATGTGTTGGTATGCCCTTGCCCCAAGAAGTATGTGGGCAGCACCATGTTTGCTGCTAAGAAACGCATCTTGGAGCATATGCGGGCAATTCAAAATAAGGATAAATTGTCCCCCATTGCCAGGCATTTTGAGGAGTTCCATAAAAGTAATCGTAACCTTTTAAAGTTTTTTGTTATAGACCGAATTTTGCCCTCCATAAGGGGGGGCGATAGAATTCGCAAATTACGTCAACTTGAGTCTAGGTACATTATGGAACTCGATACCAAGATTCCGGCAGGTTTAAATTCAGAGGAAGAATTATCCTGGCACCTAGGCGACTGATTCTAGAAGATTCTATTAGATTTTACTTAGGAAACTGCAAGTTCTAACTGTTATGATTGTCATTTTTCCTGTGACCTCAATGGTTTTGAAAGACTTTGCTGCATAATTGAAATGTTCGGATTTCCATTTCTATTCTCTTGGCATAGGTTCTTAACCTTAGATATTATCTCTTGTTAAACTGATAGTAATTTAGCTCTGAACTGCTCTACGTTGAATCTGTATTAATCCTTTCAGTTGGACAATATTGGCGCTAGAATTTTAAGAGGACTAGTCTGACCGAATTTTGTTTTGTTATTAGGTGATCCCAGAAGTAGAGTAAAGGATGAAAGAGACAACAATCAAGATTGAAAGTATCAATTGAAATATAATCGCAAGAGTTAGAATAACGCGTGCCCACTTGGGCTTAATTTTGTTGTAAGACACAATATTTGAATATTTGAATATTTGAATACTTAAGTTGCAAAACTGATGTTAGTGTATTGAGAAGTAGTAAGATTAGATTACGTACAATAGAAAAAGATTATTAGAGCGATATTTTGTTTCAGATACTAGTTCAGGCTATCCACTTGGATATAATATCCCTTATTCATTTAATTTAAGTCTGGGAATACTTACCCACTTGGGATAATACGATGATGATGAAGTGTGCCTTCTGACTTTAGACCTATAACATGATTGAAATGCAACCTGAGAACTAAGTTGAATGAATTATAATGTGTGATTGACACATATAAAGGAGAATATAGGATTAATTTATTATTTGTTATTGATTAACTGCCCATACTAATATGTTTGCAGCAATATGAATTTATAATTGTTTTCGCTAATTTTTGTTCTCGTAATGGGTATGCTCGAAAGATACAACGTTATGAAGATGGAATCACTAAATTCAGCACTATTAGTATGCTATTGTTTAAAGATGGTCGCTAACGCCTTAGTTATTGTATTATACAACTTTATTGAGAATGTAGTCGGCATAATCACAAGTAAATTACCATTTAAAGATGGCCGCCAAAATTCGGAACAGGCACGAATATGAATATCAGTCCTCTTTTTATGTTAATGAATGCCAAACGTGTGCAAAGTGCCGTTGTCCTTTCTTTTCATGTAATTGTATTTAACTGTGGAGATTGAACAGATATTTACCCGTGACCAAGACGATATGTTCGTCGAAACGCGTTGGGTATATTCTTGGCTTGAAGCACATTAAAAATCTTGTAAAGGAACTTCGGATTTGCTGTGTTGTTTCCTGGGGAGGAGTGCCTCTGTGTACGAGATACACTTGGTGAGACGTTTTATATATATATATATATATATATATGTGTATATATATATATATATATATACACAGATATATACTAGATAGGTATAGTTAGGATCCAGTTTCCATAGGAAAAGCGTCTTTTGTTTTCCCAACTTTGGCGCCGGTTGACGAATCTTCGCGAAATTTTCAAAACTTATGGCCCGCTCCAGTCAGCTCCTATCCTGAAAGTTTCCGGGTGATTTGCCAAGCTGGGGTCGAGAAAAAAGGGGGGGGGTCCCAAAACGTGTTTTCCCCATGTTATTTTCCATAGAAAACTTTAGACACAGCTACAGCCCGAACTACTGAACCGAATTACCCCAAATTTGGCAAAACAGTAGCCCTTGACTCAGAAAGAGACCTTTTTGTTAAATGGTGTAAATCCATTCAATAGTTCCAGAGATATTAAAAAAAGAAAAAGTTTCAATATCTGGGCGGAGCCTAACCCTCCAAGCACGAGCTTGGCTCGAATTGTCTGCCAACACTTCAAACCAGGAAGTGTTGGCAGCCATCTTGTACCTCAGACAGATGGACAAATAGGAGTGGTGGGCAGTGAATACAAGCATTGGCCTCTCGCAAGGAAAATGTGAAAACTTTTGTGAATTTCTTGTGCAGGTACTTGATATTGGGTGTCTATTGTCTCGGCTTTCCAGCGGCGCTGGGAGTGCGCACCCACCCTTTAACTTGAAGCCTCTCAGCAGCGTGGGGCTGACATGGTTTAGAGTGCCGCAGTCAGCTCACTCTCTCAGGCTGCCCCGGCAGCTTTTTCATAATATTATTGTAAGCAGCCATCAGAAGGGCCCAGACGCGCGCTAATTGGTAGGACACATTACCCCGGGGTGGGCGGGAGGCGGTGGTGGGAGCCGGGGATGGGGTTGCCGCGGAGACACTGTCAGTCACGGGAACCCGATCCAGGAGTGGGCGGGATCCCTCCTCCCAGGGTTGACAGCTCCCTGGTTTCACAGCGAAGCCCGGAAACCTAAGACGTGACCGGCAGCCAGCCGGAGGGGAGAGCGGGGAGCGCTGTGGCTCCTGAGGCTGAAGGGGGCGCCATGGTAACGGGTAAAGGTAGGTATCTATGTTTTGCAGCACTGCATTACCCATAGGCTTCGACCCCAACCCTGGAGAAGTGCACGCCGCACTGTCTTTGGAGTGATACCCGCAGCACCTCGAACCAGTGCACAGGTGCACAGAGAGCTAGTGAGAAGACCACCAAAGGCCGAGGAGCAGCGGGCGTGCCACAGTCGGCGCTGGGAGATGAGAACCAGATAGGCGCTAGGGGCTCTGTCCAGGAAACTTGCACCGTTAATTTCTGCAACTTTACTTCAAGTGCAAAAAGCCTTACCATGTGGCTTATTCCTGAGCTCAAAGATCAGTAGATATGTACGACACCAAAACAGCACCATTACACCTTTAGTAGAAGCAAGGGTGCCATGTTCAGTACGCACCAACCACCCATCTACAAGCACCTTTAAACTCATTGCATAAGATCTATGGTGTTGTCAACGCAAAACTAAAGCACCAGCGGATTGCCACTTGTATCGTTGGAACTATGGGGTGTTATAAAAATAATTTCCCTCAACTAGCCATAGACCACAAGACATCCTCTTTGTCATCCACACAACCCCATATATATGTCACGGTTTCATGAGCAGTGAATGTGCACGCGAGCTGTAGACTTTACCGTACCAGAGAAAACGGAGTGTTGCACCTTACAGCTCACTGGCTTGTGACTGTTACAGCCACAAGTGTGCTCCATGTCTATTTCCATGACACATGGGTCTCAGGGCGCTGATTACTAGTGCTCGTGATAAACACTTATTTTCCAAAATAAAGCATGCTTAAACACCGTAAAAGAGGCTACGTGTGAGTACACGTGTGTCCCTGTTGTGCTCTTGTCATTAGAATGCATTTGTCTTATCGCATTTTTGAATGGAGTTTGTGCACTGTTTGAATCTTATATTCTGTGCTGTTGGTACGAGTTTCTGTCTTGCATTATAAGACAAACTTTGTATTTCTGTGTCATTATGATAATTCAACACAAAAAGATGATGGACGGAATGTTGAACATTGTCAAACATTCACCCCCAGTCACAGATCTGGGTTTAATCCATTGTTATTTTGCTCACCACGCCATCTAGTTTGGACCCAGCCATATGCAAATCAGTCTTGACCCTGCGCCCAATGGGAACAGTCCATCCCGATCTGCCAGACCAGGTCCTCCCTGGACTGGAAACAAGCATCCTAGGACCGGTTTCGGGCTTTCAGCCCTCATCAGCCAGGATAGCTTGACTACAGTGGCGTAGTCAGCACGGGACCCATGTCTGGGCATACCCTTCCCACTTAGGGTGAAAATGCAACACAAAAAGATGATGGACAGAATGTTGAACATTGTCAAACATTCACCCCCAGTCACACATCTGGGTTTAATCCATTGTTATTTTGCTCACCACGCCATTCCAGTTTGGACCCAGCCATATGCAAATCAGTCTTGATCCTGCGCCCAATGGGAATAGTCCATCCAAACTGCCAGGCCAGGTCCTGCCTGGACTGGAAACAAGCATCCTAGGACCAGTTTCTGGCTTTCAGCCCTCATCGGCCAGGATAGCTTGACTCCAGTGGCGTAGTGAGCACGGGACCCACGTCTGGGCATACCCTTCCCACTTAGGGTGAAAATGCAACACAAAAAGATGTTGGACGGAATGTTGAACATTGTCAAACATACCCCCCCGTCACAGATCAGGGTTTAATCCATTGTTATTTTGTTCAGACGTGGGTCCCGGGCTCACTGTGCCCCTGGATTCAAGCTATCCTGGCTGAAGAGGGGTGAAACCCCGAAACCGGTGCTAGGATGCTTGTGTCCGGTCCAGGGAGGACCTGGCTTGGCAGTTCGGGATGGACTGTTCCCATGAGGCACAGGGTCAAGACTGATTTGCATATGGCCAGGTCTAAACTGGGGTGGCATGGTGAGAAAAGAATGATGAATTTTACCCAGATCTCTTGACTGGGGGAGAATGTTTTGATTTGTTCTGCATTCCGTCCATCAATTGTGTGTCTTTTGCTTTCTCGCCCTATGTGCGCCAGGCATGCCTAGATGTAGATCCCCGGCTCACTGTGCCACTGGATTCAAGCTAAAAAGTGGTGAAACCCCGAAACCGGTCGTGGATGCTTATTTCCGGTGCAGGGAGGACCTGGCTTGGCAGTTCGGGCTGGACTGTTCCCATGAGGCACAGGGTCAAGACTGATATGCATATGGCCAGGTCTAAACTGGGGTGGCATGGTGAGCAAAAGAATGATGGATTTAACCCAAATCTCTTGACTGGGGAGAATGTTTTGATTTGTTCTGCATTCCGTCCATCAATTGTGTGTCTTTCATTATGATAATTCCCTTTGTATTCGTGCATTAAAGCGTACTTATATTTTGGACGAACTAGTGGCCGTTGTTACTGGAAGGTGCTTATTGTGTTTTATTTTTATTTTTGCACGATATGAGTATTTTATTACTGAAAGGTTGTGTCTTTTCTGTACCTTAGAATATGTTAGACTCCTATGGTTTTGGAAGAAGTCTGTGCCCTATGTTATTTGAGGACGTTTAGATGGTGTCTCTTGCTTTATTCTGTACCTCTCTTGGGGCCTCATGTACGTAGCCCAATACCGGTCTTTAACGGCCAATTTTCGGTAATTATACCGTTACCGACCGGTATTTAGGCTGTTGACATGTAGGGGGTTCATTTCTGTATTCGGTAATTTACCGAATCGGTAAAATTACCGAATCGGTAATTTTACCGATTCGGTAAATACCGAATACAGTAATGAGATGTAGGGGGACTGTGTGGTGGGTGTGGGGATTCGTTATTTACCAACAACTAATAGTTGGTGGTAAATGACGAATAGGTGTGAAAATGCATTTTTGTGCACTGTAAAGTGTGCAATGTGGCAGACATACATGCCCCTAGGGCATGTATGTGCGCCACATGTGCACACATGGAAGAATCAGGGGTGCAACAGGGTGTCAATGTGACACCCTGCCACCCTTGAATGTGCTCCCCCCATTACCGAATCGGTATTTACCGATTCGGTAATGAGGCATACCTTCCCATTGATTCAATCAATGGGAAGGTATGCCTCATTACCGAATCGGTAAATACCGATTCGGTAATTAACGACTTACTCCGATTCGGTAACATTTACCGAATTTTTACCTACATACACTTTACCGATTCTTAAATACCGAATCGGTAAGATTCGGTATTTAAGAATCGGTAAAGTGTATGCCACCTACATATGGCCCTTGCTTCTTTCTTTCTGCACCCTTCTTCCCTGTTTTGCATCTATCTTTCCTCTTTCTGCTGTTCCCTTGCCATTTTCTGTACCTCTCTTGCGTCTTTCTGCACTTCTCTAGCTTCTTTCCACACCTCTGTTGCTTCTTTTAGCAATTCTCTTGCCTCTTTGTGCACTTCTCTTGCCTGTTTCTGCACCTCTCTAGCCTCTTTTTGTATCTCTGTTGGCTCTTTCTGCACCTCACTTGCTCCTTTCTACAATTCTCTTGCCTCTTTCTGCATTTCTTTTGCTTCTTTCTGCGCCTTTCTTCCTCTTTCTGCACATGTCCTACCTTTGTAGGCATAGTTAGAAATTAGCATTTAAAAACCTTTGAAATTCAATGGAAAAACCATAGGTTTCAGGCACGTTATAGTTAGAAATTAGCATTTAAAAAAACCTTAGAAATTCACTGAAAAAACCAAAGGTTTTAGGGAAAGTTATAGTTAGTTGGATATTTCACTCGTACAAAACCAGAGAAATTCCCCTGTTATAGTTAGTTCATCTAACTATAACTCACGCCCCCGCAATGCACTGCTGATGATGTCACATATTACATCACTCTTTAAATGGTCAGTGACATCACTGATGACATCACTGATGACATCTCAAATGATATCACTGATGACATCACAGATGACATCATCCATGTGATAATTTGATGCATCTTCTCACACCCTAATATAAACTTTGATATACCCACTCTAAATTACAGACTGCCATTCTCAAAACCATAGACACTCCAACACCAATAACTACATACCCACTCACTGATTCTTAGGATTACACACACATCTACTCACTCATCTCTACAGTCCCTCAAACTAATGGTCACTCAGTGGAGGACTATCATATGCACTCATATACCTATATAGACACTCACACATCGCCACGCATCCATAGAGGTACTCACACACCTAGTCAGTCATGCAAATAATTAATCACAATGCCATTTACTCATTTATACAGTTATATGCACACCAGCTCACTTACTCATACAAATTCTAGCACATTCTTACGCTCTTATACAATCACTGATACAAGCACACACTCATCCATACAGCCACTCTCACAATTACACACTCTCACTTATAGCCATTTATATACTCCAACACACATATATACTGCCTTTCGCATATGTAGTTACTCACACATGTACCACTGAGATATACATTCACTCACTAACACACCCATACACACACTCACCCACCCATACAGTCCATCACAGATGCACTCTTGAAACCATGCACCCAGTGAATCACCCACTCACACATCTATGCACAGAGTCACACACACCTCACCCACACAAACACTCAGGCACCCATACAGATACCCAGACAACCATTCAATAACCCATATAGACACTCATGTAGCTATTCACAAACCCATGCAGCCACTTACACACCAACAGACAGACGGATGCAGATATTCACACAGTTTAGTCACTAACCCATACATTCAGGAAGATATGTTTAATTACTCACTTATAGAGTCAGTCACGCACCTACTAAATCATCCATTCAGACACTTATACACCCATTCATTATTCAATACGCCTTTCCCTATATATATTAAACATATTTAAACTTTACATAAACACACATTCACAGGATGATGTCATCAGTGATGTCACCAGTGATGTCATTTGAGATGTCATCAGTGATGTCACTGACCTTGTCAAGAGTGATGTAATATGTGACGTCATCAGCAGTGCATTGCGGGGGCGCGAGTTATAGTTAGATGAACTAACTATAACGGGGCAATTTCTCTGGTTTTGTACAAGTGAAATGTTGAACTAACTTTAACTTTCCCTAAAACCTATGGTTTTTTCAGTGAATTTCAAAGGTTTTTGTAAATGCTAATTTCTAACTATAATGTGCCTGAAACCTATTTTTTTTAAGTGAATATATATATATATATGTATATATAGAGCTAAGTGGCATAGTAATGTTGAGAAAGGGTTATAGAACATTCTTCTAATGTTGGTCATTTTATGTTCTCTTGTGTTATAGATCTCCCTTCCCGCAGTCCCCATCCTTTCCTTCCCTCGCTTAATCATTCCAACCCTCTGTGCTAATATAGCTTCAGAGGGTGTGCTTATTAAGAGGTGGGCCCACTTGAGCATCATGCCGATCCTGGGAGTTTGGAATAAAACCTTGACAATTGTGCTCACTGCATCCTCAAGTTAGCGATGCAGCTAGCACAGGATACGTGGTTCTCTTTTTTTAATTGTATTTTTCCTCATGGTAGTATGTTGACTCTCCCCCCTCCCCACCACTCTTTCCTGCACCGGCCATTCCTGGTTAGCAGGGGTCAGGTGCACAAACTTCTAAGGCAAATAAAACAAGCTCAGCAAAAGGGGACAGAAGATATGGGGTGACATTGCAGAAAGAGAAATTTTCCAACAATCTTCATTACCAACCACTCTAAAATATGGTTTGCCTGATTATGTTTGCCCTGTGGATCTGACATTTCTGGTCTCATTGGTGATTTTAGCTTTAACGTTTCTATTCAATGCTTCTTTATCCACTGGTATCATGCCAATTTGTGGCCTCTGATATTATGGACCATTCCATCTTATTACATTGTCTGGTTGCAGTTGGTCTGTGGAAGTAGCCCACACCTGCTTTGCATTTCCTCTATCAGGAAGGACCCAAATGCTAGCACTTCCACTTTTGTGCTGTAAGCCAATGCTGATCACCCATGGAGTCACTAATCCTTTCTAGATCTATTTGTGAACTTTGGCCAGCATTATTAGAGTGTGTGGGATGGACACAGTATTGTATGATGGTGATATTCAGTTAATCTTTGGATATTACCCATTGAGGTTTGGATGAGTAGTCATTTCCTTAATCAGACCGACTCAAAGGCAGCAGTGCTTATCGTGGGTATTGACACATTCTGGACCATTCTGCCTGTGAGTAGCTCTGATAGGAGCTTTATCATCTCCAGTCTCCTAGGCTAAGAACATTGATTCTAACTGAAAAAAGACATGAGACTGAGGGAACAGATAATGCAGTGTTTTTAATGCTACTTCAGGAGAGAAATAGCAGAATAACTTTACCATTTGTTGCATAGCAACTGAAAGATCTGATCAACTACCTCAATGCTTGTTACCTGTGCTTTCTGGCAAGTGACATTCAGAAATGTCAAGTGTGAATCTTGGTAGCCACACCTTTTAGAGCTTTGGATGGGTCTCAGAAGCATATGGAGAACTGAACTGGCTTCCAGCAGGTGATACGATCCAGTTCAAGTTAATACTCTTGCACACAATTTAACGTGATTCAATATATAGCTCCACTTCTCCTATTGGGTGTTAAGAGGTTTGACCATAGTAACATCCTCCTCCGACTTCTTCATTGGTTGGCAATCAATAAGAGATGCATGTGTAAATCACTCTGTTTCAAGGCCTCAAATAATGACAAGACCGAACGGTACATTGCTGACATGATAAAGATGCCGCAAATTAATAGAACCAAACTGGGAGGGCAAACCGTTCAATTTCTTTCTTGTGTAGTTTACAATAAGATCCCATTCTAGTGGTGGCTCCTCCACTAAGGCGGAGGAGCATCGTCCCACTGCTTGCTGAGCAGTGGAAAATAAAAATAAAATGATAATAACAAGTAGTTATTATAATTGTATTTTTCTTTGCAACTCCAGCAAGGTTGGGTGGGACAGAGCTGGGCTCCCCGCCGTCAGAGGGAGCAGGAATGTTTTGCACTCCCTCCCTCTGGTGCTGGCCACGCCATCATGCACAGTAGGAATGTTCTCCACTGGGCTGTGTTGCACAGCCCAGTGGAGAACATGCCCAGGTTTTCAGGTCCTTTCTGAGTGGCCAAAGAGGCTGCTCAGACCAATTGCGACGCTGCACGTGCAGCATCATAATTGGCTGGGAGAGTCCTGGAGCCTGGGTGCTTCCGGTGCAGCAGAGAAGAAGACGGAAGAGAGACGTGCGGTGAAGAAGAGGGTATGTTTATATTGAATGTTTTTCATCCCTCACCCCCACCACCCCCATTCCGAGGAAGCCACCACTATCCCATTTTCTATCAGAATTTCTGCCTCTTTCTCGCTTTTCAGAAAACATATATTATACGCCCATTCATTTTTATGTTTAAAACGTTTTTATTGAGACAAAACAAACCATGGGGGAGGGGGATAGGAGGGCAGGATACATGGAATACAGTCAAAGAAAAAGGGTGCAACTCCAGAGGGTTGGCAATAGGTAGCGCGGTAGGTCAGGGGGAAAAACACAGTAAATGAAAGCTGGAAATACAAGCTGTGAAATCCCCGCACGCGTATCCGACACCCCAAATCTAAGCAATAAAAACCCCCCCCATCAACACCCCAATAGAACACAATCCCCCCTCTCCCATCCCCCATCCCCCATCCTCCCAGTAACGAAACAACAACACTCCCCCCCCCCCCCCGTCCTATGGTCCCGCATCAGAGTAATCCTAACCAGGAAGCCCCGCACCCCCCCCCCCACCCCGGGGGGTCCCCGTCTCACATATAAGCTAGTCCGCCGGGGTCACCGGCGGCGTCAGCCTGAGAAGTCTAAGATACCTCGGGCAGGTGAGCTCCCGGAATTCAGTGGACAGCAGCGCTAGAAAGGGTTGCCATAGCTCTTCAAATTGGTCTATCTCCCCCGCAACCGTAAGCGACAGCTTCTCCATCCCCAGCACATGCCAGAGCCTATGCAACCAACCGGTGATGGAGGGGACGGTGGTTGTGCGCCAGTGGATTAGAATGTTCTGAACCGCAGACCCCAGCGCGATTGCGATCTGCCTACCCCTACGGGACTTCAGTGGGTACATTAGGTCATTGGGGAGGCCCAACAGGACATACGCCGGGAATCGCAGCAGCTCTATCCCAAAGTGCTTATCCACCTCGTCCAAGACTTCCTTCCAGTAGGCGGTCAGCACTGGGCAATCCCAAAGAATGTGTGTAAGGGTACCTTCCTGCCCACAGCTCCGCCAGCACCCCCTGTCAGTGTGTTTATGCATTTCATACAGTCTCTCCGGGGTGTAGTACCAGTATGTGGACACCTTAGTAAAGGTCTCCGTAAGGCCCGTGTGATATGCAGAGTGCCGCGCCCGATACGCAATTTTGTCCCATTCCTTGTGGCTGAGTGTCCTACCCAATTCCCTGTGCCAACGCTCCCTCCCCGGGTTGTAATAGTGAAACGGCGGGGGTTGTAGGTATTTGTACAGATCGGTGATCAGTTTAGCGTCGGAGGTCCGAGTAGCCAACCACCTCTCATACGGTGTAATTGGACGGGCGGCGGTGGCACGCACCTGGGGCTGGAGGGCCCAATGCCGAACTTGCATGTAGCGCAATCTGTCCAGCTCCGTTAGGCCGAACTCCTGGCGGAGTTGCTGAAAAGGAACCACTCCTTCCGGGCCATAGATCTGGAAGAGTGCCCTGCAGCCCGCCTGCACCCAGTGGGAGAAAACCCCCGGCTCCATCCCTGGGGAGAAGTCCGGGTTGCCCGCAATGGGCGTGAGCGGCGAAGGGAAGGTGGTAAGGCCCCGGGCCTCACAGACCGCGTCCCACACACGCAGGGGGACCCGCGTAACAAAGGAAGCGTAAAGATTAGGGGGGCGATGCGCACGGCGCAGGAATGGAACCTCTTGTAAGGTGCGGCCCGCCACTGCCTGGTCTTGGAAGAGCCAATGTTTGTCGGACTCCCACCTGCTCCACTCCACCAGATAGCGGAGCTGTGCCGCCTGAAAGTACTTACGGAGGTCCGGAATGCCGAGACCCCCCGCTTCCGGAGCAAGCGTGGAGAGGACCCTCTTCATGCGTGGCCTGCGGCCCTGCCAGACAAAGCGGGAGATGTCAGCCTGCATTTGTCGTATCCAGCCCACCGGGGGTTGGAGCGGAAGGGCCCGGAAAAGATATAGTATCTGGGGCAACACCGTCATCTTGACCGCCGCGATTCGCCCCAGCCAGGACAGCAGGCCTTTGTTCCAGCGGCCAAGCTCGTCCTTGATCTTCCTGCTGAGGGAGGCATAATTGGCCGTAACCATCTCCGGTAATGTAGGCGCCAGCAGAATCCCCAGATACGGCACCGTGGACGAGGACCACTGCATGGGGAAGAGCCGCTGAAGATCCCTCCTGGTTTCCGCAGCCAGACACACGTCTAATGCCATCGACTTGCTCATATTCATTTTGAAGCCGGCCACCCCCGCAAAGGCGTCCAGCTCTCGGAGGCAAGCAGGCAGCGACCTCCTAGGGTTGTCCAAAGTCAGCAGGACATCGTCCGCGTAGAGACTGACGGTGTGGACGTACTGGCCCATCCGGACCCCGACAGCATCCGGATTATTACGAATCCTCTGAGCAAACGGCTCCATGTAGAGGGAAAACAAGAGCGGCGAAAGAGGGCAGCCCTGCCGCGTGCCGCGCTCGATGGCAAAGCCACCGGAGCTACACCCGTTGACCCGCACCGACGTTGAAGGATGCTTATAGCAGTTAAAGACCATGGTGCGGAACTTATCGCCGATTCCCAGTTTCTTGAGGACCAGCTCAAGATACGGCCAGTGAACTCTGTCGAAGGCCTTCTCCGCATCAACGGACAGCAACATCCGCTCCCCCGAGATCCTTGAGGCCTTCTCCAGAACATGCGTCACCCTCTTGGTGTTGTCAACCGTCTGTCTGCCGGGCACAAAACCAGCCTGGTCCGCCTCCACCAGGTCGGGGAGGTGTGGACTCAGCCTGGACGCGAGAATCCCCGTGTACAACTTGAGGTCGACATTTAAAAGCGAGATGGGTCGGTACGAGCCGCAGAGGGTCCGGTCCTTCCCAGGTTTCGGGATTACCGCGACCGTCGCCCTCAGGAGATCTGGAGGGATGGCTCCCGGTTCGGAGAAAGAGTTAAATAGCCGAGTAAGGACAGGGGCCACGGCCGTGCAAAAAGTCTTGTAAAATAGCGACGTGTACCCGTCCGGGCCCGGGGCCTTGCCATGTTTCAGCCGCGCGATAGCTGAAATCACTTCCTCAACATGGATGTCCCGCTCCAGGTGGTCAGCCTGAGCCGGATCCAGTACCGGGAGGGTCACCGACTCCAAATAGCCGTCGGCATCCCGTGGCGAGGAGGGCTCCTCAGCATACAGCGCCTCGTAGAAGCCGCGGAAAGACTCCGCTACCTCCGCGTCCCCGGAGACAACCCCCCCGTCCGCGCCCACCAATTCTTTCACAACGCTGCGCTGTTGCGCAACCCGGAGCCGGTGTGCTAGGAGCTTGCCACATCTGTCCCCCCCAGTGTAGTAGGCATGTTTCAAGCGTAGGGCGGCGTACTCCGCCCTGTCAAGATCCAGAGCCGACAGGAGCTTCCTCGCTGCCTTCAACTGCCTCCACACCCTCGGCGCCCCCGTACGGCGGTGGACCTGCTCAAACTCCCGGACTTGAGCTGTCAGCTCATCCCTCTTCAGTTGCCGCTCCTTATTCTCAGCTGCAGAGATAGAGATGAATTCCCCCCGGAGGACGGCCTTCAATGCCGCCCACTGTGTCGCCTGCGAGGTGTCAGTGTTGCTATTGTGGGTGAGATAGTCCTGTATGACCTCCCCGATGCGTTGCACCACCGACTTTTTGTGTAGAAGTGTATCCCGGAGGCGCCACACCCCCCGAGAGGGGGAGGCCGCCGGCCACTGGAAAACGCCGGTGACTGGGGAGTGGTCAGACAGGGTCAGGACCCCGATGTCCGCCGCCGTGGCAGCGGCACGCATCGGTCCACTCACCAGGAGGTAGTCCAGCCGTGAGTAGGTTCGGTGTGCGTGCGAGAAGTAAGAGTAGTCCCTATCCGTGGGGTGCATGGAGCGCCAGAGGTCGTGCAGATCCATTTCCGCAATCCGGGCCCTCCCAGCCTGGGACAGTTCCCCCGTCTGCGGGAAGCGCTGCGCCGATCTGTCCATCACAGAGTCAAAGACAATGTTGAGATCTCCCCCCAAGATAATGTGGCGGTCGGGGGAAGCAGTGACATCCACCAGCGCGGAATCTAGGAAGCGCTCTTGGTGATCGTTTGGGCTATAAACGGAGCCGACCGTAAATGCTATGCCTCCCAGGCGCATGCGATACGCAAGGAGCCTCCCCTTCTGTTCAGCACACTTATGCAACACCTCCCCCCGAAAGGAGCTCGCTAGGAGAATGGCTACCCCCGCCGTCTTGTTCGCTGCCGAGGAAAAGAACTGGGTAGGGAACTTAGCAGAGCGCATCCTATGGCAATCTCGGGGCAATAAGTGTGTCTCCTGCAAAAGGCAAATGTCCGCCTGCGTCCCCTCCAGCAACGACAGGATCGCTCTGCGCTTCACCGGGTTGTTCAGACCCTGAACATTAAGGGTCACTACCTTTAGGCCCGGCATTCCTCGCGGGGGTCGGGAGCGCCATGCAATGGGCAGGGAATCAGCGGGTGGGGCGCGCGGGGCCGCAGCGCAGGACAAGCCAAAACAAAGCGGGCATAGACAACATCGGACGGGACCTTCCCAACCCCAAAACAACCCCCTCCCCCACCCAAAACACAACCCTGGCACCTAGCCACCCACAAACTCAAACACCCCATAGTCTCAGTCAAGCCCCAAAACGGGCAAGTCCGTAGAAAAGAGCGAAGTGGACGTCCAGCCACTCACCTCCAACCGCTCCCCCCCAACCCCCCCGCCCCGTACCAAGCATGTAAAGAAGCTAAAGACATCTCCCCCCGGAGTGTGTGTTAGGCCGTCAAGGCCACGCTAGAGGAGCCGGTCGAGTCCCCGGCCGCCGCCCTCAGGGCGTCGGCCATGTCCGCTCTGATGGTAGGGGAGTCCGGGCGCCCCACACTGGTCACTGAGCGCCGCCTCGTTGACCTCCGCCGGTTCCGTCTCTCCGAGGACCTCCACGACGGCGTAGCTCCCTCCTCCTCCGCCGCCGTGAGCCCCAGGACACCACAAATGTCTTGCAAGGAGCGTAGCTGGTGTAACACTCCGTTCCACCGAAAAATCAGGCGGAAGGGGTGACCCCAAGAGTACGGCGTCTCATGCTCGCGCAAAAAGTCAGTGGCAATCCTAAAGGACCTGCGTTTCTGCAGAGTGATGGCGGAGAGGTCCTGGTAAAGCGCCACCGGCCGATCCCGGAAAGTCAGGGGCTTTTTCCTGCGGGCTTCAGCCATGATGCGTTCCTTTAGTGGAAAGTCGGGCAGGAAGGCCAGAATGTCCGGTGGAGGTGCCGATGACTGGCGCTGCCGGCCAACCCTGTGCGCCCTGTCAATGCTGATGGGAAAGTCCGCAGCTTCCCCCAGGATCTCTCGGAACAGGGCCCGCAGGTAGCTCCCCAGATCGGACCCCTCGTCCGCAGTCGGCACGCCACGCACTCGGATGTTGTTCCTCCGAGATCTGTTCTCAAGGTCCTCGGAGTGGGCCTGGAGCTCCACACACTGTTCCTGGAGGCGAAGAACGTCCTGCTGGAGGTGGACTATCTCCTCCGCTCGCCGTTGGCCCTCCGTCTCCACCGCTTCCACACGCTCGCCAAGGCCCTCCACCTCCCTGCGCACTTCTCGGACCTCGCTGGCCACCTCCCGCTTCAGTGTCTGGAAGTCCTCCCTGAGGGAGCTGAACAGTTCCTCCATAAAGGCCTTCGTGACGGGTGGCTCCCCTCCAGTCACATCCGCCGGAGCCCGGGAGGGCCCCGGTGAGGGCTGCGTCCTGTCCCGCAAGTGCTGGGCCCTGCCAAGCATGTCCGGCAGGGTACGGTCCCCTTTCTTCGGGCCTCCTCTTCCAGACATCGCTAGCTCCGCAGTCGGGCACCGATCCAGGCGCTCCAGGGATGCTCAGCCGCCGGCTAGCACTCGACCTGGGTATCCCCCACGAGTGAAGTCGCTGCGTCACAGGTGACAAAATGGCGGCCCAGTCCGGTCACCGTCAGCCGCAAGAGCTTGTGTGAGACAACCAAGGGGGCCGCAGCAGAGGGGTCTCATCAGCACATCCCTCCGGTAATCAGCCCAGCAGCAGCGGGGGTCACTTGCATCCAGCAGCTAGGACTCTGGCGAAGGCTGCCACCACTGCTCCTTCGGGGACAAAATGGCGGCCGGGCGGAGCAGGCCAAAACGACCAGGCCCAACGACACCACCGGGGCCCCCGAGGCACCCCACAGTAAAATAAGTTCCACCACCGGCCCCCGTCTGTCACGCACAGGGGCCCAGATGGTCCAACCCCATCAGGGAGTCCGCTGTACCTCGGCTAGGGGTTAGGGCCTCCGCAGTGCGAGGTGTCGCCGTCACCAGTCTGAGTGCCGGGGCACCCGTCCCAAGCCTTCCACACCGTCGGGTCCCTTCCCGCAAGGCTCCTTCAGTCACCGTCGAACGGCGGGCCAGATCCCCTCCAGATCGCAACTTTCAGCACCAGGCCCAGCCGAGGCGCCCGGACAGCTCTCCAATGCGCTCCGCCCCTCGGGCTCGCCGTCGTCGTTCCTTGGTCTCGATCGAACTTTTTTGGGGGGGTTCCCCCGAGGCGATCCGAACCAAAACAGCACCAATGTGCACCCCTGATGCTCCGCCACGCTCCTCTCCCGCGCTGAGCCTCAGCGGGGGGAGAAAAGCATAAGAAAAGGGCTCTAGCTTGGCCGGGTCGGAGGAGCTACGGGAGGAAGCGTCCGCTCACCCCGCCATCTTGGCCACGCCCCCCGCCCATTCATTTTTATGTTTAACTGTATTAATTCAGTTGTATATTACTGTTGTGTTTAGTGCCAAGATACACAATCTTTGGCAGCAGTCTGCTGTACAAAAAGAAAAATCAACCAGTGTATGACTCATTCAATCACAGAGCCTTCCATGGGCATGACCTTAGTAACATCCAAGTAAATTTCAAAAACATGTCCCCTCATGACTGTTTCACCTCAAAATTCAATTTTCCATCTCACGGTTCAGAAATCCGAGTTGTGGTACTAGATAGTTCTCAGTTTTGATCCCACAAATGTGGAGTATGTTCCTTTTGAGGTTTGTCACAATCATCTCCGTTGGTGTCGCCTTTTTTCTTTCTGATTTGCCATTCAGCTAGTAAACAGTCTTACTGCAAAGATCTTGGTGAACGTATGCTTTATCAATGATTCATTTATTTGGTCATAAGGAAGACAGATTTATTCTCACCCTTGTTGTGTGAGTACCACACTTTGCTGTTAGATACCTGAATAACACTAAATGAAAACATACATGTAAAATAAGTTATTTCAACAAATACATTATGGGACACATAAAGATTAATAGTAAACATTATACATAGATCTGAAGAAAATAAACTTTACTCACTATTTATCAGTTTTTTACAGCTCATTACATCATAAGTTGTATACACCTCATTACATCAATGATGAGAATAAAAGACAGTTGTCATCTACTACTGCCCATTGCAAAATAAATTACCTCCTCAAGGGTCCTTTGCCTGGATTAATTACTTGTGAGAGGTGGGCAGCCTCTGATACATCCATCATATGACCAAAATTAAAAGCTGTGGCCCATTCCCTCCATTTCTGGAGCTTTTTTATTGTGTCTCAGAACACTCACCATACTGTAGGAGACAGTGGCTAAGTGGCTAAAGTAGCCTTTCTGGAGATTGGTAGATTGAGTGTTTTGCGGCAGTGGACAAAATCCCCTTCCCCCTGTGATCTTCTAGCAGGTGGTAGGGTCTGGGGACAAGGGGCGGCATAATTGGATGGGCATCGCTGGGCCAAATTGGGTTCCAATGGATTGATGCGAAAGAAAAAACAGAATTTGCGCACTCAGTGTTCAACGAAGTAAACAGTTTAGAAAAGTAGTTGGTGCAGACGAGTATATCCCCCCGAGTTGGGAATTTGAATCAAGAAAGGTAAGCACGCTCCTGAAAAGGAAGTGTCACTCGTGTTGCACTCGTTGAGAGAAATACATTCTCTTTATCCATGAAACAGATTTCACAAAAGACTGTATCCAAGGTCAATATAATTTAATGAACCTGTTCATCAAATAATAGTGTAGAATTTTAATCATTCTTATGCAATCAACTCTTTATCCGGATGCCCAATGCATTTCGGGCTGTTCGAGCCCTTCATCAGGGGTGACACTCTAGAGGAAAAAGTCAGGAGTCAGTATCAATATCCAAACTTGTTTGTACGAATACTCCAAGTGCATGAGAAAGCAAGCAAAGTGTGAGAAGGTGGTGTTAAAAAAAAATCCCAGAGGGGGAATATGAAGATGAAAAGATAGCTCAGAAGGTCTCCGAAGAACAGCGTAGGTAATGTGCTCACGGTCACACTTGGTGAACTAAAGACGATTTAATGGGTAATAATGATGCTCACAAAGAAATGACAAGTAGGTGCATAACTGAAACAAAACGAGTCGATGGTTAAGAACAAGGTGGCCAAACGGTTAACTTTGACAATCGGGGCGTTTGTGTGAGGGCTGGGAAGTGACTAATGACATACTCTGATTAAAACGTGTGGTAATAGGTGACAACAAAAGTTCTGTGTGGATGCGAGAAAGTCACAGCTGATAAGTGAAGGAATGTCTTCGGAGGGTCTGGAAACTGTAAATAACGGAAAAGAACTTACGGTTGAGTTGTGTGATTACGGGATCATCACGTAGCGAAGATACGCTCCAAAGTGCTTCGGTGAATGCGAAGTACGCGGGTAGCGATCATGTGATAAGGAAACACGTGAATTTTAAGGAAGTGAATGATCGTGAACTACAAAGAAAAAAGACTCATAGTTTTCATGCAGTAGAGTGGTGTGAGAATGGAAAAAGGTGCCCGTAATGTTAAACGCGACATGGTAACAAGGTGCTAAAAAGGATGTGGCGAGAAAGTAGAGCATGCTAAATACATTTAGGTACACTAACGGTGCATCGAGACTGTGTCTCCGAATGTAAGAACATAAAACGATAATGTACATAGAGTGCTTATTCATGAGAAATAAGATCAGAACATGAGGTGCATATCATGAAATGGAATAAACAAAGTAGAAATAAAGAAAACAAATGCATCACAGAACTTGAACGGTATAAGGTCATAGGGAATTCCAACGATGGGTCGTCCTCATTCAATGGAATCAGTTCGAGGGAGTAGGAGACTTAGTTACAAAAAACAGCCCAGATCGTAGCGTTCATTGAGACCTTTTGGCTGAGTGGAATTGAGTTTATGAATCCCAAAAATTTCTCTTTGTAGGAGATATTTGCTGTTGTCTCGTCCTTTTGCATGAGGAATTTGTTCAAGAATGAGGAAACGTAGTTGGCAAATATTATGTTGATGAAGATGAAAATGAGTGGCGATTGGAGATTTGGCCTGTCGAGTTCTTATGTTGCTCTTGTGTTCATTAATTCTTATGCAAATCTTTCTCTCTGTTTTGCCCATGTAGACCAGGCCACATGGGCATTTCAACAAGTAAATGACGTTCTGACTGTTACATGTGGCTGTAACTTTGAGTTTGATTGGGTAACCATGTAGTGGATATTGGATTGTAGTACCCTTAATGATACAGTTACAGTTACCGCAGTTAAGACAGGGTAAAGTTCCTTTAAAGGTTTGTTTGAAGTTACGTGATCTTTGATACGCGAATCTTGGGGGTATTTCAAAGATGTTGTTGAAATCCGCCTCTGTTCTTAGCATTGGCCAGTATATCAGGATGGTTTTCTTGATGGTAAAACTTTGCTTAGAGAATTTAGACACAAATGTCGTTCTCTGTTCTGTTGCTTTGGGCCGTTTTGGTTGGAGTAACGTATGTCGAGAGAATTTCTCTGTCTTGAGAATGGCTTTATCAAGAACATCACTGGGATATTTCCGTTGTTTGAACTTTGAGATACACAATGTTTTACTGGATTCATATAACTCATTGGTACTAGAGATCCTTTTTAATCTCAGAAGTTGTGAATATGGCAAATGGTTTTTGAGAGATGGTTGGTGGAAACTGTGGAAGTGGAGAAGATTATTGCAGTCTGTAGATTTAGTGTATACTTGTGTGATGAGGTTTCCTTGCTTGATGGTAATGGGAGTGTCTACAAATGTTATAGATTCCTTGTTTATGGAATGTGTGAATTCAATGCGTTGGTCGACTGTGTTAAGGGTTTTGATAAGAGATTCAAGATGTTGAGTAGAACCATTCCATATGATGAAAATGTCATCGATGTACCTTTTATAAAGGACAAGATGTTCAATCCATTCATTTTTAGTTAAGATGTTGTCCAATTTGAATCGGTGCATGTAAATATTCGCATATGATGGAGCGGCACAATTGCCCATAGAAGTGCCAGAGCATTGAATGTAAAAGGTGCCAGACCATTCGAAGTAACTGTGGTAAAGGGTGAAGTGCATGAGTTCCATGGGGAATACTTTGAGGTTGTCTCGTTTATCTGTGTTGATTAAGAATGATTCAATAGCTTCAATGCCTTTGTCATGCGGAATGGAGGTATAAAGTGATTTCACATCAATGGTACATAGAATGGTGTCGGCTGTTATCACATCACAACTGGATTCGAGAATATTGAGAAAATCGGTAGTGTCTTTTATGTATGTAGTCATGGACTGAACTGACGCCTGTAAATGCTTATCCAAATACCTCCCAATTGGTTCATGTAGTGAGTTGATTGTTGAAATAATGGGTCTGAGTGGTGGTTTTATGGCATTTTTATGAATTTTGGGAAGCATGTAAATGTAAGGTATTGATGGATTGGTTTTGATCAAGTATTTTTGATTCACACTATCAACGTAGAAGGTCGAGTCCATAATTACCAATGCTCCTCCTTTGTCAGCTTGACGTATGGTAATTTCTGACCTATTCGCTAGTGTCTTTAAAGTGTGTTGTTCTTTTTGAGTGATGTTGTTGAATTTATTTTTGTTGTGGTAACCAATCGTTTGAAGCTCTTTATGAACGATGGTCTCGAAGGCGTCCAATACTTTGTGACTTGCAGGTGCTATGTAGGTACAAAGGAGGAGCATTGGTAATTATGGACTCGACCTTCTACGTTGATAGTGTGAATGAACATGTCAAGGACACACGGACATACATGCCCATACTCCTTGATCCCACAAATGAATTTCTTGACATTCTCAAAACCATCGTTAATACCGCTCTTGAACAAGGAACCATTACTGAAGAAGACAAAAAATACTTGATCAAAACCAATCCATCAATACCTTACATTTACATGCTTCCCAAAATTCATAAAAATGCCATAAAACCACCACTCAGACCCATTGTTTCAACAATCAACTCACTACATGAACCAATTGGGAGGTACTTGGATAAGCATTTACAGGCGTCAGTTCAGTCCATGACTACATACATAAAAGACACTATCGATTTTCTCAATATTCTCGAATCCAGTCGTGATGTGATAACAGCCGACACCATTCTATGTACCATTGATGTGAAATCACTTTATACCTCCATTCTACATGACAAAGGCATTGAAGCTATTGAATCATTCTTAATCAACACAGATAAACCAGACAACCTCAAAGTATTCCTCATGGAATTCATGCACTTCACCCTTTACCACAGTTACTTCGAATGGTCTGGCACCTTTTACATTCAATGCTCTGGCACTTCTATGGGCAATTGTGCCGCTCCATCATATGCGAATCTTTACATGCACCGATTCGAATTGGACAACATCTTAACTAAAAATGAATGGATTGAACATCTTGTCCTTTATAAAAGGTACATCAATGACATTTTCATCATATGGAATGGTTCTACTCAACATCTTGAATCTCTTATCGAAACCCTCAACACAGTCGACCAACGCATTGAATTCGCACATTCCATAAACAAGGAATCTATAACATTTTTAGACACTCGCATTACCATCAAGCACGGAAACCTCATCACACAAGTACACACTAAATCTACAGACCGCAATAAACTTCTCCACTTCCACAGTTTCCACCAACCATCGCTCAAAAACCATTTGCCATATTCACAACTTCTGAGATAAAAAAGGATCTCTAGTACCAACGAGTTATATGAATCCAGTAAAACATTGTGTATCTCAAAGTTCAAACAACGGAAAAATCCCAGTGAGGTTCTTGATAAAGCCATCCTCAAGACAGAGAAATTCTCTCGACATACGTTACTCCAACCAAAACGGCCCAAAGCAACTGAACAGAGAACGACATTTGTGTCTAAATTCTCTAAGCAAAGTTTTACCATCAAGAAAACCATCCTGAGATACTGGCCAATGCTAAGCACAGAGGCGGATTTCAACAACATCTTTGAAATACTGTTGTAAATAAATTATTACGAGTTTCAGAATTTCTAGATATCAATACAATTATACATGAAGCAAAAGGCTGAGTCCGTGGTATCAGGTTCAAAAGGGCTTTATTCAAATAACTCGAGTTATAGGGAGAATAGCTCCATCACCACAAGGGATCAGGACCAGGGTTCTCAAAAAGGTATTCTCAAACTTTATTCACAGAGTACAGTATATATATGTTTGTAATAATATACGTAAGCAAGAGCGCTTCAGGCGGAGCAAGAGAGAATGAGATAAGAGTATATGGGCGTGTAAGTAGGCGTGAAGGTGGGCGTCCACTTGATGATAATAGGTAAGTGTCATAGGTGGGTGGATGCCTAGAGGGGGTTGCGTGATCAGCTGGAACTTTACTGGAACTTTGCCTTACTTGTGCTCAACTCGAGCATGACGTGTAACTGACGTGTAAAAGGGTTGCTATGCAACCGGGGAGTCTGTAGTCTAGAAGTGAGGCCTTCAGTGTCAGGGTGACCAGCACATCTCGTATTATCTGATATCTAAAGTTTGAAGCAGGGACTGATTCGTGACATAGGTTGCCCAGCACCAAGGGCCAATGTGGCATTTATTTCTTCGTTTACTGCTGAAGTCTTGCACGGGGGCTATGGGCTTTTCACTGACGTGAGCTTTGTAATCACACAAAAAGAGACAGAAAGGCTAGGCTTTCTCCTTTGCAGATGTCATGTTTATCCCTCCTTCTCCAGGCAGGAATGTGGTTTCGGTAGGAGTAAGCAGATAACCGTGCTCAATACTGTCTCGGACAGGGCCCCTTTGGCTGAGGCCCAAGTGTGCAAGGCCAAGGATACGCAGCTACAGCTTTCAGAGCGTTCTGAGGCCTGAAGCCTCTTTTCGGCTCTGGCTGGGCCACAATAATGGAAATGCGGGAAAACATGATGCAAAACGTGTAGGCCTCAGAACAGATTTGTCGTTTCTCTCATGGGAGACTGGATTATGGCAGGCTACGTTATAGCATGAGCATCATGATAGACAGGCCATGGAGGGGAAATACGTAGGTGACATGTATGTGCACATGAGTGTGGGGGAACACACGGGGACACATAGTCCTCATGATATTTTATTTTCCTCATTCCCTCCTTGTCCCCTAGTGGACCCTTACGTCATATCTATTCTCATTAGACAGTCAATCTGTTCTTGCAGCATTATTTTTCCATTTTCAATGCTTTGTAAATGGGGATGTGGGACACATGCAGTAGCACACAGGCCGCAAATGGCCGGGCCACACTGCAGACATAGGCAACAACTGAATATCATCAGTAGTATTAGTCCACAGACCGTCAACACTTTCCATCCCCATGCTGATATTATTTCCCAGAGCCAACTGGACCAAGTCCACGTGCCTGGGTCTTGGTGTATGCTTTGGGCAATCTTGTGGAGTCTTGTTATTGCTTTGTATACAGACGGTGCGTTATTAGGTATGAAAACGCAGCAGCTGGAACCGATGACCCTACAGGCCCCGCCCCTATCCGCTAGGATGACGTCAAGAACAAGACGATTCTGAAGAACGACCATTCTCATAGCAGACTGTTCCTGGGTCAAGTTCCCCAGGGCTGATGCAGTCTCATTAGCAACTGTTTCTAGAATCCTTGTTAGTTTGCGGATAAGTTTACTATTCTGGACGGGACCTACGAAGAAAAAGAATCCTTTGTTGAAATCTGTATATTGCTCCCAAGCTGTTTCAGTCTGGTCAATGCCAGAGGCATCGAGCCCTCGTCTGTGCCTGATAAGTGCTAGTTGAAGATTTTGATGATAGTTCGATGGGGCCAAGAAAACGGGTGGTAGGAGAAATGATATATAGCACGTCCCACCCCAGTCTAAGGGCAGTTGTACATAGGCTGTCTGGCCACAAATAAAGTAGGTGTGTCGTGATGCTCTGAAGTAAGACTTTCCTTTGTCTTTGAACACTAGTATAGTGTTACACTCGCTGTGCCCCAACTGTACAGAGCCTTCTTTTCTGACACACAAGTTCCCTTTTACTGGCAGGACTGTGATTGAGGATGGACCTAAATTGTGTATGGGCTTGACATTCAACACTATAAAGTCAAGGGTCGCATTTCCTTGCAGATACTCTTCATTTTCTAGATCGGTACCTTTCCTTTGGGGAAGACCTTCTTCATCTGGGAAACATGCTTTATTCATGACTTTGTTCAAGTTACCCCATACCCAGTCGCCCCTACATTCCTTATCTTGACATTCTTTGGCATCACCGTTGATGGATGTCATTAAGGCAAACCATGCTCCGCAAGAACCATTATGGGAGAATGGAAAAGGGAAAAGAGGCAACACTCCCTTCACCTTCTGATACGGGGGAAATCGGCCACAGACCCAGCAGTCTGTAGCATTGCTAGTCTGATGTGAATGGTGCAGCATCTGGATAAAAGTATTGTTGCGTAAGGCAAGTCGATACGATAGCTCATGGGATGGCAGATCACTAAATGTGTGCTTTATGGTATCATTGGTAGAGTGTAAGAGTGAGGCAATAGGAGGAAAAATAGCATGTAGTATTAAGCTGATACATATTATCGTGATGCACAGAAGAAATAAAAATATCAGAGTCACTATACATCTACCACGTAATATTTTACAGTATTTGGTTTTCATCTTGCTCTTTTTCTCATCTGCGATATCCAAGATCTTATGCGAGCCAGAATACATGTTCAACCGCTTCACCACCTAGTGGACTTAATTGATCAAACGGGTTCTGACTTGTTAGATCTAAGTTTGGTTTTGTAAGTCTGCTGGGGAGTCTCCTCTAATAAAGGGGGCTCAAAGTCTGAAGTCTTTATGTCTCTTTTAAACGAATCGTTATTCCCAAAGTAGCGTTTACAATGATGTAGATGAACCCATCCTTTTCGTCCTTCGACTTTAACAGCGGTCCTCGTAGTTAATAATATTAGTTTAGGCGTCTTCCACCTTGGCTCAAGAGGGCTCGTTCTGTCAAAGTTCCTTATGAGAACAAAGTCCCCAGGAGCGAGGGAATGTTCCTTGACCTGGGTGTTGTCAGGGAAGGCGGCAGCAACCTGCGAACGACAAGAGAGTAGTGCAGACATCAAGGAAGCCAGGTAATCTGTCAGCATGTTACTATCAACATCAGTGATCTTTTTAGGCATTGGAGTGCCCCACATATTCGGTGGTCTACCAAAGACCACTTCATAGGGAGATAAGCCTGTTCTAGAATGGGCTACCATTCGCATGTAAAAGAGGGCAACCGGCAGGGCTACCATCCAATCCACACCTTTGTCTGCGCAAATCTTTGCTAGTTTTATTTTTAAGGTCTGATTATGTCTTTCTACAAGGCCTGCTGCCTCAGGATGTCGTACACAATGGAACTTCCAGGTATACCCTAACAGAAGGGACACTTGTTTCATGAGTTCAGAAGAGAAAGGCTGACCGTTGTCGGAGTATGCGACACGCGGTAATCCATAACGTGGGAAAAATTCTCGCACCAGTTGTCTGGCGGTAGTCACAGCAGTATAATCAGGGACTGGATAGGCCTCTGTCCATCTTGATAGGGAACATACTACTACTAGGACATATTTGTAACCTCTACATCTGTCCATTTGGATATAATCCATTTGAAGGACTTCGAAAGGATGGTCAGGTGGATGGAAACCACCTTGTTCCATCGGAATGCCTTTACCTGGATTGAATTGGCAACAGATCATACATGTTCTGACTTTTTGTTTCGCTGCTGCACGCAGGTGCTTGTTGAACCATATGTTCTGTAAGCTGTCTAGCATTGCTCTCTCTCCTAAGTGTGCAGGGCTATGTGCGGTATTTATAATCACTTGTACCATTGAATCAGGAAGAAACCATGTTTCTTTGCCCTTAGTCATCCAACCCTGATCAGTCAGTACCCCTCCTTGTTCCGACCATTTCTTTAATTCGTCTAGAGTAGCATGTGTCTGTATGTCTTGGAAGGATCCCTAACTGTCATGGCTTTGGACCTTAATGGTACCTGTGATTTCGTCATGTCTAGTGGGGTCTGAGCTGTCTGTTTAGCTGTTCGGTCTGCCAGATCATTGCCTTGAGAAATGGTATCTGTGGCTTTAGTATGTGCTTTGCATTTCAGAATAGCTATGGCTGTTGGTAAATGTATCGCTTCCAGAAGGGCATGAATAAGGGGGCCATGCTGTATCTTGGCCCCGTGAGAAGTCAAGAAACCTCTTTCCCTCCATAGGACGCCGAAGTCATGAACTACCCCATATGCGTATTGTGAATCAGTGTAAATATTTACTCTCAGGTGCTTAGCTCTTATGCACGCTTGAGTCAGAGCGATGAGCTCTGCTGCTTGTGCTGACAGTATGTCTATTCTTTTAGTCTCTATGATTTCAGTAGCAGTGGTCACTGCATATGCTGCCACTAATTCTCCCGCCCCCGTCCTTATGCATGAGCCGTCAACATAAAGTGTTAGGTCAGGGTCTGGGAGTGCAACATCTGTCAAGTCTTGTCTTGGTTTCGTCACGGTATGTATTACTTCAACACAGTCATGTGGGGAAACGTTTTCTGTACTGGAGGGCAAAAGAGTAGCAGGATTCAATATGTTGCATCGTCTGATCTCTATGTGTGGTTGAAATAGCGTCAGCTCATAACCTGTCAGTCTCGCTACAGTCAGGTGTTGTGTTTGTGTTCGGTTCAAGAGAACCTCTACTGCGTGTGGTACTTGTACTGTCAGGGGGTGGCCCAGCACTATCGAGTCACTTTGTCTTATGGCTAAGGCTGTTGCTGCAACAGATTTTAGGCACGCAGGCAAAGCCTGTGCTACTGGGTCCAATGTACTAGAGAAATAAGCGCAGGGTTTGTGTTTTCCTGCATGATCTTGTGTGAGGACAGATAGTGCTGTTCCATCCCGCTCTGTCACAAAAAGCATAAAAGATTTGTTGTAATCAGGGATTGCTAAAACTGGTGCTTGACATAAAGTTCTTTTTAATTCTTCAAATGCCACAGTGTGTTCCTGTGTCCAAGGGAGGACCTTAGTAGAAGCTACCTCCTGTGTCGTCAACTGTATTAGGGGCTTGGCTATGTGAGCATACTGGGGAATCCACTGCCTGCAATATGAAGTGAGGCCAATGAATGCACGTACCTCCTTTTGTGTCTTGGGCTGTGAAAGGCCAGAAATCAATTGAATACGTTCTGGTGTTAGTCGCCTACCCTCCTTGGATAGCAAGTGCCCAAGGTACGCCACTTGCTGTTCACAGAATTGTAACTTCGAAGGGGACACCTTGTGCCCCTTGTCAGCCAGGAAATGTAAAACAGTGAGTGATGCACTTTCACAGTCAGTTTCCGATCGTGCGGTAATGAGAATGTCATCTACATACTGTATCAGTGCTGTAGTGGTAGGCATATGAATACTGTCTAGTTGTCTTTTGAGCGCCTGACTGTAGATGCTAGGGCTTTCCGTGAAGCCCTGTGGTGCTCTTGTGAATCTGAAGCTGCGGCCTTTTAAACTGAAACCGAAAAGATATTGGCTGTCCGGATGTATTGGGATACTGAAAAAGGCGTTCTTCAGATCGATAACTGTAAAGAACGTAGCCTTCGCATCAATGGCAGTCAATAATGAAGAAATGTCCGGGACCACAGGGTACTGTGGCACCACACATTTGTTTAATTCTCGCAGGTCCACAACTAATCTATAGACAGGTGATGCATTGGGATCAGTTCTTTTAAGAATAGGAAGAACAGGTGAATTGCATATGTTTGACTCTGTCTCTATCACCACCCCTTGTACAATCAGTTCATCGATAATTTTCAGCAACCCTACTTCAGCTTCAGGTACAATTTTATATTGTCGAATCCGTGGCAGCACCACTCCTTCCTTGAGGGTGACCTGGTATGGTGTAATGTTCATGAAACCTACGTCAGTCGGGCCTTGTGCCCATAGGTGCTGCGGTACATTTCGAAGCCTGATGTCAACGTCTTTCATAACAAAATGTCCCTTGAAATCACGTAAATACAGTCACACTCCTTCTGGCGAGCAACAGATAATTGCTCCCAGTTCCTTTAATGTTTTTATGCCAAGTAAGTTTTCTGGACATGATTTAGTAAGCAGTAAGTCTGTTGTATATATTAGTGGACCGACTCCTAAAGAGACTGGTTCTGAAACCTCATTGATAATAGGCTTTCCTGAAAAGCCCAGGGATATACTCTTTGAGCCCGAGAGGGGTGCCCCTGGAACCTCAGAATGACTGATGGTAGTTCTACTTGCCCCGGTGTCAATCAAAAACTTTTTATTCTGTCCTAGTAAACATGCATGCACATAGGGACCCGCTTGGTCCACAGGAACTGGAATAAGGGGCAAGTCGAATTCCCTCTCTGGGCTTTTTCACGAATATGCTTGGTATTCTGGATAGTTAGTCTGAGCGTGCTCATACATTTGTGCTGTGGCGTGGGCTGGTGCAGGTGCATGGACAGGCGGCGGCGGTGGTGGAAAGGTGTCTGATGTCTGATGTGTGTTATTTTCTTTGGGAGGATAAGATCGTGGCTTTGTTTTACCTATCGCTATATTATGTTTCAGGACCGCAAATTCATTTACGAAGTGACCTGGCTTCTTGCAATAATTACAGGTCCCAGTATTTTGTTTCGTGCTATTCTTGTTCGTGTTTGTGTTTGCCGGTGTTGATTGGGCCACCAGCATCTTCATTTTTGTGTCTCTCATGCGTCTCTTATCCTGTTCGTGTTCCTCTCTAATTCTGTTCTGGTGGTATTGTAACATCTGTAACATTTGTGAAGGGCTGTTTGCTTGCCAAGTACTCTCAACCTTTAGTACCCTATACTTCACTTCTGGTAGGGAATTTTCTACTAGTTTGCTCACGAAAAGATGGGGATATGAATCACTACCGGGCTTAAGACCACTATTGATAGTGAAACATTTCTCGAACCTAGAGTAAAAATCGCTAGTGTCTTCGTCTGGTTTCTGTTTACAGGCCGAAATAGCATCCCAGTCTTCCTTCTTGGTGATTAGTAATCTGGGCAAAACTTGTACAAGGAGTTCAGGTAGGTCTTTAGCTCGAGGACCCAGACCAACCCCCGGGCCTCTTCCTGCCTCCTCTCTTTCCAGTATATCCCAACTGAGTCTTTTGTCTCCTACCTCCCAGTCCTGTCCTTTCAATTTCTCGTAAATACCAGCGGGCAATAGTACTTTTAATAACTTTAGAATGTCAGCATATGTATATTCTCCTAGGCGAAGAATGTCCTTTAGTTCTCGGTGAAAACCCCCCGGGTCTTTATCATGGGATGGTAACATTTTCTTCATTTCCAGTATCTCTAATTTTGACAAGGGGGTGTAGACATACACCCGTTGCAGGTCATTGTTTGCATCCTTTACAGGATGAACCTCTCGTAGGGGGTTCAGCTTGTCGTACGACTGTTCCTTAACCTGAGGTGGAGCGGGAAGCAGGGATCTAGTCACATATACTATATACTTGTGTCGCTGATCCAGAATGACATTAATCAGTTCAGTACCCATGTTCATCCACCTGTCTAGTATTATGTCGTCCAGCAACTTATACAACAGACCAGGACCAGAATATTGACTCTCATATAGCGTGATCAAATGTTGGACCATGTAAACACCAGCTATGCGCTGTTCGTTTGGTGGGAGGCTCAGGAACGTTTGGGCTACGATATCATTATTATATGTATCATATTGGGATATCCACAGGGTAGCTGATCCTGCTAATTCATTTTCGGTCGGGGTGAGGGGCTGATCGTTACCCAGCCATTTATTCACCGCTTTTTCGGTGATCTGGAACAAACTTTCAAGGGAATATCTTTCTTTTATGGCAGTTCCCTGTTTACGGTCATTGAGGCCCTTGGGCCTTTCGAATCGCCGGGCACGGCCCACATAATGTATTCTGTCTGTGTCCCCTGCTTCGTCATCAGATGATAACTCAGCTGTTTCGTGCGGGCTTCCTTCATGTGATGCTATTATTGCCTTCCGGATTTTGGTCAACATGTTGTCTGTTTGGCCTGATTTATCATGCTGACCGGCATCTATGCGATCACTCCAACCAGTATAACAACGGTCTACATCACCATCACCTTCGTCTTTTTCTCTGATCAGACAATTAATTAGGAAGCGAAGGATATAGTTCTTAATAATTACCTTTCTATTTTGTACGGCTTCTGCTATACATTCAGGACCTTCCCCTGTTCTTATGAACGTGTACATTTTCTTTAGATGTCTATCCATATCTGGTAATTTTTCCAAATCTGCGACTGCTCGTCTAAGCCATAATGAAAACACGAGCATTCTGCCCTTTCCTGGATCTGGGTCATATATACATTCGGAGATTGCTACTTTTACTGTCGGTCCCCCTCCTGATGTTGCCCCGGATCCTCCCTCCCCGCCGTCCTCGAGCTCCTGGAGCTGTTCTTGTGTTGGGGGTGCAGGGAAAATTCCGTCCACGTATGATGGTGGGGGTTCCTCTAGGTAGTTGTTAATGAACGTGTCGGATGCTGTTTGTTTTATTTTTCGGGGTACTGGCGGTGGCACTCTAACTAATTTTTCTACTGGGGCCACTTTTGCTAGTTCCTCTGAAAGGACGGGATAAATACCAGCAACGGCAGTATTTCTTTCTCTTTCAGCCTGCTCTCTTTTTACCCGCTCCCCTTCTTCCTGTAATTTTTCTTCCTTTGCTTTTTCGGACTCCTGTCTACTTCTCTCTGCTTTGTGGAACTCTTTCTCTGTTCTTCTATGAGATTCCTTGCGCCATAACTCAATGGCATCCTTCTGAGCAGGTCTAGATTTTCTCTTCCGTATCTCTTCCTCTACCTTCATGATGCATTCCGCATCCCACGTTCCCGTAATGGGCCATTTATACTTTGTCTCTAAATCCTTCGTGTAATCCACCCAAAGTTCTAAAAACAACACGGCATCTAAACCATGCTTACAGTACATGAAATGTCCAGGTGTGTCTCTAGGCGGAATGTTAACTGGTTCCTCTAGTACACCTTTCCTGGTACCTATCTTACGCAGTTTCGAAAATAACGGCATGTTGGAATGTAACCGAAAACAAAAAAATCACAATGAACAAAAAAAAAAACCAAAAATCACAATGCAGCAAACTTACACACAAACCTGACACATTTAAACCTAACTGAACCTAATTTAAGACGATAACATTCATACAGCTATATCGGTGCACCTGAAAACTTGGCCTCTAAATCTTGAAACATTAATTCTTGAACGCATGCTCTTGAACATACCGGTCTCACAAGTGAGACACGTCTTTACCGTGTTCATTAAATGAACCCGTCATGATTGCAACCCCCATGAGAAACTCACCGGGAAGCAGAACTTGTACTTGAACTTGAAGGCCTCGGAAACTTGACGCTGCGCAGGGAATGGCGTATCTTAGGTGGATCTCTTGAAACCACGGACACAGCTCTCTCGCAGGTGGGCTCTGGGTCGGGACGATCCGCAATCCTCACCGCCTCGTATGGATGCCTGGTCGCAGTCCGTCTCCTTCGTTGGCCTGAGGGAGTTGGCGGGAAAACCCGCGTCGTGTACACTCGAAGTCCGTCACGGCTGTGGAAGGGGGCAAAACTGGACCTTCATCTCCGGCGCATGGGGAAGGAGATTCATCCCTGTTCGGGCGCCATTATGTCATAAATAAATTATTACGAGTTTCAGAATTTCTAGATATCAATACAATTATACATGAAGCAAAAGGCTGAGTCCGTGGTATCAGGTTCAAAAGGGCTTTATTCAAATAACTCGAGTTATAGGGAGAATAGTTCCATCACCACAAGGGATCAGGACCAGGGTTCTCAAAAAGGTATTCTCAAACTTTATTCACAGAGTACAGTATATATATGTTTGTAATAATATACGTAAGCAAGAGCGCTTCAGGCGGAGCAAGAGAGAATGAGATAAGAGTATGTGGGCGTGTAAGTAGGCGTGAAGGTGGGCGTCCACTTGATGATAATAGGTAAGTGTCATAGGTGGGTGGATGCCTAGAGGGGGTTGCGTGATCAGCTGGAACTTTACTGGAACTTTGCCTTATTTGTGCTCAACTCGAGCATGACGTGTAACTGACGTGTAAAAGGGTTGCTATGCAACCGGGGAGTCTGTAGTCTAGAAGTGAGGCCTTCAGTGTCAGGGTGACCAGCACATCTCGTATTATCTGATATCTAAAGTTTGGAGCAGGGACTGATTCGTGACATAGGTTGCCCATCACCAAGGGCCAATGTGGCATTTATTTCTTCGTTTACTGCTGAAGTCTTGCACGGGGGCTATGGGCTTTTCACTGACGTGAGCTTTGTAATCACACAAAAAGAGACAGAAAGGCTAGGCTTTCTCCTTTGCAGATGTCATGTTTATCCCTCCTTCTCCAGGCAGGAATGTGGTTTCGGTAGGAGTAAGCAGATAACCGTGCTCAATACTGTCTCGGACAGGGCCCCTTTGGCTGAGGCCCAAGTGTGCAAGGCCAAGGATACGCAGCTACAGCTTTCAGAGCGTTCTGAGGCCTGAAGCCTCTTTTCGGCTCTGGCTGGGCCACAATAATGGAAATGCGGGAAAACATGATGCAAAACGTGTAGGCCTCAGAGCAGATTTGTCGTTTCTCTCATGGGAGACTGGATTATGGCAGGCTACGTTATAGCATGAGCATCATGATAGACAGGCCATGGAGGGGAAATACGTAGGTGACATGTATGTGCACATGAGTGTGGGGGAACACACGGGGACACATAGGCCTCATGATATTTTATTTTCCTCAATACCCCCAGGATTCGCGTATCAAAGATCACGTAACTTCAAACAAATCTTATCTAACACCAGAGATTCTACCACAAGTACCTTTAAAGGAACTTTACCCTGTCTTAACTGCGGTAACTGTAACTGTATCATTAAGGGTACTACAATCCAACATCCACTACATGGTTACCCAATCAAACTCAAAGTTACAGCCACATGTAACAGTCAGAACGTCATTTACTTGTTGAAATGCCCATGTGGCCTGGTCTACGTGGGCAAAACAGAGAGAAAGATTCGCATAAGAATTAATGAACACAAAAGCAACATAAGAACTCGACAGGCCAAATCTCCAATCGCCACTCATTTTCATCTTCATCAACATAATATTTGCCAACTACGTTTCCTCATTCTTGAACAAATTCCTCATGCAAAAGGACGAGACAACAGCAAATATCTCCTACAAAGAGAAATTTTTTGGATTCATAAACTCAATTCCACTCAGCCAAAAGGTCTCTATGAACGCTACGATCTGGGCTGTTTTTTGTAACTAAGTCTCCTACTCCCTCGAACTGATTCCATTGAATGAGGACGACCCATCGTTGGAATTCCCTATGACCCTATATCGTTCAAGTTCTGTGATGCATTTGTTTTCTTTATTTCTACTTTGTTTATTCCATTTCATGATATGCACCTCATGTTCTGATCTTATTTCTCATGAATAAGCACTCTATGTACATTATCGTTTTATGTTCTTACGTTCTGAGACACGGTCTCGATGCACCGTTAGTGTACCTAAATGTATTTAGCATGCTCTACTTTCTCGCCACATCCTTTTTAGCACCTTGTTACCATGTCGCGTTTAACATTACGGGCACCTTTTTCCATTCTCACACCACTCTACTGCATGAAAACTACGAGTCTTTTTTCTTTGTAGTTTACGATCATTCACTTCCTTAAAATTCACGTGTTTCCTTATCACATGATCGCTACCCGCGTACTTCGCATTCACCGAAGCACTTTGGAGCGTATCTTCACTACGTGATCATCCCGTATTCACACAACTCAACCGTAAGTTCTTTTCCGTTATTTACAGTTTCCAGACCCTCCGAAGACATTCCTTCACTTATCAGCTGTGACTTTCTCGCATCCACACAGAACTTTTGTTGTCACCTATTACCACACGTTTTAATCAGAGTATGTCATTAGTCACTTCCCAGCCCTCACACGAACGCCCCGATTGTCAAAGTTAACCGTTTGGCCACCTTGTTCTTAACCATCGACTTGTTTTGTTTCAGTTATGCACCTACTTGTCATTTCTTCGTGAGCATCATTATTACCCATTAAATCGTCTTTAGTTCACCAGGTGTGACCGTGAGCACATTACCTACGCTGTTCTTCGGAGACCTTCTGAGCTATCTTTTCATCTTCATATTTCCCCTCTGGGATTCACACCACCTTCTCACACTTTGCTTGCTTTCTCATGCACTTGGAGTATTCGTACAAACAAGTTTGGATATTGATACTGACTCCTGACTTTTTCCTCTAGAGTGTCGCCCCTGATGAAGGGCTCAAACAGCCCGAAATGCATTGGGCATCCGGATAAAGAGTTGATTGCATAAGAATGATTAAAATTCTACACTATTATTTGAAGAACAGGTTCATTAAATTATATTGACATTGGATACAGTCTTTTGTGAAATCTGTTTCATGGATAAAGAGAATGTATTTCTCTCAACGAGTGCAACACGAGTGACACTTCCTTTTCAGGAGCGTGCTTACCTTCCAATGGATTGAGACATGTGCACAGTGCCATTTTAGTTGGTAATACACACTAGCTGGCAAGGATCATTCTTTCACCCTGTGTAGTTTTTTGGGTGTTTTGCCATGGCCCTGAATGATAGTGTTCGGCAGGCCCCTGCAGGAGGACGAGAGGGTGGATCTGCTGGAGGTGGGGGCATTGAAGCAGGCAGATGTGGCCCACATGGTGCAGATGAATGGGAGATTTGTTGGGGTGATGGCGGCCACACTTATGGGCTGCTCATCCCCAATTTGTAAGCACAAGCACCTGGTTTTGACAGTAGGTGAGGAGAAAGGGGTTGTGTACCCGAGCATGGCTGGCTGCTTATTGCAGGCTGAGGTCCTTTGCTGTGCCGCAAGGGGTGGAAAGACACAGGGACCCCCCAGAGTGGTATCTATACCAGCTGCTACTGAGGCACACACAGAGGATGGGCTGGAAAAGGCAAAAGTGATGGGGCACGGTCTTAGCACTCAGGCAGGTGGGAGCACTATGGCGCTTAACATCAGGCAAGGGAAAGTGCTGTCAGTGTCGGCCTGGCCAGGAGCAGAGCCTGTGTGTAGTGCGCAAGTATCTGAAGGCCAGGATGCGGGCCTTGTCAGGCCAGAGAGTGCGGTGACAGCTCTCGGTCACATGGGGTGGGGTCAGCGTTGGAGTTCAGGGGCAGGGCTTGAAAGTTTCAGGGCCTGCTGCTTAACTTATCTCGGCTGCGCAGGCATGCCCCGTGTCAGAATCAGGAGGGGGCTGAAGAACTGCATGCTGGTGGGTGCGGGGAGACAGGAACAAGCTGAACTGCTAGCGCAGGTGGCCGTGGGAGTGAGTGGCATGGCTCATTTGGACAGTGCTCAGGTGCTAGTTTCCCCTACGATGAGGGAAGGTGGCAGGAATATGCAGGCATTGAGGTGCAGGTCAGCTGATTCAGTGCATTTCTCAAATTTGTGTTGGGGGAAGTGCAGAGGGCATTAGGGCTGGGGAAGGATGGGTCTTTGGTGGGCTGTGGAGGCAGGAGAGGTCTCCTGGGCCTAGAGCATGCTCTGTTGTATAGGTGGAGGGGGAGTAGTACTTGGACGGAGGAGCTAGGAGGTGGGTGTAGTGCCATGACAGGCATTCCAGCAGAGCTAGACAGACAGGCCAGCTTAGTGCCAGACAGGTGGTTGAGGTAGGAACAGCAGCAGCAGCAGTTTTCAGACAGCCAGGAGGGTCTAGCGCGGCCTAGCGACTCCAGTATGAAGGTAGCTCACATCTTTGCAGCTGGCCCTGAGACAGTGTGGGACAGTGTTTCAGAGCATCAGGGAATGGACTGAGACAGTGTGGGACAGTGTTTCAGAGCATCAGGGACTGGACTTTGTGTCTACCTACCTTAAACAAACTCTTATCAACACCTTAACCATGAACAATTTGGTGATAGTGATGTGGGTGAACAGGGGGAGTTTGGTCTTCATTTATTGAAGTTAAGTATGTGCAGGGACAGGCATGGAGGCAGCAGGTGAGAGCTGCAAGGACATGTAGGGCATAATAAGTTCCTATAAATGGTTGTCACTAGGCCATTGGGTGCCCATTTGACGCTGGTTACAAAAAAAGTGCATTTGGAAAGGGGAATACATAGAGATTTTCAAGCTCTTACATAGGGAGATATGGGCAAAGGAGTGCTCAAAGGAAGAAGAATGTGAGCTGTCCCGCAGGCCTAAGGTGCCTGTCAATATTGCGATTTGGACTGCAGCTTTCTTTATCTACCGTGAGAAATATCCTGAAAGGTGTGTGGCACTGTTATGGTACCTTGATGTAGTACAGAAGGCTCAAATTATATTTAGGGATTAGGAGTGGGTGTGCAATGATTAGGAGGTTTGTGCTCAGCTCATGGAGGATACGGATATTGTTTAGGGACAGTTAGATAATGAGCTGTTTCTACAGATGATAACGGCAGAGTGGTTTGCCCTTTCGACTTATATGATGAGTGGTTAGCCAGTGATTCACAAGTCCTTTCAAGGGTGTCCCACTCAGGCAGGGTTGGTTATGGCAGGAAGAGGACAGGCATGGACCGGAGGAGCTTATTGGTCCTATAACAGGGACCATTGTTTGTGGGAGCACTGTAAGTATAAACAAAAATGCTCCAAATGAGGCAGAAATCACACAATGGGGGCCTTATGGGAATAGTTTTGGACAGTAGGGCAGCGTTGGAAGACAGTGGCAAGGTAACAGCAAGAGTGGCAGGGGCAGAGGCAGAGAGGGGCACCATACTACTGGAAAGGGCTCATACACCACTTATGGTGGAACGGCTGCAATATTGGCTGGGTTGTTGGGGATGGACAGGGAGAGGGAGTAGTTGTTGCCCAGTTTGAATATGGTTTTCATTTGTCTAATGAGGGTAAGAGATTGCAGCAATGGGTGAACAACTTACAGTGAGTGAATTGGCATGAAGAGATGGTGTGGGGCAAATTGTAGGCCTGGGGGGAGTTTGGCAAGCAGCGGAGTGCGGTACCCCGAGCCGTTCACACTGATTTTTACTACCAGGTGTTTGCCTTGCACTGTAAAATCAGCACAAACTGCATCATGCGTAGCGCAAGACAGTGCTGCTTCTTTCTGCCACTCAAGTAGAAGTTCTTCTCAAGTAGCAGCTTCCTCAATGTGAACGGAAGGTTTCTTAAAGCAAGCGGGACCACCCGAGTTGAGAAATCTCGTTGAGAAGTGGTCTAGCATTGGATTTTCCTTGCTGGTGATCGCCAACTTACCATTGTTGAACATGAGCAAGGAAGAAACTCTGCTCCGCTATGCGAAGTGGAGTTTTTTGGAGCTACGCAGAGTGCGAAAAACTCTGCATTATCTGCGAACGAAGAGGAGTCCACTGCCCAAAATGTTGAAGGAGATGAGAGAAGGAAGACTGGAGTGACCATTTGATGACTGGCCTTAAGAGCATCTGCAGTTTTCACCGATTAGGGAGGTACCTAAGAAAGAGGTGGGATGTTTTGGTTGATTAAACATTTGTCAGTCAATGATTTTATCCCTGAGGCTTGTAGTAAAGTGCACTATGCATCTGTAGACATCGCCATACAGCAGGTGAAAATATTTTGGCCCGGGTGCGTTGATGGCAAAAAATAATGTCAAACCAGCCTTTTGGTTGTTGACAGTCCACCCAGAGGATTATGAGTAGCTTGGTATGCACTTTTTTCTGGACAAGGCATTGTTCATAGAGTGTTTGATATCCTGTTCATTGTTTGAGACGTTCAGTTCCTTTTTGCAGAAGTTGTTCATGAATGTAGTGGGGGAGGATGTCACGACACACTAATTGGATGATTTTCTTTCTTGGTAATTGCCCCAGAGTTGCAGGAGTGTTAAGATGGTTTGATGCAGGATGTGAGTGTCCCATTAGCACTGGAAAAACAGTGCAGCTTGTTCAAGTTATTACTTTCTTGGGAATTAGACTGGACTCCAACAGAATGCAAATTAGGTTGCCAGAGGACAAGATGTTTCTTGACTTACTGGACAGGATATTGGCAAATGGCAAGGTTCCGGTGAAAGAGATACAGGTTCCGTTAGGTCACTTGAACTTTGCTTGCAGGGCTGTGAGGACAGGCAGAACTTTCTTTCGATGGTTGGGTTGGGTGTTGCAAGGCCATCACTCCCACACCACCGTGTTCGTCTCAAGGTGAGAGTGAAAGAGAATTTGCGAGTCTGGACAGTTTTCTTGAGATAATGCACTGGAATACCCATGGCAGGACTGGGTGAGTAGTTGGAGTGGTCTGTCAAGCTGTTTTTTCTGATGCAGCCTGTGGTCACAAGTTTGGCATTTTTTGGCAAGGTTGGTGGTGTGCTGAGGAGTGGCCTGAGGCATGGAAGCCTGGGTCCAAGCATAGCTTTCCTATAGTTTTTTCTAGTGGTGGTGGCAGTTTGTTTGTGGGGGTGCCATTTAACTTGTTTAACTTGGGCAATATGTCTATGGTGAGCCTTGTCAATCGCCAATCGGCTTGGGATCTGAAAGTTTGGCAAATGTTGAGGATTTTTGTTTTGGAATACCTGTGTGGGAATGTGACTTACAAGGCCAGAAATATTGCAGGAGTGATCAATGAAGTTGCCGGTGCTTCTTCTCATTTCCAGTGGATGAGGTTCCATGACATTGCGCTGTGGGCAGACTAGAGGAAGATGGCGATGCTGGTTCATTTGTGGCCCATGGGTGTGAGCATGTGATGCAGTTGATCCTGAGTTCTTTGTCAAAGTCTACCCGCAAGGCATATGGGCTGGCATGGGAGGAATGTTTGCTTTCTGAAGCGGTACAACTTACGGGTGCTGACAGAGGCTGGGCCTGGAAGACTGATGTGGCACATTTCATTATGTCTTTGATTGACACGTTTTTGTCTGCTGACACTATAACTGGTAAGTTGGCAGGTGTAGTATTCTATGGGAAGCTTTTGCAGGGGTACGAGCCATTAGAGGGGGATATGGAGAGGCGAATACTGGAGGGTAGGGCTAGGGAGTGGGCCACTGGAGACAGAGTGCGAAGCACGATCATGCTGGACGTTTTGAAGTGGGTCATCCTCATGCTACCAAGCATTTGCAGAGAAGAACACAAGAGTACAGTTCCCAGTGATTATAGTGAGCCTTTTCTTTGGCACTTTTTGGGTCACAGAGGGCGTCAGTTCTATGACCATGTTGGGGGATCTATAGCACAATGTGCAGATGTTTCGTGGGGAGGTACAAGTGTGGCTTCCAAAATCCAAGGTGGATCAGTTGGTCAGGGGCACCTGCGTTAAGCTGAAGGTTTACCTGGATGTGTGGGTTTACCCATGCGAATGGTAGTTGACATTGTGTCGGCATGGGGTGTGAGTTGGGGATATTTTTTGGCATGCAAATGGGCCCAGTTTATGGGGGTAAGTGGGTCTTGAGGAAGGCTTTGGGTGCTTGAGGTTCTCGAGTTCAGGATTCTGAGATGCATTCCCTAAGGATTAGGGTGGCAATGGGGGCAGAGTGCAAGAGTTGGACAGGTGGAAATCAGGATGGAGCTGGAGATCAGATTGTTACCAGTGTTATTTGCTTTTGGGGTGGGTGTTTCACAGTGTAAATTAATGTTACTATTTTTATCCTAGGTTGCATTGTGTGCCAAGGGAGAGGGCACATAGAAATATGGATATGTGGGCATTTCTTCAAAAAATGGGCACTAAGGCATGTTAATACTGGGAGAGGTGGAAAGCAACTTGGATTAACAGGCTTGGTGGGGCAGCTCAAATGATTTGGAAAAGGGGGCATGTGCTGGCCTGAGTTGTTGCCCGAGTTGAATACATTGGCATGGGGTTTCCATTGTCTGAACGTGGTGCTCCTGCATCTAGGTGAAAATTATTTTGTGCAGGCAAAGGAACTAACACTTGTAAAGTGCACTAAAGAGGATCTGTTGGGTATCAAATCATTATGGTCTGGTACCAAATTAGTGTGGACTGAATTTATGCGAAGAAGAATTTGGAGAGGAGCAATAAAACCTGGGGCTAGCGTGAGGGTGAGACGGAAAGCTGCCAAGCTGAAGGGCTGATGCTGCTCGAACATGGGGACATCAAATATGAAACAGTGGAATTTTTTCATGATGAAGGGGTGCATTTTTTGATACATGGGGTAGAGTTTTGTTTATAGTGCAAGTGAGAAATGATTTGAAAGGAATGCTGCATCTGCAAGTGAGGATGCAAATTGTTTTCCGCAGGTGAAGAGGGGAACAGAAAAACTCCTGTTTGTTTTCTGGTGCACATGTTGAAAGTTATTGCAAGAAACATTGGTCATGTTGAGAGCCAGTTGAGGATTCAAGGGGTGGGGGAAGTTTCTGAATTGAAAAAGATGTCAACAGTGGTGTATGCATGATGGTTGCATTCAGGGAGTTTGAGTGTGAACAGTTGTAATTCAGTTTGTTTAGTGTTAGAAATAGGGGTGTCTAGTTGGCAAGGGCTTGCACCTTTGTCCAAATAGGGACCCTTCTTCCTAGTCAGGATAAGGGAGTTACACTCCTAAAATAACCCCTGCTCACCCCCTTGGTAGCTTGGCACAAGCAGTCAGGCTTATCTTAGAGGCAGTGCATAAAGCATTTGCACAAAACAAACAGTAATACAATGTAAGCACTAGAAAAGGACACCACACCAGTTTACAAAAATAGTCAATATTTTTATATATTTAAGACAAGACCAAAACGATAAAAATCCACAGTACAGTACTTAAAAATCTTCAGTTATCAAAGTATCCTTGAAAAACAGTTCCTGGATGTCGATAGCTCCGTTCGGGGCTATCACGGCGTCATGAACAAACAAATCCAAACCGTTCTGGCTGACAGCGATGTCGCGGGTCAGCTACGGTGTCGGGAAGACCCACAAACAGTACCTTTCAGAAATGCAGGTTGTCGATGACCTCTCATTGTCCCACATGTTGCAGGTCGATCTCCTCTCTGATGGAATCAGGAGCGCTGGCGTCGGCAGGCGTCGGGTGCTGCGGTGCAAACTGCAGCGGTGTGGCGTGCTGTGCCCTCAGGTCGCGGTGCGAGCAGCGGCTCGGTGGCGGCATCAGATGGTGTCATCGGTGAGACCAGCATTGCGACGGTGCTCTCTGCAGTGTCAAAGCTTCGGCGTGAAGCGAGGCGGTGCGGAGTGCGGTGCCCACAGGTCGCGGTGCAAGCAGCGGCTTGGTGGCGGCGTCGTCAGGCATCGTCGGTGAGACCAAGGTTGCGGTGCGGCGTTGTGGCGGTGCCCTCTTTGGTGCCTTCAGGACACGGAGTCGGCAGTGATGTCGTAGACAGCATCAGGCTTGAAGTCTTTGCTGTTCCTGAGACTTCTTGAACAGAGGGCAATATCTACCTCAAGCCCTTGGAGAAACTCACAAAAGTAGATTGCAGAAAGTTCAGTCCAGTCCTTTCACTGCCCAAGACAGAAGTAGCCACTGCCACTGCAGGCCAACACAGCAAAGCACACAGCAAAGTGGTAGTTCATCCTCACAGCTTCTCCAGCTCTTCTTCTTGGCAGTCTTCTTGATCCAAAAGAGTTCTCTGAAGTCTTTTCTATCCCTGAGACTTCCAACAGGAGGCAAGCTCTACTTCAAGCCCTTGGAGAAAACTCTAACAGCAGGATGATGAAAGCACAGTTCAGTCCTTTCCCTACCCAATACAGAAGAAACCACTGCAGGCCAACCCCATAACATGCAGCATAGGGGCAGCACTCCTCCGCCAGCTTTCCCGGTCCTTCTTCCTGGCAGGTTCCTTAGTTCAGAAGTCATCTAAAGTTCTGGGGTCTGTGTCCCCCTTTTTATCCTCAATTTCTGTTTGTTCTCTGAAGGCAGAGAGGCCTTTGCCTAGTTCAAACCAGTTCTGGGTGCATTCTGCCAGTGTGCACCTTCTTTGTTTGTCAGTGTAGGCCAGGGTCATCAGACACACCACAGGAGGTGGAGCCTGCATTGAGGAAGGCAGGCACAGCCCTAGTCAGACCCAGGTGCAACTCCTCTTACCCATCTATGTGCAGATGGGTCTATTCAGGCCTGTGCTGACTCACCCTGTCTCCTGGAGTCTCCCCCAGCCCCTGTCATTTACAAACCAGACAGACAATACACAAGCTAGCAGAGGCAGGCTGGATGATTAGGTAAGAAAATACCTACTTTCTAAAAGTGGTATTTTCAAACAAAGAATGTTAAAACCAACTTCACTAAAAGATGTATTTTATCATTCTGAGTTCAGGCCTACTAAACTCGAATTCCTACCATGTTCCATGGGTCAGTTAGGATTATAGGATGTTATAATCAAACTGCCCATTCTGGCCTATGGGGAACAGGTAGCCTTGCAATAGTGAAAAACGAAGTATGCTGTAATTCACTATCAGGACATGCCACACACACCAGGGCATGTCCTACCTTTTACATACAATGCAGCCTGCCCACAGGGGTACCTTGGGCCTACCTTAGGGGTGACCAACATGTAGAAAAGGGAAGGTTTAGGGACTAGCAAGTGTGTGCCCTTGCCAAGTCGACATGGCAGCCCAAGGCTGCGCACAGGCTCTGTAATGGCAGGCCAGATTTACATTTTACGGGCTGTTTGCGTGGGTGGCACAATCCGGTGCTGCAGCCCACCAACAGCATTTGATGTATGGGCCCTGGCACGCGCAGTGCACTTCGCTAGGGACTGACACATAAATCAAATAGGCCAATCATGGAAACACCAATCCATAACACAGTTTACACAGAGAGCATATGCACATTAGCACTGATTAGCAGTGGTAAAGAGCCCAGAGTCCTAAAACCAACACAAACAGGTCAGGAAAACATAGGAGGAAAAAGAAAAAAGTTTAGGGATAAACCTGCAAAAAGGGCCATTTCCAACATTTAGTAAAAGGTTACTTAGGGGAAGAGGACGGAGGATGGATAGTTATTAAGATGTATAGTGAGGCTGATTTGATGGTTAGTATGTAAGGTTTAGAGCTAAGGTTTATGTATAAAGCCTGTACACCTGCTTCATTAAATCAGCCTTGTCCACACTATCATGATGTTGGATATTCTTGGATACTCCATCCTGCTCGATGGGAGTTTTGGGGGTTGAACGGAATGCCCTACCCTGGTATCTCCAGCAGGTGGTAGGGTCAAGAAACAAAAGCCGGCATGATTGGCCGGGTGTGAGGGGTGGGGCCAAAGTTTGCTCCTAGGGATTGCAACATGTGCATTACAGTAGGTAATACACACCGGCTGGCAAGGGTTTTTCCTCACTCTACCTCCTAGATGTGTGGTTTTGTTGAAGGGGTTTTTCCTTAAGATTTCTTTTTTGTGGGTTGTGTTGGACCAGGAGCGCAAGGGCAAGGGGAATAATGGTCATCGCAGAGGATTTAGCAGTTGGTCATGTTGAGACCCAGCCAAGGGTTTCGAGGAGGGAATGTGGGGGGTTCTGAATGAAATAAGATGGCAACAGTGGTGTATGCATGACGTTTGTATATGGGGAGTTTCAGTGAGGAGAGTTGTGAATGGGTTCTGATTTGCAAAGGGTTACTTAGGGGAGGGGGTGGAGGATGGATAGTTATTAAGATGTATAGTGAGGGCAATTTGATGGTTAGAGCCAAGATTTATGTATAAAGATTGTGCACCTGTTGCATTAAAGTGACCTTTTCCACACTATCATGGTGTTGGTTATTCTAGGATATGCCATCCCGCCTGACGCAGTGTGGAGCAGGTGATTTCCATTTTCAACGTCCCCGATGTGTGGTCTCACAGACGGAGTCTCAGAACTTACACATAAGTGTTGAGTGTCTTTTTGGTTCTAGAAGAATAGGACAGAGGCAGTGGAGCACCCCATACACACAGCAATTGATGACAAAAACTAGTGAGTACAAAGGGTGATTTTCTCTTTAAACCCTTTAATTTTGCTTATGGGTGAATTTCAAGATTCTTATTTGCATTTACATAAGTATTTAACACAGTTTGCGTTTGAGTTTGTTTCTTTCAAACTGGTCGCATGAGTAATACAGTACTATGGAGGGGAAAAGACTGACAAAGAGAAAGCATATTAGTTCTTTAGCTTCTTGGAGTAGTGATGAGGGGCTGCACTCTCAAAGACTTTGCAGGAGGGCTCACACTCCTCATAGCCCTGACTTGCTGACTGCATCTGAGGAGGAATGCATGATTCAAGAGGCAGTTGCTACAGTGCTGCAAACTTCTAAAAGACAGCTCACAACAAAGATAGATGTGGTGATTGATTCAGATTCTGCAGAAGAAGGTCCCTAGCATTTCCACTGCAGAGAAATATGCTGCAAAAGAAGAGTTGGTGCATATTCTGGATCACATAAGAGACAACCTGGATTTTCAAAGAAAGCCTCAGCAGGAGAAGAAAGATATTTTATTTCAACAATACGTGAAAAACTCTGTCTCTTGAGTTAGCTTTACATGATAAGATTAAGGATTTAATCTTTAGACAGTGGAAGGACTTGAACTTGTGTTCTGTGAATAGGTTCCTCAACATGGATTATGCTCTACTAGACGCAAAGGAGAAATTTCCTGCCTAGTGTGAAAGTGGACATCATACTGGCTCCGCTATCAATGTTATTGACTACACTCCTTTGGTTACTACTGATTAAAAATTTGACAGTGGACAGGAAAAATCTTTTGCATCTGATAATTTGGCTTTGAAAGCAGCAACCTACGCAGCTTATGCTTCTCAGTCTATGGTGCATGCTTTTGATCTCTATTCACAGACTGTACACAAAGGTACAGATTATGCTGACATCCTGCTATGACTTGAACTACAAGCAAAATATTTGCAGTGTACTGTTCAAGATGGATGGAGAGGGACTCTTGGAACCTGGATTCTCTTCTTGCTAGAGGCCAACACGTCTTCTATATTCCTTTCCCCCATTTTCTTGTCTCCTCAGATGTTTACTTAGGCTGAGGAGGGAAAGTGTGGAAGTGATTTTGATTGCACCAGCCTGGCCTCGCTCAACCTGGTACTCTACTACTGATGTTGAAATTGGACAGCGGTGGCCGCCATTAGCAAAGTGTCGTGGGGCTGGTGGGGGTAGTACGGGGTGGAGAGCGCACAGGGGGACGGGTAGGCCATGTTAATAATAATAAATAACTAAACGTACCTGATGCCACTGGCCACCTCATTGCGTCGCTCCAGCTGGCCTCTTCCTGGGACCCAGCAGCCCCTGGGACACACTCCTAGCTAATCCCTGCACTGCAGAGCAGCACAGGGGTTGGCCTGAGCAGGCAGGAAAGATGCCCTGCTCAGGTAATGGAGTCTACGGGGTTTCTCCAGCCCAGCTGCTGAATGCATCTGAAATGGAAAAACCGAAGTGCGCATATGTGTTTTGGTCAGCCTGACACGACCGGCCAAACACACATGAGCACTTAGTGAGCGCACAAGCACTCCTCCTCCACTCTCCCATGCCCCATCCCTCCCTGCACAAGCTGGCTCAGAGCCAGCAAACAAAGATTTTCGTTTACTGGCTCTGTGCCAGACAAGGTGGCGACCCGCCACTGAAAGTGGATACAGAATGGCTTTTTCCTTTGGATCCATTTTTCCAATCATTTCCTCGTCTTCAGCCCAGCAATCAGAGAAGACTCAGTTGGATGGTCTAGAGATTGAGAGGGCAGGTTTGGTAATCAGAAATCTCTCTCACACCGATTAGCTTTTTCAATACAAGCATCAGGAAGGAATTCAATTCCAAACTCTTATGAGAGACATTGGAGAACTTTTTCTAACTGGTGTGAGAAAAGACATATATCTCCAATCATGGCTAACCGTGTTCAGATTATGGAATTTTCACTGGATGGGTTTGAACTTGTTCTTCAAGTACCAATGTTAAAGATTTAAAGGGATGCAACAAAGGCCTTCGAAGAGCCTTTTAAAGAGTTCTCTAATTTACGACCCACTTTTAACCCTAATTTCCAGCTTGGGAGTTGATTTTGGTTGTGGCAGCGTTAACCTGACACCCTTTTGAACACATAGAGTCTATTTTTTTGTATTTATTACCGCTTAAACCATTTATTCTCGTAGCGATAGCATTTGGATTGCTTTTATTTATTTATTTGAGTTTTAAAAAGCTCTGGCTAGACCCAGAGGTAACAGAGCGCTTTACATAAGGATCCACAAAATTACAAAATTACATCAGTTACAAGTTACATCAGTTACAAGAAAGCATTTCAAGAGCGTCGGAAGATGGAATACATGGAGCTTAGAAGGGTAAGGGGGTGGGGAAAAGTTATAGGAGGGAGAAAGGATGGAGATAGGATGGATGGAGAGACGATGGAGAGTCTTCCCAAAGTCCGGCTGGGTAGGTGATGGCCGAGGGGGAAGTCCACAGCCCATCTCCTCTATAGCTATCAGGTAGCTCCACCGGGCATCAGGCAAGAGACTAGGTCTCACTGAGAAACAATTAGAGAGCAAAGAAGAGGTATAAATGGAGCGTAAAGGGGAAAGTGGGTGGAGTAAAGGGGTAGGAGGGAGAGTACTATGGAGAGGCGAAGTAACGTCTGCCCAATGTCCGGCTGGGTAGGTGACGGCCGAAGGGGAAGTACACAGCCCATCTCTTCTATAGCTATCAAGTAGCTCCACCGGGCATCGGCCAAAAAGCTCAGTCTCCATAGTCAGAGGTAGGTTCACAGATTCGTATCCTGAAGGGTAGGCCGGATGGGGGATGTGTTCGAGGTCTGGTCAAAGTCCGTTTTTTATTTCCAGAGGAGTAGCACGACTTGGAAGGGAACCCAGTGGCAGCCATCTTGGGGTCAGGCAAGGGATTAACAGGTAGTAATAGGGAGGGCGGAGGGAGTGCTCACCTCTTCATAGTTAGTCTTCTCCGCGTGGGAAGCAATGCGTGTGCCTTAACAGGGGGGTCGCCGCCCTGAGATGCAATCCTGAGATTCGCTGTCCAATGCAACTTTTTCTTAACTGCCAGGCTACCACCACACTTTTCCAGAGCCACAGGCACAATTTGCTAGCCACCTTATCTTCAATGGCCTTCAAATACCTCGGTGGAGCTTGGCACACATGAAGAGAACGGTTCAGACCAGGCCGAGGTAGTCCTACTCGTGCTCGGGGCCGCCGGGGAGGGACGTACTGCAGAGCACCAGACACATACGCGGTCTCTCCTGACACTGGACAAATGACGCAGCCCACTTGTGTCCAAATCAATCACAAAGATAGTGAATCAGGCTAATGAGTAACAATATATTCCCTTGACAAGGATCCGGTCTTCAGAGGGGGCCCGGTCGTGGGAGGGTAGCAGACTCAATTTGAGGACCCCTCCAGCTGCATTCTTACCTCGCGGATGGTGCCGACAAGCTGTTTTCCCATCAAGGAGTTCTCCCCCCCATGGGAGTCAGCTGGCAGAACCCTGCTTCAGGAAGAGGGCAAGGGGGGAAGGCCGCTATCGGATGTTAAAGCAGCGGCCGGCGACATCGCGGTTTACTTCTCTCGGCATCTGGGTGTTTACTCATAATTCCCCGGGTGCCATCTTGGTTAATTTCCATGTGGAGATGTCACGGGACATATCTCGTCAAGGCGAGATCGCAGCAAGGCGGTTTTGACGTTTGAATTATCCACCAGTGATCCGATTGCAGAATTGTCAATTTTGACGGGATTATGACGAGGCGAAAAGCCGCTCTGGATGCCGGTGTGCGGGTTCATCACGGAGCTTGTGGCCAACCTTTGTCCCTAAGGTGAAATCAGTTTTTCATTCTGATCAAGAGATTAGTTTACCAGTCTTTTATCCCAATCATCAGACAGAGGGGGTGCAGCTCTCCATTGCCTTGATGTCCAAATATCTCTAGTGGTTTATTTGGAGAAAGTGAAGGAGGTCAGATTGCATGGTTCTTCCAGTCTCTTTGCTAATTTTGATTCTGACCGAAAAGGACACAAACCTTCAGTACCGACACTCAGTAGATTGATGAAGTTGGCTTTTACTTTGGCATGCAAAGAGTCGGGTCAAGACCCTCCTGTAGGTAATGAAGAGACGTCAACATGTAGTATGGCTACTTCTCGTGGAGTGGTGCAGGGAGCTTCTTTAGAAGAAATTTGTAGAGCAGCTACATGGGCGAACCTCTAAACTTTTGTCAAACAGTAGACAACAGAGATTGTGAATCTTTTTGGAAAGGAGGTTCTATCAGCTTTGAATATATGAAACACATATCTTATTATGCATGAGTTGAAAATATGTTGTCCTGGTCTTCTATTCATTGCTTTGTATGTAATTAATCAAGATTCGCTTCTCTCAGGCTGTCCCAGAATTCAAGGAAACGTCATTAGTTAATGTGAACAGTCTGAGAAAACCCCGGGGTTCCATTGAGTTTGCTAATGTAGAATTCAAGCAGGTTTTTCCATTTCTGCTCCCTCATTTTGCCTCCAAACCAATTTCAAGATCTTCGCGTATGTCTGAAGCTTTGCACGTCTCTTGCAAATGTTTGTGGCAGCTGTAATCTGGGCCAACAGCGTCAGTCAAGCACGATAACATTGTTTTCCGGATTGCTAGCATTTCATCCCGTTTAAGGCTAATTAATTCCAGAAATCACGTTGTTTCCGTGCTTGCTTAACTGGAGTATGTTTAGTTAGTGGTGTATTTAAGTAATTTAACATGCTGCGTCTGTCAATTCTCCTGAGTTCCATCAGGGGACACTGTTGTGCCAGTACCTCACCGAAGTGTTTAATTCTCAGACCCGAGAGGTTCCAAGGAGGTTTTTAAAACATAATGGGGCAACAATGAATTCATATGTTTTCATATAGCGTCATACCACAGTACAAGTGTGATTATAGAAAAAAATGCCGATATAAACTCTTCGATTGGTTCAATGTGCTAGTGTCGAAATAAGGTTAATTCCTCGACTAGTCACTTACACGTTCCCTTCGTAGGAGATATATAGTACACTTTACAGAAACATTGCACAATGTGTTCCGAATTTCCTTTGCCCGGGGTTAAAAAAAGCTGAGTTGGTCAAGTCGAGTGATAATCAGCTCTTTGTGTGAGGGAAGCAGAAAGTGCCCAGCTGCTCGCTCCAAAGGGGCACCTGCTCCCGAAAGAAGCTCTTGGAATGAACAGCCGAAAAAAACACAGAACGCTGATCTGCAGATTTTCCCGAGGAGAAAATTGAAAACCTGCTCGTCAAAGAATTCTTCTTTGGACGAGCCAGCAGGAGGAAAATACTGGCACACACCGCGTGTAAGTGTTTTGTGGGTTTCAGCTCTCGGAGGCCCTTATCCATCACTGCTGCCCCTGAAATACAATCCGAGTCCGAAAAAACGCAATTCTCCTACTCTCTTCAACTCAAAGACTTGCTGAGGAAAATGTCTCTTGTTTTCATCCAAAATGCAGAAATAATGGGGCATATCAGCAAAGGCCGGCGATAATTATCGCTAAGCGCACTTAGGGGCATATCAACAACAACCGGCGATAATTATCGCTAAGCGTACTTAGCGCTAAGATAATTATCGCCAGCTAGCGTTGATTTTTATCGCTGAGATAGCGTGCTATTAGCAATGCTTATCTCAATAGCGATAAAAATCCTCACGCTAAGTGGCTAACGTGAGATTATCGCTGGAAACCCAGCGATAATCTCACGTTAGCTTGTTGATAGGGACAGACAAACTTAGCCATGATATCCTCCTTCCATAGGATATCATGGCTAAGTCAGAAAATACCAGACGTAAAAAAGCAGCGTTAACCACGGTTAGCGCTGCTTTTTTTGTCTCTAACAGGGTTAGCGATATTCTTGATAATAGGAGAAAGGTCGCTTAGCGACCTTTCTCCTATTATTTTACTCTGCAACGCCCCCTTTGCATCTCATTAGAGATGCAAGGGGAAGCGTAGAGTAAATGGGTGCTAACATGCAAATTTGCATGTTAGCACCCTGTTGTTGATAGGGTGCTAGTTTTATCTCTGCTTTTTTGGCTTTTAAAGCCAAAAAAGCAGAGATAAAGCCATTGTTGATATGCCCCTTAGCGCTAGGATAATTATCGCCGGCTATCGTGGAATTTTATCGCTGAGATAGCGTGCTATCAGCAACGCTTATCTCAAAAGCGATAAAATTCCTCGCGCTAACAGCCAAAAATGAGATTATCACTGGAAATCCAGCGATAATCTCACACATTGTGGCGTTAGCTTGCTGATAAGCTAGGGGATATTTAGCCATCATATCCTCCTTACATTGGATATAATGGCCATGGGGCATATCAACAACAACTGGCGATAATTATCTCTAAGCGCACTTAGCGCTAGGATAATTATCGCCGGCTAGCGTGAATTTTTATCGCTGAGATAGCGTGCTATTAGCAACGCTTATCTCAATAGCGATAAAAATCCTCACGCTAACAGGCTAACGTGAGATTATCGCTGGAAACCCAGCGATAATCTCACGTTACCTTGTTGATAGGGACAGGCAAACTTAGCCATGATATCCTCCTTCCATAGGATATCATGGCTAAGTCTGAAAAATACCAGACGTAAAAAAGCAGCGTTAACTGGTGTTAGCGCTGCTTTTTTTGTCTCTAACAGGGTTAGCGACATTCTTGATAATAGGAAAAGGGTGCTAACATGCAAATTTGCATGTTAGCACCCTGTTGTTGATAGGGCGCTAGTTTTATCTCTCCTTTTTTGGCTTTTAAAGCCAAAAAAGCAGAGATAAAGCCCTTGTTGATATGCCCCAAAGTAAGGGAGAAAGCAGGCGTAAGGAAAGTAGCGTTAACTGTGGTTAGCGCTACTTTTCTTATCGCTATGCCTGTTAGCGATTCCCTTGATAATTGGAGAAATGTCGGTTAGCAACATTTCTCCAGTTATTTTGGGACGGAACGCCCACTTTGGTGGGCGTTATAGGAAAGGGAGTTAAAGCAAGGAATCACGCGTTAGCGTGACCTTGCTGATTAAGCGATAAAATTATCGCAGCTTTTCGTCCGAAAACGGACGCTAAAGCGGCGATAATTTTTTATCGCTAGCTTGCTGATATGCCCCATAGTTATTACAGTATAAGTTGCAGCAGGTCTTCATTTTACCAGTTGTTTTTATGACGGAATTCCAAACGCTTCTGACTAGAATGTGGCCTAAACTATCACAGAGGTATTGAAAAAAAGGCATTCACCCATTGAGGGCAGCATAACTATTCGATTTCCATAGCCTCCTCCTAGAATTGAGGCAGCCATGGAAGGTGCTGTGTATATTATGAGGAAGATTGATTGTTGAGTCATTTCAATGTATGACATATCCGTAAATTGCCTACTTTTCTAAAGTTAATACAGCCAAACCTGACCCAAAACAGTAATAAATGTTCTTCAGCTCAGACCTGGAATAAGCCCAATACCACTGCTGTTTGAACCCTGAACTCCTGGGAGGTAGGGAGGGAAAACTAGAACCGCGATGAGGAAAAACCTTGAATAGGAGTATCTTTATTTTTATTTGAATTGGGCTCCAAAAATACAAAAATGCATTCACAATCGTGACACAACAAACTTGATTTCACAATCATCAGCAAACTAGATCATGATGCAGTCAAATTCATTGTTCATAGACCCCAAAGCTAAAAGAGGAAAACGCTAATAGAAATACAAGACTTTACACTTTAAAAATGAAAACTAAGAAGAAAAAAACCCACATCTTATAACAAGCCCTACTTCTCCTCGTCTACCACCAGTTTAGCAAGAATACATTTATTCAGTGTATCAGCTCGTTTGGCACTGATTTTTTGTTTTCTATACACTAAACTTATTTCATCATTAATGAAATATGGGACGTGTGGTTGATCGCCAATACATTGTAATGATGGACCTGGCTAGCAATTAACCGGCCTTCCTAGCCCCTTTGGATGTTAACCCTGATCCAGCGGGTTACCAACCTCAGGAACTCAACTACCATATACTCACCTGGGCCCATAAACACACACTCATTCACGTAGGCTAGTAGATATCGCTCGGGTCAAATTGGTATACTAATACCTGTAAGTTGAATTTATCTTAACCATTTCTTACCAAACCTTTCCGACCAAATGTATTTTCCTCTGGTCAATGGACCTTTTAGTTAACAGTATAGGTAAAAATTGACATAGAATGAACTCTCTTTAAATAACCACAGACTCAGGAGAGTTTTAAATGTTTATCTAGTTATTTCATGTGATCCAAGAACTAGAATACAGTTAGAACACCGTCTTCTCCATGGAGAGGAAGGGAATAAAATGTAATTAGAATAATCGTTAAACAAGGTTATTACGATGACAGTACCTGAATAGGGAGAAAACAGAGAGAGCAGTACAATGACATACTACACAGAATTATAGTTACCTAGAATGGTGTGAAAACCAACCCCTTGGCCAAGGAATTGGAATGCGTCCCCTGGGACAGATCAGGTGACAAAGGCTCAGGACAGTATTCAGGGACAGGATAGATGACCTCTTCAAGAATATGACGCCTGTGTTGCACCCCTCTCTGACACTATCATCCTCCTCGATTCTTCTGCGATCTTCTTCTATTATGTGCCTCCTCGATTCTTCCGTGATGTTCTTCTAATTAATTGGCTCAAAGTTCTAAGTCTGGAAATGGATCTTCTTTAGTATTTTTTAATTCCCGGACAGCATCTCGGTCTCTCAGCATTCTCCGTCTCGCTGTGTGACTCTGACTAACTAAACTACCTCAATTATACCTTTCTAATGGCGTGCACCACCCCTAAATGTTTCAATTTTATGAAACTTCTAACTCTGATTGGACAGGAAAAAGGGAGATGATCATCACACCATGCTAAGTTTAATATTTTTCTTTACGCTCATTGTTCTGTGTTCCCGCCCTTTAATTTACTTTCCCATGCTTTATTTCCCAGCCGAGTTCACATTTTTATCGATCAAAATTATACAATTTAATAACTTCTTCATTCATCCATCAGGAAGATGATCCTGTTCCCAGGACAAATAGAGGTCGTGGCCTTGGATGAGTTTCAATTAATTTGTCATGGTCCCTTGGGAAAAACAGATCTTTTTAGACAATAATTTTTAAGTAATCTTCCAACCCAATGGTCCATGCCTGCACAGTTTTTACTTCTGAAGGCTCAGATTTCAGCCTACTGATTTCTAAGTGTGGGCACTGCTAGACCCAAGTGGAAACCATCCCTCAAAAAGTCAAACATTTTTGGAGGCTCAGAAGAGACAGCAAGAAGACCTCTAAGATTGTCCCATTTTGAAAACAATGGCCACTGTCGGTTGTAAACCTTTAAAGTTGGTAGATGCTTAGACTACTGAATTGCTAATGCTTCACCTGCTGAACAGCTTTGAGACCTGATGTTTAACCTCTCAATTTCTAACCCGGAGTTTATTCTCGCCATTACTGCTTGATCCAGTAGTAGAACTCTTAGAGGAGAGAGCTGGGTTGGAAACACCCAGGGAGGGAATATCAATAGAATGAGAAGATAAGGGAAACATTCCTACAAGGTCCGGCAAGGGGCTACCATTAACATCCAGGCTTAATCCTTCTGAATCGTCTAATGAATTATTTGGAAGAAATATAGCAATCCCTGCGGCAAACTGTTGCTTGGCCATCCACTGCCCAACTTATGTCCCATTACGATATCGGATGGACCTGAGTCCGTCCGACATCGATTCGGTACTGGGACCGACCGACCTTCTGTCGGCGATCCCAACCCAGCAATTAGGATGCGATCAAGCACTGTTCGGTCGCAGTCCTATTCTTTACAGGGGAAGCATGCATTCTGACCAGAATGCATGCTCTCATTGTAAAGAGAAGAGGGGCAGTTCATTCGTGCACCCTGTGGCAGGCACCTCAGGGTGCCTGCCACAGGATGCAGGGATTAACAGGCCTCCAACTGGAGGCTGTGCACCAAAGCGAGCCCTGATGGGGGGCCCCAAAGTTGACTTCCAACAGCCTTTCTGAGTCGGAAAGGCAGACACAGAGAGGGTGTCAGAATCCAACATTGTAATCCCTCAGGTGGATAGAGCAGCCTTTGGGATTACAGAAAGGCTTCCGAATTGCCGACAGGCTCTCAGAGCCCATCGGAAGCCATTCGGAAATCCAGTTTGGATTCATTTCCGACCGCCTCCATCCAAATGGGTAATTGGAAATGAATCCAAACTGCTGACTATGATGCCGTAGAAACTGCTGTGACCGAGTGTTGGAGCTGTTTCCTAAAACATCGTAGTCGGCCCCTTAATCAGAATGTTCCAATCAACAGAACTGAGGGAAAAGATAATTAGCTTCATGAGCAAAAATCTCTAACCAAGACACCCTGAATATCTGGTATATGATATTGAACAATTCTGGATGAAGACACCAGAAAATTGAGGTTTGGATAGAATGGCTCAGCTGATCTGCCAAATAATTCTATTTTCTTATAAAGTAGACTGAGATAAAACAGATTGTCCTCTGCCCAGTTTCCTATCTCTTGAGCCAATTTGTACCACTACAGGGACCCTGCCCCCTCTTGATGATTTATCCAAGATTTGGCTACCATATTGTTTGTCCTGACCCAGACTGCTTGTCCGTTTAGTACTTGTGAGACATGAGGTTGATCTAAAAGTACTACCCATAATTCCTTCTGGTTGGATGACCTGGAAATATTTTGTGAACTTAATTTCCCCTAGACCTTCCATGAATCTAAGGTTGCTCTCCAACCTTTTCCACTTGCATCCATGGTTAAAAGTTTGGGAAGCAGGGACTTGGAAGCAATGACCCCTGGTCAGATTCTCTGCATTGAACCGCCACTGGAGAGAGGGTGAAAAGGATGGGTTACCAGAACCAGAAACGTATAAGCCTGAAATAGGGGTTTCTAATGCTCCAGCAGGTAACTTAATAGGGGATGAATGTGTTAACTCACCCATGGAACCAAGGGTACTGTTTAACCGCTATCCAGCTGGAGTGTTAACTATTCAATAGCTATCACCCTTTGCTTGGAAAGCAGACCCTTCAGATGGGAAAGAAGTTTGATCCTTCTGTATTCTGATAAAAACACTCTTCACTCTATTGAGTTGAACAGAGCTCCAATGAACTGGATTGATTGTATCATGATGAGATGCGATTTTTACTGGTTTCTCAGAAATCCATGGTTTTCCAGGATCCTGACAGCCATTGCTACAACTTCCAATGCATTTGAAAAAGAAGGAGATACAATCAACCAGTTGTTAAGATAAGGGAAGAGTTAAATTGCTAAAGAATTTAATCTATCTATCACTGAGGTCAAGAGTTTGTATATATACATGGAGCTGTTGCTAAACCTAATGGAATTGGTAATGGTTGTCTTCAATATAAAATCTGAGTAACTTCTGAGAAAATTTGTACATTGGCATGTTCAGATGGGCACCTATCAATTCCATATCGTCTCCTATCCTCAGGAAAGGAAAGATGCTTGACAAAGTTGTCATCTTTTATATCTGGTATAAGATAAACATGTTGGCATTTTGCAAGACTAGAACTGGTACGAACCCTCCTGGCAACTCCCGTGCCGGAGAGAGTATTAAGTAGCAGGAGTATTGATTAGCAACCAGTCCCATCTGTTCTTCTGGTACTGGAATTTTGCTTCTTTGATCTTGAGGGCTTTAACCCCTTCCAATAGAGAAACTCAACTTACCAAGATCTGAGACAGAAGTGTACAAAGTGACATTTCCTGAGTATCTTGGGCAAATTTCTCCTTGTAGCCTAAAGAGACAATCTCCAAGGTACACTTGTCTGAAATATTTTGTCACCAGCCGTTGCAAAAAAAAGTTTCGCTGACCCCTAAATGGTCTGTGGACTTCCTCCTAATAGCCAGGATTTTGGCGCAGCGGGATACATATAAATGTAGTTGACTGTTAAAAAGGATATTTCAATAAAATAAATCTTTTATTTAAAAACATTTAATAACCTTTTTAATTTAAAAATAAATGTAACTTTTGAAATAATTAAATGAATCATAAATATTTCTACACATAAACTATAAAAAAAATGGAATTTTATCTGGTTAAATTAATTAAATATTTACTTTAAAATTATTTTAATGGTGATATAGCATTTCTTATTTTGGTGTACATTTACAATATATATAAAATTAATTTACATTAACGTTTATCAGAAAATATTTTGTCTTTTTCTTTAATACAAAATATGTTTTTTTGTTTCTTTATACTTTTCCATAGGGAGATGTCCATGCCAGTGGTGAAGATATCTGTCTACAGTTAAAAAGTTACTAATAGCAACTTTACACTTTTAAACTGGGGTCCACCCCCTGACTTCTGGGGTGGAGATATCTTAGTCTACACTTTATTGTAAATGTACAGTCGTAAACAGTGAATAACCAAAAGTAGTACATTTACTACAAAGCGTACAAAGCTGCCAGTTAGTACTGTTTGATTAATCAAATGTATAGTGTTTTAAGTAATACAATTTGTTTATTTAGCACCAGTCCATGAAGTGAATATGAAAAAAAATCCCTTGAAATTAGCTGTACATTGTTAGATGAACATTTAAGGAGCAGCTGTCCAATATCGACTCCTTCAGATATAAACACTTTAAACAGCAAAGTGTAAACGAAGAGTCTTCATCTAAACATCATCCTCTAACTTACAAAAAATGCTTTGGTTATTTTTAGTACAGACTATATAAAACAATTCTGATGGAGACTCCAAATAACGTGTCTAATGAAGTTTTTGGGTGATTGTCCATTCATTAGCTTTACTATGCCACATGGCAGTGACCGAACCGCGCTGAGCAGCTGGCGGACATTCGACTCTGGCATCAAACTTCAGTGTTGTTGCTGCTGCTGGGGTCGAGATTTATGAGAGAGAACAGGGGAGCTCACTTTTTGACCAGCAATAGACCAGCCACAGATATTTCTGTGCCCTGCAGACATCTTTTGCCCCGTGCTCCGGGCCAACCGTAGTGCAGGACACCCTTGCACCTCTGTCAGAGACCCGCAGAGGTTGTGGAGGGGTAAACAGCGTTTACCACAAATCTTTTTCCCCACAGGGAATCACAACGCGGCCGTTACAACGACCGCATAGTGATTCCGCATACCATTACTCTGCAAGTCGGAACAACGACTTGCGGAGGGGGGGGGGTGTTGGATTTAAAATCCAACACCTTCCCTATTGTCCGCACAGACTGGAGTTGGAGTAGTAAATTATACTATTCCAACATCCAGCGCCCCCCCCCTCCGCAAGTCGTTGTTCCGACTTGCGGAGTAATGGTATCTGGAATCACAACGCAGTCGTTGTAGCGACTGCGTTGTGATTCCTGCGGGGAAAAAGAATGCGTCATAAGAACATACATAACTTTGGCATCATCTGAACTAGCTCTAAAAGTGCTTGGTGAAAAGGCACCCTTGTGGGAATCGGGCATTAAGAGGTCACTCTAGCAAGAAAACTGATATCCAACAGTTTTAGCTACCCCCCAGAGACATTGGAGTCAATGAGCCCAAATGAAAATGTCACACAGATCTTCACCGGGTGTACGAAAACACACCTTGTGTAGCATGTTACTACGGAGAACAATCACTCAAAATCTGCAGATTGAAAAGTAGCGGCTAAAATATACTCCTATTTCTATTTTATGAAACCCCATTGGCACCGAAATTCAAGTCAACTTGGACAAATCAGGACAGATTTTTAGATGCCAAATTCCATGCAATTAAATGCTCATGATTGCTCGTGGCTCCCCTCGGCCATGTCAGATAAAAGGGAATTAGGAAAGAGGATTGCAGTGCAATCACTCACCACAAGTGAGCAGGCAACTGATCAAAATGGACAGACTGCAGCCCCAATTCACATCTGTTATGGGAAAATATCAGGAATCCACAACAAGATAACTAACCTGAAAGTGGTCGACTACCTGATGATGTTCCAACTTATACTCTTACAAGAGATTTGTGCTGAGCACTTGGTGCCCTTAATGGGGTATATGGAATTCACTATGGACCAGATGTATGACTCGTTTTTGCATGCGCAAATGGGTTTGCGACTTGTTTGCGCATGCAAAAACCTACAGGGCCATGTACAAACCCTATTTACAATTTCTTTGCGACTTGCTAAATTGGATGTGCGAGTTGCTGTTAGGAAGGGGGGTTCCCTTCCTAATAGTGACCCCCAAATGCCATGTATGACTGTTTTGCAACCGCAATTGTGGTCGCAAAACTGTTGCAGTTTAACACCCTTCACAGAAGGATGGTAAACCACTCGCAAACGGGAAGGGGTCCCCAGGGGACCCCTTCCCCTTTGTGACTGGCTCTAAAAATATTTTTTAAGGGCAGGCAGTGGTCCCAGTGACCACTACCTGCCCTTAAATAATGAAACAAAAACATTTAATTTTTCTTTTGTTAAATGCATCTGTTTTCCTTTTAAGGAATACAGGCTGCCTTAAAAAAAACTGCTTTATTTAAAAGCAGTCCCAGACATGGAGGTCTGCTGAGCCCAGCAGGCCACCATACCCAATGGGGTCGCAAATTGTGAGTGCCTCATGAATATGCATGAGGCATGCAATTTGTAACCCCATTGGGAATCACAATAAGTGTCACAGACAATGTTGTACATACCAATTTGCTACTCGCAAATTGCAATTCGCTATTGCGACACAATTTACGAGTCACAAATTCCTTTTTTGTACATCTGGCCCTAAGATTGCAATCAGATCAAGTTCCAAAGGGCGGCTGAAAGGGGGCTTTGCAATATAACAACAACCTGATATCATTCCACGACAATTTAAAATAATTTCAGGGGATTTTAACTCAAACCTCTCTAATCTACAAGAGCATGACAAAAACATCACTGCAGAAAATACAGTATGTAATATTCCAGAAAAGGCAGTCCTAGCACCAAGAAGAAACAACCCCCAGGGCACTCGGCTTGCTTCATTGTTAACTGCCTCAGGCCTGTGAATTCTAAGTAGAAGATTTAATGGGGACAAACCTCCGACAAGGACGCACATCTCACAAAAGACCACCACAGTAATAGATTATACGGCTACCTCCCAAGCCCGCCTGAAAAGATATCGGAGATTTTAGAATCAAAAATTGCAAACAGAGCGACCATAACCTAGTCATGAACCTCAAGCCACACCTTCGTTCTGCAGCCAATATACTAAACTCGGACCTAAACACAGAAAATCTGGAGCTGTTGAAAGCCACAGCAGTAGTTTTATTTTTTATTCAGTTGTAAATCAACCATAAAAGCACCTAAAGTACAACATACACAGTAACTAAAATCAATAAAAATGTATAGACAACAATATAGAAACCTTTTCATTTTAAAAGGACAATATCATATATACGTGACCTTAAAATAGCAATTCCCCAATAGAAGCAATTTAGTTAATCAGGTCTAGAACGCCTTGATCTCATGCAGCACGTAAAAAACAGGAAATAGCAGATAAACAAGTTCATTCGATAAAATATGCTAGAATTGGACGAGCTTGAGCAAAGTTCTGGGGTTTCAGTAAGGGGATGATAAATATTTTCCTTGGAACACTAAAATAATTACATATCAACACAAAATGCAGGGTATCCCATGGAGACCTATTATTGCAGCCACAAGGTCCCAGTGTTCCTGGATAGGACTATTCACTAGGGGATGCCAAAATATGATAGAGCAAGATAAACCTAAACGTTGTCAGAAGAACTTTGGGGCATATTATCAAGAAATAGCGGTAAAATGATCTCCACTTTAGCGGCAGAACTGCTGCTAAAGCGGCGATAATGGGCTTGATAATATGCCCTTGAGAATTCCCATAGAAGCCCATGTCACCATGTCTGGTGTCAACATGGGCTTCTATTGGAATTCTCTGCGGCATATTATCAAGCCCTCTAGTTAAACACAAGGGTTAAATATGTCTCCAGACCATGGACTGATTTCAACAATATAAAACCCCCTACTATTGGTTTCCTCAGCTCAGTGCTTTCACGCTGCAGTGACGCCCGTTCTAAAATAAAATCCATCACTCTCTTAAACTCTAGACAATGCATGAATTAGGGATTAGAAAATATATCCTTCCTGCCCATACTTACAAAGGCTGCCTTTACATAAGCAATCCAGAGGATTTTAAGTGCATTGTAAACAATCTCAGAGGATCTGCCTTTTTAACTGGGAACCCACCCCGACACAAATCTTGATCCAGTAAAGCAGGGGCCAGAGGACCACAAGGTCTCCTATGTAGCCTACACCAAGCTCATCATGGGCGGAGAAAACTAGGGTGCTGCTAGGCTCCTTCATGCTACATCCAAGAAACCCATTTTCTGCCACCTGGACCTTATCAGTACTCATATTTCCCCAGACCTCACAGCCATATGAGGCACTAGAGACACATTTTGCCTGGTAAAGCATGACCAGGGTGCACGGGGGCCAAGATCCCAACCTCTGGGCAAAACCGAATGTGCCTCCATGGCCTTGATGAGTTTTCCTCTCCGCCTCTCAATCAGGGGATTCTAGCTTTTGTTTACATCAAGCAGAAACACTAAGTATAAAAAAGCAGAACTTTGACCAGTGTATAATTTCCCATTCGCAAAGATTTAGAGCTGGTAGACCAGGGGCCAATAACTATGACATATGATTTGGAGAAATATACTGCCAAGTCCAGATTACTCATAAAAGCAGCAAGCTGATTCACTAATAACTGCAGGCCCACCGCGGTATGAGCCATGAAAATGGCATTGTCTGCATATAGAAGGACCAAGAGAGGCCTAGTACCCATCATGGGGCAGTGTGCCTACAAAGTATGAAGTTATTTTCTCAGTCTATTGATATAAAGAGTAAACAAAAAGGGAGCATTCCCCTACTGGTGCCAAATTGCTCAGTACAGTCCATCCCCTGTGAATATCATGCCAAAACTGTGGTTTTGGCATGCAGGTCTGACAAAAGGATCACAATATTCAGGTCAACCCCCAATGCAAGAAGCAGATCCCATAGCTTTCATAACCACAGCAGTACCACCCAAGTCATCAGGGATAGGTGCATGTGCAGATTACATGACCAACAAATGACCAGTAGACCATACACCCTGATGCCCTCCGAAAACCAGGCTGACTCAAAGGGCAATAACAAGTATGTAAGCAAACTAGGAGGTGTGGATATTCGGGGGACAAGATCGGACCCAGATAAGATCCTGCTAGAAATACCCAATGGGCAACCAGGGAAATTAGCACAAGAACATGCTCCATAGAAACCATCATAAGGAAACACAGCATAGATGGACCCCCAGAACAAACAGATTGCTCTGAGATCTCTTCAGGGCTTCCCTGAAGTTCTTGGCAAAAAAAACGTCATCTCTGCCTCAGTGTGGTGAGCCTCCAACAGGTATTTACAGATTCTTGACGTGGACTCATATCAACCCAATCTTTAAAGGGGGTGATAGAGGCAACACTGCAAACATCTGATTAATAGCCCTACTCTATATCGACTGCAAGTACTATGCAAGCCTACAACTACAAGATCTACAAGCGCTGGTAGACAGCCTGAAACTAATTCTGTGGAACTAAACAGAATTCTGTGCCAACCAGTGCACAGTGTCAAATTTGGCATCCTAAACAAATTGCAATGCAAAATCGACACTTCATGCATGTTTCATCGATTTTAAGGCAGATTTACTTTAGCAGAAACTCTACAGTATTGGGACCCCATTGAAAATAACGAGAGCTATCCATTTCTCTACACCAAAACGTGGCTACGTATTAAGCTTGGAAATGGTACCAATCTCTCTCAGAAAACCTATACTTTGGTTGTATTGAACCAAGGTGCGTTCCCACCGTCTTATTAACATCTACATCTTGAGCCTTAAGCCTGTCCACCAAACTGGAACTCATAAACCCTCATGCCACAAAACTAGCTGGGCTTGCCCTTCGTCACATCTTATATGCTGATGATCTAGCCATAAGGAGTAGGACCCCTGTGGGGCCTGAACAGCTCCCAGATGCTTTACTCTGTTTTACAAAATGGCACAAATTCGAAATCAATTGCATACTAACAAAAGCTGTGAAATTTGGCAGCAAACTAAATTTACCTGGTTCATGAAATATCAATGGACTCCAGTTATCCATTGAATCAAAATACGAATACCATTGGGATGGTATTCAACTCAAGAGGCACTATCGTGCCACACATAGACACAATCTAAAGCCGCATCCCTGACTTCATGATTCTGCATACTTTCAAGATCATTGCAGTGGCCCATTTTTAGTACACTGTAGAAGGCAAGGGCAGTAAAGATGATTCCGACCTTCACGTACCGCTGAAAAATATCTGCAAGCATGGTGGCAAGGTTATTAGATTGGCTAACCTCAAAAGCCTATCAGTCTCTCTAAAAGCATGCGAGTTACACACAACATTCACAACTGTGCCTTGACCTGGGCTTAGCAAAACAGTCAGTGCCCAGAAAATGCTCTTTTCTAGAGATATGCCATTGATTTAAATTGGCTGAGAAAAACTTGTTAGCTGACTCAAAATAAATATTCAGAACTCAAAATCAACGGGGGCGTGGCTTGATGCCAGAAGAAGATGGCCGCTCTCCGTTGACGCTCCTCGGCATCTCGGGAGGGTTTTCGACCTCTGTTCCAGCTGCCTGCATGTTTGGCTACTAACTTGAACTCCCTTAGCTCATTAATCTCGCCTGACTGCAATGGGCTGCTTTTCATCGATCAGTGAGCAGCCTTATAGCTCCTTTTTTCATTTCAATATGTGCGGCGCGTTTTCTTCACGGGACTCGTGTCCGCCATTTTGAATTTCCTGATGGAGTCTCGGCTGTCACTGCAACGTTGTTATTTTTTGTTATTTGCTCTCCTCATTGTTATTAAAAGGATTTCTAACTGAATACAATATTACTGACACAGTCCTTACAGTGGGAAAAGAATCCATCACAACTTACATCTGTAAAACTTTGAAGGTTGCAAACATCAAATGTGCAGTTTTGTCCACATGGTGATTTGAGTTTTGCAAATGGTTACATGCACTACTAACAGTATTTTGAGTAGGCCAAGAAAGCTTTTGGGACTGGTCATCGATATTTAATGACCTGTTGAACATAGAACGAATGACTTGAAAACATGCTGCATTGTTTTCCTCAAGAATACCGCTTGTGATTGCATTTTACCCAAAAAGTGGCAAAGCAAATAAACAATTAGGAATATTATTCAACGGGGCGTAGCTTGATGCCAGGAGGGGAGGGCCGCTCTCCGTTGAACCTTTGTGACATCTTGGGATGATTTTTTACCTCTGTTCCAGTTGCCTGCATATTTAACCGCATGCTTGGACTCCGTCAGGCCATAAACCTCGACTAAGTGCAGTGGCTTGATTTGCATAGATCGGTGAGCAGTTTTGTGGTTCCTTTATTTTTCTTTTTTACCTCAGTGTATGTGGTGCGTTTTCTTCATGTGACTCGCGTCCATCATGTTTAATTTCCTGACGGAGTCTTTGCTCTCACCACAACGTTGCTAGCTATGATAAATATTCCTCTCAATGCTGCTTATCATTTTTACTATGTTTTTCCTTCACCATTCTATTGGAGGGATGTGGAGAAGATAATTTCGTCATTTTCTCTGTCAACTTATCTCTCTGACGGAATCTCCATGACAAATTTTTATTAAATTTCAATGACACACATTATTTGAAGGAGCTGCTCTTTCAAGTTTTTGACTTTTTGCTATAACGTATATCATACAAAGTAGAGTTCTTTCACAATTCTACTAATCTCTTCCAATAATTTTAAACACCCTTGTGTGTAAGTGCTGTATGTTTTATGGGGAGAACAAACCAGTGAGGTGTTCCACACAATTGTCTGCTTCGTCATCTCTTCTTGAAGACTATAACCCAATATTCTTCAATACAGCATGGAAGAGGGTTCTAGCAATAACATGCCACCCGAGTGGGTAATCCATCATCTTCTTCTAAAATTCCACTAGCAACTTTGAAACGTTTGCTCAAATCATCGGTTTCCTGCACTCTCTTATCTGGCAAACGTGTTAAAAAAGACCCTCCATCTCCTGCCATTTCTCCTCCACCCACATCCCTGGACTTACTGTTGGAAGAAATTTGTGCTCTTCGCCCTCATTTTTTTGTGAAACTGTTTTTATTAGGGGTGGGCGGAATTTGCGTAATCGCGTTACGCAAATCTCCGCAAAACGGTAAAAATCTCCGCGAATACGCAGAAATTCCGCGAACACGCGGAATTGCTTGTTCGTGATACTTTTTTCCTGTTCGCGATCGCTGTTTGCGTGCTCGGGGTGAAATATCTCGCGAACACGCATATTGAGAACGCGAACAAGCAAAAAATTTCGCGAAGTCGCGGAACGCAGATTTTTGGGCAATTTCGCGTTCTCCGCGTAACGCGAAATTACCCAAATTCCGCAAATTCCGCAAACGGAACGGAATTTACCGCCCAGGCCTAGTTTTTATTGAGTTTTTCGTACAATTGCAATATGACAATTACATATATATGCACTGTCGGGCTTACATTTGTTACATTCGCGCCACGTGTAAATGCTTGTTCAAGGTCAGTACATTTCACAATGCAATGTGAAAGCAAAAAGTGCACAGACGGATAGTACCCATATGTGCATTACCAATGCTCCTCCAATACTCAGATAATGGAAGGAGAAGGGAAGGGAGATGGAAACACAATAGTATGATATTCCGTCCATACCTCACAATCTTAAATGTCCATTGAGTCGTGTGCATTGGCACCTAGTTATCATGGCGTGCATATGCCTGCGTAGACATGCAGAATCATTAGTTGTACTGGCGCTCATGTACAGGTAGACGTCAATAAAAGGACTCACCAGTAAACAAAAAAGGGGGGAAAAGGGGAGAGGGAAATATTGTATATACTGATTGTAGGAGGGAAGAGGGGGAAGGAAGGGAAATGTGAAATAAGAAGAAAGCCGTGCGTAACAAACCATATAACCTGCAACCCCTCACACTTACATAGATAGTATTACATGTGGTCCATACATATCGCAGCTGCCTCCCCAATTTCAAGATGTGTATGTTGTGTCAACCAGCATATGTTTGTCTTAAAGAGGGTGGTGTGGTGTGAACACTGCTACGATCAGTTGGTGCCCTAGTGGTCTATGGCTTGGGAAGTGGGTGAATCCGCAGGTGGTGTGTCTATGCTACATCGCAGTTCAGTTCATATGGCTTCCCAGGACGTGGCAATAGGGATCTTACATAGTCCCAGGGTTTCCTCATGCTTAATAGCGAAGCCTTCCACTGTGACCCATGCAAGCATGGAGTTACGCCATGAGTGTCTGTGATGGGGGTCAGATGCTTTCCATTTTTTACTGATCAGTCTCTTGGCCACTATCAATCCCAGATCTAGAAATCTGGGTGTAACTTTCGTGGCGGGTGTCCTGCAGAACTTATGCAATAGATACACAGGCCATTCGAACGGCAACTCTTGACCAGTGCAATCATGTAATGATGTGGTTACTTCCTTCCAATATGCGCCCACCCTATGGCAGCTCCAGAACATTTGGATTAGGTCAGCTCTGGGTTCCTCGCATCTCGGGCATATGGCAATTACATGATTGAAGTATTGGTTAATTTTCGCAGACGTGAGATATGCCCTAAGTATGATGTATAACTGTATCTGGTGGAAGCGCATGTTCCTGTGGATCATGTCGGGCTCTCGAGTACTTGGACCCATTCCTTGTCACTGAACGGGCAACTCAGGTCTTGTTCCCTCTTACCGCAAAGCGAATCAAGATTGATCGCTGCATGGGCCAGGAGCGAGTCTGCAAACCAGTGTGTCAGATGCCTACCCTGCCCCATGTGCTCTTCACCCTCATATGGAAGAAACTAATAATCACCTACAATCTTTGGAGGATAGGTGGTCACATATGGAAAACAAAGTTGTGCAAGTGGAAAAACGTGTTGACTCTATTCAAGTTGTGGTAGACCGGATTCCCCCAATGCAAACGGAAATTACATTGCTCAAAAAGCAAATTGAGAATCTTGAAAACCGCAACAGATGTAACAACCTACGTCTATATGGTCTGGTGGAGGGGCAGGAAGGTTCAGATCCTGTTACGTTTTTTAAATCCTTTCTTCCAAAAATTCTGGGTATTCCTGATACTCCAGTTCTCAATATTCAGAGAGCACATCGCTTGGGACACAGCCCACGTTCTCCAACTCCTTCTACAAAACCAAGAGGTGTCATTATGTAGTTTTTTAGAATACACTGACTTGTTCAGAGTATTACAAGCGCCCAGGCTTAAAGGTCGAATATCTTGGCAGGGTTCTAATCTCTTCTTTTCCCAGGACTATGTTAAGGAAACAGCAGACAAAAGAAATACGTTTTTAGATATGAGACCAGCACTGCGAAATCTTAAAGCTAGATTTAGCTTATTTCATCCATGTCTGTTTAAAGTAGCTTACAAAAACAAAACAACAAATGTTGAAGATCTTGCTTTACTGCAACGCTTCATAGACAACTGTAGAGAGGAGGACATGGAAGTTTCCAGAGTTTCCAATATTTGATGCTATGATGCATAATTTCTCGCTTTTGCAATGATGCCTATACTGTTTTTTTCTCTGAATTGGTGTTAATTGTTCGAGTTTCAAATCGTTTTTTCATGGTTCCTTGTTTCTTTTGCTTCTTCTATCAATATCAGGTGCACCATACTGTTTATTTGACCCTTGTGATTACCGGTTTCATTTGGATGGAGTGTCTTTCCCCCCGATCTTGCCCTGAGATGTCTGGTCATTTGTGTCATCTTCCTTATGTGGTTTCACCACCCTCGTTTTTGGTATGTCTTTTTTTATGTCTTTGTTTTGTCGTATGTATATTTAGTGTTTGTTTCCTAACTTCCCCCTCTCTCTTTTTCTTTCCTTCTTTCTCTCTCTCTTTTACTTATTCTTCTTCCGACAATCCTTTCATTTTTTATATCATGGGGAGATTCTCCCTTTTTCCTTTACATCTCATTTTACTAATTTCCTCCTTTATAATCACATTTTATCTTATATTTCATATATATTCCAACTCCATGTTACTTTTTTTTTGCATAATGTATCTATTCTATTTTATCTTACTATTGTTCTATTTTCTTTCTACTTTTCAACTTAATTTGTTTAACATGTTTATTCTAATGTAGATGACTTTGCCAATTGTATAGTGGAATTTTAAAGGTTTAGGTTCTCCTATAAAATATCAAAGAGTATTAACCTATCTTTCCAATTCAAAATGTGATATTGCTTTGCTTCAGGAAATTCATATTGTGGACACAGAAATTGCTAAACTTAAACGACAACGGGTAAGCCATTGCTTCCCCAGGCAATGGAAGACGTAATGGTGTAGCTGTTCTGTGTCACAAACGCTTACATATTCAATTGCTCTCACAAGACTCTGATGATCTAGATAGATGGGTGTCTGTTTTCCTTTTAGTTAACAAAATACCTATTACTGATTTCAATCTTTATTCTCCTACCTCTCCCAAAAATTCCTTCTGGCCCACAATATTGTCCAAATTGATAACTTACAATGATGATTATCAATTGGTGGGTGGTGATTGTAACATGGTTTTTGATCCTACACTTGACCATAACTCTAAAACTAAATTTATTCCCTCTCTTGAACACTCTCAATTTACCTATATCATTGCACAACAATCTTTAGTGGATGCATGGAGACTTTGTAACCCCACTCTATTAGAATATACTTTCTTCTCCTGGGAACACTATTCTCAATCCAGATTGGACTATTTATTCCTTTCCCACTCCCTTGCACAACACATCACTCAATCAGATATTGCCCTATACTTACTTCGGATCATGCTCCAGTATTTTTAAACGTAGATCTCCTTCCGCCAACTCAGGGTACTAGAAGATGGAAAATTAACAATTCTTTCCTGTTAGATCACAATTTTACCCAAAATTTTGAATCTTTTACTAATACCTTTTTTCTTGAAAATGAACACTCCCTTATTTACCCTCAAATTATATGGTTTCAGGATTTTACTGCCTCAGTTCAAAATCAAGCGTAATTGTGCCATTTCTGGTTTAAAATTAAAAAGATTCCCTCTTATTTACCATGCTGGCAGGTTCTTCCATTCCCGCAGGCTCCCTCATGAAAGTGGTGCAAGCAGGTTCATTAGAATGAGAGGCGGAATTCCAAGATGGCGGCGGATCGTGTCAGAGTCCTTGGGCTAGCCCTCTAGTGTTTCTGGGAAAAGGGAAGAAGCATTACTGACAATGCGTTTGCGCGCTGCAGGTTCAGCGAACTTCAACTGAAGAACTTGAGGTAGAAACAGTGTCTTTCTACAGCGCAGCCTATTTTCAGTCAGAAACCCGATTTTGGTGATTAGCATTTCTGCTACAGCGCATCTTTAGAGTTAATCTGTCTTTCTTTCAAGAAATCTTCCCTGTAATTCTACCGGTGTTTTCAACCTGAGGAAGACAGGTATTGTGGACCAGATTCTTTATACTCCCAGTTAAGGAGAAATCTCTAGTTTGCAGTCAGAGAGTTAAAGAAGACTTCAAGTAACTAACTATTCAATTAAAATTAATTGATCTTAAAATTACTGGAGCACATTGTCGCAGAGACTGAAAGGTTTTGTCAATGCTCTGAGAAGAGAAATTTAGTTATCAGTCAGCATCTGCATGCTTGAGGTGAATTCGTCGGGAAATCAGATTTAAATCTTAGTTGGTTTCCAGAGAAAGACTATTATGAACTCTGTTTGAACTTTTTGAAGAAAGAGTTAGTGTCTGGTGTCAAAGAAGAAATTCAATAGCAGATTCAATCTACTAAGGTCTACTAAAACCACTAAGACTATTACTTATTAAGACTACAAGTAAATATATATATATAAAAAATAGCATTCCTTTTGGTGAGTTTCTCCGGGTTTGGAGAAACTGTAGTACAGAGCAGGGATATCAGAAGGAACAGAATCTTATGAAAAACAGGTTCCAAATGCGTGGATACAATGAGAGAGTCATTTCCACAGCGATAACCAAAGTAGCGAAGGTTTCCCGTAATGAAGCTCTTTTTGGCAGTAGAAAGAAGGACAATCGGGGTATTTTAATTCCTAGACTGATTACCACCTGTAACACAAAATCCAATACTCTGAGACATGTCATGAAATGACACTGGAATCTTGTAACTACTGACCCAGTTATAGGTACTGTTGTTGGTAAAGCACCCTCAATAACCTACAGGAAATCAAGTTTCTTAAGGGACCAACTAGTTCATAGCTATAAAAATTTAGCGGAGACTACCACCTGGCTAGGTGGTATTGTTGGTTTTAAGCGGTGCAATTCCTGCAAGGTATGTAGACACAGTCCAAGTAGAGATAATTATAGTTTGGAGGGTAGCAGTCTCCAAGAAACTAACAGATCCAAAAAAAAACAAAAAAATCTAAAAAGATCAACAAACTGATCACATGCAATAGTGATTATGTAGTCTACATGCTAGAATGCCCCTGTAGTCTTAGATATATAGGGAGCACTAATCCTGTGGCAAGACATTTTGAGGCACAACATCAAAGCAATAACAAACAACTCACATTCTGGGGCATTGATAGGATTCTGCCACACCCCAGGGGGGGAGACGGTGAAAAAGCCTTAAGAATATCTGAATCAAAATACATCATTGAATTGAACACCAAGGCACTGAGTGGATTAAATTCTGGTGAAGAGCTGGCCATACATGTAGGATGCCGTTAAAGGTCCTACATGTATTTATAATAATCATAGTCTGGAAGTACTTGAAGGATAAGAAACACAGTACTATTGTGTTTCTTTTCCACCCCTTTTTTAGAAAGATTTTCACTTTTTTAAATATATAGGGCCCGATTCACAGAATTAACTTAAGACCAAAACCTAAACTTACTACTTTTGGTATTCACAGAATGCACATACTACTTTTGGTATTCACAGAATGCACTTACTACTTTTGGTATTCACAGAATGGATTTACGACTACTAACTTTATGTCCGCACTCGGGCCGGAAATTCCGGCCCGGAGGCGGAGTAGTAAGTTTAGGATTTTGTCTTAAGTTAGTTCTGTGAATCGGGCCCATTGTAGGTAGGAAGGGTGAGCATGACCAGTTTAGGTAGGGGAAGATAAATAGGCACACATTGATATGTCTTTTTACCCCTATGCTTCGGGTACATTGAAGTAATTAGAACAGGTCCCGGTTGGTTGTCCCTGCCCTTCCGAACGCCTTTTGTCATGCACTTTGTCTTTCTTTATTGTATAGATCACTTTTTTCCCCATTTTTTGACCACTAACACTGATCACCTGTTTCAATACTTCGATTATAAAAGAGTTGCTTGAAGTAGGTATTTATTGAATGATAATGATTGGGGATTTGTTCCAAATAAGGATACATTACCCTCACTATTATTAACTCGGTATATCATCTTTGACAGTGTCTCTATGAATTGATATGCATTACCATTTAAATTGTGGGTACATTACCCATTGTTTCAGATCTTCCTGTATTTACAGTGGAATCAGATGGATTCACGATGATTTATCATCTATATAAATAGAACCATGATTATTTGAAGTGTTACAACTTTATTTCAAGGACAATACATAGCTATTGTATGAGCGATTGCTGCATATCTTACATAAGAGGAGGATATAATCTGTTGAATTGATTGTAATCATGTCGCATTTGTGATCAATATGGTGACTCCGATAGATGATGCGCATATTGTTCATATTTATGACGATGTGCGCTACAGAGTTACTGCTAAATCAAGTATGAACGGACATCTAAATTGCTGCTTAATTATTATTATTTTTTGGTTCCCCACATTTATGAGGAAATATTATTGTACCGTTAATGAAATGGCAACATTCCATTTGTTTATTTGTAACTTTATTGAATTTTGTGAAATGTATTGTAACACATAATAGAAATGAGTTAGGATGTTGTCTTTTTCTATCAACTGCGACCTCTATTTTAATGGAGAGTTGGGCACAGGTCACTAAACTTGAAAAAGGCATCACCGAAACGCGTTGTTGTGGGCACAATAAAGTATAATTGTGCTATCCTCTGGTGTGCCACCTGTTTACTGTTCGGAGTTCCGAAGGTGTAACGTACTTGGAATAATTAATGCGGTTGTCGTCACCACTGCTGGCACCGGCGTCGTTAGGGGGAGGAACGGTTTAGTACGATGTAGCGTGTTTTGTGTATATATATATATATATATATATATATATATATATATATATATATATATATATATATATATATATATAATATATAACAACCACTGCCTTCTTCCAGGTAAGAAAAGGGCTCGACACACTCCGGGGACTTTCAAAGGTTTTATTAAAAATTCAATGCGTGCTGCTGGTAGTCCCTGAAACGCTAGGCAGACGCGTTTCAGCCATTGTTGGCTTTCCTCAGTGCCTGTTTCACGGACTTCATAGTCTCTCTGGGGGTCTGAAATGATGCAGCAGATAAGGTGACCGCTCCCAGTCAGGTGACGCTCGACTCCTCCTTCACTTAAAGGTGCAGCAGTGTAACGCTAACATCCTCCCAGGCAGGTGCATGCTGGGTAATGCAGTCCAAGTGAAGGTCTGCACAGTGGCAGAATCACTTCAAACACCATGTGGTGCAACAAACTCGTTGTACCTGTGCCACAGTCCAGCTTGAGTGCCCAGTTGGACGAAGCAAAGCCTTCTGCCATCCCCTTACTCAGGCATTGGATATTGCCTCCTTTCTCCCCAATGCAGCAAACACGCCCAAATGGTAATACCAGCTGCCGGGGGGGCTCCGCGTTATTGCATTCCAATGCAAGTGTCCAGGGTTGCTGGTCTTCCGCGGTGCTCCTGACCGAGAGGGTGTGCCGTATGTCAGCGACCTGCTTGCTGACCAAACACAACGACCACTGCCTTCTTCCAGGTAAGAAAAGGGCTCGACACACTCCGGAGACTTTCAAAGGCTTTATTAAAAATTCAATGCGTGCTGCTGGTAGTCCCTGAAACGCTAGGCAGATGCGTTTCAGCCATTGTTGGCTTTCCTCAGTGCCTGTTTCACGGATTCATAGTCTCTCTGGGGGTCTGAAATGATGCAGCAGATAAGGTGACCGCTCCCAGTCAGGTGACGCTCGACTCCTCCTTCACTTAAAGGTGCAGCAGTGTAACGCTAACATCCTCCAAGGCAGGTGCATGCTGGGTAATGCAGTCCAAGTGAAGGTCTGCACAGTGGCAGAATCACTTCAAACACCATGTGGTGCAACAAACTCGTTGTACCTGTGCCACAGTCTAGCTTGAGTGCCCAGTTGGACGAAGCAAAGCCTTCTGCCATCCCCTTACTCAGGCATTGGATATTGCCTCCTCTCTCCCCAATGCAGCAAACATGCCCAAATGGTAATACCAGCTGCCGGGGGGGCTCCGCGTTATTGCATTCCAATGCAAGTGTCCAGGGTTGCTGGTCTTCCGCGGTGCTCCTGACCGAGAGGGTGTGCCGTATGTCAGCGACCTGCTTGCTGACCAAACACAACGACCACTGCCTTCTTCCAGGTAAGAAAAGGGCTCGACACACTCCGGGGACTTTCAAAGGCTTTATTAAAAATTCAATGCGTGCTGCTGGTAGTCCCTGAAACGCTAGGCAGACGCGTTTCAGCCATTGTTGGCTTTCCTCAGTGCCTGTTTTACGGACTTCATAGTCTCTCTGGGGGTCTGAAATGATGCAGCAGATAAGGTGACCGCTTCCAGTCAGGTGACGCTCGACTCCTCCTTCACTTAAAGGTGCAGCAGTGTAACGCTAACATCCTCCCAGGCAGGTGCATGCTGGGTAATGCAGTCCAAGTGAAGGTCTGCACAGTGGCAGAATCACTTCAAACACCATGTGGTGCAACAAACTCGTTGTACCTGTGCCACAGTCCAGCTTGAGTGCCCAGTTGGACGAAGCAAAGCCTTCTGCCATCCCCTTACTCAGGCATTGGATATTGCCTCCTCTCTCCCCAATGCAGCGAACACGCCCAAATGGTAATACCAGCTGCCGGGGGGGCTCTGCGTTATTGCATTCCAATGCAAGTGTCCAGGGTTGCTGGTTTGCCGCGGTGCTCCTGACCGAGAGGGTGTGCGGTATGTCAGCGACCTGCTTGCTCACCAAACACAACGACCACTGCCTTCATCCAGGTAAGAAAAGGGCTCGACACACTCCGGGGACTTTCAAAGGCTTTATTAAAAATTCAATGCGTGCTGCTGGTAGTCCCTGAAACGCTAGGCAGACGCGTTTCAGCCATTGTTGGCTTTCCTCAGTGCCTGTTTCACGGACTTCATAGTCTCTCTGGGGGTCTGAAATGATGCAGCAGATAAGATGACCGCTCCCAGTCAGGTGACGCTCGACTCCTCCTTCACTTAAAAGTGCAGCAGTGTAACGCTAACATCCTCCCAGGCAGGTGCATGCTGGGTAATGCAGTCCAAGTGAAGGTCTGCACAGTGGCAGAATCACTTCAAACACCATGTGGTATATATATATATTTATTTATATATATTTGTGTGTACTTACCACCCGCAGGACAGGAACACTGACTTCTTCTTCAACCTGAAAGAAAGAACAAATATAAGAATATATCTGCAGAGTAATTAAATATATATATATATGCCAGTTTCTGGAGGAATGAGAGTGTTGTGGGGGCCTGAGACAGACAACACAACCCACTGAGGTGAAATTTGAAATTATTTGAAGGGATCAGTCATGCCAGCTCACTTGAGCAAGAGATGGCACTACAGTAACCAGCAGGCCACGGGGTGGCCGCGCCCACATGGGCGGGGTAAATAACATTGAAAAAGATGCCGAAATGACTGTGTCCTGAATCTTCATGCCCGTACCTTTGAAGAAGTGTCTTTACACGAAACACGTCAGGCTGGACATTATTGCAAGTGATGTTTGTGCTTAAACTTCGCAGCATCCTCCATCAAAGATCGTTGGCAAATACTCACCTGTGCGTGGCTCACTCTACAGCAGGCAAACTTTGTTGTTTATGTTAGCGGTCTTGCCTGAGCCCGGATGCTGTTTCAACATTTCTGCACCGATGCCAACCGACGCCGATGCATTGGAAACATGATTAAAGATCGTTGGCAAATACTCACCTGTGCGTGGCTTACTCTACAGCAGGCAAACGTTGATGTATATATATACTTGAGGAGACGCTGGGATTTTATTTTTTACAGGAATTTGGCGTCATTGCACCACAGTATGTCCAGCATCCTGCCATTCCATTGGGACAGCATATCCCCCTTGCAGCACCTACCAGGATTACAGATGTATTCTGGGACCCGTAGTTCCGATGAACTTCGATCTGGTGAGCAAGCATTCAGGGAAAGGGGGCGGAGCGGGTTCCCACCTATGGGGAAGCAGCTGGACTTACTTATTCAAGTGTGGCAAATGGCTCCTGAAGATTAAGGCATCTGACGAAGGCCGATTGTGGCCGAAATGCATTATGCCGCCTCAACTCCATTAAAGCGTTTCCTACTCGTCCCCCGCGTGGCCTCCGCTCTTTCCTTGGGAGGAGGTTTTTTTGGATGTCATTCACGCTTGTCAGCGGCGTGATACGGAGGGCCCTGCTTCAACAAGTGGCCACGGACTTTGCTGGCTGCTGCTTCGGCAGTTTCTGTTTGTTGGTTCGAGGGATCGAATGTTCCGCGGCCCGCCACTACAATCCAGGACACCAGAAGACAGCGAAACGTAGGGCTGGATGCATTCACACTCTTGCCTATGCCTTCTGTGGTACCTGGAGCGAGGGGCAGAAGCGGAGTTTGGGGACTTGAGGAGACGCTGGGATTTTATTTTTTACAGGAATTTGGCATCATTGCACCACAGTATGTCCAGCATCCTGCCATTCCATTGGGACAGCATATCCCCCTTGCAGCACCTACCAGGATTACAGATGTATTCTGGGACCCGTAGTTCCGATGAACTTCGATCTGGTGAGCAAGCATTCAGGGAAAGGGGGCGGAGCGGGTTCCCACCTATGGGGAAGCAGCTGGACTTACTTATTCAAGTGTGGCAAATGGCTCCTGAAGATTAAGGCATCTGACGAAGGCCGATTGTGGCCGAAATGCATTATGCCGCCTCAACTCCATTAAAGCGTTTCCTACTCGTCCCCCGCGTGGCCTCCGCTCTTTCCTTGGGAGGAGGTTTTTTTGGATGTCATTCACGCTTGTCAGCGGCGTGATACGGAGGGCCCTGCTTCAACAAGTGGCCACGGACTTTGCTGGCTGCTGCTTCGGCAGTTTCTGTTTGTTGGTTCGAGGGATCGAATGTTCCGCGGCCCGCCACTACAATCCAGGACACCAGAAGACAGCGAAACGTAGGGCTGGATGCATTCACACTCTTGCCTATGCCTTCTGTGGTACCTGGAGCGAGGGGCAGAAGCGGAGTTTGGGGACTTGAGGAGACGCTGGGATTTTATTTTTTACAGGAATTTGGCATCATTGCACCACAGTATGTCCAGCATCCTGCCATTCCATTGGGACAGCATATCCCCCTTGCAGCACCTACCAGGATTACAGATGTATTCTGGGACCCGTAGTTCCGATGAACTTCGATCTGGTGAGCAAGCATTCAGGGAAAGGGGGCGGAGCGGGTTCCCACCTATGGGGAAGCAGCTGGACTTACTTATTCAAGTGTGGCAAATTGCTCCTGAAGATTAAGGCATCTGACGAAGGCCGATTGTGGCCGAAATGCATTATGCCGCCTCAACTCCATTAAAGCGTTTCCTACTCGTCCCCCGCGTGGCCTCCGCTCTTTCCTTGGGAGGAGGTTTTTTTGGATATATATATATATATATATATATATATATATATATATATATATATATATATATATATATATATATATATATATATACATATATATTGATTTGGTCAACAAGTATCAGAGAGCAGCTAATCCACTGTTAGTACAGGTATGGAAAGTGAGGATTGAACTAAAGTGTTTAGAGGGTGATTAGTCAGGTTATGATTTAATAATGATGTGCTTGTAATTGCAGACACTAGAACACCCTCACAGACAACCAGTGAGGAGAAGGCGAAGCAGTGGCAGACTCTCTGTTTTCTCATTCCCCAACCCTTTTCCCCCCTCTTCCCTGATCGTGGATTAAATCTGCAGACAGTGGTAGGGTTATTACCATCTGCTCCTGCAGAAGCCGTGATCTCAGGTTAGTGGTACTTGACATATGGGATGCTTTTAAAGCTGCTTTGAGAGATTTTATCATTTCTAATGTATTCCGGAGAAAGCAATCCTCTTTAGATTCTTTGAAATCCCTCACAACACGTATTAAACAATTAGACCATTCCTATAACTGCAAACATTCTAAATCCTCCCTGGAGGATCTCATTAAACTAAAATTCACTTTTAATAAATTGTCCACAGACAATGCAAATTCATTTTTACTTAAAGCATCTGCGAAATACTATGGAGGTCAAAATATATTGGGAAAACTCTTAGCCAACTACCTTAAATTAAAAAAGAGCGATCCAAAATCAATTTGTTTCTTACTTCAGCTAATCGAATGCTTTATAAGAGTGAGGACATTCTGGCTGAATTTCCCCTTTTTGTTCAAGAACTTTATACACCGAACTATTCTACGTCTCAAGATAGTATCCATCATTATTTATCTTCCATTGATCATTCTTCCCACCTTAATGTAGACTTTTCTTCATTAGATAAAGAAATTCAAACACAGGATATACTTAATGCAATCCATACTATTTAACATGGTGAGGCACAAAGGCCCTGATGGGTTTACCATTGAGTATTATGTTTCTTCCTAAATTACATCAGCTTTTCTTTTTCTTCAAATCCTCTAAGTCTTTTGGTGGCTCTTTCCAAGATGCTCTAATTTGTCTCCTTCCCAAAGAAAATAAAGACCCCTTATTGTGTAAGAATTATAGACCCATTTCTTTGATCAATTTAGATTATAAAATGTTTGCAAAAATATTAGCCCTTCGTCTGGAATCCTTGTTACCTCAATTAATTGAAGGGGAACAATGTGGGTTCATTAATGGTCGTCATATTGTAGATAATATTAGATTATTTTTTAATGTCCTTAGTAAATCCACATTTTATAAGCATTCTTTAGTGGCTATCTCCCTAGATGCTGAGAAAGCATTCGATCGAGTGAGTTGGCCTTTTATTTTCTATATCTTGCCTGGTTTGGTTTTGGTAAAACCTTTATTGACTATATTTCTCTATTATATTCATCCCCCACGTCATTTATTTTAGTGACTGGCCTTCTCTCTTCTTCTTTTTCTTTATATCGGGGTGTTAGACAAGGGTGTCCCCTCTCTCCTCTCCTTTTTATTCTTGCTCTTGAACCTTTTCTGATAAAGATTCGTACAAATTCCAAAATCTCTGTCTTTCAATATGGTGAGAAGCTTCTGAAGGCCTCGGTCTAGGCCGATGATATCTTACTTTTTCCTTCGGATCCACAAACTTCTCTTCCTGCTTTCCTATCGAAGGTACAGCTTTTTGCTTCGGTTTCAGGGTACAAATTAAATTCTGACAAATGTAAAATTCTTCTCCTAAATAAACTGTGTTTTCAGGCTGATTATATCGCCTCGAATTTCTGATGGAATCCTGACAAAATTAAATATCTAGGCTTATGGTTCATGCCTACTATCAAAGTAACTGTATCCTTGAATCTAAAAAAATTGTAACTAACCTTGAAAAATCTTACCTCCAGATGGAATCCTTTGTTCTTGTCCTGGTGGGGCCGTTTGGATGTGATAAAAATGATGATGGTCCCTGTAATTCTCTTTTATATATCCAATCTTCCTATAAATATTCCTCATTCTCAATCTAAATTAATATATTCCATCTTATCTAAATTTTTATGGAACAATAAAAAAACACGTATGTATCTACAGAAACTCAAAAGACCCAAGTTTATGGGTGGGTGTTAACGTTCCGGTTTTTCACTCCTATCATACTACATTTTTCCTCAAGCAATCTGCTCTCCTCTTACAGGAGGATGATACCTCTGGTTTACCTTTATGGGTCAATATTGAAAAGTCTTTTTTACATCCTTTTTCCTTTAAATAATTTTTATCCTTTACATGTAGGCCTTTACTTTTGTACCTTCCTATCTTTACCAACATTTCAAAAAGCTTTCAACCTATTTTCATTTGTCACAAATCCCCCAAGGATCAATTCTTACATTCCTCCATTTGGTATAACCGACACATTCAAATTAATAATAAAACTATCTTTTGGAAGGATTGGCATGCTAAGGGTCTTCATTGGGTTACCCACTTTTTTCACGATACTCTTTGTATCTCGTTTGCTAGCGCCCAAGCGCGTTTTTCATTGCCCTCTTCCTGGGAAACTAAATTCAACTCTTTCATCACAAAGATTCAAGATACTTACATACTTTCGTACCATCCCACGTATCTTCCGCTCCCCCATCTAATTTATTTGCACTTTTGGAATCTATCACTTCTGTTTCTCTATTGTATAAGCATTTTCTTCCCCAGCCATCCACTAGAGACAAAAACACAGTAGTAAAATTACTTTGGGAAACAGATCTCCAACTTAATTTCCCTATCCACTTTTGGAACAAGACTTGGTTGAAAATAAGATGATCTTCCAGAGCAGCCAATACCACTCAAACTCTATTTTATATATCTAACAGACTTATGTTTACTACTATTTCATTGCACACAATAAATTAGTCTCTTCCCCCTTCCTGTTGGTCTAGCTCTTCTAAAAAAAGCAGATTTAAAGCACAAGTTATTTGATTGCCAATATGTTTATACTTTTTGGACACAGGTTTGGTAACAAATAAATGATATACTTCTAACACAAGTCCCCCTTACATTTGTTAACATCTCCTTAGGGAGTATCTCTGAAGATTAGGATTCCCAAGTAACCAATTTTTCCATAATAAACCTTCTCCTTGCTGTTGCTTTTCAACAAATCTCAAGGGAATGGAAGAGTGCTGCAAACATATCTTATCGAGCCTGGTGGTATGCGGTTTGTTACAACCACAGATTAGATAGGGAATATCTTTCTCCCATTTCACTTGCAATTAAGCGTGACACCCTTTGGCAACCCATAACTACCTTTCTAGATTTTTCTGCCATGAATGCTCATAATCCCCGAATTGAGGAAGTTCCTAAACCTCCATGATTGTTTTTCATTTATTATAACTATTATGATATATTAATTGATTTTTTCTTTTTTCTTTTACTCTCGACTTTGATGTTATTTATTGAAATGTGATCATAAGCATTTTTAGAATTTGATTATTGTCTCTCTCTCCCCTCCCGTCCCCTTTTTTCTTGCATATTTTATTTATTTGACAATTTATATGTATGTTTTTTTCTCATTCGTATTATACTGTATTTAATTATTTGCAAATAAAATCACTTTAAACTTAAGAACCCAAAATCAACATACAGAGGTTTCTTGAAAGATGTCTTGCCTTCGCTACAAGCCATCAACCTGTAGATCACCCAGGCATCAATGGAAAAAATTTAAAAAAAATGTTCAACTGAACTGCCAGATTCCTTTGCAGGCAAGAAGAGAAATCAACGTTGGTGAAGCGGGCTCATGCCTGGCAAGTCATCAACACCTACAAGTCCTTAAAACTGCAGCCCTACTTCGATCTTGGGGTTTCATTTGATATCAAGCTGAAGTTCATGGCCCTTCTTTTAGGAACTGCGCCAATTCCGGACCAGCAACCTACCTGGTTACAACCTGCCGAGACCTCAGAATGAAGCACTAATTGCGAGACTCAACCCGGAACATACACTCCTAAATTTTTGGGTGGTAAAGTTCCTAGAAATATTGAAAGCTAGAACAAAGGCCAGCATGGGGAAACAACAAGCGCAATAGTGTTATGAGGTGCCTGCCCACAGCTGGATACTGGACATTATTAAAAGCAATGCCACCTTAGCAATGCTGCTATCCACTTGACACTCTCAGTGGCACATGGCAAACCATTGTACTATGATCTGGAGTTCAATAGCAGCATCACGATCAGCTAAGGAGGCTGTGGCTGAGTACCAACATTTTACCAAACCTGGCACAGCTACGAACACGGCGGAGCACTGGCACTTTAACAAACTTTGTATAGCTACAGCCATGGTTTTATCATCCCATAAATATATGCTTTCTTCCAAAGCAAATATTTTATGTAAACCACTTGAACTACAGCAACTATGTTTATTGTGATGTCACTGGAATTCCTTGATGGCCTTATAGGATGACGGTTTCCATGTTCCTTTCCTTTACTGTTTACATACATCTGAAATATTATATCTTCTTAAAATATGTGAATAGAGGAATTAGTGCAACTTGTAATTTAGCCTTTTAGCAGTTCTTCATATCTCTGATTGATCAATGTGCTTGAAGAAGCTCAAAAACGTTTGGGAAAATTTCACCACACAATAATATAGAAACGTGCTAAATATTCACATAAAAATGCATAGTAAATTAAAAGTGAAAATGTGCCTTTATTTAACATGCAAACGTGAAAAATGTTGTTTGTTTTCTGCAGAAAGCTTTCATTTCTATTCTTCTACACTTACTATGCCACACTCTTCTTTTATTTTACTCTATCTCTGTAAGAACAGTAATGCTTTTCATAAAATAGTGATTTAACGTTAAAAAAGAACTCAAGAGCTTGACATTTTGTGAAATGTGCTGTTTTCTGAAAAATGTATTTCTAATTTCCTCACACCATATGACTCCACCCTATTTAGATTGTATTCTTTCCCTCCTATAAATCATGAACATGTGTATTAATGAAAAGAAAATGCTTGATGCATCTCACCTTTTGTGATCTAACTACGACATACCAGAATTAAAGTGTTTCATTTCATGGAGTAGCTCATTGTTATATGATGGGACACCAGAAAGCTAACAGAGTAGGCTTACAAAAGGTTTCCGTGAGTACATTCATAGATGTAACATTTTGTAATACATTGTAACCATCTCTAACTGACTTCATGCTGACATTAACGTTTTGGACTATGTAAAAAAGTACTCCTGACGTGCAAAGTGCAAAAAGGGCAGAGTCCTTTCTCTTTGTACTAACTGTATATGAATATTCCGAAATGTATTTCCATTTTATTCCTATGTTAGATGTATTAGGGCTAAATCAAAAAGGCATGTTGGAGTAGATAAAATAGTACTAAAGAAGTACATTTTACTCATACTCCAAAAGACCTTTTTGAAAAGTACCTTAAGAATTCACATGAAATTCAAAAATTGCTGGTTACGTTACTTTGAGTGGTGAAATGAGGCATTATTTTGAATCAGTTGAGGTGAATGATTCTACAGTAAACTAATACATTCATGCACAAATTTAGACACAAACAAAGTCAAGGAGATCTCTTTCTCAAACACTTTAGTTGAAGTCGAACAGAGGAAGTGTTTACATTTTTCCCAAAATTAAGATTCATTTCAATATGTGCACTGTCTTGAACCAGAAGGGAATTTCAATCTGTAGCCGCATAAATTGAAATGGCTCTACTACCAATCCTCTTTTTATTTGCCCAGAGAGAAGGTGAACTACAAACTATTATTTTTCCTCCCCTGTCACTTTGTTAAGATTATATATAAATATAAATATTAACGCTTGATATAAACAATATTGTCTTACCATTAAAGACTTCTGATATTAGTTTTGTCTTCTGTATCATAGAATGAGTAATAAGCCACACAGTTTAAGTGTAAAACTGCAGAATATCTCTGAGAGAGTCAATAATCTCGCATTTTATGGTTTTTCAGGATAAACTCTGGCTTCGGAAGGGAATTTTTGAAACCTTGCTTTATTAATGTACTTAAAACCTATGCGAAATTCGCATTCAACTATTCTCAATGATCATAAACAGTGGTGTCAATAGTATTCACACTATAGTCATTGATGTAACATCAATTATTTTTATCCTATAATTCAAAAGAATTATATAATTCCCAAAACATGTGGATTCCTGCCTTAATTCTTTTGACTTTTTTGTTTTTTGCCTCCTTATGAGCTAGTTGATCACAAAGAATCGCAACCTTTTTGAATAATCAATACTTCAAAACACACTGTTGAATTCAAATTATTGTCCTTTCTCCAATGCTCAATCACTCTGTAAAATTAGCAAAATCTGTATTCATTTGGCCATGGTTGACTGAACATTGCAAAGATTGCCAACAAAATCTCCCACTCTTACAGATAACAGGGTCTACTGAAAAACGTGAATGTATAGGTGAAAATGTCAGCACACATAGCTTTAAATTTAGGAGTAAATTGCCACGTAAATGCAAATCATCAACTCAGGCTGAAGATTTACAATTAGTAGTACTGGTATGTGTTCCTTCAAGAGGGCCAGGGTACACTTGGGGCCTAGTAAAAATGATATTTTAAACTCCATAAAGAAGTATTTCTGTATTACTCTTGTGTGTACTCTTACATGCCTTTGTTCTTAGTCCTCAAAATACCTAAAATGGGTCTAACATAGGAATATTCAGTGAATATTCATATACATTAGGTAAAAATGGAAAGCACTTTGTCCTTGTTGCACCTTTACTAAAAGGGAGTTGAATTTTTTTGTCCAGTTTGCAAAAGCATGTAAGTGTATGGAAAAGAGTATTCACATACCACTACTTCACCTACTTATAAATGCTTTTTTGAATCACTCACTCAAAATGCAAAGCACACATTATTATATATACTTTGGTGACAAATCTACAAACTTCAGTAGTATTACTTAGTTACTACAAGATGATGTTGTTCACCAACCTGTTGGTGGAGAGCTCCACTTTCACCGCTCCTATCTTTTCTGTATGGAGATGTCTGCCATGGTGACGAACATCTCTTCACACTTACGCATACTGTTTTTAGCTTTTTAAAAAACAATTATTCTCATCACCTTAAGTGCAATGCACTGTCGATCATCTGTACCTTCGATTAAAGGCCATCACCAACACTCTCATCGCTGGTGCTTTTGTACAGTCTTGTTCCACTTTTTTTGTCTCGCCTGAGAGAAGGTGTCATAAACATCGGAACCATGTTTTCTTAGAACAAAACCATTCAATCATAGGAGACTAGAATTCAGCCTTATTTTTCCTTGAACATTGTATATCCATCTTACAAATTGAATTTACCATCACCCCCCAATCTGTATATTTGGGAGGATAAAAACCTTTATTACAGGATATTCCAAAAACATATGAAGATTGTCCGCTCTTACATTACTTACACAGTCTCTTTAGCATGTGAGAACTTTAAAAGCCAATATGATGCCTAATAAGCCCTGTACATGGTAAACAGATGGCTCCTTTTAAGTGCAGGAGGATTAGCAACATCATATAAATGTCAAAAGATACTTGTCATACGTTTGCCAGTTCTTCACTTAGCAAGCATCCATCCCCTATTACATAGGGCATAGACTTTGTTGAAAACTCTGCTTGGCATAGCAGTGGTATCACTTTGCAACTGCATTATTTACCTACTTGGACTGAAAACATAACTAGATATCTGACGGTTCTTTCAGATCATACTTGGGAACTGATATCTAAGAAAGCAGTGGAAGTATTTAAATTTAGACAATCTGCAACCCGTTTCCAAGGGGCACATTATGATGGCGGGCGGACATCAGTACGCCTGCCATCATAACGGTGATGGGACCATCCGCCAGATGGGCGGTCTCACCAGCCCAATTAGGATGCGCCCCCCACACTGGCGGGTGCATCCTGGCCTTTTCACATTGCAGATGGTGCTGCTGGCTGCAGCACCATCCGCAATGTGAAAATGCCATGATGTGCATTTCCCTGCACAACGTGGCAGGCACCACGCAGTGCCTGCCACCTTGTGCATGGAAACCCAGTGCACCCCCCCACAGAGGGGGCCCACAACAAGCCCCCAAAGCCAGTCTCTGCCTGTCTTTTTGCGGTGGGATATCTGCCACAAAAAGACAAGCGGAAGGGCTCATCCTAATCACTACGGCAGTGCCTGCACGGCACCGCCGCAATGATGCCCTGGTTTCGGGTTCCGCAAGGTGGGGGGAAAAGGACCGCCTTGCAGGACCATGAAGGATGTACTTTCCGTCCGCCGCGGAACCAATGTGATTCCCACCGCCATCCTAATTTGGCAGTGGGTGAATCACATTGTGATGGCGGTAGGATCACCACCGCCGGCCCGGTGGTGGTGATCCTTCCGCCATCATAATGAGCCCCCAAGTTCAAGTCAGCCCATGATGCTATTTATGTCTTCCTTCAACTTGCCCCATTTTCCAGTCCCCACTGCTTTAAGTGGGGAACAGCGCATCCCTCAGACATTCTGGGGTTCTAGATGAGGACCATATAGGTGTGAGGGCTGAAGAGTATGGTATCACACACAGAACCCGAAGATTGAACCACAGAAGTGGTGCTCACCTTTAACCACACCTTTTTGAAATACTTTGGATCTCCGAATTTGTAGAGATCCAACTCCATGTGCCACTGCCATGACCCTAACTATTAGGCCTTTATCTGTCACAACACCATTGGTAGGGACGTTTAAAAGAAATCCTAAAGATTTGAATTGGAATGCAGATTGCCCTACTAAGCTTTTTTCGAAGTTTCTTTCCAGCTATACTTGCTCTTTTAGAGGCCCATATAAGGCTATTTATATTGTCTTGTATTTTATGGATAGATTTTTTTCATCTAGAAAGGGTACACTTTCAAACAAAAAATTAAACTTCAGAAGAATGCTGATTTTAATAAGCTTGACTCTCCCACAGATTTTTTGAGCATTTAATTAGTCCCACTTATCGCTTTCTAGCAATTATTTTCAGGTATCAGGTTGATCTTATGATTTTTCAGAATTCCCAGTTAATTCAGCTCTTTTTTTTACCAACGTAATCTCGAAGACTTGATTCCACACCATTATTTCTGTCTTATCTTCATGAATTGCATAACCAGACACCACTCCTTAGCTAAATATTCAAAACTGTAGTAGGACTTCATTCTGATATGTACTATAAATGATTAAACCATCTGAATAGAGACCTAATTTTTTAGAATTTCCTTGCATGGTAAAATTCTCTCTCTTCCTCTGAGCTGATGTACCTATAAATACATTTTAAAAAAGTGTGGAAAGAGGACATCCTTGGAGAGTTTCTCTTCCAATAGGTAAACATTTTGTCAGGTTGCCAAGAACGTTTACTGTGATATTGTAATAGAGTGCTCTCAGAGCATCTATAAAGGTAACTGAGATTCCAAATCTATGTAGGCAACCCTAGAGATATTGCCATTGTACCTGGTCAAAAGCTTTGGCTATCTCAAGATGGTGGATTTTCAGGAGGGGTGTTCATTTCGTCTGCCACATCTTTGGGTTGGTGCTGCCTAATGTGGACAATCTTTCTCATCTAACTCCTTTTCCATCCTGTCCTCCTGCCAAAAGTGGAGTATGAGATATGGTGTTGGCATCCCCCACTATCTGGGTAAGTCTGGGCTGAACTTGAAAGGCGGCAGTGTCTTTGAAGCTTCCCGCTCTGGAAGGCAATTCCAGCCCAGAGAAGGTGTGAAGAACCTCAGCAAAGAGCAGAATTTGTTTCTGGCCTCTGAGAATGCAGGCTCTTACCCCATGAGGTCAGAAACATGTCTGGTGGTGGTAGACTGTCTACAACTAGTCAGAGACCACGCCAGTGCTTCATAGGTTTTCAGTGGACCCTCTAAATAGTCCCCTGTTTGCATTTAATAATAAATCCCACACTGGCATCAGTTAGGATTTATTAAGATAAGATGTTGGGACCAAACATTTTAGGGTTCAGTAAATTCATCATGGTGCTAGGAAACTCGTAATGAATAGAATCCAGCCCATGTACTCTTTAAGGCTTCCCTGTGCATTTACACTATCCAAGAATGGCTGAGAAATTGCAGGGTCATATCTGCTCATTCAGATATGGCCAAACATGGGAAAGAGTACACCCTGCCTTAGGGCTGTGTGGCCTATAGTAGTGGTGAGTTACCTATATCTCATGCAGTGTGTGAGGGCATGGCACACAGGCCTGTGTAGCAAACACAAGATGATGGATGGAGTGGTGAAACATTTCAACCACACAACCCCAGTCAAGAGATCTAGTTCTAATCCATAGTTCTTTTGCTCACTATGTCACCCGAGTTTGGACCTAGCCCTATGGAAATCTGTCTTGACTCTGCTCGTCATAGGAACAGTCCAGCTTGAACTGCCAGGCCAGGTCCTCCCTGATGCATAGGTAAGAAAGGGGGTATAATTATCACAGGTTCTCATCTGGCGCTTAACCAATAACGTGAACATTTCTGCAAGAGAAAACAATTTGATGCGGTGCCGCAGGTGAGGGAAAACCCCTAAACACCCAAATTAGGACCCAAAGGGCCGACTAAGTACATACAACAAGTCCTATGCACACGCATATACGTAAACAACAGTACAATACAAGTTCTGTTAATCAAATGATGACAACGGTATCCTTTTTCTTGGAATTTTCACATTTAATGTTGTGCTTCTTAGCAAGCCAGCCAACACGTGTTTCGTCAGTGGGTTGCTAAAAACCCTAGACATCTTCAGGGCTGTTGTGAAGTAAGTAGAAGCTTAGACCTTGAAACCAGTGATAATTCCGACACGGTAGGCCATAAATATTCCGAAAAGCCAGTATTAATAGAACTCCTTATCGTTTCTGTGGTGTGAGTCTCCGATCACGGTGTAAAGGGCACACATCCAGTTCATACGAGAATCCGGAGAGAGGAGGAGAGTAGGGCGTACTCGCTAAGGAATGTTTACTGCTTATTGTGCCACACTAACTGAATTCTCATTGGAGACTTGAGGTGCCGGACTCATCCACAAGTTGTTTCTTGCTTAAGATTAGCATGTTACACCATGATCAGAGACTCGCACCACAGAAACGATAAGGAGTACCATTAATACTGGCTTTTTGGAATATTTATGTCCTACCAGGTTGGAATTATTCCCTAGATGGCCGCTGAAACGGGGATCAAAAACATGTGTTCTCCTTGCAAAGCCAGGTTGTTTTGTGATAGATAATTTTCATGTATCCAAAATATGCTTTGGGTCCTTCCCTGTAGCAAGCACTTGGCTCACCCACACAAGTTAGATACCATTTTTATCAGCAGTCCTGGGTGGACCCTGGGTGGTAGGAAATTTGTGTCAAACCGCACAGAAATGTAAGGAAAATGTGATTTGTATTAGCAAAGTGTGAGGTATGCAGGGATCATGGGTAGGAAAATGCTGGGGGATCCACGCAAGCTACACCTTCCTGGACTCCTCCTGTTGTCTTGTTTTTAGAAATGTCTGGGATTGGTAGGTTTCCCTACATAGCCACCGAGCCTGGGACCAAAAACACAGGTAACTCCCTGACAAAACTAGGTCTTTTTGTGATAGATCATTTTCAACAGTACGTTTTGGGCCATTTCCTTTCATGGGCACTAGGCTTACAAACACAAGTGAGGTACTATTTTATCAGGAGACTTGGGGGAATGCTGGATGGGTGACAGTTTATGGCTTCCCACAGATTCCAGAACTTTCCATCACAAAACTGTGAGGCAAATGTGTTTAAAAAGTTTGAGGTTTGCAAGGGATTCTGGTTATTAGTACCTGGTGAGTGCCACAAAAGTCACCCCATCCTGGAATTCTCTGATTGTCTAGTTTTCAAAAATATACAGGTTTTCTATGTTTCCCTAGGTGCCGGCTGAGCTAGGGCCCAAAATCCACAGCTAGGCACTTTGTAAAATAAGGGTCAGTTTTCATGTAAAAACATGATGGGTCCATGTTGCGTATTGGGCCGTTTCCTATCGCTGGCACTAAACATACCCACACAAGTCGGGTACCATTTTTATCGAGATACTTGGGGGAATGCAGGGTGGGTGTAAGTTCCTGGCTCCTCACAGGTTCCTGGACTTTCCATCACAGAAATGTGTTTTTGTTTAGCAAGTTGGAAATTTGCAAGGGATTCTGGGTCTCAGTACCTGGTGAGAGCCACACAGGTCACCTCCATCCTTGAATCTCCTGGGTGTCTAGATTTACAAAATTGTACAGGTTTGCTAGGTTTCTCAAGGTGCCGGCTGAGGTAGGGTTCAAAATTAACAGCTAGGCACTTTGCAAAACAATGGTCAGTTTACTGTGGAAAAATGTGATGGCTCCATGTTGCGTTTTGGGCTGTTTCCTGTCATGATCACTAGGCCTACCCACACAAGTGCGGTACCATTTTTATCAAAACACTTGGGGGAATGCTGGGTGGGTAGATGTTTGTGGCTCCCTGCAGATTCCAGAACTTTCAATCACAGAAATGTGAGGAAAACATTTTTTGAGACACATGTTAAGGTTTGCAAGGGATTCTGGATAACATAATCTGGTGACAGCCACACAAGTCGCCCCATCCTGGATTCCCCTGGGTGTCTAGATTTTTAAAATGTGCAGGCTTTCTCGGTTTTCCAATGTGCCAGCTGAGCTATGGCTCAAAATCCACAGCTAGGCATATTGCAAAGTTAGGGTCCACATTCTGTGGAAAAATGTGATGGTTCAATGTTGTGTTTTGGGCCATTTCCTGTCGCGAGTGCAAGGCCTACCCACACAAGTGAGGTACTATTTCTATCAGGAGACTTTGGGGATTTCTGGGTGGCTGGAAGTTTGTAGCTCCCCACAGTTTCCAGAGATTTCTATCACTGAAATGTTTTAGCAAGTTTGAGATTTGCAAGGGATTCTGGGTAACAGTAACAGTACCCTTTTGTTTTATTGATTTTTAAAATTTATTGTGGTGGGTGACATGTTGTTTCAGTAGCGGTCTATTGCTTTCTTTGCATTTCATTTTATTCTTTTGAAAAGTAGTAATTTTAGAAAGTTTAATCTATGTTCTCAATTTTTAAAAATATATTTGCAATATTGATTTAATTCACTATGTGGCCTAGTCTGCCAATTGGCCTTCCAGTCAGTAGGCCTAATGCTAGTCATGGGTGCATGAAACAACTGTTTCTGTGGTGTCTGTTGAATTTGAAACATCATTTAGGCCATGGATGTATTTGAATTGAAATGCAAAATGTGTTTTTTTGTGATATTTCACGTTTCTTTTCCTGCAAACAGTGTATAGGTGGGGTAATGCCTTTGAAGGATTTGTGCTGTTGTAAAAAATTTTGCCCTGTTAATTCTAGTTTTTTTGGCATTGCTGAATTAATGCTGTGTTGTCTGTTTAACAATGCCTCCTTTGTTTGCCCACTGACCAGTGTGTGTGTTGGGCAATGGCCATCATTTGCTTTGTTCCACATGCCATGCGGCCGAGGGCTATTTTTTGTACAGTCAGAGTCCATGACCTGCATGATTTCCTTGTTTTCCAGGTCTATCCTCCTGCCTCTTGTTGTTGTGACCGTGTGGCTGGCAATCATTGTGTGTTACCACTAGCCAGCCAGTGTGTTTTCCCCATAGGCCTGCATGTCTTCTCTTGTGACTATGTGGTCCATGGCCATTTTGTTTAGGCAGCCAGTGTGCTTTCCCCATAGGCCTGCATGTCTTCTCTTTGTTCCCAATGCATTCCTGCTCAGAGTTGTTGTTGATGACTATGTGACACTGGCTTGAAGCCATTTTGTGCATCCAGCCAGTGTGGCCCTCTGCCATAGGCTGCGTGGATGGTTGAGCAATGAGATAGCAGTTTAATAACATTATTATATATTTGAGGATAACTATACTTCTTTTTTAAAGTAATTTAAAATATATATGTATATCATCTACTGGCGGTCGCCAGTAGATAGTTATAGTTAGGACCGAGTTCCCATAGGAAATCTGAAGATTCTATTTTGAATACCTTTGGCGCCGGTTGACTTATCTTCGTGAAATTTTCAAAACTAATGGGGCGCTCCACTCAGCTCCTACCCTGAAAGTCTCGGGGTGATTCGTCAAGCGGGGGCTGAGAAAAAATGGGGGTCCCAAAACACGTTTTCCCCATGCATTTTCCCATAGGACCTTTAGTCGAAGGTACAGCCCGAACGGCTGAACAGAATTACTTGAAATTTGGCAAAGAGGTAGTCCTCAGGTCAGGCATGTGCCTTTTGCTTAAATGGTGTAAATCCGTTCAGTAGTTCCTGAGAAAATCAAAAGTAAAATCACATATATATCTGGGCGGAGCCTAACCACACATCTCATCGTGAGATCTGATCGGCTGTCAGCACTTCATCCAAGAAGTGTTGGCAGCCATCTTGGGACCAATATACATGATAGCACCTCATTAACCCCTTCCATGCCCATGACGGAACGGTTCCGTCATGAGCATCGGTTGCGCTGTGCTCATGACGGAACCGTTCCGTCATGGCCCCGCCCGCGCTCGAACCCTTCAGCACCGCGGGGGAATTCCCGCGGCGCTGAAGGGGTTAAAAAGCATTGCAGTTAATAGAAGGTTTTAAGACTTTAGTTACATTATAAATCATTTGTTGATGGTACCATACTCATTTTAGGAATTGTGGTGTGTTCTAAGGTGATTTTACCATGTGAAAAAGCCTTCTGCTGTGATATCATGAATCATGTTTGAGAGAAAACTATTTTCTCATGCTTTTCCCACAGAGGTTTGGAAGGTGATCTATAAGCTAACTGAGAGCATATTTTCTGTAAATTCACATTATCTTTCTCAGTCATGTGAGAGCGACTGTCCTGGCCTCCTGCGTCCACTCCTAGAGCCCTATACCCCTCAGCGGGCCCTACGCTCCTCGGGTCAAAACTTGGTGGTTACCCCACGTATAAGGCTAAGCAGAATGGGCGGTCGCTCTTTCAGAGTCTTGGGGGCAAGACTCTGGAACTCCCTGCCACCTCACATTAGCTCTATGACTAACCTGCTGGCCTTCCGCAAAGCGATCAAAACATTTCTATTCTCCCCATCTTAATTTCCTACAGCCCGTCCTTTCCTTCTCCCCTCTCAGGTCATCGTTATAGTTCAGCGCCGGGATGCCTCGTTGCTGGGGCAGCTGTTCGCGCTCAATAAAACGTTATAACATAACAACATAACAGAATGAAGTCTGACATTCTCAGTAAAACATGTACATCCAACAAGGGCAGACTCTGTCAGTTGATTCCTTTGTGTTCTACTGCAGCTTCCCAGAGTGTTCTAAAGAACAACTAGAGCGCTAACAGTACTACTTATGACAAACGTATGGCACACCTGAAGCCATCTTGGTTGGAATAAAGTGGTAATTCTTAAAACATTTAATTTCAAAAGGAACAAAATGAGGGGGTTCATTTTGCCATAGAAAGCATGATTAGTGCTGCAGAAAGAAAAATTAGGGCACATTTTGAGTGACTTCTCAAATCCTCTTCTATTTCATTAAAAAATTCTGACATGCAGACTGAAACATGCACTTTCAATACCAGCAGCAGACTTCCCTGGTGAGCAGTAGCTTTACTACAGTGATCTAATAAGCAACTAGAGTGCTAACATTCAGAATTTATGGCAAATTTGTGACACATCTGAATGCCTTCTTGATGGAATCAAAGTAAAAAACTGAAAGTATTTCGTACTGAGGAGACTGTAGTAAATGAGGAAATTAGGAAACATCATAACAAATAAGTCTCCCAAAATGGCCACCAGAGACAAAAGAGCCCAAATGTAGCCTAAATATCACCCAGATGTAGCCCAAGTATTGCCCAATGACAGAATGTCCCAGAGTGTTCTAACGAACAACTAGAGCGCTAACAGTCTTACTTATGACAAAAATATGGCACACCTGAAGCCATCTTGAATGGAATAAAGTGGTAACACTTAAAACATTTATTTTACAAAGGAACACAATGAGGGGATTCATTTTGCCATAGAAATTATGATTAGTGCGGCAGAAAGAAAAATTAGGGCACATTTTGGCTTCTCAAATCCTCTTCTATGTCATAAAAAAAGTTCTGACATGCAGACTGAAACATGCACTTTGAATACCAGCAGCAGACTTCCCTGGTGAGCAGTAGCTTTACTACAGTGATCTAATGAGCAACTAGAGTGCTAACATTCAGAATTTATGGCAAATTTGTGACACATCTGAATGCCTTCTTGATGGAACCAAAATAAAAAACTGAAAGTATTCCCACTGAGGAGACTGCAGTAAATGAGGAAATTAGGAAACTTCATAACAAATAAATCTCCCAAGATGGCCACCAGAGACAAAAGAGCCCAAATGTAGCCCAAATATCACCCAGATGTAGCCCAAGTATAGCCTAATGACAGAATGTCCCAGAGTGTTCTTAAGAACAACTAGAGCGCTTACTGTCTTACTTATGACAAAAGTATGGCACACCTAAAGCCATCTTGATTGGAATGAACTGGTAACACTTAAAACATTTAATTTAAAAAGGAACACATTGAGGCGGTTCATTTTGCCATAGAAATTATGATTAGTGCTGAAGAAAGAAAAATTAGGGCACATTTTGAGTGACTTCTCAAATCCTCTTCTATTTCATAAACAATTCTGATATGCAGACTGAAACATGCACTTTTAATACCAGCAGCAGACTTTCGTGGTGAGCAGTAGCTTTACTACAGTGATCTAATGAGCAACTAGAGTGCTAACATTCAGAATTTATGGCAAATGTGTGACATATCCGAATACCTTCTTGATGGAATAAAAGTAAAAAACTGAAAGCATTTCCTATTGAGGAGACTGCAGTAAATGAGGAAATTAGGAAACTTCATAACAAATAAATATCCCAAGATGGCCACCAGACACAAAAGAGCCTAAATGCAGCACAAATATCACCCAGATGTAGCCCACATGTAGCCCAATGACAGAAGTGTGCAAAACACTTATTTTTTGTGTATTTGCAGTTTTATATAGTGCAGACTTGTCAGGTATTGGAATGCTTTACATGAGCATTGGTTACTTCACACAAGATCAAATTCATTTTGGTTGTAGACATGGGGAGATTAAATGATTTGACCACAATGACAGAAAGTTGAGCTGAAGCAGAAGTCTGCAGCTCTGGAAGTAACACCACATCCTCTCGCCAAGGTGCAACATTTAATCAAGTGGTCAACTGGATAAAAAAACATAAAGATTACAAATAATTTAAAAGTTCTTTGTCGCTATTTGAAAACTCAGAAAATATGTCCTCATTTTAGTTTTTTAGAGCACTAACCATAATTTTGATGCAAATAAGACCCTCTCATATATGTCATTTCTAAAGGAAATACTCTAGGTATTACAGTTTTGATTACATCAAGATGACGTCAGGCGTTCCACACTTTTGTAATAAATATAGAATGTTAGCAATCTAGTTGTTCATTGGGATACTATTGAGAGGCAGAGGCCAGGGGCACGGACTCTGAAAAGTGAAGGCAGGTAGGAGAGTGCAGAGGCAACAATTTGACCAAACTGGGCAGGCAGGAAGGGCAGTGGGATCACAACAGACTATGGAGGGCAGTGGAAAGGGGGACAGGGGCAACAAACCACCAATACAGGACTGGCAAGAGAGGCTGTGGCAATATAATAGACCATTGTGGGCAGAAGGAAGAGGCAGTGGTAGTACAACCATACATGCCAACAGACCCGTTTCAGCCAAGAAACGTCCAATGTTTTTAAGCTCAAATGGGCTTTATTTGATCTGCCTCCTGTCTACAATCTCCTCTTTTTCAATGTAACTCAAAGGGGAAAATCAATACCCCAGTTTTTTTTCAAAATCTCCCTCTTACCAAGTTCAAAATGTTCGCAAGTATGGTACATTGAATCATGGTAGGCAGGAGGAATTGGGGTAGGGACATGGACTCGGATAACAGAGGACAGGAGGGACATGGAGAGGTGCACCAAACTAACCCTACAGGGCAGCCATCAGGGTTTGCAGCAGCACAATACACCACACAGCGCATGCGGGACGGGAGTGCAGCACAAAAATCCATAGAAAGCAATAGGGAGGGGACAGGACCATGCACATGGACAACAGAGAACAGATGGGAAAGAGGCAATGGTAGCTAGCTGACCATAATGGACAGACAGGAGAGAAAGCTGCAGCATAACAGACCATAAAGGGCAGGAGGGACGGATCAGGGGCATTACAGTGGAACAGACAAGCCAGGAGGGAGGGAATAGGGGGTCTGCACATGGAAACAGAGGGCTGGGGGCAAGGTGGCAGGGCAGGAGCAGCAAGATGACCATGGAGGTCAGGCAGGATGGGCACTAGAAATAAGACACACCATGGAGAGCAACAATGAGACTATGGTGGCATACACACAGACCATGGAGGGAAGGTGGGAGGGGGTCAGGGGCAGCTAGCTGACCACACAGGGAAGGTGGGAGGGGCCATGGCAGCACAGAAGACCATGCATGGCAAGCAGGAGGGTTAGTCTCAGCACAATGGCTATGATGGGCAAGAAGGAGGGTGCAGGGGCATGCACAAAGGAACATGGAGGATAGAAGGGAGGGACAGGACCTGGGCACAGACAAGAGAGTTCAGGGGAAGGGGCCTCACAACAGACCGTGCGGGGCAGGCAGGAGGAGCAGTTGCAGCACAACAGATCAGGGAGGGCAGAAGGGTGTGGCAATAAAATGGACCATGGAGGACAGGAGGAAGGGGATAGGGGCATGGCATGTGGACAGGCAGGGTGGAGGTGGCAGGGACAGGTTACAGTCATCTGACAATGCTAGGCAGGTGGGAGGGGAGTGGGAGCTCAACAGAACACTCAGAGTAGATAGGAGTGGCAGGTCCATGGAACATAGTGGGCAAAAAGGATGGAGCAGGGGCATGCACAAAGACATCGGAGGGCAGGGGGGAGGAGAATAGGGGCAGCAAGCTAAGCACAGAGGCTAAGCAGGAGGTCAATGATGGGCCATAGAATTGGGCAATGGAGGGCAGGAGGAGTGGACTGGTACATCATGCTAAATGGAGGGCAGTGGCAGCACATCAGACCATGCATGGCAGGAGGAAGGAGGCTAGTCCATGGATTCAGACAACAGAGGATAGGGAGGAGGTGGATGGGGCAGCAAGCTAACTGTTCAGAGAAGGTGGATATTAGGAACTTTATTGTTTTTAAAATGTGTGTCTGTGCGAACTACTTAAAATATGAACAAGTATGCAGCATAATCTCACTTTTATTCAGGAAGAAGAGGACGTTTGTGACTGTGACTCCAGGCTCACTTGGCAGAAACATGCACTGACCCTCCACCGCCATCGCAAAATGTAATGCCCGTGAAAAGGGTAGGTGGACGCAGTGTTATATAGAACATAGTCCTGAGAGCACGATTGAAAATGAAAACTAGATGTAGTATATGGTATAAATTATGCACCAAAAAGTGTGATATAAGATGATCCGAGACGTGAAATATAATATGCAATACATTGTGCGCAATGACAGATTCATTGGAGAGTGCAAGATAGCACAGGCACTAGCGCGTGCTATGCGATATGCGCCTTGGAATGTAATATGCACAGGGCAGTGTTGTGTAACATAACTAGTCTTTTAAGTTGTAATGTAAAATATGTGCAGGGGAGTGTAACGTTGCATATGCACTGTGATAAAGATATGGATCCCAGATTGTAATATGTATGGCATAGCGCTGTGCGTTATAACATACACATCGAGGAAGGCACGTTAGATGGGGCCATATAACCCGTGCGAAGGCAAGTGTGGCATGACATATTCACGGGGTGGTGTTACAGTGCACATGGGCTAGAGAGTGTCATAGCATACGCACTAGCTGGTGGAATACAACACAGAGGTGTGAGGCAATCGGCGGGCACTGGTGGGTGTAACACAGCATTGGGCTCAGCCAGGAGCACGCTGTGACTCTCAAGTGAGGTTCGTCTCATTTCCAGAGAGTAAAATAAAAAATATTACACATCCGGCGGTGGATGTGTTTTTTATTAACCGTGAGGGGGGTTTCTTGCATAGTTTGGTCAAATCCCCTTTGAATGGCTTGGTGTGCGTGTATATTAAATGTGCCCGTCAATAGCTACCCATGTTTGTATAAATAAACGACAAGGGTGTCCACTTGGAGAGTACCCACCGGCGGGGCGCCGGGATTAGGCACGGTAGGGCGTCAGACACGTCAGAGCTTCACTAGCGGTGTAAATACATTCCATGTGGATTCATTCTATGCATAGTCGCCTTTTAATGAATATCGTCATGGTGATAGGTACATACGGTTTGTCCAGCATGTCCTAGGTGTTTCTATAAATATATATATTTTTAAAATAATAAAAAACAAAGGCCGGCACCGGGAGATGGGGTCCCCGGAGCCATAAGTGGCCTGAGGAGGGGGGCAACGCAGCCCCCTCCTAAAGAATTTAAATTAAAAAAAGGCCATGACCCGGGGGTTGGGGTCCCTGGGGCCGATTAAGGCCTTGGGAGGGCCAAATGTATTTTTTTCAACACAAAAAATTAGGGTGCGGGCCCTGGGGGATGGGGTCCCCAGGGCTAGTCAATTAGAAAAAGAAGGGGGGCCACACAGCCCTCCTTCTTAAAAAATAAAATAAATAAAAGACCGGCATAGTGCTGGAGGCCACACCCCCTCCTTGCAGCACTCTGCAAACGCGCTGCCTGGCCAGTTGTAAGTTGGGGAATTAATTTCCCTTCAATACTGAGGGTCCCTGAGGGCCAAATAGCCCAACAGGTATCTCCAGTGTGCGCCAGGGAGCTGCGTTGCAGACAGGTGTTCTGAGGCCACGCCCCTTTTTACACCTCTATGCAACGCAGCTCTGTGGTGCTTACTGGAGGTACCTAGTGGGCTAGTTTGACCCTAGGGACCCTTAGGATTCAAGGGGACTTAATCTCTCAACTCAGAACGGCCACAGGGCGCGTTTACACAGTGGTGAAGGGAGGGGACGGGGCCTGAGGTGACGTGTGCAAACACGCCCTGTGGCGCTTTTTAAGTTGGGGAAATAATTCCCTTTCAATCCTGAGGGACCCTGGGGGCCAACTAGCCCACCAGGTGCTTCCAGTAAGTGGCACTGCCCTGCGTTGCAGAGAGGTGGTGCAGGCCGTGCCCCTTTTTACACCTCTCTGCAATGGCGCTTACTGGACGTACCTAGTGGGCTATTTTGCCCCTAGGGATCCTCAGGATTCAAGGGGACTTAATCTCCCAACTTAAAAAACGGCCACAGGGCGTGTTTACACAGTGGTAAAGGGAGGGGACGGGGCCTGAGTTAACGTGTGCAAACAAGCCCTGTGGCGTGTTTTAAGTTGGGGAAATATTTCCCCTTCAATCCTGAGGACCCCTGGGGGCTAACTAGCCCACCAGGTGCTTCCAGTAAGCGCCACTGAGCTGTGTTGCAGAGAGGTGGTCCAGGCCGTGCCACTTTTTACACCTCTCTGCAACGCAGCTCTGTGGCGCATACTGGAGGTACCTAGTGGGCTAGTTGGACCCTAGGGACCCTCAGGATTCAAATGAACTTATTCTCCCAACTAAAAATGGCCACAGGGCGTGTTTACACAGTGGTGAAGGGAGGGGACGGGGCCTGAGTTAACGTGTGCAAACAAGCCCTGTGGCGCGTTTTAAGTTGGGGAAATAATTCCCCTTCAATCCTGAGGGACCCTGGGGGCCAACTAGCCCACCAGGTGCTTCCAGTAAGTACCACTCCGCTGCGTTGCAGAGAGGTGGTCTAGGCCGTGCCCCTTTTTACATCTCTCTGCAACACAGCTCTGTGGCGCTTACTGGAGGTACCTAGTGGTCTAGTTGGACCCTAGGGACCCTCAGGATTCAAGGGGACTTAATCTCCAAACTTAAAACGGCCACAGGGCGTGTTTACACAGTGGGGAAGTGAGGGGACGGGGCCTGAGGTAACGTGTGCAAACACGCCCTGTGGCACGTTTTAAGAGGTAGTTTAAATCCCCTGCACTATTATATACTAGGGGCTTACAGAGGAGGTCATACTGATCACAGGGGGACCCCAACGCATAATGTTCCCTAGTGTATGTAGGTGTTTTCACTGTATTCTGAGTGTCTTTTAACATAGCACTGGCTCTAGGACTGGTTAGTCAGACTCAGTTACCACCAGTATCCGTCTGAAAAAGTTGAGGGTACAGGATGATTTCGCAACAAGGCTTCTTTCTGCTCTTCTGTTTGTTCTTTCTGCACGTTATCCTTCTTCCTGCACTTTTCTTCGTCTTTGAGGACTTCTCTTGCTTCTTTCTGCATTTCTTTTTTTTCTTTCTGTGCGTTTTTTCTTCTTTCTTCACATGTCCTATCTCTGTAGGCATATTTAGAAATGAGCATTTAAAAAACCTTTGAAATTCACTGAAAAAACCATAGGTTTCAGGCACATTATAGTTAGGAATTAGCATTTAAAAAACCTTTGAAATTCACTGAAAAAACCATAGGTTTCAGGGGCGTTACAGTTAGCTGGACTTTTCACTCGTACAAAACCATTGAAAATCCCCCGTTATAGTTAATTCAGCTAACTATAACTCGCGCGCCCGCAATGCGCTGCTGATGACGTCACATATTACATCACTCATGACATGGTCAGTGACATCACTCATGTCAGACCTGATAACACAAACACAAATTAGGGCACATTTTGACTTCTCAAATCCTCTTCTATGTCATAAAAAAATTCGGACATGCAGACTGAAACATGCACTTTGAATACCAGCAGCAGACTTCCCTGGTGAGCAGTAGCTTTACTACAGTGATCTAATGAGCAACTAGAGTGCTAACATTCAGAATTTATGGCAAATGTGTGACACAACTGAATGCCTTCTTGATGGAACCAAAATAAAAAAACTGAAAGTATTCCCACTGAGGAGACTGCAGTAAATGAGGAAATTAGGAAACTTCATAACAAATAAATCTCCCAAGATGGCCACCAGAGACAAAAGAGCCCAAATGTAGCCCAAATATCACCCAGATGTAGCCCAAGTATAGCCTAATGACAGAATGTCCCAGAGTGTTCTTAAGAACAACTAGAGCGCTTACTGTCTTACTTATGACAAAAGTATGGCTCACCTGAAGCCATCTTGATTGGAATAAACTGGTAACACTTAAAACATTTAATTTAAAAAGGAACACATTGAGGGGATTCATTTTGCCATAGAAATTATGATTAGTGCTGAAGAAAGAAAAATTAGGGCACATTTTGAGTGACTTCTCAAATCCTCTTCTATTTCAATAAAAAAATTCGGATATGCAGACTGAAACATGCACTTTTAATACCAGCAGCAGACTTCCGTGGTGAGTAGTAGCTTTACTACAGTGATCTAATGAGCAACTAGAGTGCTAACATTCAGAATTTATGGCAAATGTGTGACATATCTGAATACCTTCTTGATGGAATCAAAGTAAAAAACTGAAAGCATTTCCTACTGAGGAGACTGCAGTAAATGAGGAAATTAGGAAACTTCATAACAAATAAATCTCCCAAGATGGCCACCAGACACAAAAGAGCCTAAATGCAGCACAAATATCACCCAGATGTAGCCCACATGTAGCCCAATGACAGAAGTGTGCAAAACACTTATTTTTTGTGTAATTGCAGTTTTATATAGTGCAGACTTGTCAGGTATTGGAATGCTTTACATGAGCATTGGTTACATCACACAAGATAAAATTCATTTTGGTCGTGGAAATGGGGAGATTAAGTGATTTGACCACAATCACAGAATGTTGAGCTGAAGCAGAAACTCCAACCTGGTTCCCCAGTTGCAAAGTCTGCCGCTCTTTAAGTAACACCACATCCTCTCGCCAAGGTGCAACATTTAATCAAGTGGTCAACTGGATAAAAAAACATAAAGATTACAAATAATTTAAAAGTTCTTTGTCACTATTTGAAAACTCAGAAAATATGTCCTCATTTTAGTTTTTTAGAGCACTAACCATAATTTTAATGCAAATAAGACCCTCTCATATATGTAATTTCTAAAGGAAATACTCTAGGTATTACAGTTTTGATTACATCAAGATGACGTCAGGCGTTCCACACTTTTGTAATAAATATAGAATGTTAGCAATCTAGTTGTTCATTGGGATACTGTTGAGAGGCAGAGGCCAGGGGCACGGACTCTGAAAATTGAAGGCAGGTAGGAGAGTGCAGAGGCAACAATTTGACCACACTGGGCAGGCAGGAAGGGCAGTGGCAGCACAACAGACTATGGAGGGCAGTGGAAAGGGGGGCAGGGGCAACAAACCAACAATTCAGGACTGGCAAGAGAGGCTGTGGCAATATAATAGACCATTGTGGGCAGAAGGAAGAGGCAGTGGTAGTACAACCATACATGCCAACAGACCCGTTTCAGCCAGGAAACGTCCAATGTTTTTAAGCTCAAATGGGCTTTATTTGATCTGTCTCCTGTCTACAATCTCCACTTTTTCAATGTAACTCAAAGGGGAAAATCAATACTCCAGTTTTTTTTCAAAATCTCCCTCTTACCAAGTTCAAAATGTTCTCAAGTATTGTACATTGAATCATGCGAGGCAGGAGGAATTGGGGTAGGGACATGAACTCGGATAACAGAGGACAGGAGGGACATGGAGAGGTGCACCAAACTAACCCTACAGGGCAGGCATCAGGGTTTGCAGCAGCACAATACACCACACAGCGCATGCGGGACAGGAGTGCAGCACAACAATCCATAGAAAGCAATAGGGAGGGGACAGGACCATGCACATGGACAACAGAGAACAGATGGGAAAGAGGCAATGGTAGCTAGCTGACCATAATGGACAGACAGGAGAGAAAGCTGCAGCTTAACAGACCATAAAGGGCAGGAGGGACGGATCAGGGGCATTACAATGGAACAGACAAGCCAGGAGGGAGGGAATAGGGGGTCTGCACATGGAAACAGAGGGCTGGGGGCAAGGGGGAAGGGCAGGAGCAGCAAGATGACCATGGAGGTCAGGCAGGATGGGCACTAGAAATAAGACACACCATGGAGAGCAACAATGAGACTATGGTGGCATACACACAGACCATGGAGGGAAGGTGGGAGGGGGTCAGGGGTAGCTAGCTGACCACACAGGGAAGGTGGGAGGGGCCATGGCAGCACAGAAGACCATGCATGGCAAGTGGGAGGGTTAGTGGCAGCACAATGGCTATGATGGGCAAGAAGGAGGGTGCAGGGACATGCACAAAGGACCATGGAGGATAGAAGGGAGGGTCAGGACCTGGGCACAGACAAGAGAGTTCAGGGGAAGGGGCCTCACAACAGACCGCGCGGGGCAGGCAGGAGGAGCAGTTGCAGCACAACAGATCAGGGAGGGCAGAAGGGTGTGGCAGTAAAATGGACCATGGAGGACAGGAGGGAGGGGATAGGGGCATGGCATGTGGACAGGCAGGGTGGAGGTGGCAGGGACAGGTTACAGTCATCTGACTATGCTAGGCAGGTGGGAGGGGAGTGGCAGCTCAACAGAACACTCAGAGTAGATAGGAGTGGCAGGTCCATGGAACATAGTGGGCAAAAAGAATGGAGCAGGGGCATGCACAAAGACATCGGAGGGCAGGGGGGAGGAGAATAGGGGCAGCAAGCTAAGCACAGAGGCTAAGCAGGAGGTCAATGATGGGCCAAAGAATTGGGCAATGGAGGGCAGGAGGAGTGGACTGGTACATCATCCTAAATGGAGGGCAGTGGCAGCACATCAGACCATGCATGGCAGGAGGGAGGAGGCTAGTCCATGGATTCAGACAACAGAGGATAGGTAGAAGGTGGATGGGGCAGCAAGCTAACTGTTCAGAGAAGGTGGAAATTAGGAACTTTATTGTTTTTAAAATGTGTGTCTGTGCGAACTACTTAAAATATGAACAAGTATGCAGCATAATCTCACTTTTATTCAGGAAGAAGAGGACGTTTGTGACTGTGACTCCAGGCTCACTTGGCAGAAACACCCCCTGACCCTCCACCCCCCATCGTAAAATGTAATGCCCATGAAAAGGGTAGGTGGACGCAGTGTTATATAGAACATAGTCCTGAGAGCACGATTGAAAATGAAAACTAGATGTAGTATATGGTATAAACTATGCACCAACAAGTGTGATATAAGATGAACCGGGGCGTGAAATATAATATGCAATACAATTACAGATTAATTGGAGAGCGCGAGATAGCACAGGCACTAGCGCGGGCTATGCATTATGTGCCTTGGAGTGTAATATGCACAGGGCAGTGTTGTGTAACCTAACTAGTCTCTAAAGTTGTAATATAAAATATGTGCTGGGGAGTGTAACATTGCATATGCACTGTGACAAAGCTATGGATCCCAGATTGTAATATGTATGGCATAGCGCTGTGAGTTATAACATAGGCATCGAGGAAGGCACGTTAGATGGGGCAATATAACCCGTGCGAAGGCAAGTGTGGCATGACATATTCACGGTGTGGAAATATGGATTTTTCTGGTCAGTTATGTCCCCTATCTTGGACCCCAACGGTTCTATGTGCATGTTACAAATACATGTATGTTCCCTCCAGTTCCAGTTATGAAGACGCAAACACATGTGCGTCCACCGTCAACATGTCCTCTGTCAGATCCGCCATGAATAGGCCGGATATTCCATTCCTAAGTATGAAAGGCCACCGGCTTTATATGGTTCACTTATGCCATTTTACAGTCCAGGCAAGTAGGCCCTGATTCTGTCATCGAACTCTTCTTGCCTTCTGCCTCTGAAAGCTCCAGTCTGAGCCTGCATCTGTGACCATGAACTTTGTCTCATTCCCTGCGCGGCTCACGAAGCCTGACATCAGCCTGCTGGCTGCCAAAAACTGTATTTCACCTTCGAAGTTATCTGCTCCGTTCCCTGCCCGATGCATTCCTGTCTAGTAGTTTAAGTAAACATTCTTCCAGCTACCGAGCAAAGGCCCGGCTTCTCTGTCTTTACGCAAGTAATTCATAGCCCTATTACTATGGAAGATTCCGCCCTCGCATCCAGTGTAGACACTTAGACGCTTGTACACGCACTAACAGTCAGTATAGTCAGTATAGAATAAGATTCTACTCGAAGAGACCTCTCTTTTGGATAACTTAGTTCTTTAAACATAGGATGTTAGATATGATTTGGGATTAGGTTGACTTGACCCTCCAGACTTCTGTCGCCACATGTAGAGCTAAATGTCAAGTCCCCTTCACCCCCTAGTTGCACGTCAATCACACGTCATGCTGCTACGCGCGCATCTCTGCCAAGTATTTCTGCTGACATTGCGAAATTCTTTCATGTAACCACCCTCTTATGACATCACATCTGATGACGTTCTTTCATCACTCCCAGTTACGCCTACTTCAGCTACGTATGTGAAATGTTATCATTGCTATCAATTGTTACGCCTCTTGCATTGGACTCACTGTAATGCCTATTGTATAAAAGTGAATAATTATCAATAATGTATGTACTTCACTTCCTGAACCTTCGTGGTGATGGAACTTGGAGCAACCGATTATAATCGACCACTGGAATAAAACCCATTCCGAACCTCTAATACCACGGATTCTGCCTCTTATTTACTGAGCTATTTTATTATGTTTCTGTATCAAATTAAGTCCCGGTAATGAAATTATTTACCACATGAATGGCGCCCGAACAGGGACACTTTCTCATCTCACGCGCCGGCGGTGCGTTGCAGGCCCGGTCTCCTGCCACAGCTGGATGGACAATAACGCGTACCAGCAGGATTTCCTGTATCTCCCTCCGGTCAAGCGGGGGCGACTGAGGCTGCGATCAACACCCAGACGAGGCGGTGAGAAGTGCGAAGTATCCCGACCAGAGCCTAGCTGAGAGAGCAAGATCCGAGGTATACAGAGGCCCACCAGTTTCCGAAGTCCCAAGTCGAGTCCAGTGTCCGAAGTGTTCGAGTCGAGTCCAGTCCGGTTCAAGTTCAGTCCAGTTTCCGAGGCCTTCCGTTTCCGAGCTACCCGGTGAGTACCATTACTGGGGAGGCATTCTGACGTGCACATAGGTTGTGCCGGTCAAGACGGGTTTGGGTACACAAATCCGGTCTGCACTGTTTCAGCAGTGTATCTGTACTGTTTAGCAGTATATCTAGTATATCAAGTATATAAATTCAGAATAATTCAGTTCAAGTCGAGTATCATGTTTAGTGATTAAGTTTTCCTTAGACCGTCATCATCGTTGCTCAGTTAAATGTTAAATGTTAAATGTTTTCTGCATATTGTGGTATGAATGACTGTTCCTTATTGTGTTTAATATATTAAGTTTGTTTAGAATCAAGTATCAGATCAGTTTTCAATATGCCGCTCTTTTCGAAATTAAGACAGATCACAACAAGAAAAGGGGTACTCGAAGAAGCCGTTCCTATTCCTCCTAGGGACACTCCAGGGTACTTCATGTATCATAAACATGGCTTAGACGCTATATTATTTCTTGATTTATGGGTAGACTACACCAAGGAATTACCAGAAAGTCAGAGGTGGCCCGCAGCGGGGACCTGGGATGCAGAGTGCATCGTGAAAGTAGAGGAAGAGTTATGGAAAAAGAAAGCTAGACAATCACAGAAAGACGCCATTGAATTATGGCGTAAAGAATCGTATAGACGTACAGAAAAAGCACGTAGACAGGAAGAGAAGAGTAAAGAGAATTCAAATGAAGTCCGAGAAAATCTATTAATTGAAGAAGGTGCACGAGTGAAATCAGAACAAGTAGACAGACAAAGAAATGCCCTTATGAATGGTATGTATCCCCTTCTGGCCGAAGGATTACCTAAGGCTACTCCAGAGATACCAAAAGACTTGCCAACCCCATTATTTCCAATAAAGGTACATCCTAAGGGGCATCCTAGAACCGCAGAAGATGTTTTTCTTTCCTCATATTTAGATGACGCAGCTCCCGAGTATGCTAATCCCGCCCCACATAGACCGCCTGCCAGGGAGGTTCAACGCCAAGATCCAGTACCCGTATCCCTACAGCAACAAGTTCTGACACAAGTTCCGGCAAGCACATCTGTTTCTGCATCTGTTCCTACGGCTACTTCTATAGCTGTGTCCACACCTATAGTTGCTGTATCACGTTCAACGAACCCTTTCACACCCGATACCCCAGACGGGGCTACCGGAGGTGCTACCAGCATTTTTTCTACGCCACCTAGAATAAATAAACTTACCTTTCAAGAATCTGCACATTCACGTGCCCCCAAACTCATAAATGCCCGTACGCTTAAGGAACTTCTTATAGATTGTAGATATGACCCTGTGCCCGGCAAAGAGGACGAAATGACCCTGGCATCATTACGTATCAGACGAGCCGCGGTGTATTTAGGGAAGTTACCAGGAATGACTGCGCATCTAGATAATATATACCATTTTGTCCAAACAGGGCGAGATTCTGAAAGTATTAACAGAGCTATGGAATACCAGAAAGTGGAGATACAGGGGGAACTGTTACGTTTCCTTATAAATTGTGTGATCAGAAATCAAGACCGACCGGGGGTAGACCCGGAAGCAATGCAAATTCTTACCAGATGGAGCCAGAATATATCAGAAGGGAGACATGATAAGAAAAATTGTATAATAGCCATGTGCCGAAAGATCCGTAAAGAAATAGAACGCCTACACAAAGAAAGATTAGCGGTAGACCAGTTCGAACAAAGCGAGGAAGAAGGATTAGGACTGCCCACAGGACAGTCAGAAACTATAGCTTATGTAGGTAGAGGAAGATCCTGTAATAATACTAGATATCTTATTGACCCGATACGTCCGATATGTCAAGATAAAAACAGGAATTTTCAAACACCTATGATAAATATAAGGTCAAACGAGCATTCATTTCAAGCTGCTGACAAATTACTCCGAGAACGAAGGGGTTATCATTTTCTCGATTCCATGGATGAACAAGAATTAGCCAGGTCAGCTGTCCATTGGGTTGACAGTCCCGGAAAGTATAGTGACGATACAGTAGCACGCACATTTTTGAATCTCACCCCAGATGAACAGCGTTTAGCTGGGATTTATATGATTCAACAACTCCTTATACTATATCAGAGTCAGCATTCGGATCCTGGTCCCTTACCAGACATATTGACTGAATTACTCATGAATAGATGGAGAGGTTCAGGTACTAAGTTAATTAAAGAAATTCTAGAATCAAGAAAGCAGTATATTCTTTTTGTATGTTCAGAACATGTCTCATTGCCCATCAAGGAAGGAACCACGTATTACATGGATAGACAGAATCCCTTACGAGAAGTGCACCCAATAAAAGGCGAGGACAATGAGTTTAAACGCGTATTTGTATATACGCCCATATCGAAAATAGAATTGTTAGAAATGAAGAAAGTGGTACCCAGTCATGACAAAGACCCAGCGGGTTTTCACCGAGAAATTAAAGACATGTTACTCATGGGAGAGTATACCTATCCCGACATTATGACAATATTAAAGGTATTAATGCCTGCTGGCATTTATGAGAAACTCAGGGAAAAAGAGTGGGAGGTAGGAGACCAAAAGATAGAATGGTCAGTATTAGAAGCAGAAGAAAAGGCCCGAACTGCAGGAGCAGGACTTGGGGATAAAACTAAAGCACTACCAGGTTTATTAGTACAGGTACTGCCACGTTTATTAACTACGAAAAAGGAAGACTGGGGTACAATTTCAGCCTGTAAACAGAAGCAAGATGAAGACAATAGCGATTACTATGCCCGATTTGAAAAATGTTTTGGTATAAATAGTGGCATAAAAGCAAGTAGCGAATCATACCCACATCTGTTTGTAACAAAATTAGTAGAAAATGCCCTGCCTCAAGTGAAGAATAGAGTATTAAAATTCGAGAGTACCTGGCAAGGTAACACCCCATCACAAATGTTACAAATGTTACAGTACCATCACAATAGAATTAGAGAGGAACAAGAACATGAACATAGACGTATGAAAGACACGAAAATGAAAATGCTAGTTTCCCAGACAGTTCCAGCTGAAGGACATAAAAAGGGTATGACACATTCCGGTGATTCAACAGGACCTGTAAAAGGGACATGCAATTATTGTAAAAAGCCAGGTCATTACGTACACGATTGTCCAGTTTTGAAACATAATATCGCCATAGGTAATACAAAAGAAAGACCACGGCCACCTAGACAGGATCAGAATGAACAAGGAGCCCCGCAGCATGCACAGTCCATGCCAGCTCCACCACAGTCTATACAGTTTGTGCCAGCTGCACCAGCGCTGCCTGCTGCTGCCACACAAACCACGACACGACAACTGTACCAGACCGCACAGTATGACTATCCTGATTATCAACGATACGCATGAACAAGCCTAGAGAGGGAAGTTGACTTACCCCTTATCGAGATCCCTGTAGATCAAGAAGGACCTTATGTACATAGTGAATTATTAGGCCAAGACAGAAAATTTTTACTCGATACAGGGGCAAGTCGAACAACCATAAAACGTAGTGAAGTTCCAGGGGCACCCCTCTCAGGCTCACAGAATATTTCCCTTGGTTTTTCAGGAAAACCTATTGTTAATGAAGTGTCACAACCTCTTCCACTTACGATAGGACCTTTGACCCGAACTACAGACTTATTGCTTACTAAATCATGTCCAGAAAACCTGTTAGGAATAAAAACACTGAAAGCTCTAGGAGCTATAATATGTTGTTCTCCGGAAGGAGTAAGATTGTTTTTACGTGATTTTAAAGGTCATTATGTGTCTAGAGACATGGATCCCCGATTGCAGACTTTACCCACACATCTATGGGCACAAGGCCCTACTGATGTTGGTTGCATGAATATTACACCCTATCGAGTCACATTAAAGGCAGGAGTGGTACTACCACGAATGCGACAATACAAGTTACCACCAGATGCTGTAGTGGCTTTACTACAAATCATTGACGAGCTCATTGCCCAAGGAGTGGTTGTGGAAACAGACTCCAATGTATGTAATTCACCGATAATTCCGATTCTCAAACGAACAGATCCGAAGGCCCCGCCAGTATATCGATTGGTCATTGATCTGCGCGAATTAAACAAATGCATTGTGCCACAATTCCCTGTGGTCCCAGATATCTCATCATTACTGACAGCTATTGATTCCGAAGCAACATTTTTTACTGTAATTGATCTCAAGAATGCCTTTTTCAGCGTCCCAATAGATCCGGAAAGCCAATATTTGTTCGGATTTAGTTTAAATGGACGTAGCTTTAAATTCTCACGCGCACCTCAAGGATTTACAGAAAGCCCCAGCATCTATAGCCAAGCACTGAAACGAGAACTCGACAGTATCCACATGCCAGTTAACACTGCTTTGCTTCAATATGTCGATGATCTGCTGATCACCGCGAGAAGCGAACCCGAATGTGAGAAAGCATCACTGACAGTTTTACAATTTCTAGCCGAAAAGGGCCACAAGGTGTCCCCTTCTAAGCTGCAATTCTGTGTCCAGCGAGTTGTTTATCTTGGACACTCGCTGTCCAAGGAGGGAAGGCAGCTTACACCCGACCGCATTCAGTTAATAGCTAACATGCCAATACCCAAGACACAAAAGGAGGTACGGGCTTTCATAGGCCTCACTTCATATTGTAGGCAGTGGATCCCTCAGTATGCATTTCTAGCAAAACCACTCATTCAGTTGACAACGCAGGAGGCAGCCACATCGACTGTTCTCCCTTGGACTCAGGAACATACACAAGCTTTTGAAAGCCTAAAGAAAGCTTTATGTCAAGCACCTGTTTTAGCAACGCCATGTTACAGAAAACAGTTTACACTCTTTGTTACAGAACGAGGAGGTACTGCCTTGTCAGTACTCACACAGGAACAAGCAGGAGCACACAAACCATGTGCTTATTTTTCTAGTACATTAGATCCCGTAGCTCAGGCTTTGCCTGCGTGCCTGAAATCAGTGGCAGCGACAGCTTTAGCAATCAGACAAAGCGATGCCATAGTGTTAGGACATCCATTGACAGTTCAAGTACCACATGCAGTAGAGGTTCTTGTGAATAGAACGCAAACACAACACTTGACTATAGCGCGACTCACTGGGTACGAACTGACATTGTTTCAGCCACATATAGAAATCAGACGTTGTAACACATTGAATCCTGCCACACTTTTACCTGTAATCGGAACAGACCCGCTAGCCCATGACTGTATTGAAGTCACTACAATCACGACGAAACCCAGACAAGACTTAACCGATGTCCCATTGTCAGACCCAGACCTGACGTTGTATGTAGATGGTTCATGTATGAGAAAAGGTACAGGAGAACTAGTGGCCGCGTATGCAGTCACAACAGACACTGAAATTATTGAAACAAATTGCATAAATATCTTGTCAGCTCAAGCCGCAGAGCTCATCGCTCTGACACAAGCCTGTATTCAAGCCACAAATAAAAAAGTCAACATATACACTGATTCACGTTATGCATTCGGAGTTGTACATGACTTCGGCGTGCTGTGGCGAGAGAGAGGTTATTTAACTTCCCACGGTGCCCACATTCAGCACGGACCCCTTATCCATGCCTTATTAGATGCAATACATCTACCCACTGCAATATCAATTATGAAATGTAAGGCTCATACGAAAGTTACTGATATCATTTCTCAAGGCAATGATCTAGCTGACAGAACAGCTAAACAGACTGCTCAAACTCAAACATCCGACATGACAAAGACAATAGTCCCGACGCCGACACATTGTATGACAGTTAAAGATCCCGCTCTTGACGTAATCGACATACAGACACATGCTACACCAGACGAAATAAAGAAATGGACTGAATTAGGAGGGATCCAAACGGATCAAGGATGGATGATGAAGGAAAAGTCTGTGTGGTTCCTTCCTGATTCAATGGTCCAAGTTATAATTAACACTGTACATAGTCCCGCACATCTAGGAGAAAAAGCTATGCTAGACAGCATTCAACACATTTGGTTCAATAAACATTTGCGAGCAGCAGCCAAACAAAAGGTTCGTACCTGTATGATCTGTTGCCAGTTCAACCCAGGAAAAAGCGTTCCCGTAGAACAGGGTGGATTTCATCCTCCTGATCATCCTTTTGAAGTCCTCCAGATGGATTATATCCAGATGGAACGATGTAGAGGATTCAAATATGTTCTCGTAGTTGTGTGTGCTCTTTCCCGTTGGACGGAGGCATACCCGGTTTCAGATTACACTGCCCCGACTACTGCCAAACAGTTGGTTCGAGAATTCTTCCCACGATACGGTTTACCACGTGTTGTTCACTCAGATAACGGCCAGCCGTTCTCATCCGAATTAATGAAACACGTTTCACTTTTGTTAGGCTATCAGTGGAAGTTCCACTGTGTCCGACACCCCGAAGCAGCAGGTCTCGTAGAAAGACATAATCAGACTCTGAAAATAAGATTATCCAAAATATGCAGAGAGAAAGGTGTCGACTGGGTAGTAGCATTACCAGTTGCACTCTTTTACACAAGAATGGTAGCACACTCTCGAACAGGGCTATCCCCGTATGAAGTGATCTTCGGCAGACCACCAAATATGTGGGGGACGCCTATACCACGCAAAATAACTGATGTTGACTGTAATATGCTGACAGATTACTTGGCTTCCTTGATGTCTGCACTACAATCTTGTCGTTCACAGGTAGCTGCAGCTTTTCCTGACAACACTGAGGTGAAACCCCATGACGTAGTTCCGGGAGACTTGGTCCTCGTGAGGAACTTTGATCGAAAGACTCAGCTGGAACCTAGGTGGAGGACGCCCCAGCTGGTGTTGCTCACCACAAGAACAGCCGTGAAGATCGAGGGCAGGAAAGGCTGGATTCATTCAAGTCATATCAAGAAATTTCATGGACTACCAGCAGATGTTAATACCCCACCTTGTGTGTCTTCCTCCATTGATTCAAAACTTCCTTTTGTGGAAAAAAGTGATTACGAACATTATAAATTAAAGCTCAGGCCCAATAAGTCGAGCAATTTGATTGTTTAAGTCCTCTCCAAGGTGAAGCGGTTGAATTGTCTCTGACATGTATCCCTTGGACCTGAATAGAGAAAGCACCCGAAAAATGTTGAAACGACAGGCGTACTGTAAATCACTGCGTAGTCATTGCATAGTGACGTTATTAATTTTGTTTTTCTTAAGTTTTTTAATAATTACTGCAAGTATATTGTTGCACATATATTATCCTATTTCTAGACATGTTTACAATGTTACTGCTGAACATTCTTTTAGTGAATTACCTCCGCTTGAGTTGTCTTATAGATTTGCGCTGCGCAATAACACGTTTATTAGTATGTTACATCATTCCCATCAGGTTAGCAATGCTACAAATTGTTGGATATGTGGCCGACTCCCTCCCTATCAGAATTATAAAGGAATTCTACCTCTCTTTCCATACCCGTTCACACACAACGGCTCCTGTGGAGCATGGTTTAGTTTAATTAATTCTCTAGATTCGAATTCTGCAGTTTATCAAGATAACTGGGTATGGGGAAATTTGAACTTAGTTTTGCTTAAAGTCTGCCACCCTGACAAGGAGGGACTTCCTCAGAGAACAGGAACTGATCTAGAAAATGAAGTGTATGGATTAGGTAATTTTACGCTTAATCTTATGATCCTAAATGTCGAATCAGAAGCTACTCCAATTCTGCCCGCTATGTCAATATTTCCAGTAAAAGGGGAATTATGTATAAGAAAGAATGGCTCCATACACATGGGCCATAGTACATGCACCACTGTAGTAGAATTTAGTGATCAAGGCAGGTCTACATTTAGAGCTTCTCGCCATTCTTATTTCATCTGTGGTCAGACGGCATATGTACGTTTACCTCTAGATTGGGATGGTACTTGCTATATTGGATTCCTTTTGCCACCTGTTTTTCTAGCTCCTCCTGATTATCACAGAAATACTCATTTAGTATATAATAGAGTAAGGAGAGATCTCCCAATAGTCGATTACACTGAAACAGCATGGGAAAAATACACAGATTTCAATAAAGGTCTCTTTCCCTATATAGGTACCGTTACTAATAGTAAGCTGATACGTAGATTAACTAGAACCCTTGAAGCAGTAGTGAACGAAACTATTTCCGCCTTAGGCAATTTGACAGAAGAGCAATCTGCTATGCGGATTGTTGTGCTTCAAAATCGTCTTGTCCTTGACGTCATCCTGGCCGATAGGGGCGGAGCTTGTAGGGTCATCGGATCAAGCTGTTGCATTTTCATACCAGAAAATTCGCCATCTGTATATAAAGCCATAACTCGCCTTCATAAGATTGTAAGCCAGATACACCAGAATCCAGGCACCTGGACTTGGTCCGGTTGGTTTTGGAGTGTATTATCTACCTTTGGATGGAAGGTCCTATCTTTCCTAGGTATTGGCCTTCTCATACTATTCAGTTGCTGTCTATGTCTACAATGTGGACCAGCGATCTGTGGTCTGTGTGCCACATCGTGTATTCCACCACCAAGATCTCATTCGTCCCAGAAGAAAAAAGAAGAACAAATGATGCTATATGAACAGATCAATGGATTGATGAAGATTGATATCTCTTGACGGGCAAGTAGGGGACAAGGAGGGAATGTGGAAATATGGATTTTTCTGGTCAGTTATGTCCCCTATCTTGGACCCCAACGGTTCTATGTGCATGTTACAAATACATGTATGTTCCCTCCAGTTCCAGTTATGAAGACGCAAACACATGTGCGTCCACCGTCAACATGTCCTCTGTCAGATCCGCCATGAATAGGCCGGATATTCCATTCCTAAGTATGAAAGGCCACCGGCTTTATATGGTTCACTTATGCCATTTTACAGTCCAGGCAAGTAGGCCCTGATTCTGTCATCGAACTCTTCTTGCCTTCTGCCTCTGAAAGCTCCAGTCTGAGCCTGCATCTGTGACCATGAACTTTGTCTCATTCCCTGCGCGGCTCACGAAGCCTGACATCAGCCTGCTGGCTGCCAAAAACTGTATTTCACCTTCGAAGTTATCTGCTCCGTTCCCTGCCCGATGCATTCCTGTCTAGTAGTTTAAGTAAACATTCTTCCAGCTACCGAGCAAAGGCCCGGCTTCTCTGTCTTTACGCAAGTAATTCATAGCCCTATTACTATGGAAGATTCCGCCCTCGCATCCAGTGTAGACACTTAGACGCTTGTACACGCACTAACAGTCAGTATAGTCAGTATAGAATAAGATTCTACTCGAAGAGACCTCTCTTTTGGATAACTTAGTTCTTTAAACATAGGATGTTAGATATGATTTGGGATTAGGTTGACTTGACCCTCCAGACTTCTGTCGCCACATGTAGAGCTAAATGTCAAGTCCCCTTCACCCCCTAGTTGCACGTCAATCACACGTCATGCTGCTACGCGCGCATCTCTGCCAAGTATTTCTGCTGACATTGCGAAATTCTTTCATGTAACCACCCTCTTATGACATCACATCTGATGACGTTCTTTCATCACTCCCAGTTACGCCTACTTCAGCTACGTATGTGAAATGTTATCATAGCTATCAATTGTTACGCCTCTTGCATTGGACTCACTGTAATGCCTATTGTATAAAAGTGAATAATTATCAATAATGTATGTACTTCACTTCCTGAACCTTCGTGGTGATGGAACTTGGAGCAACCGATTATAATCGACCACTGGAATAAAACCCATTCCGAACCTCTAATACCACGGATTCTGCCTCTTATTTACTGAGCTATTTTATTATGTTTCTGTATCAAATTAAGTCCCGGTAATGAAATTATTTACCACAACGGGGTGGTGTTACAGTGCACATGGGCTAGAGAGTGTCATAGCATACGCACTAGCTGGTGGAATACAACACAGAGGTGTGTGGCACTCGGCGGGCACTGGTGGGTGTAACACAGCATTGGGCTCAGCCAGGAGCACGCTGTGACTCTCAAGTGAGGTTCGTCTCCTTTCCAGAGAGTAAAATAAAAAGTATTACACATTCCGCAGTGGATGTGTGTTCTATTACCAGTGAGGGGGGTTTATTGCATAGTTTGGTCGAATTTTTGTTGAATCCCCTTTGAATGGCTTGGTGTGCATGTGTATTAAATGTGCCCGTCAATAGCTACCCATGTTTGTATAAATAAACGACAAGGGTGTCTACTTGGAGAGTACCCACCGGTGGGGGTGCCGGGATTAGGCACGGTAGGGCGTCAGACACGTCAGAGCTTCACTAGAGGTGTAATTACATTCCACGTGGATTGTATGCATAGTCGCCTTTTAATGAATATCACTCAAATCGTCATGGTGATAGGTACATACAGTTTGTCCAGCATGTCCTAGGTGTTTCTATAAATATATATTTTTTTTAAAAATGAGAAAAAACAAAGGCCGGCCCCAGGGGATGGGGTCCCCGGGGCCATAAGTGGCCTGAGGAGGGGGGCAACGCAGCCCCCTCCTAAAGAATAAAAAAAAAAAAAAAGGCCATGACCCGGGGGTTGGGGTCCCCGGGGCCGATTAAGGCCTTGAGAGGGCCAAATTTATTTTTTTCAACAAAAAAAATTAGGGTGCAGGCCCTGGGGTGGGGGATGGGGTCCCCAGGGCCAATAAATTAGAAAAAGAAGGGGGGCCACACAGCCCTCCTTCTTAAAAAAATAAAAAAAATAAAAGACCGGCATCGCGCCGGAGGCCACGCCCCCTCCTTGCAGCACTCTGTAAACGCACCCCCTGGCCAGTTGTAAGTTGGGGAATTAATTCCTCTTCAATACTGAGGGTCCCTGAGGGAGAACTAGCCCAACAGGTATCTCCAGTATGCGCCAGGGAGCTGCGTTGCAGACAGGTGTTCTGAGGCCATGCCCCTTTTTACACCTCTATGCAACGCAGCTCTGTGGCACTTACTGGAGGTACCTAGTGGGCTAGTTTGACCCTAGGGACCCTTAGGATTCAAGGCGACTTAATCTCTCAACTTAGAACGGCCACAGGGCGCGTTTACACAGTGGTGAAGGGAGGGAACAGGGCCTGAGGTAATGTGTGCAAACACGCCCTGTGGCGCGTTTTAAGTTGGGGAAATAATTCCTTTTCAATCCTGAAGGACCCTGGGGGCCAACTAGCCCACCAGGTGCTTCCAGTAAGCGCCACTGCTCTGCGTTGCAGAGAGGTGGTGCAGGCGGTGCCCCTCTTTACACCTCTCTGCAATGGCGCTTACTGGATGTACCTAGTGGGATATTTTGCCCCTAGGGACCCTCAGGATTCAAGGGGACTTAATATCCCAACTTAAAAAACGGCCACAGGGCGTGTTTACACAGTGGAGAAGGGAGGGGACGGGGCCTGAGGTAATGTGTTCAAACACGCCCTCTGGTGCATTTTAAGTTGGGGAAATAATTCCCCATCAATCCTGAGGGCCCCTGGGGGCAAACTAGCCCACCAGGTGTTTCCAGTAAGCGCCACTGAGCTGCATTGCAGAGAGGTCGTGCAGGCCGTGCCACTTTTTACACCTCTCTGCAATGGCGCTTACTGGACGTACCTAGTGGGCTATTTTGCCCTTAGGGATCCTCAGGATTCAAGGGGACTTAATCTCCCAACTTAAAAAACGGCCACAGGGCGTGTTTACACAGTGGGGAAGGGAGGGGACGGGGCCTGAGGTGACGTGTGCAAACACGCCCTGTGGCGCGTTTTAAGTTGGGGAAATAATTCCCTTTCAATCCTGAGGAACCCTGGGGGCCAACTAGCTCACCAGGTGCTTCCAGTAAGTGCCACTGCTCTGTGTTGCAGAGAGGTGGCGCAGGCCGTGCCCCTTTTTACACCTCTCTGCAATTGCGCTTACTGGCCTTCCATAGTGGGCTATTTTGCCCCTAGGGACCATCAGGATTCAAGGGGACTTAATCTCCCAACTTAAAAAACGGCCACAGGGCGTGTTTACACAGTGGGGAAGGAAGGGGATGGGGCCTGAGGTGACGTGTGCAAACACGCCCTATGGCGCGTTTTAAGTTGGGGAAATAATTCCCCTTTAATCCTGAGGGCCCCTGGGGGCTAACTAGCCCACCAGGCGCTTCCAGTTAGCGCCACTAAGCTGCATTGCAGAGAGGTGGTCCAGGTCGTGCCACTTTTTACACTTCTCTGCAACGCAGCTCTGTGGTGCTTACTGGAGGTACCTAGTGGGCTAGTTGGACCCTAGGGACCCTCAGGATTCAAATGAACTTAATCGCCCAACTAAAAACGGCCACAGGGTGTGTTTACACAGTGGTGAAGGGAGGAGACGGGGCCTGAGGTGACGTGTGCAAACACGCCCTGTGGTGCATTTTAAGAGGTAGTTTTAATCCCCTGCCCTATTATATACTAGGGGCTTACAGAGGAGGTCATGCTAATCACAGGGGGACCCCAACTCATAGTGTTCCCTAGTATATGTAGGTGTTTTCACTGTATTCTGAGTGTCTTTTAACATAGCACTGGCTCTAGGACTGGTTAGTCAGACTCAGTTACCACCAGTATCCGTCTGAAAAAGTTGAGGGTACAGGATGATTTTGCAACAAGGCTTCTTTCTGCTCTTCTGTTTGTTCTGTCTGCAGGTTATCCTTCTTCCTGCACTTTTTCTTCGTCTTTGAGGTCTTCTGTTGCTTCTTTCTGAATTTCTTTTTTTTCTTTCTGTGCGTTTTTTCTTCTTTCTTCACATGTCCTATCTATGTAGGCATAGTTAGAAATTAGCTTTTAAAAAACCTTTGAAATTCACAAAAAAAAAACATAGGTTTCAGGGGAGTTATAGTTAGCTGGACTTTTCACTCGTACAAAACCATTGAAATTCCCCAGTTATAGTTAGTTCAGCTAACTATAACTCGCGCGCCCGCAATGCACTGCTGATGACGTCACATATTACATCACTCATTACATGGTCAGTGACATCACTGATGACATCACTGATGACATCTCAATTGACATCACTGATGACATCATCTTTGCGATAGAGTGGCGACCTCCTCTCCCCCTAATATAACTTTTGATACACACATTCAAAAATAGAAACTAAAATGTTCAAAACAATGGACATACCAATACCAGTTACAACAACCTATTCAGTAATTCTAAGATCCACATACACATCCACTCATTCACCAACAGTCCTATACAATCACTCATACATGTACTCACTCATCATATGTACTCATACACCTATACATCCTGTTACACAATGCCACTCATCCATAGAGTTACTCACACACATAGTCACTCATACTAATAAAGATTCAAACATCCATTTACTTTTATATACAGTTATACACACACCACCACACTTACTTCTACAGAAACTTACACATACTTAGTCTTTTAAACAATCACTTATAGAAACACATACTTATTCATGCAGGAACTCTTTCAATCTCTCACTCTCACATATACTCACTCATATACACCAATAGTCACATATACTAGTTGAAAACATAAGTAGTTACTCATAAAGACACTATTGAGACAGTCATTCAATCACAAACACACCCATGCACACACTCATCCACCCATACAGTCCTGCACACATGCTGTCTTCAACACATACAAACAGTGAGTCACTCATTCATGCACCTATGCACTACGTAATACCCCCCACCGAACCATACAGACACTCAGGCACACAAAAAACCAACTAATAACCTATATAGACACTCATGTAGCTACTCACCAACCCATGCAGCCACTTATACACAAAGTGAGAGACTGATACAGATATTTACATATTTAAACATTACTCACTAAGCCATATATTCACTAAGATACACTTAATCAGTCAGTTATACAATCAATTTTTCAAAAACAAATCATCCATTTAGACACTTACATACCCATTTATTCTTCCATCAACCTTGAGATATACATATATAAAACATATGTAATTTTCAGAAAAACACACGTTCACTGGATGATGTCATCAGCGATGTCATCAGTGATGTCATTTGAGATGTCATCAGTGATGTCATGAGTGATGTCACTGACCATGCCATGAGTGATGTAATATGTGACGTCATCAGCAGTGCATTGCGGGCGTGCGAGTTATAGTTAGCTGAACTAACTATAACGGGGGAATTTCACTGGTTTTGTACGAGTGAAAAGTCCAGCTAACTATAGCGCCCCTGAAACCTATGTTTTTTTCAGTGAATATATACATACACATACATATATATAAATGCATATGCATATATATGCATATATATGTGCAAATGTGTGCGTGTAGAGAGAGGTAGAGATAGGTAGAGAGGAAGAGAGTAGAGGATGAGTAATAGAGAGTAGAGAGTGAGTAGTAGAGAGTAGTAGTGAGTAGTAGAGAGAGTAGCAGAGAGTGAGTAGTAGAGAGTAGTAGAGTGAGTAGAGTGAGTAGTAGAGAGTGAGTAATAGAGAGTGAGTAGTAGAGAGTAGTAGAGAGTGAGTAGTAGAGAGTAGTAGAGAGTGGGAAGTAGAGAGTGAGTAGTAGAGAGTAGAGGAGAGTGAGTAGTAGAGTGAGTAGTAGAGAGTGAGTAGTAGAGAGTAGTAGAGAGTGAGTGGTAGAGAGTTAGTAGCAGAGAGAGAGTAGTAGAGAGTGAGTAGTAGCGTGAGTAGTAGAGAGTAGTAGAGAGAGAGTAGTAGAGAGTGAGTAGTAGAGAGTAGTAGAGAGTGAGTAGTAGAGAGTGTTTAGTGGAGTGAGTAGTAGAGTGAGTAGTAGAAAGTGAGTAGTAGAGAGTAGTAGAGAGTGAGTAGTAGAGAGTAGTAGAGAGTGGGAAGTAGAGAGTGAGTAGTAGAGAGTGAGTAGTAGAGTGAGTAGTAGAGAGTAGTAGAGAGAGAGTAGTAGAGAGTGAGTAGTAGAGAGTTAGTAGCAGAGAGAGAGTAGTAGAGAGTGAGTAGTAGAGTGAGTAGTAGAGAGGAGTAGAGAGAGAGTAGTAGAGAGTGAGTAGTAGAGAGTAGTGGAGAGTGAGTAGGATAGAGTGTATAGTAGAGTGAGTAGTAGAGTGAGTAGTAGAGTGAGTAGTAGAGAGTAGTAGAGAGTGAGTAGTAGAGAGCAGTAGAGAGTGAGTAGTAGAGAGTAGTAGAAAGTGAGTAGTAGAGAGTGAATAGTAGGGAGTAGTAGAGTGGTAGAGAGTGAGTAGTAGAGAGTGAGTAGTAGAGAGTAGTGGTGTAGTAGAGAGTGAGTAGTAGAGAGTAGTAGAGAGCAAGTAGTAGAGAGCAAGTAGTAGAGAGAGTGTAGTAGAGAGTGAGTAGTAGAGAGTAGTAGAGAGTGAGTAGTAGAGAGAGTAGTAGAGTAGTAGAGAATGAGTAGTAGAGTGAGCAGTAGAGAGCGAGTAGTAGATAGTGAGTAGTGGAGAGTGAGTAGCAGAGAGTAGAAGAGAGTGAATAGTAGAGAGTGAGTAGTAGAGAGTAGTAGAGAGTGAGTAGTAGAGAGAGAGTAGTAGAGAGTGAGTAGTAGAGAGTAGTAGAGTGAGTAGTAGAGAGTGAGTAGTAGAAAGAGAGTAGTAGAGAGTAGTAGAGAGTGAGTAGTAGAGTAGTAGAGAGTGAGTGGTAGAGAGTAGTAGAGAGTGGTAGAGTGAGAAGTAGAGAGTAGTAGAGAGTGAGTAGTAGAGAGAGTAGTAGAGAGTAGTAGAGTGGTAGAGAGCGAGTAAGAGAGAGTGTATAGTAGAGTGAGTAGTAGAGTGAGTAGTAGAGAGTAGTAGAGACTGAGTAGTAGAGAGCAGTAGAGAGCGAGTAGTAGAGAGTAGTAGAAAGTGAGTAGTAGAGAGTGAATAGTAGGGAGTAGTAGAGTGGTAGAGAGTGAGTAGTAGAGAGTGAGTAGTAGAGAGTAGTGGAGTAGTAGAGAGTGAGTAGCAGAGAGTAGTAGAGAGCGAGTAGTAGAGATCAAGTAGTACAGAGAGTGTAGTAGAGAGTGAGTAGTAGAGAGTAGTAGAGAGTGATTAGTAGAGAGAGTAGTAGAGAGTGAGTAGTAGAGAGAGTAGTAGAGTAGTAGAGAATGAGTAGTAGAGTGAGCAGTAGAGAGCGAGTAGTAGATAGTGAGTAGTGGAGAGTGAGTAGCAGAGAGTAGAAGAGAGTGAGTAGTAGAGAGTGAGTAGTAGAGAGTGAGTAGTAGAGAGTAGTAGAGAGTGAGTAGTAGAGAGAGAGTAGTAGAGAGTGAGTAGTAGAGAGTAGTAGAGTGAGTAGTAGAGAGTGAGTAGTAGAGAGAGAGTAGTAGAGAGTGAGTAGTAGAGTAGTAGCGAGTGAGTGGTAGAGAGTAGTAGAGAGTGGTAGAGTGAGAAGTAGAGAGTAGTAGAGAGTGAGTAGTAGAGAGATTAGTAGAGAGTAGTAGAGTGGTAGAGAGTGAGTAGTAGAGAGTGAGTAGTAGAGAGTGAGTAGTAGAGAGAATAGTAGAGAGTAGTAGAGAGTGAGTAGTAGAGAGTGAGTAGTAGAGAGTGAGTAGTGGAGAGTGAGTAGTAGAGAGCAGTAGAGAGCGAGTACTAGAGAGTGAGTAGTAGAGAGTGAGTAGTAGAGAGTGAGTAGTAGAGAGTAGTAGAGTGAGTAGTAGAGAGGGAGAAGTAGAGAGTAGTAGAAAGTGAGTAGTAGAGTGAGCAATAGAGAGTGAGTAGTAGAGTGAGTAGTAGAGAGTAGTAGAGAGCGAGTAGTAGAGAGCAAGTAGTAGAGAGTGTGTAGTAGAAATTGAGTAGTAGAGATTAGTAGAGAGCGAGTAGTAGACAGCAAGTAGTAGAGAGTGTGTAGTAGAAATTGAGTAGTAGAGAGTAGTAGCGAGTGAGTAGTGAAGAGAGTAGCAGAGAGTGAGAAGTAGCAGAGAGTAGTAGAGAGTGAGTAGTAGATTGAGTAGTAGAGAGTAGTTGAGAGCGAGTAGTAGAGAGTGAGTAGTGGAGAGTGAGGTCCTGGGCTCGTGCCTCTACGGGGCCGAGCTCTGGGGCTTTAATAATTTGAATAGTTTGAAGGCTCTAGAAAACGCATTTCTGCGTAAAGTCACAAACCTTCCTCTCAGTACGCCATTGCGACCCTTATTATTGGATTTGGGTAAAAAACCTTTGGAATACTTGGCGAAGCTACGCCCAATATTATATTGGCGCCGCCTCTGGTGCACTGATGAACTAATTCATTATAGGAGTGGCTTTGCAGATATTATAGAATCTGACAGGTCCCAAAAAATATCATGGCTGCTTGGGATAAAATCCCTTTTGGGCAGTATAGGCCTGACCGAACTCTGGAAAAACCCCGCAAACACTGTTTTCCCATCTAAAGAAAATCTGAAAAAGATGTATTGGGAGTGGGTTTACAAGTTAGAAACCACCCAAGGCCTTTCTACACATTTAACATCCCGCTTTCTTGATCTAAAAGCTCATCCCCAGTTAGAGAAATACTGGGACATTATTGAAAAAACTTCTGACCGCAAGTTATACTTTCAGTTGCGTGTGGGAACACTACCCGTTGCGGAATTTACTTCCAGATGGGGGAGGCAAGACACTAAAAGTGATAAATGTTATAGATGTGTTGAAGTATGTGAGAACATTGGACATGTATTATTCTTTTGTCCAATGTACGTGGTACCCCGGAAAAAATGGCTACAACCTATTTGTAAGCTCTTGGGTACCAGAAGATATGCTATTGCCCTTCGCATTGTGTGCACAGATCCTGCTCCCCCAATATGTATAGCAGTGGCTAAGTTTCTGGGGTGGGCTTGGAGTATAAGAACAAAAGCTCTTAGGTAAATCGTCAATTTTCCCCCCGTGAAATAGCATAGCAAATATCTCTTGCAGTAACTACCTCACGTATACAGCTAAAGTACCGGGTCAATAAAGTTATGTCTAGCAGCCGCCTGAATATTATAACTTGATATGGGCTGGTCTCATTTTCATGTCTTGCTATTATTTACCTTTTTTTTAAAAAAAGTAACCAAGCTTGACGGCTATTTACATATTTAATTGCAATTTTAATATTTTAGATAATTTATATGTATTTATATGTAATGTTTGTAAATGTGCTTTTATGACTTAATTGCCGAATAAAGCTAATTGAATTGAATTGAGTAGTGGAGAGTGAGTAGCAGAGAGTAGTAGAGAGCGAGTAGTAGAGAGTGAGTAGTAGAGAGTGAGTAGTAGAGAGTAGTAGAGAGAGAGTAGTAGAGAGTGAGTAGTAGGAAGAGTAGTAGAGTGAGTAGTAGAGAGTGAGTAGTAGAGAGAGAGTAGTAGAGAGTGGGCAGTAGAGTAGTAGAGAGTGAGTGGTAGAGAGTAGCAGAGAGTGAGTAGTAGAGAGCAAGTAGTAGAGAGTGTGTAGTAGAAAGTGAGTAGTAGAGAGTAGTAGAGAGTGAGTAGTGGAGAGAGTAGTAGAGTAGCAGAGAGTGATAGAGTAGTAGAGAGTGAGTAGTAGATTGAATAGTAGAGAGTAGTTGAGAGCGAGCATTGGGAGAGTGAGTAGTGGAGAGTGAGTAGTAGAGAGTAGTAGAGAGCGAGTAGTAGAGAGTGAGAAGTAGAGAGTGATTAATAGAGAGTGAGTAGTAGAGAGTAGTAGAGAGAAAGTAGTAGAGGGTGAGTAGTAGAGAGTAGTAGAGTAAGGAGTAGAGAGTGAGTAGTAGAGAGAGAGTAGTAGAGAGTGTGTAGTAGAGTATTAGAGAGTGAGTGGTAGAGAGAAGTAGAGAGTACTAGAGTGAGTAGTAGAGAGTAGTATAGAGTGAGCAGTAAAGAGAGTAGTAGAGAGTAGTAGAGTAGTAGAGAGTGAGTAGTAGAGAGCGTAATAGAGAGTAGTAGAGTAGTTGAGAGTGAGTAGTAGAGAGTAGCAGAGAGCGAGTAGTAGAGAGTTAGTAGTGGAGAGTGAGTAGTAGAGAGTAGTATAGAAAGAGTAGTAAAGAGTGAGTAGTAGAGAGTGAATAGTAGAGAGTGAGTAGTAGAGAGAGTAGTAGAGAGTGAGTAGTAGAGAGTAGTAGAGTCAGTAGTAGAGAGTGAGTAGTAGAGAGAGAGTAGTAGAGCGTGAGTAGTAGAGTAGTAGAGAGTGAGTAGTATAGAGTAGTAGAGTAGTAGAGAATGAGTAGTAGAGAGTAGTAGAGAGTGAGTACTAGAGAGTGAGTAGTAGAGAGTAGTCAGTCAGTGTCAGTCAGTCAGTGTCAGTCAGTGTCAGTCAATCAGTGTCAGTCAGTGTCAGTCAGTTAGTGTCAGTCAGTGTCAGTCTGTCAGTGTCAGTCAATCAGTGTCAGTCACTCAGTCAGTCAGTGTCAGTCAGTCAATGTCAGTCAATCAGTGTCAGTCAGTCAGTGTCAGTCAATCAGTGTCAGTCAGGGTAAGTGTCAGTCAGTGTCAGTGTCAGTCAGTCAGTGTCAGTCAGTGTCAATCAGTCAGTGTCAGTCAGTCAGTGTCAGTCAGTCAGTGTCAGCTAGAGCAGCTCTGCTGACCTGGTTCTCTGGCTCTAAAGCAGCTCTGCTGACCTGGTTCTCTCCCTCTAAAGCAGCTCTGCTGACCTGGTTTCTCTGGCTCTACAGCTGATCTACTGACCTGGTTCTCTAGCTCTAGAGCTGCTCTGCTGACCTAGTTCTTAGGCTAAAGAGCAGCTCTGTTGATCTGGGTCTCTGGTTCTACAACAGCTCTGCTGACCTGGCTCTCTGGCTCTAAAGCAGCTCTACTGAGCCGGTTCTATGGCTCTAAAGCAGTTCTGCTGACATGGTTCTCTGGCTTTAGAGCAGCTCTGCTGACCTTGTTCTCTCCCTCGAGAGCAGCTCTGCTGACCTGGTTCTCTCCCTCTAAAGCAGCTCTACTGGCCTGAATTCTCTCTCTCTATAGCAGCTCTGCTGACCGTGTTCTCTGGCTCTAGAGCAGCTCTTCTGACCTGGTTCTTAGGCTCTAGAGCAGCTCTGCTGACCAGGTTCTCTTGCTCTATGGCAGCTCTGCTGACCTGGTTCTGTGGCTCTATAGCAGCTCTGTTGACCTGGTTCTATGGCTCTAAAGCAGTTCTGCTGACCTGGTTCTCTGGCTGGCTCTAGAGCAACTCTGCTGACCTGGTCCCTTGGCTCTAAAGCAGCTCTGCTGACCTGGTTCTCTCCCTCCTAAGCAACTCCTCTGACCTGGTTCTCTCACTCTAAAGCAGCTCTACTGACCTGGTTTCTCTGGCTCTACAGCAGCTCTGCTAACCTGGTTCTCTGGCTCTAGAGCAGCTCTGCTGACCTGGTTCTCTGGTTCTAGAGCAGCTCTGCTGACCTGGTTCTCTGGCTCTAAAGCAGTTTTGCTGACCTGGTTCTCTCCCTCTAAAGCAGCTCTGCTGACCTGGTTTCTCTGGCTCTACAGCAGCTCTGCTGACCTGGTTCTTGGACTTTAGAGCAGCTCTGCTGACCTGGGTCTCTGGCTCTAGAGCAGCTCTGCTGACCTGGGTCTCTGGCTCTAGAGCAGCTCTGCCGACTTATGTCTCTGGTTCTAGAGCAGCTCTGCTGACCTGCTTCTTAGGCTCTAGAGCAGGACTGCTGACCTCGTTCTCTGGCTGTACAACGGCTCTGCTGACCTGGTTTCTCTGGCTTTACAGCAGCTCTGCTGACCTGGTTCTCTGTGCTCACGATGCACGCACCCGACTTTGCGAAAATATACTTAAAATTAATATAAGTTTATTATAAGTACAAATATATTATTTTGATGAATATCTTAGATAATCTCTTGCCCTAATATGTATATTAAAGACACATACATATCATTTTGGAACATACGTTGTTTTTGCGGGAGTCGTGCACCCAGCTTGCCCCAGCATGTATATGACGTCACGCAGGACCCGCCACCGCGCAAGCATCTCGTACCGTAATGCGCATATGTTGCGAATGCGCAGGGGGCGCGGACTGGTCGCATACCAATCACGCACATCATGTAATATTAAATGTATATGATGTAACTGAAAAACACGCAGCCGTCGCACACCATATGCGGATCCTTCACAACTTTTCTAAAATGGCGGCTAGAATCCGCACACCCACCGTGATGCGTACACTTTGTTTAAAAAAAAAAAAAGAAAATAATATAAATATATTAAAATAAAAAATGAAAACAAAAAAATAATCAATATTTTACTTTGAATGTCCAGCTAACTATAACACCCCTGAAACCTGTATTTTTTTCTGTGAATATATATATATATATATATCAACACTTCTCTTTGCCCACACAGTAGAGCAGCACTCGGACAGAATCAGGTGGTGGCAAGCCTTTATTTCAGGTATGAACAGACTCCTGCCTGGCTGCTTTCAATAACAGCCATTCCCCCATCTCGCCTGATGCGTTTCAGAAGATATCCTTCCTTCCTCAGAGGCCATAGTTGGAATGGTTACGTGCAACGCCGTTCTCAGTTCTCTTTTCGTAGTGCGAGTTTCCATGCCCCCAGATGGGCTGGTCCAATGACCTTGCGAAGCACTATGGGAGTCTGAGTTCCGGTAAAATAATGTCCTGAATGGTTGCACTAATCCCTGTAGAAAGCAGTTCAAAGCACGCAGATGGGCCCCCATCCAGCAGTGTCCGCTCTCAATCCTCTGATTCTATCCCACAAAAGCAGCTCGGTGTATACTGAGGAAGGAAGGATATCTTCTGACACGTGTCAGGCGAGATGGGGGAATGGCTGTTAATGAAAGCAGCCAGGCAGGAGTCTGTTCATACCTGAAATAAAGGCTTGCCACCGCCTGATTCTGTCCGAGTGCTGCTCTACTGTGTTGGAAAAGAGGAGCGTTGGTATATATATATATATATGTATATATATAACCCATCTTGGGGCCATGAGGTCCTCAGGACACAAGAGGACCTCATAGCCCCACCAGCAGTGCGCCAAGAGGCATGTTTTCAGAGTGGTGTAAAAACCTGCGTGGGCTCGGACCACATCTCTGCAATCCAGCTGTGTGGAGCTTATTGGAGGTACCTGGTGGGCTAGTTGGCCCCCAGGGACACTCAGTTTTCAAGGGGACTTAATCCCGCAACTCAGAACACACCAGGAGGTGCATTTTCAGAGTGGTATAGCGAGAGGGCATGACCTCCGGTGAGATGCTGGCTTTTATTTTTATTTTTATAGAAGGGGAGCTGTGTGGCCCCCTTCTTTTAATATTTTTGGGGATGTAGGGACCCCATCCCCCAGGGCCTGACTCCTTTTTTTAAAAAAAACGGGAAGGTGGCCGCACGGCCCCCTTTCCAGAGGCTGATTTCGGCCCTGTGGACCCCATCCCCCGGGGCATGGCCTCTTCTTTTTTTAAATATTTACAGGGAAGGGAGGCCGCGTCACAAGATGGCTGCCAACACTTCCTGGTTTGGAGTGCTGACAGCCAATCAGATCTCACGATGAGATGTGTGGTTAGGCTTCGACCAGATATCAATTTATTTTTATTATTGAATTTCTTAGAAACTACTGAATGGATTTACACTATTTAAAAAAAAGCACACTTTCTAGACCAAGACCTTCCTTTTTGCCAAATTTGGTGTAATTCCGTTCAGCAGTTCAGGCTTCCTATTGAAATTTACATGGGGAAAACGCATTTAGGGACCCCGTTTTTTTGGCCCCTGCTTGACGAATCACCACAAAACTTTCAAGACAGGAGCTGACCGGTCCACCCCCTTAGTTTTGAACATTTTTTGAAGATTCGTTAAACGGCGCCAAATATATTGGCAAATCAAAAAACACTTTTCCTTTGGAAACTAGGTCCTAACTATAACTACCTACTGGCGACCGCCAGTTGGTAATATATATTTGCCAACTCACAAACCCAATCACACACTCACACACCTACTTACAAACCCACTCAGAGACTCATATACCGACTCACAGACCCACTCAGACACTCATGCATCCACTGATAGGCTCACTCTGAGATAGATACACTCACTCACAGACCCATTCAAATACTAATGCACTCAGTCACAGAACCACTCAGGCACTGATGCACCCACTTACAGTCCCACTTAGACACTGTCACACCAACACACAATCCCACTCAGACACTCTTACACCCAGTCACAGACCCACTTAGACACTGCCATACCCACCCACAGACCCACTCACACACTTATACACCCACTCAGAGACCCAGTCAGACACTCTCACACATGGTCACTGTCCCACTCAGACACTCTCACACCTACTCACAGACCCACTCAGACACTGTCACACTCACTCACAAACCTCTTCAGAAATTATCACACCCACTCACAGGCTCACTCAAACACTCATATGCCCACACACACAGACCCACTCAGACACTCTTACACCCCACTCACCGACCCACTAAGACATGCACATGCCCTCTGGTACTATCATTTAAACCCCCCCAAACCCACTCAGAGATCCACTCAGACACTTTTACACTCACTCACAGATCCATTCACATACTTATACAACCACTCACAGACCCACTCAGATGCACTCACATCCACTCCCAGGCCCACTCAGAGACTCATACACCCATTCAAAAACCCACTCGGAGACTATCACACCCACTCACTGTCCAACTCAGACACTCTCACACCCAGTCACAGACCCACTGAGACACTGTCAAACCCATTAACAGACCCACTAAGACACTCATATACCCACTCACACAATCTTACACCCACTCACAGACCCACTCAGAGACTCATACACCTCCTCAAAGACCCACTCAGACACTATCACATGCACTCACTGTCCCACTCAGACACTCTCACAACCATTCACAGACCCACTCTGACACTGTCACACCCACTCACAAACCCATGGTCAGACCCACACTAATACAACTTCTGACACACCCAGCCACATTCCAATACACAGACTGATACATTCATGCACACATCGATGCAACCACTCACACACCTGGCACATACCAATACAGCCACTGACACCCAGTCTCACATAGATACAGTCATTGATACATTAAAAACACAGAGTTAGCTCTTTGTTTGACCAGATGGCGGTTCTATAAAGAACAGTTTTTTTTACAAGAAAGTAAGCAGGGCACGTAAAGAAGCAACGTAAAGAAGCCATTGGCATCAGAGTTTGAAAAACATTAACTGGCAAGTGGAAGCAAACATTTTAAAAACTAACAGCGATGCTTCATCACTGTATCCAGGTATGCACCCACAGAAGAAATTTTTACAGTGACAAGCATGTGGCATTTCGCACAGTGAGTAACTAGTTCACTTATTTCTTCGCAGGCAGCTGGCAGAGTAATGACTGCAGCTGATGATGGTTCCCCCAGGAGTGCTGTATAGGAGAACTGTTATACTGCACCTGCTTTCTCCCACATCATCTGGTTGTAGACCCTTTCATTTGTTTTTAATTGCTTCCACATGGAACTTGTACAATGTGAATACTTCTTTGCAGTGCCTATGGATAATTGTTTGCTGCAAACATTTCACGACACATATTTTACTGTTATATTCTTTTCCCCAGAAGGCATTGTACGGTGCTTCCAGATATCAGTTTATTTTCCTCTAGGTGGTGGATCTTCTCCTCATCCTCAACAAGTCTGTATGTTCATCCTGGACAGAAGATGTAGCTTCAGCCATTCTCTGAAAGAAGAGCATCTCTGGTTCTTAATTCTCTTTCTAGGGACTACACTGGAGAACTGACTGTAGTTTTCCATGGACAAGGGTGGGGTCCAAATATATCCAATCAAAAGAGGTTTGGAGGAGTCATGGGCTGCATTTTCAAATCCGGTATGAAGATTCGCAGATTTGCGAAACTCATAAAATGGGTTACTTTTTTGAAAAAAATATATAAGGTTCCTTATATATACTTCTAAATATGTTCACATTGATGTTAATAATGAAAATGGAGGGGTGTACATATTTACAATAATTTAAAGAATTTTCAGCAATTCCGTAGATTTGGATTGACAGATTAATTCTGATCAAATGATTGGGTTTAAAAACCATAGAGAACTAGTCCTGGCTATGTTTTCAGACCTGCAAAAGTACATCAGAACCACCCAAAAAATAAATAAGATTTGTATAATTACATTAACCAAATATGTATGTATTTTACATTAATTACATATGTGATTTATTCCCTTTTAAAACATATCTAAAATATTTTACAAAAAAACGATTATCTGTAGTTAGAAAAAAACTAAATTAAAAATCAAAATAAATTGTAGTATACTTAGTAATAAAATAAACCCTAGAAATTAACTGAAAAAACTAAACATTACAAAGACGTAATTTTTTAGAAATAGAATTTGAAAAACCTTAGAAATTCACTGAAAACAAAAGGCTATAGCGACATTTTAGTTAGGAAATAACATTAAAAACCCTTAGAAATTCACTAAAAAACAAAGTTTTCGGGGACGTTATACTTAGAAAATGGAATTAAAAACTCCTTAAAAAGTCTATGAAAATAACAAAGGTTACAGGGACATTATAGTTAGGCTCAGATTGCACTTGTAAAAAAACATTTATATTCAACAGTTATAGTTCTCTGAGCTAACTATAACTTACGTCTCATAATGCACTAATTATGACCTAACATTTTACATCACTCATGACATGGTCAGGAACATCATTGATGACATCACTGATGACATATCAAATGACATACCTGATGAAATCACTGATGTCATCATCCACAGAACCACTCACACACTCACTCACACCCTCATACAGCCTCTAATACACCTACTCACACACCCACAGAACCATTCTAATACCCATTTACGGACCCATACAACCACTCACATACTCATCACTTATCCAGAGCGCCACTCATACACTCACCCACTCACTCACCCATACAGCAACTCACACAGTCACTCACTTACCCATACAGTTAGTAACAGAGATACTCACTCACTCATGCAGCCACTCACATACCCATTCACTCACCTACACAATTACTCACATACCCATAAACACATCCATACAATCACAACACGCCCACTCACTCACCTATACAGCCACTTATACAGTCACTTACTGTGCAATACAGACAGTCACACACCCGACCACTTACTCATACACCCACTTAAATAGCCACTTACTCACCCATACACCCACATACACACCCAATCAGCCACCCATAGAGCCAATCACTGAACCCCTCAGTCACCCATACAACCACTTACATAGCCATGCAGTCACTCACCTACCCACACACCCACCCATACAGCCACTCACACTGTTTGTATGAGGCTATGTATAATTTAGCATTGCATCAGGATAAAAAACAGGTGAAAATCAAATCTATCTAGACATAAGAATGTTGATGGCACCTACTTTCATTTGGAGTTAGCATTCAACACAAAGCACTGTCTACCTACTGAGAATAAAAGAAATCGATCTGGATTTGCATGCAGCCCATTAGAGCTGTGATCACATTTGCATTTGGGGCAAAAGAAATGATATGTGTGCAAAAGTTTTTATTTCAATAGTTTGCAATACTTTGTGTCACATGCTATCACTTTGCATCATGTGTGTGCTAGCGCAAATCCAGAGAAACTCTAGGTCATATAGCAGGGGACCATGTCAGTCACCTTTCTACCAGTGTTAGTCACATTTTGCTTCTCCTTCTACATCCGGAAGGGACAACCACTGACCAACAAAATACTTTTTTATCAATCTGTGTGCTTATGCTCTATCTTGTGAGTGCTTCATTGCTGCTCACAGCAATACCTAGCATCTGTTCTACCCCATCCTTACTCTGGGAAGTTAGTTAACTGCTGCTCGCAGCAATACCAGATCCTGATTTACACTGTCCTCTTTTTAAGCATGGCTCACAGTGATTTCAGCAGTTACCAAAAGATTAATCCATACCAATGCATCAACATTTGTGATCTTGACAATGCAGTCATCACTAGTACCACCACTAACTTTACAATTGCCATTACTATCATTCTGATTACCAAGATCATTATCACCATCACTACCACCACCTCCAGCGCCACCATTATAAACACCACCACTATCATCACCATTGCTATCACCACAATTACCATCACTTTCATCACTATAATTACTCATTCCACTACTATTATGACTTCCACAACAATTGCCAGTAGTGTCACTATCATTGACAAAACCATTACCACCACAACCCCCATTACTACCATTAGTATCATTTGCCACCAGTATCACCATCATTGCCACATCCATTACTACCACTACCAGCACCATCAATACTATCAGTACCATCACATTGCTATCATCAATCACCACCAACTCCATTCACATCACCATTACCACTGCTTATACTACCATATACAGCAAAATCATTAACCATTAATATCATTGCCACCACTATTACTTCCTCTGCCATTATCACCACTATTACCATCAGCCTCAACATTGCCACCTCCGTTACCACCATTACTGCCATGATTAATACTACAAACATTACCACCATTACAAAACAACATTACTACCACCTCACTTATCACAATTATTTACATCATTACCACCATTACCATTGTTGACACAAACATCACCACTACCACTAGGATTGCCACCTCTATCCACTATAAACACCATCACCATTACGACCAACTTTGCCACTAGTTTATTTTAGTGTAATAATACTGTACAACAATGCTGATAGGCCCAACTTCAAGACACAAAACTGAATAAAATAAGACAACACTAGCAAACATAGGGCTTGATTCACAGAGGTAAATATAGACCAAAAGTCTAACTTAGACCAAATGTCTAACTTTATCACTTTTCGGTATTCAAAAAGGTAAGTTACCATTAGTAACTTTACTTCTACTAATTTTACTAGCAGTAACTGTACTACTAGTAACTTTACTACTAGTGACTTTGTTAGTAGTAGAGTTACCAGTTGTAATTTACCTTTGTGAATACCCAGAAGTAATGCTTCAGGTGAAAAGTTAGACTACAGGTCTAAAGTTAAACTTCAGGTCTAAGTTTACTCTTGTGAATTGGGCACATAGTGTATACTTGCAAATCTTGATACATAAAAACAGAAAATAAAATATATTCAACCCAAAAGAAAAAGTAAACAGTGTTCAAAAAGGAGCCCACAAATTTACCCCCTGCTTACAGTTTACAATATGTTTTATTTAAGCCTGTGTTTGAAGGTTTCCCCGCAAATGATTGCTCTCATGTTTTAGGGAGATTCCTCCACGTTTCTGCCGCTACCGCTTTCAGCATTAATTCTCCAAAATGTGTTTATGGATCATCTTGGTTTTAGCAGTTTTTGATATTTATTAAATGGAGAAGTATGGTTAGTTAAAGAATGCAAAAAGGTTAACAAAGTATTGGGGAGGGTGGGGTTCTAAGCATTCCCCACAATGCAAGGAGTTATATGCTTAATTTAATGTTCCACAGTCAGCTGGAGAAGTTTAGATCTTTTACGTGAAAGTTGGTTTTGCTTTTCAAGCAGAAGATAATGTGTACTGCTCAGTTTCCAACTTTTGTAGTTGAGTAATTTTGGTGTACAGAAGCCCCACGTATGCGGAAATACAACATTGAATTCTTGCAATAGCAAGAGCTTCCTCTAACAATTCATACTGTTCTATTAGTCACTACAGCTCTAGTTTTAGGCAAGGAATACAATTGTTAGTATGCTGACTTCAATATGACATGCACTTGGGGGTCAAAAGATAGCATAGCGTCAAAAAGGACCCCTAGATTCTGCCCCACCTGAATTGGATAAGGTGCAGGGCATATGTCTTTTGGCCCATTCAGCAATGCTGAGGTGGTTGACTATTGCAAATAGGTTTCACCTTTTTAGTGCAATAGGATTTATTTGCCTTTTTGTTCCCCCATTTCTTTACTTTTTAGTGTGGGTGAGTGTCACTACTTGTTTCTCACCCATAGTAATCACATGGTAAATAGACTTGGCGTTTCTACCACCAGTGTCTGCCTTTTATGTAATGGACGCTGCAATGCAGCAAGGGTAAGGGGGACTTGGGGGGGTACATGTTAACATGTGTGGGGGCTACATGTGTGAGACTACCATTATGCGCAGCCCTTTAACTGTGCACAGGCAGTCTGCCAAAGAGGGGACTCTGCAAGGTTAGATGTTGACTTTAGATAGGCCTTTTAATATTAGTGGACACTCATAGGAAAACTCAGTATGGTTTACTATTTTATCTACTGTGCCACTGTACTATACACCTACGAGGAAATCTGCCATAGAGTCCGTTATCACTTCCCTTAGGCCAAAAAGGTTCTTTAAAGTATCAAACTGGGGTGAATTGTGCGCCAACATTGAATACACTGGTCCCAAACACCTACATATACACCTTATGGGGCGTCCAGAATATTATATTTCTCTGGCTCAACTCAGATCAGAGTCTAATTCATCTGTCATGCTGCTGGGCCAAGTTAACTACTTTGCTCCCCAGTAGAGGGAACAAGGGCCTCCCCTACAAAAAAAGAAGTAATTTACAGTGCTTCACTCAGCTCCTGGGGAGGAAGAGGTGTAGAAGCAAATTCTGCATCTGTGAATTATCTGTCACACGGTACCAGGGTTGGGACAGGCCAGACCCACTGAACACGGAAGAAAGCCCAACCTCTGAAGCCAACATAGGGAAGCTCCCCTTTGAAATTTTGGTGAGAAAGTCCCTGGCAGTGATGTAAGCAAGGGAAAGTGCTAATGCCCCCAGAGGAGATGTGAACAGAGATCTCTTGAGGGTGCCATCTTGATTTGTTCCAGCTTGATATGCATGGGAATTGGGACAGGGGTCGAGGGGTCATGTGAAACCTTAGGATTGACCAAGGGTACCTGGCTTCTAGAACTCTCCACCGCCAATTAACAATTTTTGTGCACAAGGACGAGAAAAATATTTGGACACTGGAATTGGATAGCAACAGCCATAGACATCTGGAAGGAAATGTGTCCTTGTGCCCTAATGGACTAATGACTCTGCCGACCGCTAACCCCAGGATAACTGAGTCTCTCCAGAACCAGTGAGGCTGGTTCCCTAACCCCCCCCCCCCCACAAGGACCAGTTGGTGGAAGTTCTAGACATTTGTGCCCCAGAAGGAGGGGAGAAGCACCAGAGACGAAGAAAAGGAGAAAGACTGGTGCAGGGAGCCAGTGGAGCCAGCTTTCGGAAAGTACACCACTTTTGAGGCCAGTAGGCCTGATGCAGAGACTCATGGTGGCTAGGGCTTGCCACCAGGAGTAGTTAAGCTCAGAATCATCAGAAGTGGCCCAATGTGGACAGAGTTATAGGCTTTTGAAGTTTCTACTCATTTAAACATTTCTAAGAGAAAAAAGAGAGCACAGGCCTCTGCTAAAGTTTTCAACAATTATAGCCACAGTCAGCCAGTGCCTGGGGTGTAGCACAAGAATCATTAATTATTAATGAGCTTGGGAGGGGGGTGCATAGGTCTCCCCTTCTGAGAGATCTGAGAGACCTGGCATCCCCTTTCACAAGCCAGATTTTGAAAAGTAGGGGCCCAGGACTCCATACCGGTGCCCTTAATGAGGGATTGCCAACAAGGCGAGTGCTGTCTCGCCCCCCTAACAATGGTGGGATCACCTCCGCTCCCTGTGCCCATGCTAGGAGGGACTGGACGGCCATCACCATCACTATTTTGAGCACTTCCTACGGCTGGAACCTTTGTTCTACAGCCAGGGAGTGTAGCAACCTCTGGTTGTTTTTATGGCTATGTTTTATGTGGCCAAAAGGTTTATATGAAAGACACAGGCACATGGTATGTTCTTTCCAAATGTTTTATTAACAATATATATGGCTGACTGTGATTATTGAAGAACATTGAAATGCTTTATTGATCATAATGATTGCATTTAACCATGGTTATTTTATTATTTTGTTACAATGATTGGATTTTTAATGTGTATTATTGGTCTTTTTAATGTGGTGAGTCCTGACAAAATCAATAGGCTTGACTTGTATTTTGATGTGGAACCTTTGACAAAGCCCAGAGGCCTGCCTTACTTAAAGTGATGCCTCCTTATATTGTGATGTTGTATCTGGGGTAGGTGGGGGGTACTGTTAGTTTAGGGGTCATGGCTCTTTAGGGGTTAAATGTGATTTCAGAGTGTCACTAAGGTATTTCTATCTCCCTGATGTTTATATTTATATCTCTATGCATTAGTGTTTTGTAATGTATGTGTAATAAATGAACCTTTCCTTTTCCTTTATTGAGTGTTATTATTGTGAGGCAGTGAATTGTGATTACTATCCCACACCACACCTCCTCTGAGTAGGCCTTGGACTCCTCTGCTTTGCTACCCTGAGAGAGTCAAGTTGCTAAAATTGGGCTACTGGTTCCCAGTAAGGGGAAGTTGTGGACCTACTACTTGCACAGCCTTAACATCCTGTGCAACTAATAACTCAATTTATAACAGTGGGGCATTGGTTAGAAGAAAATAAATCCTTCTTGCAGCTGTAAAAAACAGAGGCCATTTGTGTGTGAAACCAACATATTGTTATTCTTAGGCAGTAAGGTAGGCTGGCATTTGTCACTAGGCTCACCACTCTGGTTTACTATTAATGGGGTATCATTAGCTTATACTTTAGAACTATTGCCTCTGTCTTCGATTAGCTGTATGAGAAGGAGCATGGATACAAATGACATTTGGGACAGCCCCACTTGAGGATCTTTAGGTGAGAAACTACCCCCATCATTACAATAGGCAACACCATTACCACAAGCAGTACCATAAACATCACCTCTGTTACTAATACCATTATCTCCTTCACCATCACTACCGCCACTCCCACTAATACCATCAACATTTCCAGCACCACCATCAACATTACAACCTGTGCCATCAGCACCATTACAATTTACAACTATTAACATTACCACCACCTTTAGCACTATCACCGCTATCACAACTATCAACACTGTCACTACCACAGTCCTCATTGCCACTATCACAATCACTGTCACTATTACTACCGCTACCCCCAGTACCACCACCATTACTGCCTTTGACAGTGCCATCATTATCAGCACCATCATCACCACTTCTGCCTCCAGCATCACAGCAATCACAGGCAAACTATCGATTGAATCATTACTTCAGTCATCACCCTCACTAACACCAATACTACGATTTCCACCACCACTACCACAATCAGCACAACCATCACCACCACATTCAGCAAAATAACCACAATTACCATTCTCAAACACCACCACTGCTACCACTATTTTCACCGTAGTCACCATCTCATAAGTAGTCCTGCTACTAGCTTAACTACTACCACTATTGCTCCTACAAGCACTATCACCTCCATCACCAACAACTTCACTACTACCACAATCATATCACCCCCTACTACCTCCATTATCACCACTACTACTATCAGACCCATTACCACCAGTAATACCATCACCACAACATTCTTGTATTTTTGTGGGTGCTAGACCATTGTGTGTTTGGCAGTGTTATGGTTAAAACAAAGGATGTACGGGAGACACTATTGCCTTGATTCTGAATCAGCAGAAGCAGAATAAATGATGGAATACTGTTCCACCTGACTCAGAGTGGTATGATTTTCCCAAACCTGTTTTTTGCAAGGTATTGGAGAACCAGGGGGCTCTGGCTGCAGCAGTGTCCAAGTCTCTTGCTCTGATATGTGTTTTTGGCGGGGGAGCAGACAATGCTTCCTCCTGCCAGAACTGTGGTGCCGTTACCTACCCTACTCCCTACAAAGTGCCACCTGTTTGAAGCAGGTGCTAAATGTATGAATGAAACCCGACAAATTGGGAATTTCGTGTGGTTAAGCAACTAGAAAAGCAAGTTTTACAGAGTAATTTTCCATTCTATCATGCTTTATTTACCACACGGTAACAGTAAATTTGTATGTCAATATGCATTTATCCCACTACTGCCTTACTCGTAATCAGGGCCTATGCGTTTGGTATCCACACTAAGAAAAGGCCAGTTCCTTTTGTCTTCGCCAATGCGCATTCTCTTTTGTTCTAAGCATTCCAATAGAGTGCATCATACTCAAGGAACATAAACTTGCACATTTTACTGAGGATTTCTTTACAACAAAATGCCATTTATTTTGTCATTATGTGAAATAAATATCAACTTAAATTGAGCATTTTAACGATTCCTCATAAACATTTGCATACAAAACGAGGCTTTAGTTTATATGTGGCGATTTGCATGAGCGTCACATAAAATCGTAAACAGAAAACCAACAAATTAAAAAAAAACACGTTTCTGATGAAAGTAACTATCTGTCCCCTAACATTTCTTTCTCTTGGAAAATGCATTCATTTTCTGCTCATTCATTTCGAAAATAAAGGATATAAAAACGATAATCGTTGTTTTAAACGCCTCATTGACCCGACTACAAACACTTTTTCTAATTGCCATTGGCATTTAGAGGGCAACCTTCACCGCTGCTGGATTTCCCGTGATTTTTTATGGTGATACATTTCCAAATTCTCTAAAACAGCCAGTGACCAACTATTCAAGTAAATAGATTTCCCCGGAAATGCAACAGGTATACTAGATTCGACCAAGCTTGTTTTGGAACAATTTGTCTATTTAAATTTCATACAATGGTAAGCAATTAACAGAAATGTCAAGTCCATAGCCCCCAACTCTCCCAAGGAGCATTGGCAGCCCCTGACCCAGCCAATCCACGCGCTGCTCTCATGCTGTTTACAGCAAGGGAGCAGCATCTAGATTGTCTCAGGAGTCACGATGCATGGTTGGAGGGAAAGTTACGATGAGTGCTCTTTTCTAAGCCGGACCGGGACCAGACGGCGAGTCACTCCTGCAAGGTGTGCCTCGTGAAGATGTATAAACATAGTCAGCAGAGCCCAGTGTGCCCTGGGAAGCACATACATTACTATGTGAAATGCTCAGGGCACAAGTCCTAAAAAAAGAAGTGGGGGGTACTAACCTAGTTAATCACAATTCAAGTGGCATCACAGCGTGTGACATCACGGCACGTGACATCATGGAGCGTGACATCACAGCGCGTGACATCACAGGATGTGTCATCATAAGAAGTGACATAAGACCTTAAGCATTCACATATATGTTTAACTTGTCTATCATGAGTACATTGGAGCATATTTCGAGTATATAGGGAAACCCTCCTGATTTAGGCAGAAGATTCACAATTTTGTAAGCTACACATCAAACAGTGTTGCCTTTTGTCAGTGTAAACTTCCTCTACCCATAGTGCTTTAAAAGAAATAATAGTGGTACTTAAATTATTTTAACGCCTTCTCAGGGGTAGTAAGCACTATATAAATTATATTTATTTTGTGTAAATACAGGGAAAGACCAACACATCTGATATTCTAACAGTGCATTCATATCTCCTAAACGGAGACTGAACAAAGTGAAAAACTGCCTCTTAACTATGTGTGAAGTGCTAGCAAGGTGTGAGCCTTTGTTTCCCCTCTGCTGCATTTGTATCTAGGTATGAGGGTCCTGACTGCTCCCAGCCAGGAGACTCCAACAAAAGGAGGCCGGATGACCCCTGTGATTGGGCTATTGTTATTGGCCCAGCAGGAGTCTGAACTAAGAAAGCCCCCTCCCCGCCTTCACGTTGTTGCGGATCAAAGCAGATAACAAAATGCAGCCACTGCTGAATGTGTCCCAGTATTTGCAAATTGCACCAGGACGGTTCAGCATATTTTTCAGTGGGGCCCAACTTCTTGGAAGGGTGGACGGTGTCCACCATGTGAAAATAGTGGGTGAATGCCGTCCACCCGCTTGTACCCCCGACTCGTGCCCTGGAAATATTGTAGTAAACTCTTTATTCTGTGATGTGGGCATCTATGTATTTATTGTACTTAAATTGTGGGATATTCTGTGTCTGTCATTTCTTTCACTTATTGAGAGCTATAAGGGAGTGTCGCCGACTGGTACCGATCCCATCTCCCACTACTTCTTGCCCGATAAGCTGCCTCCTTGACCGCTTAGCCAAAGTCCCAGAGGCTCGAGCAGTGATTGGAATACACAGATAAAGCAGGTGCAGTGGTAGAGCGAGGACAGTCTGCAGCCTGTCTGTGCAGCTCCCACTCCAGGAGATGTAGCACTACATCAAAACCAATCCCATGTCAGGTCTGCATTGAAGGGGCGCACTATGGAAAGCAGTAGGCAGCTGAAAGATTGTATAGTGCTGAGTTGCCATTATCAGACAACCATGCACACCATGAAACACCCACACAAATAATCAGAGAGGCACCCATGCATGTCATCAGAAAGAAACCCATGTCTGCCTTCAGAAACATGTGATATCATACACACACTCCATGAGACACTACATACGTGTCATGAACCCCCATTGTGCAATGTTCCCACAGGATTGACTGCACTCAATACCACTGCACCAGCTGCTCTTAAATTGTACCACAAACAACATCTTACTTCGAAGTTTTTCGAAACCAATGTTGTACTAATTTAACACTTGTAAGTAACCCTGGGTGTTGAACTCCGCACTGCTCGCTGAGTTTGCGGAGTTTTCTGCACTCCACATTACGCATAGCTTGCGGAGTTCCGGAGTTATTTTCCTCGCTCGCGTTCGTCAACGTGAAGTTGGCGACCGCGAGTGAGGAAACTCAACCTCTCGACAAGATTTTTCCTTGTTCGCGGTCGTCAACATCAAGTTGGCGAAAGCGAGTGTGGAAAATCAACATCCCGGCGAGATTTCTCAACGCAGGGGGGTCAGGTGTCTCATTGCGAGTGGTCGCGTAAGCTCGTGACAGCTTGCGTTGAGAAACTGCCCGTTCGAGTTGAGAAAGCTGCAGCTCAAGTAAAAATCTACTCGAGCAGCAGAAAAGTTAAGCAGGGACCACTTGCACTGTGCATGTTGCCGTTCGCAATGAATGCACAGTGTAAACAAGCATCCGGCACTGTGCAACCAACGCGAACGGCATTTTTCTATCGTACTCCGCCACTTGCAGAGCTCAGCGTAGTGCAGTGGAGTTTGCTTTGCACTTTGCGGAGTTCCGCATAGTGCAACTCCGTGAACTCTGCCCAGGGTAGCTTGTAAGGTAGTGTTCTATGTCACTACCTTACCATTACCCTCTAACATTTCACAGATGCCCTACAACACACACTACTGCAGTGACACCCTATCATCGATCTTTCATTCCACAACATTTCATTACCAACCCCATCACTGCATTAATAATCACACACTGCAGTACCTCCAGAGCAATTCACTGCCATGTCACATTGCCTCATTACCTTTCCAGTTCACTGTTGCACTATTTTCCTACAACACTGTGCTAGCATCTCCAGCAGTGGGTCATCCCCCAGATCAAGGCACTCACACTCCTCTCTATTACACTGCCATTCCACTACAATGCAATACTACCTTCTTCTTTTGTACAGCCCTCTTCAACAAATGCATCACAACCACATATCACCTTGCAGCCCGGCACACTTCCTTGGTGGCACATTCTAGCACCATACTTCCGTAAACTGGAAAGGTTCTGTTACAAGCAGAATCATGATTCCTCCCAAGTACCACACTCCCAAACCCCAGATTTGTTTCAACATCACCTCGCCACACTGCCACTAAACAGTACAAAACTCTCACCCCCTCCACTGCACAATCTTTCAGCACCCGGCTAGGATCCCTGACATCACTTTAACTAGCAACAGAATACCACCAGTAATCTACCCTATATCTAGTGGCATCACACTATCTCATCCTGGAACAGCCCTAATTTACCTTGGCAGCATTCTTCCTCCTCATCACCACACTACTACCCTCTACCAATAAACAACCAACCACACTACTGAACTATTATCTTCACACTGACATACTACCACCTCACTACCACCACAATAGCACTTTCAAGCACCACACTATCATTCACTGCCACCCAAGGTAATTTAATATGAAACCAAGCACCACACTCCTCGTCATCTCCAAACAACTGCAATACAATTCAATCACCACATAACAGTACTGCTAACTCCGAGCACACTAAAGCCACACTAGCAGTACTCTTAACACCACAATACTGTTTAGCACAACCACAATACTACAACCATCACTGTGATACCACTTTGCAGCACCTCTCTATAATACATCACCACCAATATACCATACCTCACCAGTTCACAACCACTTGTCCCCAGTTCCTTATCATACCCGACTAACATCTCTATAATACTCCCACTACACTTTAACCATCACTGCCACCAATCCACTGCTACTCTCCACATCACTAGAGCGACAGATAACTGCATAAGTATGCTCATACTGCACAATCACCAACAAAGCTGCATTACTAATACCCAGCATGGCATTACCACCAAGGTCACTATACTACCACAGTCAAAACTCACACAGACACCCTCACAAATTATTACCACACCCCAAAACTACTGCCCTAAAGTCACATGTATTCCATTAAAAATATCACAACTTTATGTCCTACAGAATTACATTACTGCCATTTAAAACTCCACTACCATTACACCACAAAATTAAACCATGGTTTACCAGCCCAGAACTGCACACACCCCACCAGTGCACTGTAATGTTACTAAACAGATCAAAGTACCTCACACCATTACCACTTCGCAAGACCTCTGCAACTCCCTCGCCTCCTACTTCCACAACAAGATCGCGGACATACACAACAGCTTCAGCACTCAACCGACGAACGCCACGACCGAACCACTGCCCCCCACCACCACCCTCCGCACCTGGACTCCGATCAGCACCGAAGACACCGTCCGCACGATGAACTCCATCCACTCCGGATCTCCGACCGACCCCTGCCCTCACCACGTCTTCAACAAAGCCGACGCTGTCATCGCACCCCACCTGCGGGACATCATCAACACCTCCTTCGACACCGCCACCTTCCCGGAAAGCTGGAAGCACGCCGAACTCAGCGCCCTACTCAAGAAGCCATCGGCCAACCCGACCGACCTCAAGAACTACCGCCCCATCTTGCTGCTCCCGTTTCCTGCAAAAGTCATCGAGAAGACCATCAACAAGCAGCTGGCCGCCTTCCTCGAGACAAACGGATCCCTCGACCCCTCGCAGTCTGGCTTCCGGGCCAACCACAGCACCGAGACCGCCCTGATCGCAGCCACCGATGACATCCGAGCGCTGCTCGACAACGGAGAAACAGCGCCCTCATCCTCCTCGACCTCTCCGCGGCCTTCGACACTGTCTGCCACCGTACCCTAGTACAACGCCTCAGCAACGTCGGAGTCCAGGAGAAGGCACTGGAGTGGATCATCTCCTTCCTCGCCGGAAGGACACAGAGAGTCCGTCTCCCTCCGTTCAGATCTGAAGCCACTGAAGTCATCTGCGGCGTCCCTCAAGGCTCCTCGCTCAGTCCAACCCTCTTCAACGTCTACATGAACCCCCTCGCAGACATCGCACGCAAGCACAACCTCAACATCATCTCATACGCCGACGACACCCAGCTGATCCTCTCCCTCACCAACGACCCCGCCACCGCCAGAGCCAACCTTCACGAAGGGATGAAAGAGGTAGCCGAATGGATCAAGAACAGCCACCTGAAACTGAACTCGGACAAGACGGAAGTCCTCATCCTGGGATCCTCACCCGCTGCTTGGGACGACTCCTGGTGGCCCCCCGCCCTAGGCAGCGCACCCAAACCAACAGACCACGCACGCAACCTGGGCTTCATCCTGGACTCCTCCCTCTCCATGACCAGACAAGTCAACGCCGTCTCCTCGTCGTGCTGCAACATCCTGCGCATGCTACGTAAGATCTTCCGGTGGATCCCCACCGAGACCAGGAAGACGGTCACCCAGGCCCTCGTCACCAGCCGTCTGGACTACGGCAACTCCCTCTACGCCGGAACCACCGTTAAACTCCAGAAGAGACTCCAGCGGATCCAGAACGCCTCAGCACGACTCATCCTGGACATCCCCCGTCGCAGCCACATCTCCGGACACCTGAGAGACCTGCACTGGCTCCCGGTCAACAAGAGAATCACCTTCCGTCTCCTCACCCACGCACACAAAGCCCTACACAACCAAGGCCCAGGATACCTCAACAGCCGCCTCAACTTCTACGCTCCCAAACGCCAGCTTCGATCGACCAGCCACGCCCTCGCCGCCGTCCCCCGCATCCGAAGAGCCACCACAGGGGGACGGTCCTTCTCCTACCTCGCCGCCAAGACATGGAACTCCCTCCCCACCCACCTCCGCCTGACCCAGGACCACCTCGCCTTCAGGAAGCAACTCAAGACCTGGCTGTTCGAGCAGTAGCGGACCCCCCTCCCCCAGCGCCTTGAGACCCTCTGGGTGAGTAGCGCGCTATATAAATGCGATGATTGATTGATTGATTGATTACTAGGCTGCTAAACCCTCATCAAAATCTGTGCAAATACACCACACTATAATGCCACATTGCACCTACAAGACCACACTGCACACGGTAATACCGTACAACTTTCTATCTACACGAATTAGCAATTCAACAGGAAATGTCTACAAAATGCTGCTTTTATTACCAGACACCGATATAATATAATAGCAGACCAACCAATAACAGAAAAATGCAAACAACAATTGACTACACCTTAACAAAACCATAACACAAGTGAACACTCACCAAAACAACAAGTCTTAGTAACATCACAACACCATACGCATTACTAACTACAACACAGCATAAAAAATAAAACATATCAAAACAACAGAACCACACAAAACAGCACAAAGCAAAACAAGAACACAGAAAAACACAAGAACAACACAAAACACAATGCCTAACAAAAGCAAAACAAGATAGAAACATACTACCAAAATATATCACTGGAAGGCAATAATAGCATGACCTAATCCAACTAAAACACACCAAATCAGACAACACAGCACTTCTACAACCTAACAATGACAAACCACTACAACAAAACCATAAAACACATGCACACACATACTAACAATAAAAGTAAAACAAATACAAAATTAAAATAACAAAAATACAGCTCAGCTGAGCATAATAATGTAAAACATACACCAACACAGTACAAGAACAATAGAGCAAAAAAATACTCAACAACACCTAACAGAAACACCAGATCAACATACCAGCAAAACTTCGACACGTGGCAACACAATCCAACACAGAACTACTTAACATCATACAACACAAATCAATAACAACAAAATAGCAATAGCTAAGCAACACACAGAACAACACAATCCAACACCAACAACAGAATGCAGCTAATAACAAAACACAAACAGCACAACCATTACAGCACCCAATAAAATTCTTAGCAAAAACAATAAAACACACTAATAAACAGTATAATGCAACAAGAAAACCACACACAGTGGGAGTCCTTGCATTGGCAATCAGAGACAACAGGGATTGTTACTGGGTCCCAAGCTGTTTTTTTCCTTTATAAAGCAAAGTTCCCTACGATTTCCTAAACTGAGATGATTATCGTTTTGTCTGAGGTGAAAAGGAAGTGCATTTCAGTGGCTAGCTGCTTGCACACGAAATTACGGACCTCCGGCTCTTTCTCTCTTATAATGAAGATGATTAGTCTAGCAGTATCTAGCAGTGGAAGTTGGTTTTAGTAGCCTGTGAAGAGTGTAATGTTGACATTTAGCCTGAAAATGGCTTCCAGCAAGCTGTTAAAGACCCGATGAGTGAGACAAACAGCTCTGTACAAAATAAGTTTCTCTGTTGCAAGTCGGTGTAGCTGCCTCCTGAATGCTGAATGCTGAAAGCTGGAAATGTATTGCTACTCGTCCAAAGCTGGACCACAGAGAGCCAGTCTTTAAATATACAAACTAGCAAGGTGGGTCATTCCCAACACCAGCCAAATACATTGCAAATATTAAATAAAACAATCGGCCTTTCCAACCCTAGTGTTGTGTAAAGACTCCCAACCCCACACCATAAATGCATAAATTCATTCCACTTTGCTTCAATGATAGAAAATCTAGCTTGTTTTGCTGAATTTGTTTACTTAGTTAATTAATTGTGGCTTCTTTGTGTTATGTGGTTCTTTCTTATTACATTGTTTGTATGCCCAACCTTCTGAGGATTCAACTGGAAGTAGAAGTAGCCACAGGTGGCTGTTTTCTGTAAGTTCTGCAATATGATATATCTGCAGTAAGTCACTACCTTGGATTTTATCTTCCAAGTTGTCGATTTGGCCACTCCAATGCTGCAAGTTTGAGACACTCTAGAGGTAAACTCAAGCTCACAGTTTGCTCTGTCTTGCTGTGTGTCCCTTCACGTCTGCAGTGATAAGTCCTGCTTTACCACTTTTTGGCGGCATTTAATGAGTGACTCAGTCTGTAACCTCAGCAACCGCTCTAGCTTTCAGCTATATTGTCACATTCCTTGATGTTTGAGAGTCACTGGCTAAGTTGATATCACAAATCTCTCACTCCTACAGAGGGTAACAAATAAGTCTTTCTTGGGTGATAAAGAGAAACAAACTAATGTGATGCATACATCTATACTCTTTCAAGGACTTAATGTCAGTATGTGAAGCATAATCATATTATGGACTAAGGGCCCCTGTTGAGGTCAGAGGTTCAAGAGGCATGTTGATCCCCATCATGTTATACCTACCTTGCCTCTGGGTCTATCTGTGAGGTTCGAGACTTAATTGGATACATTGTTGGATTCCGACGTTCCCCTTGGAGAATGACTTGATTCCAAAAGACAGAAGCTAAGAGCATATGCTCTTGGTTAGAAGGAAATTAGGTTAGTGTTAGTGTTTGACAAAATCATCTGTTGTCTTATATCATCTTCACATGTATTGGTAATTCTTCAGACAATCGTGTATTTGCACACATCCTCCTAGTAATGCCAATATAAAGGACAAGGAGATAGTTAAATCAAGGGGGAATCAACTTTAGCCACAATCCCCATTCTAGTCTAGGAATTGCCAGGTTCTGATTAAGGAAATGCCAGTAATGGGCCAAGAGTATCAGTAAGTCTCCAGCAACCTAAAGAGCCCGAGGACTTCAAAGCAGATGAATCGAGGTGCAACAGCAATGAAGCCATAAGAACAGAATGTTAAGGTAGAAGACACCTAAGGAACACACAGCAAGGCATGTTTCATAGTGCAACTGGTTCAGTAAGATAGCCGATGCAGTAGCGAGTAAGCCTAAAAAAGTGGACACTGAAAACGAGGAAACAAAGAAGAGACAGGGAAAATAATATAGGTGCAGATGATGTAATGGGGGGCAAGGTTTTGAGTTGGACAGTCATAAAAATTAGCAGTTGGAAGGCAACTGACCACTGTTTTTGATAGTTCTATAAGCTTTCACCTTCCCTTGGGCCTTCTCTTAGTGATCTTAGATAGGAAGGACCACCTGACACCTTTGTGCCCCAGCCGCCACTAACTAGACCTCCAAATCCTTCAATCTCACATCTTTCTGTGCCAGTCGTTGGCTGTTGTTGGCCTTTCGCCTCCTACTACCTGGATCCTGACACTACTACTATCCCTCATGCCCTCTTGCTACTTAATACATTTTGTGAACCTACAGTTTGGTGTCATAAAATGTCATTGTTAGAACTGGGATTTCTGGTTGGCTGAGGCTTGCGCCAAAGCCAGGCAGAAACCACCACTCTAGTCAGGGCAAGGAAGTTACACGCCAAAGATAACCCCTGCTCACCCCCTTGGTAGCTTGGCACGAGCAGTCAGGCTTATCTCTGAGGCAAGGTGTAAAGCGTTTGCGCGTGCACCCAGCAACAACACCCAAGGCCCACCACAAAGGAAACTCCACACAAGGTATTCTATAAAAATAGCCTTTGTATTATACAAAACACATTAGATAAAACCACACACTTTACAATGTGCCAACAGGCACGGGCAGAATTTGTGCAGGGGACAGGGCCACATGGACCACTGTCAGGAATTAGCACTTTTTAGAAATACACTTAGAACATAGGAATACAATTGTAGTACAAAAACATATATAGCACACACCCAGTACTTACTGGTATCAGGTAAGTACCACCTACGCAACCCTAACCACCTTAGGAGAATGTCACGCAGGGAACTAGAACCTCACTAGTACCACCTGTACTAGGAGACAACAAACAACCACCTAAGTATCACAATACCTGTAGGGGTAAACGCACATTACACATGATGCCTAAAACATTCAGAGGTGTAGGGAAGGAAAACACATGATGCATAAAAATACATTCAGCGGTGTAAAGCAAGGCACATGATGCATAAACACACATTCAGAGGTGCAGGAAAGGAACAATTGCGCAAGAACTCATATGCCACCACCTGTGGCAGTCCCTAGGCCAACTGGCCTTGTCCAGGCTAGGACGCCCTGTCCCAGTAAATTCAGGGGCAAGACTGCGCAGGAGGCACAGTCCAAAATTCAAAGGGCCACAACCTAAACGTGGCAGCTGCCCACTAAGTGCTGGGCAGCTGTGGAATGAACTCAGGCACCGGCGTGCCTCTGGAGCCCTCTCTGGGCTCTGTCCACCCAAAATGTCCCCTCGAGCCTCGCAGGCTCTAAACAAGAATGCTCCCCTTCGTTGGAGCGCTCAGGGCGCTCTGAGCAACCAATGCGGGCCTCGTAGGAGCCTCTCGGGGCTCGGAAACACTGCCCCCGTTGTCGGAGTCACACTGGACTCTGAAGAAATATAATACGCCTCGCTGGAGCCTCACAGGCTCTACTACATCCAGCCCCCGTCGTTGGAGCCTCGGCGCGAGGCTCTCAGTAACATGGGCCCGCGCCGGAGGTGGGGGCTGCTTACAAGATTAGCCGGTCTGGGACCGGCACCCACGATACTCGTGCGGAGTCCCCAAGCCCTTCCCCACTCACCGGGCTGTCCTCGGGGGACTCTGCTCCTCTTGGCCGTACTTCCTGGTCGCCGGAGCGCGGGGTGGGCTCCCGCCTGCTCCCTTCCTCAGCGCGACGTCTCTCGGGGCCGGGAACACGTGGGTCACACCCCCTCCCGCTGAACCAATTACAGCAAGGCAGGGGGATGATGCGGCTGGGACTCCGGGCTGCGGCGGTGATCGTCTCGGTCATAAGAGGGGTGGGCTCCCTCGGTAACCACCACCCATAAGCGGGGTAGGCACCCGCCAACGAAAGGATCAGATAAGCGGGGTGGGCACCCGCCAACGAACACACAATGCGGGGTGGGCTCCCGCTCGATCCGATACCCGAGGGGGGGAATCCCTACGCCGGGGATTCCCTCGGTTGCGACGGGGCGACACAGGAGCGCGCTGGCAGCGCAAGGGCATCAAAATGAAGCGCTCCTAGCGCTATACAGCAAATCACAGCGCTCCCAGGCGCTACAAGCAAAAGGGTCCAGCAATAAAGTCTTCAAAACCCAGGGGGGCAAAGACTGGGCCCAGAGCCAGCTCACAGGGCCCTCCAGCAGGGAGGCAGTCCCCAGTGGCGGTCTCTCCTGGCGCCCAGCAGCAGCAGGCCCCCCCTCAAGTGGATCCTGCAAGAGAACAAATTGTAAGGGGACACAGCCCCTTTTTATACAGTAAAAGTATTTGTCTGAAGGTGCAGGGAAGGGGCGAACCAGTTACAACAGGTTCCTGAGCACTTTGTTTTGCTCAGCCCCTCTCCCTATTCACTGGCAGGGCTAGGGTCATTAGACGCACCACAGGGGCCGGAGCCAGCATTGTGTGGGGAAAGCCCTGTCCTATTCAGGACCCAGGTGTACTCCTCCCCAGCCATCAGTATGCTAAACTCCCATTCACCACTGGGTGACTCCTCCTGACTCTGGGGATTTCCCTAGTCCGTCACATGACCTCCACCAGCCAATCGCCAGACAAGCCACACATTTCATACTGCACACCGAAGTGCCCACTTCTAGAAGTGGCACTTCCACACTAGGTACATGCACGCCGCACACATCATCGCGCAGCATTCAATCACACGAGTCCGCACATACCAAACTCGGGCCTGCACACCCCACGCATCAGGAACTACCAGGACACATACATTCCCCCATGCATTCCTATGGGAGGGCAGGCCAACCTCACAACACGCACGCACTTTACCCTGGGACACAGCGGTAAAGTGCGCAGAAACCAAAAAGCACTACACCAAGTCACCAATAAAAAGCAAATAGTCTCGGGGTGAACCTGCCAGAAGGGCCAAGTCCAACAGTCATATTTAGTTGACAATCACAATGTAGCCCCTTCAATTGTCCAAGAGTCCAATGATAAAAAAGTCTAGGTAATGACTAGCAAATGTAGTCTGAAAAGGAGCATTCACAGGCTAATCAATAGAAAACATTGATGTAGTTATCAGGTAGAAAGATCATTCAAGAATTTTTCTCCTTGGTCCATAAGGAGAATTGGGGAAGAGAAAGTCAAAGTTCAGAGGAACATGCTCAAACAACCCTAACTCTCACAGGGAGGCAAACCATGGCTGACACCGAACAATAGACTTCAGTAAGTAGTCATCAACAACTAATATTGGAGGCCACCTTCTGAATGAGCTTCAAATCTACTCAAACAGATGCAGCATGAGAAATGTAAATAATAATTCCCCATGGCCCAATGTTTTCCTCAGAATCTCACAGCCAGTGCTACGAATATCAAAGGTGGGGAATATAAAGGCTTTAAAGTCTTGATTTCACCTCATTTGTCTTTTACCCACTATCAGCCGCTCCCTGCCTTTGTCTCATTATCATCTCTGCCATCACCTTTTTTCCCTATTTTTCTATGTTCTCTTTCTTTTCCCTTTTGTGTTTTTCTCTCTATTGGTGTGGATGAAATACTGATGAGGAAAAATACGTTTTTGGTCCCCGAAAACAAGTGCTGGTAGACTCACAAGCAACCACTGGCTCAAATTTACTAGTGAAAATTCCACCACCAGTGGCAGGTACTTTAAGATTTACTGCTGAATTGTTTCTCCCAAAATTTCTCCTCACAGGCAAGCTGGAGCCCTTTTGTGAAGACACCTCCTGCTTGCTGGTGGATATGAAAATGTGGTGGAATTTCCTTTATTCCTTGGCATAGGGAGTACATTTGCCAACCTGGCAGTATGGAAATCAGCTATCAAGATTGGAAATCATGGCATTGGGGGCCTATTTATGAGTGGCTTGCATTGTGTTTGCACCACACAATGTGGTACAGGAGTGACATAAACCTTTAACTCAGATTCGTAAAGCCATGCAAAGTCTCTTTTACGTGATTCTGAGTGGCGTCATAAATCTGGAGTAATGCAACGCAGCGCAAATTGCTGCTTTGCATCACTCTGCCCTGGGAAGGTGTTCCATGGGTTGTGCATGGGTGCTCCCACACAACTCCCATGGATTTTGATGCATTCCCATATTTACAAAAAACTATGACCTTGGGAGTGTGCCAGAATCTTACACCTTCCCAGGAAAGACGTAATGAGGAGAAATATCTCTATTTCTCCTCGTTTCTTCCTATTTCTATGGGTTCTGCATTATGCAGCACACATAGAAAGAGTAATATGTCTCCCCGGATTGTTTTTGTGCAGAAATTAGCTTCTTCCCACAAAAACAATCCCTCATGCAACAGAGCCACCCTTGCACCATGGTGAAAATGTACCTGCGCCAGTGCAGGGGAAAGGACAGAAATGTGCCATATTCTTTTAAATTAAATATAGCTCTTTCCTGACCTTTCCCTGTCACGTAGTGCAGTGCAGCTAGGTTACTTGGCGCACTGCGCTGCACTGTGTCACTTCCTCATAAATGAGCCCCTTAGTATTTTTTGTTTTTTTAGATATTCACAATGTTATTTTTTTAATGAAGAGATACAAAATAAATGAAACGCCAGTGTGCAAATATAATAATTTCTATTTCCCTTTCTATTTCGGGTATTCGAGTTACTGAGTAACCATATTTATTAGGCCTGTGGATATAAACTCGTGAGTGATATTAAGCATTTCTTTTACTGAAGTAAGGTTATCTTCTGGTTTTGTGGCTGTTGTGAGTCTGATAATTTCTGAATAAAAATGTCTTACAGTGTCTGATTATAAGTTCCTTAATGTGGTTGAAAACGTTATCATAAACCTTACATTAATTACAAAAAACAAATTCAAAATGAATTATTCCAAAACGAGGAATTGCATTTATTCTATAGAATGTTAAAGAAGGCAACATGAAATTATCCTTTGGTGCTAAATTCACTGTCCAGCTTTCGGCACCTCACCCATGTCTTATGAAGAAAAATAAACAAACACCGCCAGCTAAGGAGATAGGCCAGCATATAATGAAACCTGACAGAAATGAATTCATTCGGCCTTATTCCAATGCGTTTCATTCTTAGCGGGTTGAGGTATAAATTGCTGCACACAAAAGCCTAGTCCCGGCACAGAATTACCTGTTTCACCTTGAAGAGCCAGACGGAATGAAGCTCTTTAAGCCCTTTGAAAATGGCCTTTTTCCACGCGATGATTTATCTTTCCCGCTCGAAAACCGCCATTTTTTTCTTGTTTAACAAAAGGAGATTTTATTAAAGGAAGCCAAGCGTCACAAACGTCGGTTGACGGTCCCGCTTATCTGGAGCTCTCCTCACAATGTGTGTTTGCGGGGTCGAGGATGCTTGCAGGTTCAAGGAATAATTCTGCTTTTCAAGCTCTTCAATTTATTTCATGCCTGAGCACTGTCATTGTATGCAGACAAGATGAAAAGCGTTGTTGTGCAAAGAAATTGAAATGAATTCCTACTTGACCCGGCAGGCTGGATCATTTTGTCTTTTTGACTCGCCTGTGATTCCTGGGATAATATCTAATTCCGTCAGGAAAAATGTCATGATAGGGCCACCGTCTGCGCCAGGCTTTGTCCGGGGATCGCTTGAGTTGTTCCGGGTGACTGGACCAGGACATGGCCAGAAGGAAGCAGCCTGGCTCCTGCTGCCATGTTGACAACTTCATTTTCTGGCTGCCTTCTATACAAAAGAAAGTTTTGAATGGAAACAGTGAGCGATGGGGCGGGTAGGGTCTTTCAAGCGCCGCAACAATGCGACACAAGCACTGTGACAAAGAGCATGAGTCGAAAACAGCTTTACCGCCTTTATTCTTTGATTGTCATGCCTGCTTCAGTATAGTCCGATATTTAAAATGCACACTTCTCAAAAGCACCCGTTTTGTACTTTTTCTGTTATATATACATATGTGTGTGGCACTGTTGTAGCCCTACAAAAAATAGAAAAACCGTCAGCGCGTTCACTTCCACGACTTTCTTCATAACGTTATCACTGTTATAAAAGGGAAATATGTTTTTCTCGCCCTGCACGATTATCACACAGCACCCGTTTTATGGCACCAGTCAGCCTTCAAATGTGCTTGTCAAGTAAAAGAAAAAATATAACCGCCCGCCTTCCAATGTATATTATGCACTGGGATAATTTACACAGAAGTTTTTACAAGTTAACACTTTTTCCCCTCACTGTAAACATTTTATGTACATTTACTCTGTATTCCATGTACCAGCTGCACAAGAACAGTGGCTACAGCTCCAAGAGAAGAAGACCGATGCGAATGCGCAGCAAGCGTGAACAGTGAAGCAAATGAAGAGCGCAGGAGGATGCGCGCAAGGAAGCGGACCGGGCCGACGGTCGCAAGGGTAAAGCCGACCTGCCAGACGGTCGCACAGAGAAAGGCGACCTGCCAGACGGTCGTAAAGAGGAAGCCGGCCGGCCAGTTGATCGCAAGTGAGAAGATAACCCACCAGAGGGTTGCGAAGGAGGTGACCTCCCCGAGGTCCATATGGTGGTTGGGCATACCACCAGAAGCAAGGATTCCCCGAAGAGGGCAGAAGAGCGCCAAATCCGAGGTACGCGACAAACGCACTCAGAAGTTTGATTGCACGGGCAGGCGCCCTGAAGAGCAAGACCCCCTCAAAGAGAAGGAGAAATGCTGAAGGCATCAAGGAGAGACCGTCTTGAGGATGACGTGACCAGTGAGGTGTCCATGTGGCATCAACATGAGAAAAATGGCAAGAAGCCACCACCAAGCGAGGTCCTGGTCGGATGGAGGAGAAGCGGGTGACAGGACGTCAGCCGGCAAAGGTAGAAGGAACAGTGGCACGACGCCACAGGGCAGACAACTGCCACAGGCATGCAGGGGAAGAAGGAGCAAAGTGACAGGGCAGAGGACTCGTACCATCACAAGAGGAGCACACCCCGAGACACCAGACAGCCACCAACCAGACCGACGTCCCAGGAGACAGCCCACGGAGAAGAACCAACTGTAAGACACAGCTAGCGTGAACCGAGTCTCTCTTCAACGCTTCCTTGCGAGACCATCCAGTCCCAAGCATCGGCAGTCAAAGTCAGACGGCACCCCATTTTTCACTGCAGGTGCCAAGGGTGAGGAACAACCTAAGCAAGTAAAGGGAAGCTGCGAAGCCCCTCCGGTCCTCCTCGGTACACAAGATCACCCCAGACAACAGACCGCCGCCTGCTGCCCGAGCGAAGAACAATTACCATTTTATCAACACCACCAAGGAGCATCGCACCACCTGAGTGAATCCACACACTCCAGACATCCGGAGTTCAAGGAGGCTAGTCACCCAGAAACTGTCTGTGTGCCCCAGTCAGCCTGCAGCATACTAAAGTAGAGCACAACCAGCCATTAGAATATCCACCCCTTGGGATAACGCAAGACCAGGCCGTGGCCCTGTTGGGAGTTTTGAAGCGACCCCTACGCACGGCCTACACAAAGGCCCGCACAGCCCACGCGGTCATGTGCATATCCAGGGGCAAGAGGCCTCGGCGGAGTCCCCATGAACTGGGAGTCTGAATGGGAGAGATGTGTCAGCTACAGCTCCTCGATACGCACAGGACGCACAGAGGTCACAGCCGGAGACTGGTTGCCCAACGACCCTGAGAGAAAGGCACGGAACCAGATTCCTGATGGTGAGAACACTGAGATGAAGACATCACCCTTGGCGGATACATGAACGACTAGACTGTGAGTCCTGTTGGGAGTTCTGAAGTGACGCCTTAGTGCGGCTCACACGAAGCCTGCACGGTCCACATGGTCCCATGGCCGCTCAGCAGGAAAGCCCACCCGGAGGCTCCAGTGAGAGAGGAGCCCAAGTGCTAGAGGCAAGTCGGAAGTAGCTCGGCCATCAAGATACAGGAACAACATCAAGCACGCCGCCTCCAGGCTATGGCCTCACACCAAGAGATATTCCAGAGTGGATCTCATCACAGCTCCCAGTACCCAGAGTTGGGACTTTTGTATATAGACGTTTACACTACTAGACCAGGCCGGTCTCAAACACATTGCCAAGGCGGACTAAAACATCACGAACATGGTGGTCCAAAAAATCCACCACTGCCTGGCTGACTGCCTGAAGAAAATACTACTTGTGATATGTATCGTTTATCTGTCTTTATTTACAGGTTGGACTTCGTTTATTTCCTTTCATTAAAGGTTGGGAGGGAGGTAGTATCGGCAGGATACATTCTAGTATTCCACCCCAGTTGTATAACACACTGTACACCCACCCACCACAGGCGTCACCAGTCAGGTGACCCTGTCAATAAAAGGGGCCATGCGCACGTGCCCTTGGCCAGTTACTGCACATGTATACCATGTCTCTGTGTCCCTCATTTGTCAGGATGCGGGCCTGAGGCCCCAACTTTACAATACCTATTCAATAACAGCACACAGGACGAATCCAACATAATTGTGGACAATTTATAATTAACACATGATGACAGTTGTATGACACTGGAAATGGGTACATGTGTGTGTGTGTATATATATATATATATATATATATATATTTTCAGAAAAAAACATAGGTTTCAGGGGTGTTATAGTTAGCTGCCATTTCACGCATACAAAACCATAGAAATTCCTCCGTTATAGTTAGTTCTGCTAACTATAACTCGCGCGCCCGCAATGCACTGCTGATGATGTCACATATTGCATCATTCATGACATGGTCAGTGACATCACTGATGACATCACTGATGACATCTCAAATGGCGTTTTCATTGCTGCTGGGTAGTTGGATCATCTCCACCCATATATATTCTGTGGATGACAACTATGAATCTGTCATCCAATTTCTATGTGGCAATTGTGCCATCTTGATACATATTGTTGATGTGGACAAATATGTTGTGTGTGGTATAAATGATGATGTCATTTGGTATGTGTGAGAGTATGATTGTGTTTTCTGAATGAAGTTGTGGGACTTCGTGTTTGTATCTATTTGATGTTGAATTGTGCTTTACTATGTATGTATTATGCATCCAATTGGTATAATAATTTTGATAATATGAAAATAAAAATGATGACTCATCTTGATCAAATAATCTCATGATTGGATCATTCTTATATCTATTTTGTCTGCACCGGTGTGTGTTTTGTTAATATCAGGACCCTCCACAAGGGCCTCTATAAACAATTGTGGCAGGTAAATATTTTTGATTGGTTGTTCTCATTTCCCCTGCTATACCTGCCTTCATTATTTGTCAGGGGTCCCCCTTTTTAGTAGTTGACATCTCAAATGACATCACTGATGACATCATCCAGTAAATGTGGTTTAGTTTGAAATTTAAATATGTATTATATATATATATACCAATCTGTATTGAAGATTGAGTGGATATCTAACTGTCTGGATGGAGGATTTAGTAGCTGTCTGTTTAAGTGAGTAATTAAAAGTGTCTCACTTAATACATAGATTACTAACTAAACTATGTGAATGTGTGCATCACTTTCTCTGTTGTTGTATAACATGCTGCATCAGTTGGTCACTAACTACATGAGTGTGTATATTAGTTATTGATTAGTTGGGTGAGTATTTGTATGGGACACTGAGTTTGTGTGTGGTTGGATGGGGTGTGTGGAACTCTATGCATAGATGTGTGAATGGTTGATTGACTAGGTGTATAGGTTTAAGAGTGCATGTGGAAACAGTTGTTTGGGTGACTGAGTGTATTTATTTGTGTGTTGGTGAGCGAATATATGCTTTAGTTGTACATCCTCAACAAAGTAAAAAAAGAAAAGGCATTTTATGTGAGAGTTGATGTACATAAATAAGTATGTGCAAGAGTCAGTGATTGTGAGAGTAACTGTATGAATGATTGTATAATTATAATGGTGATTTTTTAACATATTAACTATGAGTTACAATGTGTTGGAATAAATGAGGTGTTGTTGGATAATTGAGTAAGTGAGTAAATGTAAGTGTGATTATTTTTTTTCGTGAGTGAGTAGGATGACTGCATAACCGACTAAGATGACTGGTGATGTGTCAATGTCTATATATGTGTATAAGTGCATTGGGTAGTGTTCTATTAATTAGTGCCTGCATGTATAAATGATTCTGTTGTTGAATGGGGAGTTATGTGTGTAGACTTAGGAATCAGTGAGTGGGTATGTAGTAACTGGTGTTGGTGTTTCAATGGTTTTCAAATATGGTACTTTGTATTTTACAGAGAGTGATGAAAGGTTATACTAGTGTATGATGAGGTGTATCAGATTTTCATGTGGATGATGTCATCAGTGATGTCATCAGTGATGTCATTTGAGATGTCATCAGTGATGTCATCAGTGATGTCACTGACCATGTCATTAATGATGCAATATGTGACATCATCAGCAGTGCATTGCGGGCGCGCCAGTTATAGTTAGCAGAACTAACTATAACGGAGGAATTTCTATGGTTTTGTACGTGTGAAATGGCCAGCTAACTATAACACCCCTGAAACCTATGTTTTTTTCTGTGAATTTCTAAGGTTTTTTAAATGCTAATTTCTAACTATAACGTCTCTGAAACCTATGGTTTTTTCAGTGAATTTCAAAGCTGTTTTAAATGCTAATATCTAACTATAGCATCTCTGAAACCTATGTTTTTTTTCAGTGAATCTCAAAGGTTTTTTTAAATGCTAATTTTTAAGTATGATAGTAGTTAGACCTATTTTTTGTACTGATTTTCTACAGTTTTTTAACTGTTTATTTATAAATATTTTATTAATTAAATAACATGATATATTTTTCTGAAAATTGCTAAATTTTCTTTTTTTTAAGTGCAAACTGAAATATTGATACATTTTTTGTTTTCATTTTTTATTTTAATATATCTATATTATTTTCTTTAAAAAAAAAATTTAAAAAAAATTCGGAGCCGCACGCTCAAAGCGTACACATCACGGTGGGTGCGTGGATTCTAGCCACCATTTTAGAAAAGTCGTGAAGGATCCACGTACAGTGTGCAACGGCTGCGTGTTTTTCGGTTATATCATATACATTTAATATTATGCGATCAGTCCGTGACTCCTGCTCCCGCGCATTTGCGGCACATGCACATTACGGTACGAGTTACTTGCGCGGTGGCGGGTCCCTCGTGATGTCATATACGTGCTGGGGCACGCAGGGTTGGGACTCCTGCAAAAAAATTGTATGATCCAAAATGATATGTATGTGTCTTTAATATACATATTAGGGCAAGAGATTATCTAAGATATTCATGAAAATAATATATTTGTACTTATAATAAACTTATAATATTTTTAAATATATTTTCGCGAAGTCGGGTGCGTGCATTGTGAGCGCAAAGAACCAGGTCAGCAGAGCTGCTGTAGAGCCAGAGAAACCAGGTCGGCAGAGCTGCTCTAGAGCCAGAGACCCAGGTAAGCAGAGCTGCTCTAGAGGCCGAGAACCAGGTCAGCAGAGCTGCTGTAGAGCCAGAGAAACCAGATAAGCAGAGCTGCTTTAGAGCGAGAGAACCAGGTCAGCAGAGCTACTCTAGAGCCAGAGAACCAGGTTAGCAGAGCTGCTTTAGAGCCATAGAACCAGGTCAGAAGAGCTGCTCTAGAGGCAGAGAATCAGGTCAGCAGAACTGCTTTAGAGCCAGAGAACCAGCTGATTTAGAGCCAGAGAACCAGGTCAGGAGAGCTGCTCTAGAGCCAGAGAAACCAGGTCAGCAGAGCTGCTTTAGAAGGAGAGAACCAGGTCAGCAAAGCTGCTTTAGAGCCAGAGAACCAGGTCAGCAGAGCTGCTCTAGAGCCAGAGAACCAGGTCAGCAGAGCTGCTTTGGAGCCAGAGAACCAGGTCAGCAGAGCTGCTCTAGAGCCAGAGAACCAGGTCAGCAGAGCTGCTCTAGAGGCAGAGATCCAGGTCAGAAGATCTGATTTAGAGGGAGAGAACCAGGTCAGCAGAGCTACTCTAGAGCCAGGGAACCAGGTTAGCAGAGCTGCTTTAGAGCCATAGAACCAGGTCAGCAGAGGTGCTTTAGAGCCAGAGAACCAGGTCAGCTGAGCTGCTCTAGAGCCTAAGAACCAGGTCAGCAGAGCTGCTCTAGAGCCATCGAACCAGGTCCACAGAGCTGCTGTAGAGCCTGAGAAACCAGGTCAGTAGAGCTGCTTTAGAGCGAGAGAACCACGTCAGCAGAGTTGCTTTAGAGAGAGAGAACCAGGACAGCAGAGCTGCTTTAGGGCCTAGGGACCAGGTCAGCAGAGCTGCTCTAGAGCCAGAGAACCAGGTCAGCAGAACTGCTTTAGAGACATAGAACCGGGTCAGCAGAGCTGTTTTAGAGCCAGAGAACCACGTCAGCAGAGCTGCTCTAGAGCCTAAGAACTAGGTCAGCAGAGCTGCTCTAGAGCCAGAGAGCCAGGTCAGCAGAGTTGCTTTACAGCCAGAGAACCAGGTCAGCAGAGCTGCTTTAGAGCTAGAGAACCAGGCCAGCAGAGCTGCTCTACTACTCTCTACTACTCACTCTCTACTACTCACTCTCTACTACTCGCTCTCAACTACTCTCTACTACTCACGCTCTACTACTCTACTACTCTCTACTACTCTCTCTACTTCTCACTCTCTACTACTCTCTCTACTACTCACTCTCTACTACTCTCTACTACTCACTCTCTACTACACACTCTCTACTACTTGCTCTCTACTACTTGCTCTCTACTACTCACTCTTCACTATGCTCTACTACTCACTCTACTACTCTCTACTACTCACTCTCCACTACTCACTCTCTACTACTTACTCTCAACTACTCTCTACTACTCACTCTCTACTACTGTACTACTCTTTACTACTCTCTCTACTTCTCACTCTCTACTACCCTCTCTACTACTCACTCTATTTCTCTCGACTACTCACTCTCTTCTACACACTCTTTACTTGCTCTCTACTACTCACTCTCTACTACTCACTCTCCACTACTCTCTACTACTCACTCTACTACTCACTCTCTACTACTCTCTGCAACTCATTCTCTACTACTCCACTACTCTCTACTACTCACTCTCTACTACTCACACTCTACTACTCACTCTCTACTACTCTCTACTACTCACTATCTACTACTCTCTACTACTCACTCTCTACTACTCCCTCTCTACTACTCACTCTCTTTGACTCACTCTCTTCTACTCTCTACTACTCACTTTCTACTACTCTCTACTACTCACTCTCTATTACTCTCTCTCTACTACTCTCTACTACTCACTCTCTACTACTGACTCTACAACTCACTCTACTACTCACTCTCTACTCTCTACTACTCACTCTTCTACTCACTACCTCTCTACCTCTCTACCTCTACCTCCCTACCTCTACACCTCTACCTCTACATCTTTACCTCTCTACCTCTCTCTACCTCTCTCTACACGCACACATATGCACATATATATATGCAGATATATGCATATGCATTTATATATTCACTGAAAAAACCATAGGTTTCACACATGTTATAGTTAGCGGAAATTTTACTGATAAAAAACCAGTGAAATTCCCCCGTTATAGTTAGTGCAGGCAACTATAACTCACGCGACCGCAATCCTCTGCTGATGCTAATACTGTATTTAGACACTTATTTGCCCATGTCTTCTTCCATACATTTTTAGCTATACATATATTACAAATATTTTTTTTTCATAAAGACACATATGTCATCATCAGAAGATTGCGGTCGCGTGAGTTATAGTTGCCTGCACTAACTATAACGGGGGAATTTCACTGGTTTTTTATCAGTAAAATTTCCACTAACTATAACATGTGTGAAACCTATGGTTTTTTCAGTGAATTTGCAAGGTTTTTTAAATGCTAATTCCTAACTATAACGTGTGTGAAACCTATGGTTTTTTCAGTGAATTTGTACGTTTTTTTAAATGCTAAGTTACTTTACGCCATTCGTGGCGTGAGCGCCCACTTAACACAGTTCGTTCTGTGCGCGCACGGTGCGCTTCGCGCACCGTGCGCGCACAGTAAGCACGCGGTGCTTACTGTGCTTACGGTGCTTATAAGCCATGCACAAATGGTGCCCTTCGGGCACCATTTGCACACGGGGTGGAGAGAGTGTGGATAATTTTTTCTTTTATTATTTTTGTTAAAAATATTGTGGTTTTCCACACCTTTGATAAGCCCTGAACATTTGATGGCCTACGGCCACCAAAAGCACAGGGGGTGGGGAGAGTGTGGATAGTGTTTTTTTTTTACATTTTTTACCGTACGCGTACGGTAAGCGTAATCGGCGAAATTAGCAAAAAAATAAAAATGGCATTTTTGGCCTTGGGGGGTCTTGGGGGACTCCCTCATCATGGCTATGTGTGTGTGAGCTGTCAAAACAGCTCCTTTACATGTGTATTGCTTTTATTTAACTACCTAACTCTCAGTGCGAGAGAGAAAATGGCGGCCGCCGCTTCCTGGTTTCGGCCGATTCGAATGTTTACTAAGATCTAAGAGCCAATCAGAATCGCGCTCGCGCACGCCACCGTACGCGTACGGTAAGCTTACGGTAAGCATACCGTAAGCTGGCTCAGATATATATATTGATTTAAAGGCTATTTTCTCAGAATCTACTGAACAGATTTACACCAAACCTACAAAAGGCACTTCCTTGACCTGAGGACTACCTCTCTGCCAAATTTAAAGTAATTCTGTTCAGCCGTTCGGGCTGTAGCCCTGTCTAAAGGTCCTATGGAAAAATGCATGGGAAAAACGCGTTTTGGGACCCCCCTTTTATCTCAGCCCCCGCTTGACGAATCCTCCCGAGACTTTCAGGGTAGGAGCGGAGCGTAGCGCCCCACCTATTTTGAGAAATTCGCGAGGATTCGTCGACCGGCGCCAAAGTTATTCAAAATAGAATGTTGCGGATTTCCTATGGAAAAGGGGTCCTAACTATAACTACCTACTGGCGACGGCCAGTAGGTAATATGTATGTGTGTATATATATACATACATATATAAACATATATATAATCTGCATACTATATAAATACAAATCCATGCCTACATATACATATACATATATGCATACATATGCATGTTATGTACATGAAAGTTTGAGAAACACTAATACAAGCAAAGATAAAAAGCCACCTAATTACAAACAGAATTGCTTTAACTTAAACGAGGGCAAGACCTATTGCATTTTCAATGCTTGTTTACCTTGGTTCCATCAAGAAGGCATTAAGATGTGTCACACATTTGCCATAAATTCTGAATGTTAGCACACTAGTTGCTCATTAGACCACTGTAGTAAAGCTACTGCTCACCAGGGAAGTCTGCTGCTGGTATTCAAAGTGCATGTTTCAGTCTGCATGTCAGAATTTTTTAATGAAATAGAAGAGGATTTGAGAAGTCAAAATGTGCCCTAATTTTTCTTCGTGCAGCACTAATCATAATTTCTATGGAAAAATGAACTCACTCATTTTGTTCCTTTGCAAATTAAATGTTTTAAATGTTACCACTTTATTCCAATCATGATGGCATAAGGTGTGCCATACTTTTGTCATAAGTACGACTGTTAGCGCTCTAGTTGTTCATTAGAACACTATGGGACATTCTGTCATTGGGCTATACTTGGGCTACATCTGGGTGATATTTGTGCTACATTTGGGCTCTTTTGTCTCTGGTGGCCATCTTGGGAGACTTATTTGTTATGAAGTTTCCTAATTTCCTCATTTACTACAGTCTCCTCAGTAGGAAATACTTTCAGTTTTTTACTTTGATTCAATCAAGAAGGCATTCAGATGTGTCACACATTTGCCATAAATTCAGAATGTTAGCACTCTAGTTGCTCATTAGATCACTGTAGTAAAGCTACTGCTCACCAGAGAAGTCTGCTGCTGGTATTGAAAGTGCATGTTTCAGTCTGCATGTCAGAATTTCTTAATGAAATAGAAGAGGATTTGAGAAGTCACTCAAAATGTGCCCTCATTTTTCTTTCTGCAGCACTAATCATACTTTCTATGGCAAAATGAACGCCCTCATTTTGTTCGTTTTTCAATTAAATGTTTTAAGAGTTACCACTTTATTCCAATCAAGATGGCTTCAGGTGTGCCATACGTTTGTCATAAGTAGGACTGTTAGTGCTCTAGTTGTTCTGTAGAACACTCTGGGAAGCTGCAGTAGAAGACAAAGGAATCAACTGACAGTCTCTGCCCTTGTTGGATGTACATGTTTTACTAAGAATGTCAGACTTCATTCTCACATGACTGAGAAAGATAATGTGAATTTACAGAAAATATGCTCTCAGTTTAGCTTGTAGATCACCTTCCAAACCTCTGTGGGAAAAGCATGAGAAAATAGTTTTCTCTCAAACATGATTCATGATATCCCAGCAGAAGGCTTTTTCACATGGTAAAATCGCCTTAGAACACACCACAATTCCTAAAATGGGTATGGTACCATCAACAAATGATTTATAATGTAACTAAAGCCTTAAAACCTTCGATTAACTTGGTAATTGGTCCCAAGATGTCTGCCAACACTTATTGGATGAAGTGCTCACAGCCAAACAGATCTCACATATGAGATGTGTGGTTAGGCTCCGCCCAGATATATCTATGACTTTACTTTGATTTTCTCAGCAACAACTGAACGGATTTACACCATTTAACCAAAAGGCATGAGTGTGAACCAAGGGCTACCTCTTTAGCCCCCGCTTGACAAATCACCCCGAGACTTTCAGGATAGGAGCGGACCGGAGCGCCCCACCAGTTTTTAAAATTTCACAAGGATTCGTCAACCGGCGACAAAGTTATTCCAAATAGAATCTTGCAGATTTCCTATGGATAATAGATCCTAACTACAACTACCTACTGGCGACCGCCAGTAGGTAATATATATATAGTTAGGACCTAGTTACCGTAGGAAAATGGCAACATTCTATTCCCAATAACTTTGGCGCCGTTTGACCAATCTTCGCGAAAGTTTCAAAACTAATTCTTTGTTGAGATCAGATCCCACGTTGAATGTTTGGGGGTGACTTGTGAAGGGGGGCCAAGAAAAAGGGGGGTCCCAAAACGTGTTTTTGCAATGTTAATTTCCATAGGAAACTTTAGACAAGGCTACAAGTCGAATGGGTGAACGGAATTACCCCAAATTTGGTCTAGACAGCACGCTTTTGTTTATTTGGTGTAAATCCGTTCAGTAGTTTTTGAGAAATGTTGAAATTTACAGATATCAATATTTGAGAATTCTGCCATCTGATTGGCTGAGGCGTTACGAGTACGAGCTTGCTGGTGATTGGCTGCGAGCGGTGCGTGCGGTTGCAACTAGGAAGTGTTGACCGCAATTTTGTGATTCCGTTGAAACGAGTAAGAAGAAAATAGGGAGAAAAAGTGGGAAAGAGGAGGGTAGGAGCGCTGTGAGGTTTGTAGGGTGGGTAGGGTGAGCTATGGTGTGAAAGTGCTGTTTTGCCCACTGTGAGATGGTGCTGAGGTGAGGTGCCGGTACACTCTGGGATGAAACTGTGCATCTAAACTGTGAGCTGACTGCTGTAAAGTGATGTGCTCTGGTCGCTCTAGCATAGTGGGCACTGTAGCATATCTGTGCAGGTGGTGTTAGTATGCATTTAGAGTATAGCAGAAGTGGGAAGCAAAGTACTTAGTGGTATCGGTATGAAGACTCGGGGATGAAACTGTAAATGTAAGTCATGAGTTTATTACTGTGAAGTGATGTGCTGTGGGCGCTGTAGGATACTGGCCACTGTAGCATAACTGTGTGAATAGTGTTAGTGTGAATTTTTCTATACAGGGAGTGTGAAACAAACTACTTATCCCTATTGGTCTGAAGAGTTGAATGTAGTGTTTTAGGAAGCAGGAATAAAGGAATAATCGTGAAGAATATAATGCAGAATGTTGCAATGCCAGAGAAGGAAAATGGTAAAATGAGTTGTGTCTAAGAAAGTGGTTGTGTGTAATAAAGGGATGGAGTTTGAACATTATATAGAAAGTGTATTTATTTAAGTGCCATAATTGGACCCACTGGAGCAAGAGCTAGGGTATCCAGCTGATGCAAATTTGAACCACTTCTGCTGTATTCAAACGTAAGCTCCGGCATCGGTGAATTGTATATTACATGTTACAGTTGCATGTGAAATAAACAATAGCTATTACACTTGAATGACTCTACATTCTATAAGGAAAATAAAGGTAGGATACGATTACCACATGTATTGTTTAAGAAAAGAAAGAAAGAAAAAAGAAATTGCAAAGTGTAGTCTCAAACTTTTTATGTACCTTGGCAGTGCTTTTTTGTAACAGAAAATTAACAACAGTAGAATAGTTAGCAATCGGTTGTACAGTAGATTCAATATGGTGTGTGTCAGAATTGGTACTAGTTCTACCCACCTTGGATCTTTGAGGATGAATACAAACATTTCGCTTCTGGGAAGCACATTCAATACCTTTGTAGTCAAACCGTACATTATTGTCTTCAGCTGTTTCAAAAAAACATTCTTGGTTAGAGAGCTAAGGCATCAAGCTTAGACAAACTCAAATTGCTCCTGCATCAGTGAATTGTACATTATATGTTACAGTTCTATGTGACCTACAGAATAGCTATTAGACATGAATAAATACATTGTATAATGAAAATAAAGGTAGTTTACTATTACCACACTGTGCCAACCAGTTCCTAAACAAAGACGTCTTTTTACATTTTTATCATGAGGTTCGGAGCAGAGGCTGACTTTGAGTAAAATTGTGTGAAAGGGCTTTGTGAATAAGAGGCAGGCAGAGAGGTGTGTGCACAAAGAATAGACATGGTTTCTAAATGGGTGTCGGGTTTAGGTTAATTTTGGAATAAATAGAGTATTTGCATAGGCCATACATCACCGATTCCTGGTTAGTCTGGAGACGTGAGGGGGAATAATGAGGATAGAGTTCAAATGTCTGAGTATAATTAGAAAGTTATTATATCAAACTAGTAGGATTGAAGTGTATTAAAAAAAATTTAAAGGAAAAAGTAACAAAAGATGGAAAAAAATCCATTCAAGAATAATGTGAGTTTCTTACAAGTCTTGGAGATTCCAGTCCAGAAGTTCTTCAGCTGCTTGTGATGCGTAATGTTCCAACAGTCTATTGTTGCAATTGTGTGAGAAAAGCAAAGTGATCCAATTCATATCCTCGAAGGGACAGTAATGCTCCTTGAATGTTGGAGCGGTAATTTGAATGGGCAGGCAATCTGCGATGTTGTGAAAGGTTGCACGTTGCAGGAGATCTTTCGCGGCTGCGCAGAAATCCCATTGCACTGCGATTCCTTTTTGCATTGCATTCGCCATTGCTCCGCTGCCAGAACAATCACGTTCATGGTTTTCAAGATACTCCATTACCTGCTGGATATCTGGAGCGATTGTTGAGATGTTGGCAAGGCATACATCCATTAGCCAGTCGAATGGGCAAGTTTTGCAATCAAACGATGGTTGTACCCATATTGCATAAGTGTAGATAAATGTTATGTTGTAGCTAGCTCCGATAATAGATAGAGGCAGGCAGCCAAAAAGTTTTTCGATTTTTTACAGTACTGATGTAGCTTGGCGTAGAGGCGTATTCTGTCGGGCATAGTTGTTACCATAGAGAGCGTAACCATTTGTAGAAGTAGAATTAGTAGTAGGATGGTCGCAAAGACGGCGAGAATTATGGGCACTGTTCCTGTTATTCCAGAGATGATTAAAAGAATGTCTTAATGTAGTCTGGTATTAAAAGAAGAACAGTTTGAAAGCGTGTTAGAAGGCTGTAGGAGACCGTGTTAAAAAAGTGTGCCAGACCTTGAGTGAGACATGTGTTGAAAATTGTGTAACAATTTACAAAGTGTAATTGGAGATTTGTATTTAAAAGGGAGTGTATTTTATTTGAAGTTCGTGGTATCTGCAGTCGATACATTTCTTTTGCAGAAGTGAGGTAGACTTCTGTTCTGAACAAAGGTGCTTTTAGTTTGGTTTGATTCTTGAAATGTGTTTTCAAACTAGGAATTGAAGGCCAAGTTGAAGTTTGGGAGTTAGTTTGTGTGGGTGGGAATAGATATTGCCACAGGAAGTTACTGTGTTTGAAACAGTAAGGACATGCGGTATGCTAGCTCATATTCCGTAGGAGTGTATGTTATTGAGAAGCAGATAACTGTTGTTAGAAAGCTGTGTGAATGTTGGTGTGATTCTGGGAGTTGGCGTCCTTTTAAGAAAGGACGCAAGATTGGTGGCTGTAAGCTTAGAAGCTCCGTGTAGTTGGACATTCTTGGATAGTAATGAATGACTGCCATTGTGGTCGCACTATTCACCTGTGAGAAAAACGTTTGTATGCTCTTTAAGACAGCGATATGTAAATGGAATAAGCCACTGCTTGTGAATAAACGCGCTACATTATATAATGACATTCAACATGACAAACAACATGTGCACGTAGCAGACTCAATGACACTACATACTGTGGGAACCGTGGCTAGCCATGTATACAAACTAAACATGGTATGGCACCTCTGACTCACTATTCAGAATGCAGGGAGAGATGAGAGAAAAGTATGTGCGAAGGTGGCAAGTAATTCTCGATTATAAAAGTATACAATGCAAAGTCTTGAGGGGATGTGCCGGACAGACTTGAGTATGTACATGTCAACATACACTGATGGTCTATTGAGTGAAGTGGACAGTGGACCCAACCAAGATATTACAGTCAGCAGGGAAGATTACAGAATAGTAGCACGCACATGCCTCCCCCCACAAATGTTTAGGGAAGTGGGCTGGCTCGCCGTACGCAAGGCTAGCGTAGGGGTATGCATAAAAGGCACGTTTCTTTGGGTGTGGTTCTCTTCTGGATTGGCGAACGTGTCTGCCAGGTCTGCGTAGCTTACACTGCCATGAGGCTGATGCTGTGAGCGAAGTTGGGTGCGTGAATGATGCTCTCAGCCTGCTGGTACTCAGAAACTGTAATGTCCTCTGTGACGCATATATGCCCCACAGTTCACCTTTCGACACCGCTGTATGTGAAAGAGTTCCGACTACGTGCCGGCAGAAGGTCCTGGGCCGAGGTCTGCGAGCTCGGAAGGCTCCTGAGATTAATGCTGGCTACCGCAACACAGGCACACAGAGCCCAGCCTGAGGCCCAGGAGCGTGGAGTGCTCTGTATAATAGTAACACCGTAGTCCGACAGGTACCGACAGTGGAACGGTGTTTTGATACCATAGTGGATGATGTTAGAACTATATCTGAGAGTGGAGATGAAGGTACGCCCTTTGACCAGCTGCAACCAACTCTGGGTCCCAACAGTGGAACAGTGTCTTGATCTCATAATGGATGATGTCCAATAATACCTGCTGCTTGCTTTTCACAGAACTCCCTCCATTGAGGTGCATCACAATCTGTGCTTTCGTAGCTAACTGGTGTACGGGATTATTGGGCTTTGTTGACTGTAGCTGCTGGACTATAGCGCGGTACAGCAGGTCCGACCAATGAAACGGGGTCTTGATTCTATGATTGAGGATGTAAGAAGTTAATGTCTGTGATGATTTGTGTGTACCCCCTCCGATCAGGTGCAACCAATTCTGGGTCCCAACAGTGGAACGGTGTCTTGATGCCATAATGGATGATGTTAGAAGTGCATCTGAGAGTGGAGATGAAGGTACTCCCTTTGACCAGGTGGAACCAACTCTAGGTTACAACAGTGGAACGTTGTCTTGATTCCACAATGGAGGATGTCCGATATTACATTCTGCTTAATTTTTACAGAACTCAGTCTGTTGAGGTGCATCAGATTCTGTGCTTCTGTCGTTAAGTGCTGCACATGGTTATTGGGCTTAGTTGACCGGTATTGCTGGAATACACCGCAGTAGAGCAGGTCCAAACAGTGAAATGGGGTCTTAATAATATGATTGAGGATGTTAGAAGTTACAGTTTGTGATGATTTCTTAGAAGTTACAGTTTGTGATGATTTCTGTGTACCCCCTCCGATGAGGTGCAAGCAACTCTAGGTCCCAACAGTGGAATGGTGTGTTGATCCCACAATGGATGATGTTAGAACTGTATCTGAGAGAGGAGATGGAGGTATTCCCTTCTACCAGCTGCAACCAACCCTAGGTTCCAAAAGTAGAACAGTATGTTGACTCCACAATGGACGATATTAGAATTGCATTTGAGAGTGGAGATGAAGGTACTCTCTTCGATCAGGTTCATCCAACTTTAGGTCCCGACTGTGGAATGGTGTCTTGATCCCACAGTGGATGTTCGTGTGTTGAGGTGCATCACAGTCTGTGATTCCATAGCTAACTGCTGCACATTATTATTGGGCTTGGTTGACAGTAGTCGGTGGAGTATACTGTGGTACAGCAGGTGCAAACAGTGAAATGGGGTATTGATTCTATGATTGAGGATGTCATAAGTTAAAGTCTGTGATGATTGTTGTGTACCCCCTCTGATCAGGTGCAACCAACTCCGTGCTTCCGAATCCAACGGTATGTGGCTGTGAGTTGTGAATGACCACTGGATTTGGTGTAAACTGCAGTTTGCAGGGTTCACGATTTTGATTGCTGGTGATTGAATCCAGTAGTTAAGTAATTAGAACGTCTATTGAAACATACAGTACACAATATTGTTTTAGTATACTTGCTTCAAGAAGTTTTTTTTATATCAGTTATAGGTTTAGTGAAATGACCAATTGTATCTTGGAAGTCCAAAGGAACAGTGAATAGTGTAGACTGTGGAGAGATGAAATCCCAATTCAAATTGTTTTGATTTATTCATTGTAGAGTTCTCTGTAATTTATGTTGTTTTATTTTGTAAAGAGGGAGTGAGAAAAAGTATTGATGGTTGTGTGTGTGAGTACTGCTTTTAATTAACAATGCAGACAGTAGTGTTCACAATTCAGATCGAGTTGCTATTGAAGATGATGCAGTCCTGTAAGATTGCTGTAGTGTGCTCTGTCTGCACCACTCATACGCTTCATTGCAGGCTCCGCACACGTTTTCTTTGCTTCGTGTATTGCAAACTGTAGAGCTCAAGTCAATGCTACGTGACTGTGGGCCCTTGCTGAACGCTCTCTCTGGCCTATACTGCAGACTTCAGTGTTCACATTTGACATTGAGTCGGTATTGTAGAGGATGCAGTCCTGTAGGAAAAGACATTGCTCCAGTGTGGTCTGCCTGCACTACTCATACGCATAATTGCAGGCTCTGCACACGTTTTTTTTGCTTCGTGTATTGCAAACCGTAGAGCTCAAGTCAATGCCACGTGGCTATGGGCCCTTGCTGAACGCTCTCTCTGGCCTATACTGCAGACTTCAGTGTCCACATTTGAAATTGAGTCGGTATTATAGATGATGCAGTCCTGTAGGAAAAGACATTGCTCCAGTGCGCTCTGTCTGCACCACTGATATGCATCATTGCAGGATCTGCACATGTTTTTATTCTTCGTGTATTGCAAACTGTAGAGCTCAAGTGAATGCCAGGTTGCTGTGGGCTCTTGCTGACTGCTCTCTCTGGCCTACACTGCAGACAGCAGTTTCACAATTCAGATGGAGTCGCTATTGTAGATTAAGTAGTTCTGTAGGAAAAGATTGCTCCAGTGTGCTCTGTCTGCAGCACTCATACGCATCGTTGTAGGCTCTGTACACGTTTTCTTTGCTTCGTGTATTGCAAACTGTAGAGGTCAAGTCAATGCCACGTGGCTGTGGGCCATTGCTGAACGGTCTCTCTGGCCTATACGGCAGACTTCTGTGTCCACATTTGACATTGAGTCGGTATTGTAGAAGATGCAGTCCTGTAGGAAAAGATATTGCTCCGGTGCGCTCTGTCTGCACCACTCATATGCATCATTGCAGGCTCTGCACACGTTTTTTTTAGTTTGTGTATTGCAAACTGTAGAGCTCAAGTGAATGCCATCTGGCTGTGGACCCTTGTGACCGCTCACTCTGGCCTACACTGCAGACAGCATTGTTCACAATTGAGATTGAGTCGCTATTGTAGATGAGGTAGTCCTGTAGGAAAAGACATTGCTCCAGTGTGTAATGTCTGCATCATGCATATGTATCATTGCAGGCTTTGCACACTCTTTTTTGTTGCTTCACTGACGACAAACTGGGTAGGTGAAGTCACTTTACGTATCTGTGGGTCCTTTGTGACCGCTCTCTATGGCCTACACTGCAGACAGCAGTGTTCATAATTCAGATTGAGTCGGTATTGCAGATGATGCAGTGTTGATGGCAACAGATATTGTTCCTAGTACGGCCTGTCTACAGCACAAATTATCGGTGGCTGTGCTCATGCTGATTGCTTTTGATGTGGTTATGTGAGTGCACTAGAACTGATGGAGCGTTTATGATATAATCTTTTTGTGTATTATTTCAGATCTATTGATTGTGTGTCAGTATACCACAAGTTGTTCTTTTACGGTGGAATTATTTCTGTATTATTTCACATCTACTGTCCCTACCTTACTGCAGCATAAATTATTGATTCTTTTAATATTGAATCTGTGTGTGGGATCCACTGATTACTGTTATAGTTGATGCTAGCAGCAACCATTGTCTGAAGGCTGGTTTAGACCGCACACACATCCAGCACAGACGTCACTGGATATGTCACCATGGCAATAAAAAGGAGTCGCGTGTACAAGCCCGTATCCACTTCCACTATCTATCTGTGTCCGTGTGCTCATTATCTATGCATGATACTGTCTCTGGGCCGTACTATATTACGTTGTGCTGTGGACAGCATATGCAACCATGTTACCTGTGGTATTGGAGAAAATTTCGGTAATGTAACTTTTAGGTGTATGAGTATCATAGGTGGAAGGCTACTTTACAGAGCATGAATATTGATGAAAATGATGATTGCATGTTGAGTGTAGTGTAAGATATGTGTATATTGCAAAAAGTTTTGAACAAAGCTCTCTAAGCAGAAGAGGTGTGTCTCATGAAATGCAGAACAGATATTGACTAAAATTGGTGGCATTTTCAATCTATTACAATGGGAAATGTTATGAACTAATGAAAGGCTTTTTTTTATGGTTACATGGCAATCGCACAGCCAGTGCGCAATGAGTCCGCACCCGATGTGATTTTGAGAAAATATATTTATTATAATATAAGTTTATTAGAGTTAGAAATATATAACTGTTTAAAATATTTGTAATTATCGCTTGCTCTCATATACCCTTTAAAGTTTTTTAGATATAGTTTTGAGACAAAACAAAATGACGGAATTAGCGTATGCGGCGCGACATCGTATGTCTATGACGTAACACATGGCATGGCAGCGTGCACTCGTTGCATACGCAACACGCACCGGGCGCGACCCTATACATACATGACATAACGCGCGGCTTGGTAGTGTGTACCCATTGCATACCAAAGTAGCAGCTGGCGCGACCTCATATGTACATGTTGTTACGCGGTACGCGGTGCCACAAACCCGTTGGATACGAAATGCGCATCATTTTAATGTGATGGATAGGATTTGCGTGTTGATAGAGCTTGTTAGACTACCGGTACAGGACTGTAGTTTTCTCAAAGAATATTAAAAAACAATTTGAAAAAATATAGGTTTTATAAATATCAAAATATGAAATTAACATTTAAAAAACCTTTGAAATTCACTGAAAAAAACATAGGGATTACAGACGTTATAGTTAGGAATTAGCATTTAAAAAACCTTAGAAATTCACTGAAAAAACCATAGGTTTCAGGGACGTTATAGTTAGTTAGACATTTGACTCATATAAAACCAGAGAAATTCACCTGTTATAGTTAGTTGAGCTAACTATAACTCGCGCGCTTGCAATGCACTGCTGATGACGTCACATATTACATCACTCATGACATGGTCAGTGACATCACTCATGACATCACTAATGACATCTCAAATGACATCACTGATGACATCACTGATGACATCATCCACGTGATAATCTGAAACACCTCTTCACATGGTAATATAACCTTTGATAGACGCACTCTAAAATATAGACTACCGTTTTGAAAAGCATAGACACACCAATACCAGATACTAGATATCCATCCACTGATTCCTATCTATATTTTGTGAGCCAGATATACACTGATAAAGTCACTCATACATGGTGTCACTCATCATTAGATCAGTATAATATCCACTCATACACGTATATATACATTTACACAGTGCTACTGATCCATAGAGTTACTCACACATCTATTCAGTCATGCCAAAAAAAAATCATACACCCATGTACTCACCTATGCAGATATATACACAACACCTGCCTTATTTATACACACACACTTTCCTTATTTATATAGACACTATCACATACTTACTCTCTTATACAATCACTAATACATGTACACATTTGTGTATGTAGACACTCTTGCAATCACTGTCTTTCACATAGTCGATTATACACCCCAACACTCACATATAGTGTGTAAAAACATATATAGTTACTCACATATATACAACTGAGACATCAATTCACTAATGAACACACCTGTTCACACAGTCAGCTTTCTATACAGCCCTTCTGAGATGCACTTTTGTATCTATAGAACCAGTGAATCGGCCATTCAGACATGTATGCACAGAGTCAGACACCACCCACACACCCACATAGACAGTCAGACCCCCATACAGATACTCATACAATCAATGAAAAACACCTATACACACTGACGTAGCTACTCACCAAGCCATGCACCTGCTTACACACCAAGTGAGAGACTAAGAGACACATTCACACAGTCTAGTCACTAATCAATGCATTCAGTAACATACATTCAATCAGTGACTTACAGAGTCAGTCATGCATCTACTAAATAATGTATTCAGGCACTTTTACATTGACTTATTCTTGAATAGACCTTGGCATAGATATATATGAAAAATATTTAAACTTTACAGAGACACACATTCACTGGATGATGTCATCAGTGATGTCATCAGTGATGCCATTTGAGATGTCATCAGTGATGTCATGAGTGATGTCACTGACTATGTCATAAGTGATGTAATAAGTGATGTCATCAGCAGTGCATTGCAGGCGCGCGAGTTATAGTTAGCTCAACTAACTATAAAAGGCGAATTTCTCTGGCTTTATATGAGTGAAATGTCCAACAAACTATAACGTCCCTGAAACCTATGTTTTTTTCAGTGAATTTCTAAGGTTTTTGAAATGCTAATTCCTAACTATAACATCTGTAAAACCTATGTTTTTTTCTGTGAATATATATATATATATATATATATATATATATATATATATATATATATATATATATATATATATATATATATATTCACTTAAAAAAACATAGGTTTCACACATGTTATAGTTAGCTGGGCATTTCCCTCGTAAAAAACCAATGAAATTCCCCGTTATAGTTAGTGCAGGCAACTATAACTCACGCGACCGAAATCCGCTGCTGATGACGTCAGATATTACATCACTGTATTTAGACACTTATTTACCCATGTCTTCTTCCATTCATCTTTAGCTATACATATATTTCATTTTTTTTTTTCAGAAAGACACATATGTAATCAGTGATGTAATATCTGACGTCATCAGCAGCGGATTGCGGTCGCGTGAGTTATAGTTGCCTGCACTAACTATAACGGGGAATTTCATTGTTTTTTTACGAGGGAAATGCCCAGCTAACTATAACATGTGTGAAACCTGTGGTTTTTTAAGTGAATTTGCAAGGTTTTTTAAATGCTAATTCCTAACTATAACGTGTGTGAAACCTATGGTTTTTTCAGTGAATTTGTACGGTTTTTTAAATGCTAAGTTATGTATTTATTAATATATTTTTTTAAACAAAACTTTTTCTCGGTGCGCGCACGGTGCGCTTCGCGCACCGTGCGCCCACTTTACGCAGTTCGTGCCGTGCGCACACGGTGCGCTTCGCGCACCGTGCGCACACAGTGGCCTCGCAGTGCGCTTCGCGCAACTCGCGCCCACTTTTCGCAGTTAATGCCGTGCACGTGCGGTGGGCACGGAGCGCTTCGCCCCCAAGGGCCAAATACATTTTTTTTTTTTTTGAAAAATCATGGAGTGCGCGCACGCTACGCGAACTTCGCAGAATTTTTTCCGTTTGGGTGGTGCACGCAAGGTGCGCGCACTTGGCGATTTTTTGAAAAAAATAAATAATTTTTTTTTGCCCTTGGGGGTCCTTCTGGGACCCCCTGACCACGGCTAGGGGGTCAGGAACTGTCCACCCTGCCCCCTTTTCACGTTCTCCACATTTGTTTTTCACCCCTCAGAGTGCGAGAGACAAAATGGCGGCCGACACTTCCTGGTTTCAACCGATTCGAATGTTTACTAAGATCTAACAACCAATCAGAATTGCGCTCGTGCACGGCAAGGTGCGCGCACCCAGCGCGCACGCTGCACGCGTACAGATATATATAGTGATTTAAATGCTATTTTCTCTGGAAATACTGAGCAGATTTACACCAAACCTGCAAAAGGCACTTCATGGACCTTATGGCTACCTCTCTGCCAAATTTCACGTAATTCTGTTCAGCCGTTCGGGCTGTAGCTGCGACTAAAGTCCCTATGGAAAAATCCATGGGGAAAATGCGTTTTGGGACCCCCCCTTTTTCTCAGCCCCCGCTTGACGAATCACCCCGAGACTTTTAGGGTAGGAGCGGAGCAGAGTGCCCCATTAGTTTTGAAAATTTCGCGAGGATTCGTCAATCGGCGCCAAAGTTATTCAAAATAGAATTTTGAGATTTCCCATGGAAACTCGGTCCTAACTATAACTATCTACTGGCGACCGCCAGTAGATAATATATATATACATATACATAATATGCCAAAGAAAATAAATGAAGAACCAAAAAGCATTTTATTTTTAATAAGTGTATGGATACACAGTTTCAAATTTGTATTACTACAGTGAAAAAGTCAAACTGGGTGTTATTACTATACTAGAGGTTGGGCTCTGCTCCTGGCCACCAGTCAGGCCCTTCCACCAATCCCCAGCGCACAAAGCAAAGTCCATGTCCATACGGTGTTGGCCTCCTGGTGGGTTGGATAAATGGGCAATTGGTAATACTGGAATATAAGAACATGGGAGCTGGATCTCCCATATCATCAAATCATCCAAACTGTTACTAAAAATAATTTAAGAGTATAATCACCAACTGCGTCATTTGAGACGTTATCAGTGATGTAATGTGTGAGGTCATTAGCAGGGCATGGCACAGAAATGAGTGATGGTTGAGTACATACCCGCCATCACTTATGAAATGTGGAAACGAGAAGTGAATGAGACAAAGTGAGGGACTGATGTACGAGGGTTTGTGTTATTATGACACAAGGGGGCATATTTACAAGTCCCTATCGCCACCACAACATTACTTTCAGTGGCGTTGTGATGGCAATAGGGGCTTCGCCTTATTTACAAGGCAGCATTACCGCTGGCTTGTAAATAAGGCACCCTTTCACACTACACTGAGCATGAAAGGGGCTGGCAATGGGTGTTCTGGTGGGCGTTCCACCGCAAAATCAATTGATTGTGACACTGCCCCCTATTTACAAGAGTAGCGTAAATAGGAAGCAGTGCCAAAACTAAGACCAGGGAAAACCTTGTCTTAAACAGGCAAAATGAGGAGAAATGCTTTATTTCTCCTTGTTTTTGCTTTTTCCATCTGTGCTGTGTTGTGCAGCCCTTATAAAAACAGCAACATGCCGATTATTATTTATGTGCAGGAAGTTGCGCTTCCAGCACATAAACAATCATTTAAAAAAAGAAAGCAGTTTTCCAACTTCTAAGTGTGCTGCATTAAGCAGCATACATAGAAGTTACAAAATGGCATTTAAAGATTGTTTATGTACAGCAAGGGAGACCTTCTGGCACATAAACAATCTTCCCCTTAACACAGGCACCCTTGCGCTAGAGTGCAAGGGTGCCAGCATTGGCGCTAGGCAGCTAAATGTAGCACCAGCGCAGAGGAAAATGCAGGGCTGCACCATATTCTAGTAAATATGATGCAGCCTTGCTTTTCTAAAGTGACTAAGCGTGTTGTTAGCCTTCTTGGCTTAACGAAACGCTTCGCCACTTTCTTGTGAATAAGCCCCAAAGAGGCTACATTGGCATTGGATCGAAATGGAACTGTATAATTGTTTTTTTTTTGCGTGATAAGATTGTGATGCTGTGTGAAACAGTCTTATATTTGGAAGTGCCTGGTTGGTTTATTGTTATGGCAATGAGGTAGTTTTGTACATTATAATTAAAGCTGTCTGTTTTCCGTTTTTACTGATTTTCACAGATAAATACAGACAGAAAAAATGTATTTTCCTGTCTGTATTTATTTTGAAATGTGGATAAAAACGGAAATGGGGTTGCTTTTTGAGTAACTCTAAATACTGTCTGCCATGACTATCAGGCCAATGGCTGTGTGGATTGATAGGTAAGGGGGCAAAAAAAGAAAGGGAAATTTAGTAAAGAGGCTTTAACAGAAGTAGATATGCACAAGGTTGATACTTAAATTTGCATATTTTCTTATAAGTGCATTGATTTATCTTTTACAGTTGTTTACAGCATTGAAACCTGGAATGCATTCAAGCATGAGTGCATATTTACCAGTTACATAAATGTGGAATATATTAATTTCAGCTTCATTTTTCCACAAAACCCAAAATAAATATGGATATATACAGATAAAATTTGAAAAAAATAAATATAAATAAATACAGACGGAAATAAAAAAATAAATACCATAAAACCGGGAGGCCTAACTATAATATAGTCTTTTTATTCCAGTGCATGACAATGCATGCGGTATTCAGCACTACAATGACAGTACCAACGTTTTGCTGAGCTAATTTTGGGATTGTTTGTTAAGGAGCCATAAGTGGGAAAATGAAAAGCCTGCACAAAATGTGGGTTGCACATTGGATCCCATCTTTCCTTGTGGGTGGACCCACAGAACTTCACACCCCTCCTCTGTCAACAGATACAAGGGCAGCGCCCGCCCCACAGAGGGGTGATAGGACCGGATTCTTTCCTACCTGGTTATCTAAGAATCCTCTTGGGTCGCCAGGATCTTTTTATCTGCTAAATAGCATAGAGAGGAGGAAACATGATTATCAGAACATAATCACCAAAATTCGACTTCATCTGGAAAGGACCACTGACTCCGAATCTAAAATTTATAGGACTTTATTACAACCAGAAATAACTGAACATACAGACACCTCAATACAAGGTGTAGGAGATAAATGGGCACTAATACAAAAGCAAGCCTACGTAGGATTCTCATCCGACTCAAAACAAAAAGAATCACTAATTCTAAGATCATCAAGAAAGCAATGGTTAAGTCAATATCCAAGTTAGGAATCATTAGTCTTAAAAAGGAAACACGTTAGTCTATCCCTACTCTGTCTCTAAGGTGACATCCCTACTTAACATTCCCCTTCCCAGGCAAGAGAATTAAAGGTGTCAGAAGTGAAGACTTCCTAAGAAGTACATTCACCTAGCCAGAGCTCGATCTAAGAAGCTCTTTCTAGCTTCCCGTCTAAACCTCAACTGCTCCACCCACGGGGCACTGTCCCTAATACAAAACCCCAAAAATGTAGAAAACACCTCTTCAGCCAGGTCTTCTTCCAGTACTTTTCCTACAAATTTGTCTGGCATCCAACGATGGTTAGCTTGACCTTGGGTCCCAGGCACCGTCTCCGCAGAAAGTATCATCTCCACATTCCAATGCACTCCCCTGTTGGCTTCTCGCAGCATCCTAACTCCTAAAACAAAGACCTAGTCTCAGTAATGAGCTAAATGTCCTTGAACCTGCAACAGAAACATGGGAACGAAAGAAAACATTTCACTTCTCTAAGATTTTCTATCCTCTGGTAACCCAAAGCCTTTACCAAGGGAAATCATTTTCAGCCTACAACGTTAGCTAACGTAAGAAATTAAACAGGCCCTTCTCCTCTAACGTATATGCGATCAGGCCTTTACAATGTTAAACACTCTAGTAAATCACACTCTAAGCATTAGCTCATTATTCACATATAAGTAAATAAGCAACCTACATGTGTAATTTTAACATGGCACACATTTAACTAACACATTGCATTATATGAAAACTAATCATTATGCATTTACTGAATACATTCACGATAGCTTGCAACGTTACTCTTCACAAAAGCATTATTACAATTCTATTCACCTCTATGTTAAACGATATCTAATGATACATTTCTATGGAGTTCTTATCATACATCGATTAATATGCGGGTGCTGACTAACAGTGAATATGATGCATCCCTACAAATTTCAGAATCACATGACGCTCTATCAGGGGAATGACGTCTGTGTTTTCCCCGCCGTGACTGCTGCTTTCTTTGCATTTCTTAACGGGGTTCCACCCCCACCCCCCCCCCCCCCTTACCTCTGCTCCCCTCCCAACCTTCTGACAGGCCTTTCTCCAGCTACAACTTCAGCGCTATTTAACTAGACGCTGCCGCGCAGGGGGCTACATGTCCGTGGGCAGAAACAACAAGACCCAAAGTCCGCATACCAGCTTATTTATTCCTTCCCTTTTCTAATATTTCAACCTGACAGATAAACGCGTGACCTGCGAACACAGAACATATTTCTTCTGTACTGATGGCACGATTATTTAACTTACATTTGGGAATAACATTGGAGCAACCACGTGCGGTGTGGAAACCAACACCAGCTCTTGCAAAAAGGATGACAATCATGACATTAGGCCCACAATATAGCCACAACGAGAATGTTTTGACGAGGTGCATGGTTAGATCATCGTAGCCTATCCTGCTCAGAAAACAGCCCCAATGCCCCCAGTCTTACGTGTGGAAATGCCGTAGTTGTGGAATACCCAGCAGAGCTCTAAAAGCGCAAGTGAATGGTAAATAAAAGGGCAAAAAGGAGATGGGAAACCAGCCTAGCCTGAACACTATCTTTATTAAGTTAACCAGATTTGCATGACAATTGTGTAAATCTAAGCTAAAGGAAATGAACATAATGCAAAACTCCTGTTGGAAGCAGATGGGTTAACTACTTCTAATTGCCCTGTTAGTGTTTTAATTGCTTCAATGTATTTCACGCCACTGCCCATCAGTTTGTGAGTGAATCCACGACACAGCATAAAAGGAGGCGAGGTCTTTGAATATTTGTTATTTAAAACCTGCATTTGAGTGACAGGAAGTTATGTTCGAGAAAAAATGGCCTCACGTCTGTCAAACAATACTGAATTGGATGGAGACATCTCACTAGCATGCATTCTTGATAACAAGTCGCATTGCGATGAAGGCCTTTTTTCAGTATTGTCCTGGACTGACTTTTACTTTGGTATTCTCGTGTCATTAGTTATAAAACCAGACAGTGTGTACTTTGTGAGAATCTATGTATGTGGAATGTTATAATTAGTGGAGAGATGGATTTTGGAATAAGTAAAGTAAGAGACAAGGGTGGCAGTGATTTAAGAGCTGTTAAGATCGATTCTGTTGGCGTGAACTGAAACTGTTTTTCAACAACACTTTGTTTTAAATCCACTTGAAGAAAATACTCACCCGCTCCTTCAATTAGACATAATTAATGGGCTGCCCACATAATCAATTAGCGGCCTTGTCTTGTTCCTTTTCTTGTATAATGATTAAGGACGCCTTATGTGATTGTCTGCTGTGCATTTACTGATCAACAGTGAGGAGGATGCAGCTGGGGTCTGACCATGTTCAGGTTCTACAAGGGACCAGGCAGGTCTTTGAAATAGAAAGGGATGAAACTGACATGAAATGAAGCAAGCCCTTTAAGAGTTGAGAGAGATTTCCCAACTATATTATATAATGTGAAGATTAGATTTCCTCAATTTGAATAATTAACCTTAGTATTTTAGTGATTATCATGGCTAGGACTAATATCCGTAACACCCTCTAATGAAGATTATCTACCTCATTCAATGTCTTCGGTAAGCATAAAAAGCTGCTGTGTCTGCTATATGGTTTCTTTCCTGCTCCTGTATCTCTGTGCATTTAACCCTTCTGCACTGGTTACTAGTGGTGAAACATTCAATTGTAAGGTATTTTGGGTCTGATTACGAGTATAGGTGGTATTTATTGCACACAATAAATACTGATGCCATGGGGTACATTATTTATTGAGTGCGATAAATATCACCTATTACGAGTTGTTGGGGAATAACTTGCAGATTTTGGTCTTTAAAGCACATTCAGCAGGTTTGACCTGCCGAAATTTAATGATTGTTGAATTATTTATTACATTTAATAATTATCGGATTTGTTAGCTACCTGGCAACTCATAATTCCAACCCTTGCATAAACAGGGGTTTAAGCATGTGTCGAAATTATCTGTCCAACTCATAATCAAGACCCAAGACTTTACCATAAAGCAATTGCTGGCATCAACCCTCTTTATGTTCAAGATCCTTTATCAGAATGCACTCCTTCGGTATGTCTTTGTTCTGCCTCCTTTTATTTTCTCTTTGTTCCCTTTTTCAGGAGAGCTAGACTCGTGGGCAAATGTTTTTTTTGTCTGTGGACACCACAAAATATTGAATACTTTACCTTTGGTGCTACTCCAGATGATGTCAGTTTCAGGAAAAAGTAAAAGACTGGGTAGTTCTCAAACAATTAAGTGACTGGAGTGGACCTAGAGCCTGGACATCCTTTTTTGGGTAGCAGTGCACTCTACAAATGCTTCTTACTCATTTTCATTCATTTTAGGCACTATAACTTAGTCAGACTATCACATATGATGAACTATAACTTGTTCTTCCTCAGAACATTATTTACTAGTAATGTGGAACCCATTACCAGGACAAGCAATATTATTTTAATAAGGGAGGAAATACAAATCCTCGGAATCCAGCTTCTGTGCTACAGTGAACAATGGTATTGTCAGTCTCCTGTTTTGTGTTTTCTTCTGTACTCAGTATTGTTGTGTCCTTGGATCCTAACTCACCCTTTGGAGGGCCTCTGCTGGCTGATGTGGTTCAGTCAAGGTGTGAAACACGGAGCCGTTATGGCTTCAAAAGATTTGCATGAATGTTTCTCTGTAAAAAGAAGTAAGACCATGGGCTGCAGTGGTACACATGTGATATGAAGCCATCACATAGCATTTATGGAACCACAAGCAATATAGTTCTGAAAAAAGACTACTCCCATGGAACTCTATATTGGTATTCATTTGCTTCATCAATAAAATATCTACTGCTCATTATTTCTGAGTTTAATTCTAATGACAAGGTCAGTGTTGAGCTCTTTTAGTGTTCAGTGAAGTTCCTCAATTCAGAGTATTGATGTCCCATGTAGTGTAAGATTCCTAAGCAGTCATTTAGTGTCGCACCCTGTCTATGGGTCACATAACTATGTCTAATTTGCAGCTGGACTTTGTGTATTCCTCCTTTAAACAGCCACTTACAAAGTACTTAGGTGTGCCTGGATGGACCATCACTGGATGGGATGTAATGGCAGAGTTAGGCACAGCCCCACTTACACCCGAAAAATGCATCTAGGTGCTAATTTCACCTAAATCTTTAAAATTGCGTAGCTCTGGTTTATCTCATTAAACCTTTGTCATGTTGGTCTTTTTTATACATTAAACTTTACTCTATTTTTCTAAATTTGTGTGGGATTTTTCTTGTATTTTGTTTTCACTTTATAACTGTTTGAAGTGCTGCATAAATACTTTACTCATTGCCTCTAAGTTAATCCTGACTACTCAGTGCCAACCTACCAGATGTTTGAGCATAGTTTAATTTGGGGTTTGCTTGCAATTTCACTCTGACAAGGATTGTGGCTGCTGCTTGAGTATGGTTTCTCCCCCTCAAACAGTAACTCTGTTTCTTAATCCATGCCATTTTATGTTTGGTCATTATTGGAAGTAGAGGACTGCTCACTCCCAACTTAGTACCATCATTATTAAAGTACCTAAATTAGGAAAGCATTCTGTCACCATCTTTGAAGGCGGCTTGAGGGCATCCCCTATTTCCAGATGTTAATGCAAGATATTAGCTAGGTATTCAGAAAGAATATTGTCGAAAAATATCACAAGACACAAATATTGTGTCTAAGTTATCATGAAATGAAAAATATCATAGCTCAGAATATTTCAGTGAGAAGATCCTTTAAAAACTTTTTGTAATAATGTTGATACAAATATTGTCTTGTGTTATATCTATTTTATTGTATTTGGTAAAGGCATTTGTTTTAATTTAATGTATGTTTTTTGAATTATCAGTTTTCTTATGTAATACTTTTAGGAGCGAAATGTAGGGTAAATAATGCTATAGGTTGTTGTAGGTGTTCTGACAATTACACTTTTTAAGGTTGGTATGCCTGGGAATTTACCTGCTGCATTTTTCGGAACATTTGGTATAATAATTTCAAGTATCATTCCTGTTGACATTTGTGAGCTCGTACTGACCATCTCAGGTCCTGTAAAATTGTTCTGACCTCTATTTTAATATTATTAGGGAGATGGTTATGTTCCCTAACTCTTTCAACAATCTCTTTTTATGTGGTGTACCTGTCATTACGTGCATTTGAGCAATATTTGGTGAGTTTCTAGAGTGTTGTCTGACTGGCAGTGCTCTTCTTACTATAAGTATATTCTTTATAATTAAATAACAGCTCTCCTTTTGGGAATTGATGTATTTTTCTACAATTTTATCCGTGTAGGAAAACATATACTATTATTATTAAAAAAATAGATAATGTTACATTGATTTTCAGCAATTTGACATTGCAGGTACACATTCTGGATGTTGTCTTTACTTTATTTTAGTTGAATAATTTTGCCATGCAGGTCTGTTTGTTTTTTTGTGGCACAGTTTTGTTTTGTTGCTGCCTGTTAAGGGAAAAACATTGTTAGTGGTTTTGCTTAAGTTTTTAATCTAAAATGTATTTTAGTTAATGTGGTTTGCTGGTTTTATTTTTTTATCCATGAAAATGTTACATTTACTCTTTTCAAGTTTCATGCCTTCTTACAATAGCTATTTTCTAGTGGTTATTTATTTGACGTATAATAATTTTATTCAGAATTATTTTTATATGGGTGTCTGAATTAATGTAATATAGTGTGTTTTATTTAGAATTATGATGATTTTCTGGTGTTCATCATTTAGTTTTTCATGATTGCTGTTTTTAATCAGTTTTAATTTGTAGGCAATATTTGATATGTCTTTATTTTTGTTTAAAAAATTGTTTTTTATTAGATATTTTTTGCTGTGATATTTTGTAGGGATTGGCAGAATATTCCGCTTCGCCTACGGAATTATTGAAATTTTGATGATCGAATTGCGGAGTTCCAGGCCCAATTCCATCAATCATGGCATGGCAATTTTTTTTCTCATGGGCAGCTCCAGATAGGTAAATTGGTGAGTGCATACGAGATTTGGCCTCCATTAGCACAATAACTCAAGTGTCTGCACCCTCTAGCACACCTCAGGGTGGCATTGGTACTGATTATTCAGTGCAGAACTCATTACCGGTACTAAATCACAGTGCGAGCAGCATGATGTGGCTATTTCCGCTGGTTTGCGGGACTTCGTGGAATTTCACAGGATATTTATGCAACTCAATGGTATTCCACAGAGTCAAATTCCGTGATTTCGCCCACCCCTAATATATTTGTCAAAGATATTTGTGTGTTTACTATTTAAGTCTAGGGCCACAATATTTGTGTTTTCATAATTTATTTAGTGATATTTGTGCACGTTGAAATTGTTTTTCTCAATATAGTGTCATTTTCTGATTACCAAGAACAGAATTATAACTCAGATTATTGAGATGTTATTTACAATACATAAAGGAGTCTACAATGAGTAGAGGAAATCCTGCTCTCCAATTTTGAATATGAAGCCAGGTCTCTATCTCTTAAAAATTGGAGTCTCATGATGATGCTTGTCCAATGTGCAATTGCTGTCGTGCTTTAATATTTCTTTGAAATATATTGTTTGCAGCTAGGGTAGCCCTGCAGGCCTGGAAGAATGGGGAACCAAAGCAAGGCTTGCCTGGGTGTAAATTGGAGTCCAAATCTAGGGCTAGTAAATTGGTATTGATGTTATTATCGGAAAATATGATGTCAATGTACACAACAATATATGTGCATATAAAAGCGTTGTCGTATTTTCCTCAGAAATACATGGTAAGGCAGGCTCTGCGAACTTCGCCCGATAAAAGTGATTGACAGATCACAGGTGGGGGAGATACTTAACACTTAGACAAAAGCATGAACAGGAAAACCCATATCAATCCCACAGATAGGGAGCAACACCACAAAGGTTCCAGATGATTGGCCCCAGTAAAACACGTTTGGCCAGAGGGGCACGTATTCCCAAAACACCATAAAGTGAGATGCCACACTAAGGGCCACATTATGATGTAGGTCAGAATCATTTCCGACCGACTCGGGAACGACAAGTCCGACTGACTGATTACGATGTTTATGAACACCGTTCAGTCGGACTCCCATTGACTTCAATGGGAGCCTGTGTTCCAACCAACAACACAGGCTCCCATTGAAAAAAGAGGTGGTCGCAGGAAACCTTGCAGTCTGTGGCGGGCACCCCATGGTGCCTGCCACACTATGCATGGTTGTAAAGAGAGGTCCCATGGGAACCCCCACATGTCCCAACTGTAGAACTCCGGGTCAAGTGGGGGTCTACTATGGCCCCCCAAAGTCAGTTTTTGACACTAGTTCCGTATCGGACAGACTGATTCAGAAACGTTGTCCGAATCGACATTGTAATACGTCGGTTGGAAACACGGTCCATAGAGTGGTACAATTCAGCTCTGACCAAATCAGAGTCTCCGAATGCCGGTCGGAACTGAGTCGGAAAGACCAAACAGTTAACTTCTATATCGTAATCAGTCGATCAGAAATCTTTCTAAGTCAGTTGGAGACAGGGTTCTGACACTGGTTAGGAAAATCTGAATGTCGTTCGGAGCCTTTCCTTAAGTTAGGAACACACAGACAATCAGAGCACAGCATGCCCATTACACAAAGTGACCAGGCACTCCACATGCTGGACATCTGAACCTGTACCCACTATCACTGCATTGTGTCTATGCAAGGTCGAAGCCCACCTACGCTTCTTATCAGACACCTTGATTTCTGGCCTGTGGCTAGGCCTAAATTTTCCATCAAGAAGGAATGCATAAATTGGTTTCAAACAGCCTTCAAACCCTGATACTGTTGCCTGATCTCCCAGCCACTGCATTTAATTAAACAACTGTTCTTTTTTGCAAAACGCCTCTTGCCTTTCATTTTTTCAAAGGTAAATTCCTAATCAAGCAACATATGTACTAAAATCAGGAAAAACATTCTGGATCATTCACTATCAAATCATCTTGATCTTCTTAATCTTTCTCAAGTGAGCTTTTGTTGTAGAGTGTGGAAACATCCTTGATTACTGCTCTAAACTACCACATGATGGGGCAGATTCACAGAACTAACTTACGACAAATTCCTAATCTTACTACTTTTGGTATTCACAGAAGGCATTTAGTAGTCTTAAATTAGGATTTTGTCTTAAGTTAGGATTTTGTCTTAAGTTAAACTTAAGGCAAACTTAAGTTAAACTTAAGTTTAATTTAAGACAAAATCCTAATTTAAGACAAAATCCTAACTTAAGACAAAATACTAACTTAATACAAGGAGTATACCAATTGTGTCGCATTGAAAGGAGGAGGACAGGCATTTTGCCACTGATTAGCAAGGGTAAAAAGTGCACGGAGTAATCTAGCCAGAAAAAACAATCAAGGCAAAAGTCTGGAGGTAAACCATGCACAAGTTGGTACCACAAATATCAATAACATATATATTTGTTAAACCTAAATAAAAGAAATCATGCCAAAATTGTATGACTATTTACAGAATAATTCTAATCAGAACAAAGAACCCATAAAGATAGAGTAAAATTAAATGCTGCCATTTGCTGTATTAATGACAAATCTAGAAAACATGGAGAAACATCGTAAATGTATATGGGTGAGTAAGGTATACCATTCCAACTTTAGTCCCACAAACCTCAGAGAAAATGCATGAATCAGGAGTGTAAGAGCTACTATTCTAACTCCAGGACAAAAACAAATATTAGGGAAAGTGTGTTAATTTAGATGGTGGTCAAATTTGAAATAACATCTAGGGTCACACAAACAGTAGGGAAAATGCATAAATCAAGGAGGTGAGACTTAATATTCTGACTCCTATCAAATAAACATGGAAGAAAGCACAGTAAATATAAGGTGGCCTGATTTACTATTCAAATTGTTATTCAGAGAACCAATGCTAACCTCATAGCCTGTCATCACCCCAGATGAAACTGCCACCGTTATAAAGTCAACTCAGCATCCCAATTGGCCACCTGAACCCCACCACAATGACTTCAGAGGACTGCAACCCATCAGCACTATGCTGACACCCATTCTAAATGCCAAGGACATGCATTCTAATGGATCTGTTCTTACCTGACTGCAAGGACCCAGTCAATCATATTGGCACCATACACCTCAGATGCCCAAAACCTCCTCTGTGGAGTTCTGCAAGGATCCTCCCTGAGCCTGATCCTCTTTAACGCATACCTGACCCCCCTAGCTAGCATCATCTGCTCTCATTGGATCAATGTCCTCTCTTGAACCAATGGCGTGCAACTCATTCTCTCCCTCACAAACAAGATGCTCAGTATCTGGATCAAGGTCAATGCCTGCATGACTGAAATTGCCCACTAGATGAAGAATAACTGTCAAAAGCTGAACATTGACAAAAACAAGACCAGAATCTTGATCTTCAGATAGAGCATATTGCCATGGGACTGCACTTGGTGACCAACAGAGCCAAGATTGACACCTACCCCACTGCCAACACCAAGAACCTCAGGATTATCATCGACAGCAAACTCTACATGACTGCCCAAGCCAGTGCCATCACCCCCTAAAGCTTCCATACCCTGAAGATGCTAAAAAAGATTTTCAAATGACTTCTAAAAAGCACCTGGAAAACCACCACGCATGCCCTGGTCACAAGCAAACTGGACTACAGGAACAAAATCCATGCTGAAGTCAACCAAAAACTCCCCAGAATGCTGCAGATCATTCAGAACTCGGTGGCCATAAACACTCTCAAACTCCGATGCTGTACTCACATCACACCACACCTGAGGAAGTCCACTGGCTCCCCATTCACAAACAAGCACAATTCAAACTCCTCACCCACACTTCTAAGCCACTACATAACACTGACCCAGCATACTTCAGCAATCGCATCTGCTTTCACAAACCTTACAGACACCTCCCTTTGACCAGACTCCTACTTGCACAAATCCCATGCAGACTGTAAACAAGATCCAGCAGTCGAGCCTTGGCTTACATCACTCCTAAAGAGTAGAATGACCTGCCACTACATATAAGAGCCCCCGTTCTGATTTCTTGAGTTCTATAAAAGTCTGAACACCTAGCTTTCCAAGACGTTCCATTAGGTCCTAGCTGTGCCTAGACTCAAACCTGCTGAGCACCAGTATACCCTCCTGGGTGAGAGAGTACTCTACAAATCTGCATAACATAATATGACTCTAGTCTCACAAACATTGGGGAAAGTGCATATATTTTTGGGTGCAATTTATCATACTCACTCCTATCCATCAGAAATTGGGGAAAGGGCATGAATTAAATTGGTGAGTTCCTGACACCTGAGGAAAAATCATAGATGAAGGGGATGAAATTAATATTTTAACTCTAGCCCCACCAACTCTGAAAGAACTCCATATATTTGGGGTGATGTTTATGCTACAACAATCCAACAAAAGTTAAGAAAAGTACAAAAAAATGAATGAGGTCATATTTACTAGTCTACTTACAGTTCCAATAACTTTGGGGAAATTACATATTAAGGAGGGTGAGATTTAATATTCCAAACCAGTTTCATAGATATTTATAAAAGTGCCAAATTTGTGGTTCGATAGTTAGCATTGTAACTCTGTTCACCTAATAATTAGAGAAAATGCATAAAAGGGGTTGTGATTTACTCTTCCTATTCCAATCCTACAAACATTGGGGAAAGTGCATAATGTGTGGGTGTAGTTCTACTGTAGGAAATCCAATACAAGTAAAAGTGATGATAGTACATAAATTAAAGGGTTAATGTGTAGTCTTCCAACTTCAGTCTTCCAAACACTGGGGAAAGTGCATAAATGGTGGAGGGAGGATTTTCTATTCTCCTACAAGGAACAGCCCTGAACTGGATCTGATCATTCCTCACCGGAAGGAGCCAAAGGATCAGACTCCCACCCTTCCTCTCTGACCCCACGAAAATCACCTGCTGAGTCCCACAGGGTTCATCACTGAGCCCCAACCTCTTCAACATCTACATGGTCCCCCCCGCAGCCATCATCCGACAACGCGGCCTCAACATCGTATCCTATGCCGATGACACCCAGCTCATCCTCTCCCTCACCACTGCCAAACTCAACTTCCAGAAAGGAATGCAAGACGTCGCAGTCTGGATGACCAACAGCTGCCTGAAGCTCAACGCCGAGAAGACAGAAGTCCTCGTCCTCGGTACCACCCCTTCTGCATGGGACAGCACCTGGTGGCTGACAACCCTCGGAAGCCCACCTACCCCCTCAGACCACACCAAGAACCTCGGCATCGTACTCGACTCATCACTCACCATGAACCGAAAGGACAACGCCGTTACCTCCGGCTGCTTTAACACCCTCCGCATCCTCCGCAAGACCTTCAAGTGGATCCTCCCTGTGTCAAGGAAGACAGTCACCCACTCACTCATCACCAGCAGACTGGACTATGGAAACGCACTCTACGCCGGCATCAACAAGTCCCGACTCTGCAAACTCCAGACAATACAGAACACCGCCGCCAGACTTGTCCTCGGCATCCCCCGACACGAACACATCAGCCAACACTTACGAAGTCTCCACTGGCTCCCTATGGAGAAAAGAGTCACTTTCAAAATCCTCACTCACGCCTACAAATACCTACACAACAACGGACCCAAATACCTCAATGACAGAATCAACAGCCACGTACCCAAAAGAAACCTCCGATCTTCCAACCTCGCACTGGCTGAAACCCCGCACATCCACAGAGCCAGAGCAGGCAGAAGATCCTTCTCTCACATTGCAGCCAAGACCTGGAACGAGCTACCAACAGACATCAGACGTGCCCCCTCCCTAAACACCTTCAGGAAGACACTCAAGACCTGGCTCTTCGGCTTAACAGATCTGCGGACCCCCCCCCTCAGCGCCTTGAGACCCTCATGGGTGAGTAGCGTGCTTACAATTCCCTGATTAATTGATTGATTCACTAGTCAAACAAACATTAGGGAAAGTGCATGAATTAAGAGGATGACATTAACTATTCTAACTTCAAACACACAAACATTGGGCAAAGTACATCTATTTAGAGATGAGATATTCTAGTTTAAATCCAGTCCAGCAAAAACTGGAGAAAGTGCAGAAAAAAACGGAAACAGATTCATTATTCTAACTCTATTTCTACTAACGTTAAGGAATGTGCATAAATAAAGCAGATGAGGTTTCAGATTCGAAATTCAGTCCCAGAAACATGAGCAAAGGTGCATAAAATATGGGGTGAAAGTTACTATTTACTATTCTAGCACCAGTCTCAAAAACATTGTGGAAAGCACATAAATATTGTGGGAGTTATATTTACTTCAATCCCCAAAACACTGAGGAAACTGCATAAACTGGTAGTGAGAATCGATGTTCTATCTGCAGGCTGCAAAACATTGGTTAAAGTACAGAAAAAACTGGGGACAAATTTACTGTTTTTAATATATATATATATATACAGTGCTTTAAATGGGAAAAAATAAGTGTAGGTACGCATTAAATTGAGCTAGGGGCGTGGCTAGTGGGCGGGGTTAGAGGTGGGGCAAGACATGATGATACTAAGACATTTCTATTGAGTATTCAGTTTGCCCGTGCACTTCCTTTGATAGTAGCTTCAAACTTCCCATATATGCAGATTAACAGCTGCATATGATGATAAAGAGTGGTGTGAGCAGGCCCTAAATCATATTAGAAGGAGCTTTTAAATCAATACATTCAAGCCATCAACAGCACTCTTCAGGCTAATTATCAGTGCGCCTCAGAATAGAAGAGATTTTGGAATACCAGCATTAATAACGAGTACTACGCCAGTTGCAGGACATATCAAAACATGTGAGAAAAGTATCAATATAAACAAAAAATGTGTTAACTCATTACACAAAATAAAGACCAAACATGATATGTTAAGGTTACCTTGTCTTGCAATATTTGCAGATTCTCACTATCATACTGTTCCTACTTGGTTGCTATTGGCACAATACTTCAAATACACACAGAAACAAGCAGACAATGTACACACAAAAGCATTCCACACATTTCTTTAAAACTACCTCCTGAGATTGTCCACATTCTTTTCCTCTCTGAGCTCACTTTTTCTCTCACACTGAAACATACACAGAAGCAGGCGCGCACACCAGGTGTGCAACGCCCATTGGGATCAAAGAGCTTCAAGCCCCCTCCCGACCCCCCCCACCCCTCCATCGTGTGAGTCAGCCCGGGCCGAGACAGCTTCCCTGGCACACACAGAGCCGCACCCGAGTACTTCACAGGTCTTTAAAAGACCATTTGCATGTTCATGAGGCTTGGTTGTTTTTTTCACCCCTTTTAAGAGCCCCTGCAGCTCCACTCTGCCTATTGGTGGAAGAATTACCCCCCAGAAATGTGGCTCTAGTTGCGCCTCTGGTGCACACGCACACACACACACACTCTACACTTGGGATCGTTATGGCACAGCAAGCACAGTGTGAATGTGATTGACAGAGAAGGGCCTTAATGGGCCCTTCTCTATCAAACACAGCAGGGCGTGAAAATTCCAAAACAGGGACATCCTTTCGCATAAAGCACGAGTCCCTGCTGAATGGTTCAGCAGTTACTCACCTATGAGCTGGAGAGGCGCTTTGGCTGTCAGAGGGCCGTACAGATCTGCTCCCCTCTGACTGCCTTGAGCTTCGCAGCACTAAAACCAATTAATTTACCTCCAATGAGTACCGGTACTCTCCTTGGCAGTGAAGAAGTGCCGGTACTCTGATCGGTAAAAATAAGAAGTGCCGGTACTCAGTACCGGTGAGTACCGGCCCATTTAAAGCACTGTATATATATATATATATATATATATATATATATATATATATATATTACCTACTGGCAGTCGCCAGTAGGTAGTTATAGTTAGGACCTATTTTCCATAGGAAATGCGCAACATTCTATTTGGAATAACGTTGGCGCCGATTGACAAATCTTCGTGAAATTTTTTCAAACTTTTGGCCAGCTCCGGTCCGCTCCTATCCTGACAATTTCACGGGGATTCGTCAAGCGGAGGCCAAGAAAAAAGGGGGGTCCCAAAACGGATTATCCCCATGCATTTTCCCATAGGACCTGTTGACGCAGCTAAAGCCCGAACTGCTGAACGGAATTATACCAAATTTGGCAAAGAGGTAGTCCTCAGTACGGACTCGTGCCTTTTGCTTAAATGGTGTAATCCGTTCAGTAGTGCCTGAGAAAATTAGAGTTAAAAAGATAGACATATCTGGGCGGACCCTAACCACACATCTCATCGTGAGATCTGATTGGCTGTCAGTACTTCATCCAAGAAGTGTTGGCAGCCATCTTGGGACCAATACACATGATAGGACCTCATTAAAAAGCATTGCAGTTAATATAAGGTTTTAAGACTTTAGTCACATTATAAATCATTTGTTGATGGTACCATACTCATTTTAGGAATTGTGGTGTGTTCTGAGGGGATTTTACCATGTGTAAAAGCCTTCTGCTGTGATATCATGAATCATGTTTGAGAGAAAACAATTTTCTCATGCTTTTCCCACAGAGGTTTGGAAGGTGATCTATAAGCTAAACTGAGAGCATATTTTCTGTAAATTCACATTATCTTTCTCAGTCATGTGAGAATGAAGTCTGACATTCTCAGTAAAACATGTACATCCAACAAGGGCAGAGACTGTCAGTTGATTCCTTTGTGTTCTACTGCAGCTTCCCAGAGTGTTCTAAAGAACAACTAGAGAGCTAACAGTCCTACTTATGACAAACGTATTGCACACCTGAAGCCATCTTGATTGGAATAAAGAGGTAACTCTTAAAACATTTAATTTAAAAAGGAACAAAATGAGGGGGTTCATTTTGCCATAGAAAGTGTGATTAGTGCTGCAGAAAGAAAAATTAGAGCACATTTTGAATCCTCTTCTATTTCATTAAAAAATTTTGACATGCAGACTGAAACATGCACTTTCAATACCAGCAGCAGACTTCCCTGGTGAGCAGTAGCTTTACTACAGTGATCTAATAAGCAACTAGATTGCTAACATTCTGAATTTATGGCAAATGTGTGACACATCTGAATGCCTTCTTGATGGAATCAAAGTAAAAAACTGAAAGTATTTCCGACTGAGGAGACTGTAGTAAATGAGGAAATTAGGAAACTTCATAACAAATAAGTCTCCCAAAATGGCCACCAGAGACAAAAGAGCCCAAATGTAGCACAAATATCACCCAGATGTGGCCCAAGTATAGCCCAATGACAGAATGTCCCAGAGTGTTCTAACGAACAACTAGAGCGCTAACAGTCTTACTTATGACAAAAGTATGGCACACCTGAAGCCATCTTGATTGGAATAAAGTGGTAACACTTAAAACATTTAATTTACAAAGGAACACAATGAGGGGGTTCATTTTGCCGTAGAAATTATGATTAGTGCTGCAGAAAAAAAACATTAGGACACATTTTGACTTCTGAATTCCTCTTCTATTTCATAAAAACATTCTGACATGCAGACTGAAACATGCACTTTGAATACCAGCAGAAGACTTCCCTGGTGAGCAGTAGCTTTACTACAGTGATCTAATGAGCAACTAGAGTGCTAACATTCAGAATTTATGGCAAATGTGTGACACATCTGAATGCCTTCTTGATGGAACCAAAGTAAATAACTGAAAGTATTTCCTACTGAGGAGACTGCAGTAAATGAGGAAATTAGGAAACTTCATAACAAATAAATCTCCCAAGATGGCCACCAGAGACAAAAGAGCCCAAATGTAGCACAAATATCCCCCAGATGTAGCCCAAGTATAGCCCAATGACAGAATGTCCCAGAGTGTTCTTAAGAACAACTAGAGCGCTTACTGTCTTACTTATGACAAAAGTATGGCACACCTGAAGCCATCTTCAATGGAATGAACTGGTAACACTTAAAACATTTAATTTCAAAAAGGAACACAATGAGGGGGTTTATTTTGCGAGAGAAATTATGATTAGTGCTGAAGAAAGAAAAATTAGGGCACATTTTGAGTGACTTCTCAAATCCTTTTCTATTTCATTAAAAAATTCTGATATGCAGATTGAAATATGCACTTTTAATACCAGCAGCAGACTTCCGTGGTGAGCAGTAGCTTTACTACAGTGATCTAATGAGCAACTAGAGTGCTAACATTCAGAATTTATGGCAAATGTGTGACATATCTCAATACCTTCTTGATGGAATCAATGTAAAAAACTGAAAGCATTTCCTACTGAGGAGACTGCAGTAAATGAGGAAATTAGGAAACTTCATAACAAATAAATCTCCCAAGATGGCCACCAGAGACAAAAGAGCCCAAATGCAGCACACATATCACCCAGATGTAGCCCGCATGTAGCCCAATGACAGAAGTGTGCAAAACACTTATTTTTTGTGTATTTGCAGTTTTATATAGTGCAGACTTGTCAGGTATTGGAGTGCTTTACATGAGCATTGGTTACATCACACAAGATCAAATTCATTTTGGTTGTAGACATGGGGAGATTAAGTGATTTGACCAGAATCACAGAATGTTGAGCTGAAGCAGAAACTCCAACCTGGTTCCTCAGTTGCAAAGTCTGCAGCTCTGGAAGTAACACCACATCCTCTCCCCTAAGTGCAACATTTAATCAAGTGGTCAACTAGATAAAAAAACATAAAGATTACAAATAATTTAAAAGATCTTTGTCGCTATTTGAAAACTCAGAAAAAAAGTCCTCATTTTAGTTTTTTAGAGCACTAACCATAATTTTGATGCAAATAAGACCCTCTCATATATGTAATTTCTATAGGAAATCCTCTAGGTATTACAGTTTTGATTACATCAAGATGACGTCAGGCATTCCACACTTTTGTAATAAATATAGAATGTTAGCAATCTAGTTGTTCATTGGGATATTTTTGAGAGGCAGAGGCCAGGGGCACGAACTCTGAAAATTGAAGGCAGGTAGGAGAGTGCAGAGGCAACAATTTGACCACACTGGGAAGGCAGGAAGGGCAGTGGCAGCACAACAGACTATGGAGGGCAGTAAAAAGGGGGGCAGGGGCAACAAACCAACAATACAGGACTGGAAAGAGAGACTGTGGCAATATAATAGACCATTGTGGGCAGAAGGAAGAGGCAGTGGTAGTACAACCATACATGCCAACAGACCAGTTTCAGCCAGGAAACGTCCAATGCTTTTATGCTGAAATGGGCTTTATTTGATCTGTCTCCTGTCTACAATCTCCTCTTTTTCAATGTAACTCAAAGGGGAAAATCAATACCCCAGTTTTTTTTCAAAATCTCCCTCTTACCTAGTTCAAAATGTTCGCAAGTATGGTACATTGGATCATGGTAGGCAGGAGGAATTGGGGTAGGGACATGGACTCGGATAACAGAGGACAGGAGGGACATGGAGAGGTGCACCAAACTGACCCTACAGGGCAAGCATCAGGGTTTGCAGCAGCACAATACACCACACAGGGCATGCGGGACAGGAGTGCAGCACAACAATCCATAGAAAACAATATGGAGGGGACAGGACCATGCACTTGGACAACAGAGAACAGAAGGGAAAGAGGCAATGGTAGCTAGCTGACCATAATGGACAGACATGAGAGAAAGCTGCAGCATAATAGACCATAAAGGGCAGGAGGGACGGATCAGGGGCATTACAATGGAACAGACAAGCCAGGAGGGAGGGAATAGGGGTCTGCACATGGAAACAGAGGGCTGGGGGCAAGGGGGCAGGGCAGGAGCAGCAAGATGACCATGGAGGTCAGGCAGGATGGGCACTAGAAACAAGACACACCATGGAGAGCAACAGTGAGACTATGATGGCATACACACAGACCATGGAGGGAAGGTGGGAGGGGGTCAGGGTAGCTAGCGGACCACACAGGGAAGGTGGGAGCGGCTATGGCAGCACAGAAGACCATGCATGGCAAACGGAAGGGTTAGTGGCAGCACAATGGCTATGATGGGCAAGAAGGAGGGGCATGCACAAAGGACCATGGAGGATAGAAGGGAGGGTCAGGACCTGGGCACAGACAAGAGAGTTCAGGGGAAGGGACCTCACAACAGACCGCGTGGGGCAGGCAGGAGGAGCAGTCGCAGCACAACAGACCAGGGAGGGCAGAAGGGTGTGGCAGTAAAATGGACCATGGAGGACAGGTGGAAGGGGATAGGGGCATGGCATGTGGACAGGCAGGGTGGAGGTGGCAGGGACAGGTTACAGTCATCTGACAATGCTAGGCAGGTGGGAGGGGAGTGGCAGCTCAACAGAACACGCAGAGTAGATAGGAGTGGCAGGTCCATGGAACATGGTGGGCAAAAAGGATGGAGCAGGGGCATGCACAAAGACATCGGAGGGCAGGGGGAAGGAGAATAGGGGCAGCAAGCTAAGCACAGAGGCTAAGCAGGAGGTCAATGATGGGCCATAGAAGTGGGCAATGGAGGGCAGGAGGAGTGGACTGGTACATCATGCTAAATGGAGGGCAGTGGCAGCACATCAGACCATGCATGGCAGGAGGGGGGGCTAGTTCATGGATTCAGACAACAGAGGATAGGGAGGAGGTGGATGGGGCAGCAAGCTAACTGTTCAGAGAAGATGGATATTAGGAACCTTATTGTTTTTAAAATGTGTGTCTGTGCGAACTACTTAAAATATGAACAAGTATGCAGCATAATCTCACTTTTATTCAGGACGAAGAGGACGCTTGTGACTGTGACTCCGGGCTCACTTGGCAGAAAAAACCCCTGATCCTACACCCTCCTTCGCAAAATGTAATGCCCGTGAAAAGGGTAGGTGGACGCAGTGTTATATAGAACATAGTCCTGAGAGCACGGTTTAAAATGAAAACTAGATATAGTATATGGTATAAACTATGCACCAAAAAGTGTGATATAAGATGAACCGGGGCATGAAATATAATATGCAATACATTGTGCGCAATGACAGATTCATTGGAGAGCGTGAGATAGCACAGGCACTAGCGCGTGCTATGCGATATGCGCCCTGGAGTGTAATATGCACAGGGCAGTGTTGTGTAACCTAACTAGTCTCTAAAGTTGTAATATAAAATATGTGCTGGGGAGTGTAACGTTGCATATGCACTGTGACAAAGTTTTGGATCCCAGATTGTAATATGTATGGCATAGCGTTGCGCGTTATAACATAGGCATCGAGGAAGGCACGTTAGATGGGGCAATATAACCCGTGCGAAGGCAAGTGTGGCATGACATATTCACGGGGTGGAGTTACAGTGCACATGGGCTAGAGAGTGTCATAGCATACGCACTAGCTGGTGGAATACAACACAGAGGTGTGTGGCACTCGGTGGGCACTTGTGGGTGTAACACAGCATTGGGCTCAGCCATGAGCACGCTGTGACTCTCAAGTGAGGTTTGTCTCCTTTCAAGAGAGTAAAATAAAATGTATTACACATCCGGCGGTGGATGTGTGTTTTATTAACCGTGAGGGGGGTTTCTCGCATAGTTTGGTCGATTTTTTGTCGAATCCCCTTTGAATGGCTTGGTGTGCGTGTGTATTAAATGTGCCTGTCAATAGCTACCCATGCTTGTATAAATAAACAAAAAGGGTGTCTACTTGGAGAGTACCCACCGGCGGGGGCGCCGGGATTAGGCACGGTAGGGCGTCAGACACGTCAGAGCTTCACTAGCGTTGTAAATACATTCCACGTGGATTCATTGTATGCATAGTCGCCTTTTAATGAATATCACGCAAATCGTCATGGTGATAGGTACATATGGTTTGTCCAGCATGTCCTAGATGTTTCTATAAATATATATTTTTTTTAAATAATAAAAAACAAAGGCCGGTCCCGGGGAATGGGGTCCCCGGGCCATAAGTGGCCTGAGGAGGGGGGCAACGCAGCCCCCCCCTAAAGAATAAAAAAAAAAAAAGCCATGACCCGGGGGTTGGGGTCCCCGGGGCCGATTAAGGCCTTGGGAGGGCCAAATTTGTTTTTTTCAACAAAATAAATGATGGTGCAGGCCCAGGCGGATGTGGTCCCCAGGGCAAATAAATTAGAAAAAGAAGGGGTGCCACACAGCCCTCCTTAAAAAATAAAATAAATAAAAGACCGGCATCGCGCCAGAGGCCACACCCCCTCCTTGCAGCACTCTGCAAACGCACCCCCTGGCCAGTTGTAAGTTGGGGAATTAATTGCCCTTCAATTCTGAGGGTTCTGAGGGCCAACGAGCCCAACAGGTATCTCCAGTATGCGCCAGGGAGCTGCGTTGCAGACAGGTGTTCTGAGGCTACGCCCCTTTTTACACCTCTATGCAACGCAGCTCTGTGGCGCTTACTGGAGGTACCAAGTGGGCTAGTTTGACCCTAGGGACCCTTAGGATTCAAGGGGACTTAATCTCTCAAATTAGAACGGCCACAGGGCGTGTTTACACAGTGGTGAAGGGAGGGGACGGGGCCTGAGGTGACGTGTGCAAACACGCCCTGTGGCACATTTTAAGTTGGGGAAATAATTCCCTTTCAATCCTGAGGGACCCTGGAGGCCAACTAGCCCACCAGGTGCTTCCTGTAAGCGCCACTCCTCTGCGTTGCAGAGAGGTGGTGCAGGCCGAGCTCCTTTTTACACCTCTCTGCAATGGCGCTTACTGGATGTACCTAGTGGGCTATTTTGCCCCTAGGGACCCTCAGGATTCAAGGGGACTTAATCTCCCAACTTATAAAAACGGCCACAGGGCGTGTTTACACAGTGGGGAAGGGAGGAGACGGGGCCTGAGGTGACGTGTGCAAACACGTCCTCTGGCGCGTTTTGAGTTGGGGAAATAATTCCCCTTCAATCCTGAGGGCCGCTGGGGGCTAACTAGCCCACCAGGTGCTTCCAGTAAGCGACACTGAGCTGCGTTGCAGAGAGGTGGTCCAGGCCGTGCCACTTTTTACACCTCTCTTCAACGCAGCTCTGTGGCGCTTACTGAAGGTACCTTGTGGGCTAGTTGGACCCTAGGGACCATCAGGATTCAAATGAACTTAATCTCCCAACTAAAAACGGCCACAGGGCGTGTTTACACAGTGGTGAAGGGAGGGGACGGGGCCTGGGTTAACGTGTGCAAAAACATGCCCTGTGGTGCGTTTTAAGTTGGGGAAATAATTCCCCTTCAATCCTGAGGGACCCTGGGGGTCAACTAGCCCACCAGGTGCTTCCACTAAGTGCCACTGCGCTGCGTTGCAGAGAGGTGGTCTAGGCCGTGCCCCTTTTTACATCTCTCTGCAACACAGCTCTGTGGCGCTTACTGGAGGTACCTAGGGGTCTAATTGGACACTAGGCACCCTCAGGATTCAAGGGGACTTGGGGGAATATGTATCAACCGATTTTGTATTCGCAAACACTGCGAATCGCAAAAAAATAGCATTTGCGAAAACAAAATCGCAAAAGGAGATGTATGAGGCATTTCAGCCTCGCAATCTTAAGGAATCGCTAAATTTGCGATTTCTTAAGTTTGCGTAAGCATTTAAGAAATCGCAAATTGCGATTTCCTAAATGCAATGTAACACGCACAAGTTGTGCGATTTCTCCTTAAGAAATCGCAAATTACCACCAACTTCAAGTTGGTGGTAAATTGCGATTTCTTTGAAATATGCACTTTTTTGCCCCTTAATTTCCCAACTTAAAACGGCCACAGGGTGTGTTTACACAGTGGGGAAGGGAGGGGACGGGGCCTGAGGTGACGTGTGCAAACACACCCTGTGGCGCGTTTTAAGAGGTAGTTTTAATCCCCTGCCCTATTATATACTAGGGGCTTACAGAGGAGGTCATGCTAATCACAGGGGGACCCCAACGCATAGTGTTCCCTAGTGTATGTAGGTATTTTCACTGTATTCTGAGTGTCTTTTAACATAGCACTGGCTCTAGGACTGGTTAGTCAGACTCAGTTACCACCAGTATCCGTCTGAAAAAGTTGAGGGTACAGGATGATTTTGCAACAAGGCTTCTTTCTGCTCTTCTGTTTGTTCTTTCTGCACGTTATCCTTCTTCCTGCACTTTTCTTCGTCTTTGAGGACTTCTGTTGCTTCTGTTGCTTCTTTCTGCATTTCTTTTTTTTCTTTCTGTGCGTTTTTTCTTCTTTCTTCACATGTCCTATTTCTGTAGGCATAGTTAGAAATTAGCATTTAAAAAACCTTTAAAATTCACTGAAAAAACCATAGGTTTCATGCATGTTATAGTTATGAATTAGCATTTAAAAAAACGTAGAATTTCACTGAAAAAACCATTGGTTTCAGGGGCGTTATAGTTAGCTGGACTTTTCACTCGTACAAAACCATTGAAATTCCCCTGTTATAGTTAGTTCAGCTAACTATAACTTGCGCACCCACAATGCACTGCTGATGACGTCACATATTACATCACTCATGACATGGTCAGTGACATCACTCATGACATCACTGATGACATCTCAAATGACATCACTGATGACATCACTGATGACATCATCCTTGTAATAGAGTGGCAGACCTCCTCTCCCCCTAATATAACCTTTGATACACACATTCAAAAGTTGAAACTAACATTTTCAAAACAATGGACATACAAATACCAGTTACAACAACCTATTCGTTAATTCTAAGATCCACATACATCTCCACTCATTCACTAACAGTCCTATACAGTCACTCATACCTGTACTCACTCATCATATGTACTCATACACCAATACATCCTGTTACACAATGCCACTCATCCATAGAGTTACTCACACACATAGTCACTCATGCTAATAAAGAATCAAACATCCATTTACTTGCATATACAGTTATACACACACCACCACACTTCTACAGAAACTTACACATACTTAGTCTTTTAAACAATCACGTATAGAAACACATACTTGGAAACGGGCTATGGAGATCCCCGCCTCTCCTTAGTCAGGTGTGTGACTCCGCCCCTCGTGGGAGAAACCGAGGAGAAGGAATGGCGATGAGCGTGGTCAATAACGCTACACTGCCGAGGTGATCTATACTTGCTGAAAATTTCTGGGAGCTGAGCGCGAAAGGGAATGTCTGGCTGCAGAGGCCTCTGTGATTAGTGTTCAGCTGCTGAAGTTTTTTTTTTTAATACAGAGGCTTTCCAGCACAAGTTTACATCGCTTGCAGCTTTCAAGAACAAGTGGCTGTTACTAAATTCTTATTGTGGTCAGAAAAGGGAAAGAAGTTTCTCGGCTGTGTGAGAGCAACTGGAAGCATTCTAGCGGCAAGGTTGGTGATTTATGGCCCATTTAAAAAATAACAGTCGGCTGCATGCGAGATGAAACAAGACTGAAGATCGAACTGATAAGGGAGAGAAGGGAGACAAAGGGAAAGAAAGGGGCAGCTTGGATAATTTCGGAATAAAAATCATCATGGAAACAAATATTCAAATATGCATTGATGGATATGCCTAGTGTCATATTGGGGGTACTACGTTTTTCGTTTTCATCAGCTCCAGCAAATTTAGTCTGGGGGCAACGTTACAAGTGACTGTGAGCCAGCTGAAAATATCAGAATGAGTGTGTTTCCCCTTTCCCTTCTAGCATGTGGAGGCGGTTTGGTGCTCCAGTCTTAGATTTCTATTTTTTGTGGCGTTATGCTGGATTCGAGTAATCTGGAGGCTTTCTGATCAGGCTAGTGGACTTACTGGAGGAGGCACGTAAAAAGCTGGATAACCATTTATATACAAGACTTGGCAACATTACTAACATTACTATGGTTCCTAGTTTTATACCGGGCCAAAATTGAGGAAAATTAAACCAGAGGCATCTTTTTTTTTTTTTAGAAAAACTTTAACTGTATAGGGTGTTCACACACAGGCTTGTGTTCCCTCATTTTATTTTAGTTTTTTTTTTCCTCTGGGAGTTTTGTCAGTTCAAGGCGAAGTATACTCAGAAAACAGCATAAAATGGCAACTGCAGCTGCTAAAGCAGAGGCTATTTTGACGGCTAAAATTAAGACACGTTCGTTGAAAGTCAAATCAACTAATTTTAAGGGGAGCAATAAACATCAACAACCTGAGTCCTCTTTTAGCTCACAAAGCTCGGGGCTAGAGGACTCACCTCTGAATCTCATTAGAATGCCGATGGCCTCAGAAAAAGATGGTAAAGCTACTCCAGGAATTGTTGAGATACAGCCCAAAAGGCTAGTGAAAAATACCAAAGAATTTCCTCTTTTTTAAAAAAAAACGTTTTCTACGAGTATTTCAAAAAGCTCGCTAGACATTGGGCAAGAGCTGGTACCGGCTAAACGGGCATCAACGAGTGAGCCTTCTGGGGATACTATTATCTCAGCCGAAGAAATTTCTCCTCTATCACTGAATCAGCTAAAAGCTTCATTGGCGAAGGATGGGAGTATACCTCAAAATTCTGAGACTATGATGGCAGTGTCCGCCGCGAGTCTACTCCCGGTGCCTCCCTCTTCCCCTTATTCTGGAATCATGAAAACTATACAATCTCCTTCGAATCCCTCAATACTGCCACAAGATCTTGATCAGAATCATTATCAGGCCGATGAGATAGACATGATAAATGGGCCAGCCAGGTTAGATCTGCCTCAGGGGCCCGCCATTAGGCAATCCTCTTCTTTGATACTGAGCTGCTTCTACATCCAATCTGCAAGAAAATGATCTACAGGCAGAGTCTCAAAAATCTTTGTTGGTAATTCAGGAAGAAAAGGAATTTGCATGTCAGATGGATATTAAAACTATGCTGAATCTGATTTTGGAGGAAATTCGGGGTATGAAGAAAATCCATCTTGTCGAAACTCAGGCTATTCATCGGCGTCTGGAAAAAATTGAAGAAGCGGTATCGAGTCTCCCAGCTAGATTCCTTGAAGCTGAATAAAGGATTTCCACTTTGGAAGATCAAATGGTGGGTGTCCTCCAGCAAGTTGAAGTAACACTACAGAAAAAATCGATTTTGGAAGACAAAATTGAGGAATTGTAGAATTTTTCTCGGCGTAAAAATCTACGGATAGTTGGTGTTCCTGAATGGCTTGAAGGGACCAATACTATCCAATGGGTAGAGATGTTTATAAAAAAAACTGTGCTTCCAAATTTTGCTGGCGACTTAACTTTAACCAGGGCTCATCGAGTTCCTGCTTATCTTCCTCCTAACACAAAATTTCCTCGCACTATTCTCGTGAATTTTGCCAATTTTCGAATAAAGGAAAAAATCCTCTCTGCAGCAATTCAGGCTCGTCAATTCGAAACGGAAAATGGAGGAAGATGTAGAATCTTTTCAGACATGTCTGTAACAGCAGCAAAAAGACGAAAGGAGTTTGTCAAGCTTTTATTTTTGTTCAAAGCTCAAGGGGCTCAAGCCTCGATTGCTCAACAAACGAAGCTCAAAGTCCTCGTTCATGGCAAATTCCATCTGTTCACTCGCCAGGAACTGCTTAAAAAAATAACTGGTTAGAATCATTATATTTGTCATATAGCTTGGCTGCTGCTAAGTTATATTGACTGTATAGATAGTTGGTTTGCTTGTTCTTTCTGGTTTTTGGTCTCTGGGGCCTGCCTTTTTTTTTTTTTTCTTTTTTTTTCTCTCTTTTTTCTCTCACGGGGGGTGGTGAGTCCACTGGGTGGTGCAATATCAGGGCACCAATATATGTTCAGGGGGAGGGAATTATGGACAGCGGGTAATTCCATAATTCCTGGTGGGTTTAGGGAGGGTCTGTTTTGGGTGGGGAGAGTAAGTGGAGGAAAGGGTTCTAAAAGATATTTGAGCAGGTGCTGCTGGGATATCATGTTAGGGACTACACTGGTAATTTATGGTAGATTAGAATGTTCTCCGATTTATAAATTTTCTACAAAAAACAAAAATGATTCCGGCTAGCAATTGTCGAGTTGTGTCAATTAACGTTATTGGCATTCTGAATAAACGTAAATATGGAGGTTTGATTAGATGGCTAGTTACTTTAAAACCCCAAATTCTTTATCTACAGGAAAGTCATTTAAAAACTAATATTCCTAATTATTTTATTCCAGGAATATTTTCGAGAGCCTTTTTTGCTTCTGCTGGAGTTGCTATGCGAGGGGTAGCAATCTATTTTTCTCGCGATTTTGATTGGGTTTTCCTTCATGAGCAAAGAGAAACCTTTGGGAGATGGCTCTGGGTACAAGTTTCACTTAATAATAAGATTCTAAATTTTGTAAACTATTATGGGTCAATTTTTGATGACGACACTGCATTATCCACACTTTATAAATTATTGATGGGGGCTCCGGGTCGAATAGTTCTAGGCGGGGACTTTAACTATATTCAGAATTTAAAGCTCGAGACCTCTAATAGAGGGAAAAAACAATTAAAACCCAAAACAAAGAAGCTTTTGGACGCTCTGATTCAAGATCTTTATTTAATCGATCCCTGGCGGGTTTTAAATCCTGCCACCCGGGAGTATACTTGTTTCTCTCGTAAATATAAAACCGCATCACGTATAGACTTCTTATTAATGACTCCCTCCTTTAATTTCAAAGATGCAAGTATAGGCCACAATGCATTCTCTGATCATTCTTATGTTTTAGTAGATGTCGAACTGGATCTGGCTGGGTGAGGCAGGTCCAAGTGGCAGCTGGACCGGCTTCTGCTACAGGACCCAGTCTGGATTAGTAAATCTCGAGTTTGGATAAATGAATATTTTTTAATAAATGAAGGAACAGCTGATATTTTTTCTGTTTGGGGGTGTTCAAAGCTTCAGCACGAGGAGAGATGATCGCTATTATGGCTAATAAATCTAAGGAACGTTGAGATAAGATAGCACAACTTCAACAGTCAGTAATTGATGCTGCTAATGCAGGCGGCACTTTAAATTATTCTAGGTTGGATCAAGCAAGGAAGAAGTTAAGGGATTTCTTTGTTTTAGAGGAAATTAGCTGCTCTCAGACTTACCAGCAGAAAGTATATTAGGAAAGTCAAATGGTGGGGAAGATGCTTGCCTGTTCTACAAGAGCTCGTAAAGAATCTGCATGCATAAGCGAAATATTAGATTACCAAACACACTTAAGAACCACTGATAGAGCGGAGATTGCTTGTATATTTGTTGATCATTATCAACAAATTTATACCATTAATAATCCAATAAATAAAGAGTTGATTGAGAGCTATTTTGATTCTCTTTTTGTTCCTAATTTATCTGATAGCTTGGTGTCAATACTTCAAATTCAAATAACTGTAGCTGAGATTGAGAAAGTCATAAAATCTTCGGCGTCAGCTAAAGCGTGTCGTGAGGATGGACTCCCCAATGAATTTTTTTAAACTTTTTGGAAAGAGTTAACTCCTTTTCTGGTTAAGTTGTTTGATTATATAAAAATGGGGGGCATAATTCCTTCAGAATTAAAAAAACCTATAGTCGTAAGTTTCTTAAAAAAGGGTAAACCATCTAATAATGTTAACTCTTATCGTCCAATTAGTTTACTGAATGCAGATTATAAATTTTTTATGAAGATTTGGGCCCTGCGTTTGACCAAGGAAGTGATTCATGGCGATCAAACAGGGTTCATTGCAGGAAGAATGATGTCAACTAATACCCGCTTTTTGATTCAAGCTCTCGATTATTTTAATAGCAATAAGACTTCTGCTTGCATAGCGATGGTGGATGCTGAAAAGGCCTTCGATTTGGTTAATTGGAACTCTTTATTTTTTGCACTTTTAAGGTTTGGCTTTCCATCATCTATAATAACGATGATTAAAAATATTTATTCGGAAGCTCAGGAACTGATTATAATCAATGGGGGTGAAGCAGGCACGGTTAAAATTAATCGTGGAACTAGGCAGGGATGCCCCTTGTCACCTCTTTTGTTTACTTTTTTTATAGAACCTTTAGCAATTAGTTTACGTTCAAGCAGGAATATTAGAGCCCCTATTGCAGGGATGACTAAAATAAAACTTTTCGCAGACGACGCTATTCTTTATTTAGATCCGGAAAAATTAAATATTCAATCTACTCTCGTAGAATTTCAAAAGTTCGAACAAATCGGAGGGTATAAAATAAATACCACTAAAACTGAGATTTTGATGTTAAATACGGGGGTGGATTGTCTACCGGAAGAATTAAAATCCCAGGCGTTGAAAATCGACCCAGTTAGATATTTAGGGATTTTCATTACAACACACTACAGAGATTTATTAAAAAATAATTATGAAGCAACCTGCGATATGATCGCTAAAATTTTGCCTAAATGGTCCAATCTGCCACTTACTTTGGTGGGTTGAATAGCTTTAATGAAAATGTCTATTCTACCTCTCTTGGTTTTTTATTTATTAATGTCCTGATTAAACTTAATGTTAGTTTCTTTAAACAAATTGATACTATGATTAGAAGTTTTATATGGAACAAAAATAATCCTAGAGTCCAGCTTCCAATTTTACAACTTGATATTAATATGGGAGGGCTTTCTTTACCGAATATTCGTTTATATTATGAAGCGGCACTATGTGACTACATGACATGTATTCTATCCAAACCCTATTCGCTCGACAACTTTTTTTTTAGTTTAATGACTCAAGAAGCTGGTATGCAACTTCCGACCTTTTTGAAAACTTCAAAATTGCCCAAAAAAAACGTTATAAGACTATAATTGATTTTTCTAATCATTTATGTTTGTTTTTTAAACAAAGAGGTTTTCCTGGGTATTTTTCACTTAAATTGATTGAATGCCGCGAGTTAGGATTATATATGCATTCAACACAAATGAGAAAATGGAATGAATCTGGATTGGGGATTCTGAGTAAATTAGGCATTCAAGGGAGGGCAATTACTTGGGAGGTAGCCCAGGCGAGATCCTCTGGCTCAAATAGACTTTCTTTTTTTAAATATATTCAAATAATTAACTTTTCAAAAAAATATAATATAGTCCTTTGTACTTCTCCCAGTAATATTGCTTCGGCACTTTATGTCGCAAAACTAACCGGCGTAGGTAATTGGTATCGTATATTGAATAAACAGGATGAATCCCCTTTGGTATCTAAGATTTTGGAAAAAATTAAAATCAATACAAAATGTGCTTTTTCCTTCCAAGATTGGCAAAGAATTTCAATTTTTGGTAATTAGGCTTTGCGTGCTGCCAATTATAAAAGAATGGCATTCTTGGCAAATTGGATGCTTTATTACACTCCTGAAGCCTTAAAAAAAACCTTCTCCAGAAATCGTTATGTTCGGCATAAGTACTAAGGATATGTTTTTTTCAGATTCTCATGCTCATTTCCTTGTAATTATGATGTTAGTCGCTCGTTCATTGATTTTACAAAATTGGAAATCCGAGACGATACCAATAATTGAGAAATGGATGTGTAAAATGAATCGAAAAAAATGCTTCGAGGAAGCTTATGCGAAACAGGTGGGGGCAACAAAGAAGTTCTTAAAGGTCTGGGATGTTTTCTGTTGATAGTCTCTGATGGATTGCTTATATGCTTTGAAGTCAGGTCTTTTTCTTCCATTTGGCACTGCTCAATAAAAAAAATTATTTAAAAAATAATAGAAACATACTTATTCATACTGGAACTCTTTCAATCTCTCACTCTCACATATACTCACTTATATGCACCAATAGTCACATATACTAGTTTAAAACATATGTAGTTACTCATAAAGACACTATTGAGAGAGTCATTCACTCACTAAAACACCCATGCACACACTCATCCACCCATACAGTCCTGCACACATGCTGTCTTCAACACATACAAACAGTGAGTCTCTCATTCATGCACCTATGCACTACGTAATACCCCCCACCGAACCATACGGACACTCAGACACTCATGCTGATACTCAAAAAACCAACTAATAACCTATATAGACACTCATGTAACTACTCACCAACCCATGCAGCAACTTATACACAAAGTGAGAGACTGATACAGATATTTACATATTTAAACATTACTCACTAAGCCATGTATTCACTATGATACACTTAATCAGTCAGTTATACAATCAATTTTTCAAAAACAAATCATCCATTTAGACACTTATAGACCCATTTATTCTTCCATCGACCTTGAGATATACATATATAAAACATTTGTAATTTTCAGAAAAACACACATTCACTGGATGATGTCATCAGTGATGTCATCAGTGATGTCATTTGAGATGTCATCAGTGATGTCATGAGTGATGTCACTGATCATGTCATGAGTGATGTAATATGTGACGTCATCACCAGTGCATTGCGGGCGCGCAAGTTATAGTTAGCTGAACTAACTATAACGGGGGAATTTCAATGGTTTTGTATGAGTGAAAAGTCCAGCTAACTATAACGCCCCTGAAACCTATGGTTTTTTCTGTGAATTTTTAAGGTTTTTTAAATGCTAATTCCTAACTATAACGTGCATGAAACCTATGGTTTTTTCAGTGAATTTCAAAGGTTTTTTAAATGCTAATTTCTAACTATGCCTACAGAGATAGGACATGTGAAGAAAGAAGAAAAAACGCACACAAAGAAAAAAAAGAAATGCAGAAAGAAGCAACAGAAGTCCTCAAAGACGAAGAAAAGTGCAGGAAGAAGAATAACGTGCAGAAAGAACAAACAGAAGAGCAGAAAGAAGCCTTGTTGCAAAATCATCCTGTACCCTCAACTTTTTCAGACGGATACTGGTGGTAACTGAGTCTGACTAACCAGTCCTAGAGCCAGTGCTATATTAAAAGAGACTTAGAATACAGTGAAAACACCTACATACACTAGGGAACAGTATGCGTTGGGGTCCCCCGTGATTAGCATGACCTCCTCTGTAAGACCCTAGTATATAATAGGGCAGGGGATTAAAAATACCTCTTAAAACGCGCCACAGGGCGTGTTTGCACACGTCACCTCAGGCCCCGTCCCCTCACTTCCCCACTGTGTAAACACGCCCTGTGGCCATTTTAAGTTGGGAGATTAAGCCCCCTTGAATCCTGAGGGTCCCTAGGGACCAACTAGACCACTAGGTACCTCCAGTAAGCACCACAGAGCTGCGTTGCAGAGAGATGTAAAAAGGGGCACGGCCTAGACCACCTCTCTGCAACGCAGCGCAGTGGCGGTTACTGGAAGCACCTGGTGGGCTAGATGGCCCACAGGGTCCCTCAGGATTGAAGGGGAATTATTTCCCCAATTTAAAAAGGCCCCACAGGGCATGTTTGCACACGTTAACTCAGGCCTCGTCCCCTCCCTTCACCACTGTGTAAACACGCCCTGTGGCCGTTTTTAGTTAGGAGATTAAGTTCATTTGAATCCTGAGGGTCCCTAGGGTCCAACTAGCCCACTAGGTACCTCCAGTAAGCGCCACAGAGTTGCGTTGCAGAGAGGTGTAAAAAGTGGCACGGCCTGGACCACCTCTCTGCAACGCAGCTCAGTGGACCCTTACTGGAAGCACCTGGTGGGCTAGTTAGCCCCGAGGGGCCCTCAGGATTGAAGGGGAATTATTTTCCCAACTTAAAACGCGCCAGAGGGCGTGTTTGCACACGTCACCTCAGGCTCCGTCCCCTCCCTTCCCCACTGTGTAAACACGCCCTGTGGCCGTTTTAAGTTGGGAGATTAAGTCCCCTTGAATCCTGAGCGTCCCTAGGGGCAAAATAGCCCACTAGGTACGTCCAGTAAGCGCCATTGCAGAGAGGTGTAAAAAGGGGCACGGCCTGCACCACCTCTCTACAATGCAGAGCAGTGGCGCTTACTGGAAGCACCTGGTGGGCTAGTTGCCCCCCAGGGTCCCTCAGGATTGAAAGGGAATTATTTCCCGAACTTAAATCGCGCCACAGGGTGTGTTTGCACAGGTCACCTCAGGCCCCGTCTCCTCCCTTCACCACTGTGTAAACGCGCCCTGTGGCTGTTCTAAGTTGAGAGATTAAGTCCCCTTGAAACATAAGGGTCCCTAGGGTCAAACTAGCCCACTAGGTACCTCCAGTAAGCACCACAGAGCTGCGTTGCATAGAGGTGTAAAAAGGGGCATGGCCTCAGAACACCTGACTGCAACGCAGCTCCCTGGCGCATACTGGAGATACCTGTTGGGCTAGTTGGCCCTCAGGGACCCTCAGTATTGAAGTGGAATTAATTCCCCAGCTTACAACTGGCCAGGGGGCGCGTTTGCAGAGTGCTGCAAGGAGGGGGCATGGCCCCTGGCGCGATGCCGGTCTTTTATTTATTTTATTTTTTTATAAAGGAGGGCTGTGTGGCCCCCCTTCTTTTTCTAATTTATTGGCCCTGGGGACCCCATCCCCCAGGGCCTGGACCCTAATTTGTTTTTTGTTGAAAAAAATTAATTTGGAAGGTGGGCCGTGTGGCCCCCCTCACAAGGTGTTAATCGGCCCCAGGGACCCCAACCCCCGGGTCATGGCCTTTTTTTAAAAATTCTTTAGGAGGGGGGCTGCATTGCCCCCCTCCTCAGGCCACTTATGGCCCCAGGGACCCCATCCCCCGGGGCCGGCCTTTGTTTTTTATTATTTAAAAAAATATATATTTATAGAAACACCTTGGACATGCTGGACAAAACGTATGTACCTATCACCATGACGATTTGGGTGATATTCATTAAAAGGTGACTATGCATACAATGAATCCACGTTTACACCGCTAGTGAAGCTCTGACGTGTCTGACGCCCTACCGTGCCTAATCCCGGCGCCCCCGCCGGTGGGTACTCTCCAAGTAGACACCCTTGTCATTTATTTATACAAACATGGGTAGCTATTGACGGGCACATTTAATACACACGCACACCAAGCCAAAGGGGATTCGACCAAAATTCGACCAAACTATGCAAGAAACCCCCCTCACGGTAATAAAACACACATCCACCGCCGGATGTGTAATTCTTTTTATTTTACTCTCTGGAAAGGAGACGAACCTCGCTTGAGAGTCACAGCGTGCTCCTGGCTGAGCCCAATGCTGTGTTACACCCACCAGTTCCCGGCGAGTGCCACACACCTCTGTGTTGTATTCCACCAGCTAGTGCATATGTTATGACACTCTCTAGCCCATGTGCACTGTAACACCACCCCGTGAATATGTCATGCCACACTTGCCTTCCCACGGGTTATATTGCCCCATCTAACGTGCCTTCCTCGATGCCTATGTTATAACGCACAGCGCTATGCCATACATATTACAATCTGGGATCCATATCTTTGTCACAGTGCATATGCAATGTGACACTCTCCAGCACATATTTTATATTACAACTTTAGAGACTAGTTAGGTTACACAACACTGCACTGTGCATATTATACTCCAAGGCGCATATCGCATAGCACGCGCTAGTGCCTGTGCTATCTTGCGCTCTCCAATGAATCTGTCATTGCGCACAATGTATTGCATATTATTTTTCACGCCCCGGTTCATCCTATATCACACTTTTTGGTGCATAGTTCATACCATATACTATATCTAGTTTTCATTTTCAATCGTGCTCTCAGGACTATGTTCTATATAACACAGCGTCCACCTACCCTTTTCACGGGTATTACATTTTGCGATGGGGGTGGAGGGTCAGTTGGTTTTTCTGCCAAGTGAGCCCAGAGTCACAGTCACAAACGTTCTCTTCTTCCTGAATAAAAGTGAGATTGATCTGAATACTTGTTCATATTTTAAGTAGTTCGCACAGACGCACATTTTAAAAACAATACATTTCCTAATACCCACCTTCTCTGAACAGTTAGCTTGCTGCCCCATCCACCTCCTCCCTATCCTCTGTTGTCTGAATCCATGGACTAGCCTCCTCCCTCCTGCCATGCATGGTCTGATGTGCTGCCACTTCCCTCCATTTAGCATGATGCACCAGTCCACTCCTCCTGCCCTCCATTGCCCAATTCTATGGCCCATCATTGACCTCCTGCTTAGCCTCTGTGCTTAGCTTGCTGCCCCTATTCTCCTTCCCCCTGCTATCCGATGTCTTTGTGCATGCCCCTGCTCCATTCTTTTTGCCCACCATGTTCCATGGACCTGCCAATCCTATCTACTCTGAGAGTTCTGTTGAGCTGCCACTCCCCTCCCCTGCCTAGCATTGTCAGATAACTGTAACCTGTCCCTGCCACCTCCACCCTGCCTGTCCACATGCCATGCGCCTATCCCATTCCTCCTGTCCTCCATGGTACATTTTACTGCCACACCCCTCTGCCCTCCCTGGTCTGTTGTGCTACAACTGCTCCTCTTGCCTGCCCCGCGTGGTGTGTTCTGAGGCCCCTTCCCCTGAACTCTCTTGTCTGTGCCCAGGTCTTGACCCTCCCTTCTATCCTCCATGGTCCTTTGTGAATGCCCCTGCACCCTCCTTCTTGCCCATCATTGCCATTGTGCTGCCACTAACCCTCCCGCTTGCCATGCATGGTCTTCTGTGCTGCCATGGCCCCTCCCACCTTCCCTGTGTGGTCAGCTAGCTGCCCCTGACCCCCTCCCACTTTCCCTCCTTTGTCTGTGTGTATGCCATCATAGTCTCACTGTTGCTCTCCATGGTGTCTTGTTTCTAGTTCCCATCCTGCCTGACCTCCATGGCCATCTTGCTGCTCCTGCCCTGCCCCCTTGCCCCCAGCCCTCTGTTTCCATGTGCAGACCTCTATTCCCTCCCTCCTGGCTTGTCTGTTCTATTGTAATGCCCCTGATCCGTCCCTCCTGCCCTTTATGGTCTGTTATGCTGCAGCTATCTCTCCTGTCTGTCCATTATGGTCAGCTAGCTACCATTGCCTCTTTCCCCTCTGTTCTCTGTTGTCCATGGTCCTGTCCCCTCCCTATTGCTTTCTATGCATTGTTGTGCTGAACTCCCGTCCTGCATACCCTGTGTGGTGTATTGTGCTGCTGCAAACCCTGATGCCTGCCCTGTAGGGTCAGTTTGATGCACCTCTCCATGTCCCTCCTGTCCTCTGTTATCCGAGTCCATGTCACTACCCCAATTCATCCTGCCTACCATGATCCAATGTACCATCCTTGCGAACATTTTGAACTTGGTAAGAGGTTGATTTTGAAAAAAAACTGGGGTATTGATTTTCCCTTTTGAGTTACATTAAAAATGAAGAGATTGTAGACAGGAGACAGATCAAATAAAGCCCATTTGAGCTAAAAAACATTGGACGTTTCCTGGCTGAAACGGGTCTGTTGGCATGTATGGTTGTACTACCACTGCCTCTTGCTTCTGCCCACAATGGTCTATTATATTGCCACAGCCTCTCTTGCCAGTCCTGTATTGTTGGTTTGTTGCCCCTGCCCCCCTTTCCACTGCCCTTCATAGTCTGTTGTGCTGCCACTGCCCTTCCTGCCTTCCCAGTGTGGTCAAATTGTTGCCTCTGCACTCTCCTACCTGCCTTCAATTTTCAGAGTCCGTGCCCCTGGCCTCTGCCTCTCAACAGTATCCCAATGAACAACTAGATTGCTAACATTCTATATTTATTACAAAAGTGTGGAACGCCTGACGTAATCTTGATGTAATCAAAACTGTAATACCTAGAGCATTTCCTTTAGAAATTACATATATTAGAGGGACTTATTTGCATGAAAATTATGGTTAGTGTTCTAAAAATCTAAAATGAGGACATATTTTCTGAGTTTTCAAATAGCGACAAAGAACTTTTAAATTATTTGTAATCTTTATGCTTTTTTATTCAGTTGACCACTTGATTAAATGTTGCACTTAGGGGAGAGGATGTGGTGTTACTTCCAGAGCTGCAGACTTTGCAACTGGGGAACTAGGTTGGAGTTTCTGCTTCAGCTCAACATTCTGTGACTCTGGTATTCAGATATGTCACACATTTGCCTTAAATTCTGACTGTTAGCACTCTAGATGCTCATTAGATCACTGCAGTAAAGCTACTGCTCACCACGGAAGTCTGCTGCTGGTATTCAAAGTGCATGTTTCAGTCTGCATGTCAGAATATTTTAATGAAATAGAAGCGGATTTGAGAAGTCACTCAAACTGTGCCCTAATTTTTCTTTCTGCAGCACTAATCATAATTTCTATGGCAAAATGAACCCCCTCATTTTGTTCCTTTGTAAATTAAATGTTTTAAGTGTTACCACTTTATTCCAATCAAGATGGCTTCAGGTGTGCCATACTTTTGCCATAAGTAAGACTGTTAGCACTGTAGTTGTTCATTAGAACACTCTGGGACATTCTGTCATTGGGCTATACTTGGGCTACATCTGGGTGATATTTGTGCTACATTTGGGCTCTTTTGTCTCTGGTGGCCATTTTGGGAGACTTACTTGTTATGAAGTTTCCTAATTTCCTAATTTACTACAGTCTCCTCAGTAGGAAATACTTTCAGTTTTTTACTTTGATTCCATCAAGAAGGCATTCAGATGTGTCACACATTTGCCATAAATTCAGAATGTTAGCACTCTAGTTGCTTATTAGATCACTGTAGTAAAGCTACTGCTCACCAGGGAAGTCTGCTGCTGGTATTGAAAGTTCATGTTTCAGTCTGCATGTCAGAATTTGTTTATAAATAGAAGAGGATTTGAGAAGTCACTCAAAACGTGCCCTAAGTTTTTCTTTCTGCAGCACTAATCATATTTTCTATGGCAAAATGAAACCCCTCATTTTGTTCCTTTGTAAATCAAATGTTTTAAGAGTTACCACTTTATTCCAATCAAGATGGCTTCAGGTGTGCAATACGTTTGTCATAAGTAGGACTGTTAGCGCTCTAGTTGTTGTTTAGAATACTCTGGGAAGCTTCAGTAGAACACCAAGGAATCAACTGACAGTCTCTCCCCTTTTTGGATGTACATGTTTTACAGAGAATTTCAGACTTCATTCTCACATGACTGAGAAAGATAATGTGAATTTACAGAAAATATGCTTTCAGTTTAGCTTATAGATCGCCTTCCAAACCTCTGTGGGAAAAGCATGAGAAATTAGTTTTCTCTCAAACATGATTCATGATATCACAGCAGAAGGCTATTTCACATGGTAAAATCACCTTAGAACACACCACAATTCCTAAAATGAGTATGGTACCATCAACAAATGATTTATAATGTAACTAAAGTCTTAAAACCTTCTATTAACTGCAATGCTTTTTAATGATGTGATATCATGTATATTGGTCCCAAGATGGCTGCCAACACTTCTTGGATGAAGTACTGACAGCCAATCAGATCTCACGATGAGATGTGTGGTTAGGCTCCGCCCAGATATATCTATCTTTTTAACTTAAATTTTCTCAGGAACTACTGAACGGATTTACACCATTTAAGCAAAAGGCACGAGTCTGAACTGAGGACTACCTCTTTGCCAAATTTGTGTTATTCCGTTCAGCAGTTCGGGCTGTAGCTGTGTCAACAGGTCCTATGGGAAAATGCATGGGCCCCCGCTTGACGAATCCCCGTGAAATTTTCAGGATAGGAGCGGACCGGAGCTGGCCAAAAGTTTGGAAAATTTCGCGAAGATTCGTCAATCGGCGCCAACGTTATTCCAAATAGAATGTTGCGGATTTGGTCCTAACTATAACTACCTACTGGCGACTGCCAGTTGGTATATATATATATATATATATATATATATATATGGAGAGAGAGAGTGAGAGAGCGAGAGAGAGAGAGAGAGAGAAAGAGAGAGAGAGAGAGAATTAATAAGTCCATTTTGCTCATTCTGTCTCCCAAAGGCTGTCTGGCAAAGGATCGCTGAAGCCGGTGGAGCGCGCCAAGCATAGATACCACAATATATATATATTTTATTTCAACTTTATAGGAAATTAAAATGAGTGGTACTGATCTACTATCTATTAATTATGGAACAAGCACACTAATAGGAGTAAACCACAAACACAGCAAAAAATAATTATATAATATATAAAATACATTTAAAAAGTATATTTCTCAAATTTCAAAATGTAATCACCACTAAATATGTAACATATTTTAAAAACAAAAATTAAAGCAACAGAGACAATAATCAGCCGTGGTCCGTGCAGGTAATAGTGGTGGGGCAGAGTAAGGGGGGGGTTTCAAGGGACGCTGCGGAGAGAAAATTAAATAAATAATTAATTTTCCCTCGGCTTTGTCCCTCGAAATCCGCCTTTACTCTGCCCCACCACCCCACCGCTGTTACCTGTATGGACCGTGCAGACAATATTTAAAGAATCACTCAAAAATAAAATTACATTTAACCTTACATTTTCTTTTTCTTTATTTAGTTGTTGTTTTAGCTGTCAGACCTACAATAATAAAAATTTAAATTGTAATTTAAAAAAAATACTGAAATCACAATTCTTTAAAACACATACAGTGCAATCAACTGAGTGGCACAATAACATTCTGGCACTGTATTCCATGCCATTCAGAAAGAAACAATTAGTCTGTTGACCATCTAGGCACTACTGCCCACATGCATCAATAGTGGAAATAGCGATTACCTAAATGCGGTTTTCTGTGAATCACAATTAGGTAATCTCTCTTCCTATTCTCCCTAGTTTCATTTAGCGATTCCTAGTGGGCCACAAATTGACCTACCTCGTGAATATTAATGAAGTAGGTCGCAATTTGCAACACATTAGGAATAGCTAAAATCACAGGGATGGTGGCTGGAGTCAGCAGTCCACTATGTCTGTGATTGCTTTTCAATAAAGCTATCTTTTTTGATTAAATGCAGCCTGTTTTCAACGGTTTGCATTTAAAAAAGAAAAATGAAAAGTTTTCTTTTAATTTTTTTAAGAGCAGGCAGTGGTTTGTGGGACCACTGCCTGCTCTGAAAAAATGTTTTCATTACCAACCATCCCCAAAGGGGGAGGAGTCCCTTGGGGACCCCTTCCCTTTTGCAAATGGGTTACCGAAAATGTTTTGCGACTGCATTTCAGTCGCAAAACATTCCTACATACTGCTGTGATAAGGTATTAGAAAGGGACGCCTTAAACATACCCCTTCCTAATACCGAATCGATATGTATTCGCAATTCCAAATTGCGATTTGGTAACATGTTACCGAATCCAAATTGGAATTCATACACACGAAAATCCATTTTACTTGTTGCAACCAGCCCGATTTTACGCATCGGACCATTTGCGACCGGTAAAGCGCATGATACATGTGGCCCTGTATGAGTTACATACCATTCAGGAAGAAATGATTAATCTGATGACTATCTAGGTCCAATATTCCATACCTTTCAGATGAAAACCATTCATCTGACATACAACTAGTTCAAGTAACACATACATATACTATACAATTAGTGAATTATATAAAAACAATTGGAGCTATATTCAGTTCCAGTGCAAGCAATCAACACATTCATCAGATGTACAATAAAAAAAATACAAGTACATAACAATTTAAAAACATTTATGGAATCTTACTTCCTCAAAGGCACGTGCAGTACCATATGCTTAAAATCATTTGAACGCTAAGTACTAGCAAAAAGGGTCAGTTAACGTGACTGGACGCATAAACAGTACCCTCAGTCATGTGGTATAATACTATTCGCGCACTCAAACTCCTATCCAATAAAAACAATCAGTTAATTACCAACTGTTTCAGAGCAGAATACAAAAAAACATTGGGGCATACGGCTTGAATAGCAATAGCTGCACAATGCATTATAAAGCATGCTTAATTTCCCATGGGATATCTGCATGAGCTAATGACTAACCAAGTGGGCAATTCTCTCAAACTGGACCTTGCAACCCACAGAAATGTCGCCTATGAGGTTCTGGACTTTTAAGAGTCCAGAGGTGTCAGGGAAACGACACCCGAAGACCCCTGAGTTCCCTCCTGTCTCGGTGCACAAACAAACAGAGACGCGGGTTTCTCGATGGTGGCGTCAGAGACCAAGATTTATTTACTGCAGGGACACAGAAGTCATAGGAACCACACAGAGGCAGAATCTACGATACTGTTCAAATTGCATTAAGTGGGTTGTTCCTTAAATACACGAAATATGTCCTTAGGCAACATTACACGAATATTTCTCATGCCCAACCCGGTATCCCAAACAAACAATAAATAGACATCAAACAATAATTAGTCGTAGGTTTTCGGTATTCGATCAGGTCCCCTTGTCAGTTTTCCATTCTTTGCCCGATCCTCCCCATCATAAAAATCGTAACCTCCCCATTGTAAAAGCCCAGAAGGAGAGGAGCAGAGCCAGGTGCAAAGGATTGAAAAGTAGGATAAGAGGTGTTTATGGATCATAAACGGGCACGGCTACCGTCTTCGGCCTCTCAGTCAGGATAATGGACACGAGAACCAGTATAGCAGGACTGGCCTCAGGCAAGGGAGGCAGTTTGATTCTGCCTAGTCATGCAGCGTCAGCCTTTCTTGGGGCTCGAGCTTACGTGTCCTTAACAAGGTGATTCTGCCGGAGTCATCGCTCGTCCATTGACTATGTGAGGGCAAGAAACAAAATGGATGCCGTAACTAAAATGGATGCCATGACTTAACAACAGAATGCCCTATTTTTCAGTGAATTCATGCTAGTTGCGCAGCGAAAACACTGTCATGCATATAATGGATCATTTACGGTTCATTGGTACCAAAATCGTGTCAGTACTACGATACCGAATACACGGGTTCGGATCGCTACAGAACCTCACCTAGAAATTAACAACATACATGTCACCTGGCCTGAAAGAGAGCAACAATGCCGATTTGACACATCTAACTCCATGAATTTTGAAAAGAGGAATGAGCCATTGCCGCTGCGCAGTCATATTTTTGACAGAGCAAAAGAAAAGTGGTTTAGTTGGCTTACTCTCGTAGACTAGAGTCACAATGGTCAGAACCAGTAGTGAGCCAGTGGATACGAATGAGGTAATCCCAGTCTAGTCTCTATTAAATGCTGTATGGACTTTTTTATTGGCTTCTTTTTTGGCTCCCAGCAATCAAATATGGTGTTGGATACCACTTGCAATTGTAATGTAATTCGAATGATACCAGAAGTGCCCTACAGTACCTGATAGTTTATAAAGTAGAAAGCCATCGTGAGTTCAGCTTAGCCACCCAAGTCAACACGTTCACTGAGCATGGGGATGGGTTTAAAATAATTTATTTAAGGCACCCTATATTACAGAAATATGAGAGAGGGAATACTTTTCCTCCTTTACTGTAGAAAAACCCAAACTCAATCGAGAATTCAAAATGCTATACAAATTTAGATCTATTCCAATTGTAATCCTAGAGAGGCTGTGTAGTAGTCACATGGCCATAGGGAGAAGTCTGGCATGATTACAACATGGTGACCAAAACCGCATGTGTAGTGTCATGCAGTTGGCCACTCCTTTGCACAACACATAATTGTGTTCCCTGGAAACAATAGCTATGTGTGCTACCATTCCTACTGTAGTACTGAGAGTACCTGACCGATTTCTGTCTATCAAAGTGAGTGGATGCACATTAATGGGGACAGTAGTTGACTTAACATGGGGCTCATGTTTTTTTTATGTAGTATGCATATTTTCCAGCACAACACCTGAAGTGACTTCTTTCTGGGAGCAATAAAGTTGTGTTAAAGACATTGGAAGGAATGAGAGTAAAGTCACAAATGTCAGTAACCACCCAAGCCTGCAATAGACACCTTTTTCTTAATATTTTTTTATTACGCATCGAAGCAAGATACCATACAGCAAACACACACTTTTCAAAGTGCCCTAGTTTGCATAGGTGACTTTTAATAGATTCAGGTACTCATGGACATCCAAATGATACCAGACAGCATGCAGTTATGGCAATGCAGTAGGTATTGTGTCCGAGCGGTCCTGTTCCAAGGAGGGAGACCCTCAATCTATCCATAGAAGAGCCAAGTATTTACTAAAGGGGCTCCAGATGTCTACTGGGCGAATTCTCACAGGCAACTGCATCCAGTAATCCTCAACCCTCAAGGAGTTCCTGACAGTAGGCCACATAAGTAAGCCAATCTGACAGTTTGGTCTTCCCCTGCCAAATCAATGGACTTCAAACCTACTTTTTGCAATGACTCGCAACATTGCCGTCAAGCAACGAATGCTAGATGGGACAGCTCTGACAAACCCCAGTAGGGCAACGAGTGGGGCTTGGACTACAGAATATGCTGTCAACAGGTCTCTGCAGCCAAATATTGTTCTCCAGTATTCAGCTATTTTGGTGCAGGTCCAAGCAAGATGCTGGAAATCTGCATCTGCAGCTCCGCAGTGTGCACAGCTCATCTCCGATGTAGGAAGGTGGAATTTGACTACATGGTTGCCCCCACTTTTCTCCTGGTGTTTTGATGGTTTTTGACTTATTTTGGCTGAGGACCTGCTAATCAGGTCCCCAGCCTATCTGCTTTTTCTTACAAATGGATTCCTAGTACCTTTGGTACACAACAGACTGGGGTGCCCTTATAAGTCCCTAGTATATGGTATACTATGTACCCAGGGCATAGGTACCCCAGAGGCCTACCAGGGGCTGAAGCATGTATTATGCCAACCCTGGAAAGCCCTCCAAAATGACACCACAGGTCTGCTTCTGTAGCCTGGGTAAGGTGGTGCATGCACCCCTTTATGAGATATAGGTTCACTATATCTCACCTTTCTCTGCACATGGAAACGTATCAGTCACCCCTATGGCAGGCCTTATCAATGCCGAAGGCAGGGTGCTTGGTTTTGTGTGAGAGGGTGCCCGGGCATGAGCTGAGCCCCTCTGCAGCCTTTGGAATCTCTTCTCAGGGGTTGTCTGTGATGCAGCCTGACCATATAGTCTTAAGTGCATTTTAACCCAACGGTAAATGCTAACTTTGGGCTGGCTGCCCGGAAATATTTCGTGTTAGGTGTCAAACACCTTGGAATCATACCCCCACACCAGTAACTGGTGTGGGAGTATCATCCCACCCTTCTAGAGGGAGAGACATGACAGCACCGTTATACCCGGTACCAACTTAAAAGAGCCCTGGCATCAAAAAAATGGATGATGCAGCCACAGACACAAGTCTGGCCTCCTGCTGCTCACCAAAACTCACTCTGGCAGGGGAGGCCTGGAAAATAGGTTTCCTGTCACAGGGAGGTGTCATCACCTCACAGACATGCTTTAGTGTATTGGGGCTATGTGGGTGTGCTGCAGCGTGGAATTTCAAATCCTCCCTTGAGGTTCCGTGTGAATCGGAACGACACTTTTTGGGTGTGTTCGAATATGGACGAGTTTGGTATCTACGAACCGCAAATGACGAGTTTAGTGGGTGTACGCGGTTCCGCTACGCTACTATGTACGGATCGTCTCATTTCTAGATATGTCCATCCGAACCCTCGGGTTCCATTTTAGATGCGGCATCCATTTTGTTTCTTGCCCTCAAGTAGCCAGCGAACGGACCTTGTCCGCTCTGTGACCCTGGGATTCCCAGGCTTCACGAAGGACACGTGTTTCTTTGAGGGTGTCTTTTATGATAAGGGAAATGACATGGCAAAGGCAGATGGCCCCGCTCAAGGCTCATCTTGCCGTGCGAGTCTATTGTTTCAGTCATGCATGCATTAGACACGAGGGCTTTGATCCTGCAATCAAGTTTCCGTTATTACTCTCTACACTCTTTTTCAATCTGTTGTGCATCCTTGTTCTTCCTTTGTATCTGTTTCTGTTCCTTCTCTTAATGTGTTTACAGTCAGAATGGAATGTGCTTAATGTGGGGATAACGTGCTTTTACAGTTGGGAACCGGCAATGTTGTTGTAATTATGTTCCGGGCTTCTGAAACATGAACGCGACCCTTTTGAAGTTTATTGTGGGAACTGAGTCGTAACCTTTGTTTGCCATATTGTGCTATGACCAAAATGTGTATAAAAGGAGCGATCCACTTTTGCAATTCGAAGCAGTCTCTCAGAACCTACACGTTGTGTACTTCTTGCGATTTCTGTATCCCTGCAGTAAATAAACGCTGATCTTTGACGCCGCCGGAAGTGTCCCGTGTCTCTGTGTTTTGTACGCCGGAACAGGTAACCCACGAAGGTTTCAGGTGTTGTCCCCTGGCACCGCTGGGCCTTAGAATAGCCCAGTCCTTCAGTTGGCGCCCAACGTGGGGCGACATCAGCGGTACCGGTCCAAAGCCCGACGATCGTGAGGAACTTCGTGTGAAATCTCCGAGGGAAGGTGCACCCCGCTTCATCGATCCAGTTGTCGAAATAAGTGGCCCGAAGACTTTTCCGCGAACATTCCCGCCTCCTGACGGCTGCCCTGACTGTCGACCTGTTTTGGTGCCTGGCGTAGTCCTTTGTACGGCGAGACGACAGACGGGCCTTCCTGGTGACGCCATTGCTCTTTCAGTTAAGTATTTGTGGGTCGCTCCCAGAGGTTACTTTGTTGTTTGCATGGTTCCATTGCATTTGTGGTTCTTAGTTGCTGGTTCTTAGTTGTTGGGTTTTATTTGACGATTGCATTTGCCAAAAACCGAGGGTCTTGCATTTTTTTTGCGTAATTCGATAGCCCTTGAAGTTTGTAAACTCGGTTAGTGTGCACGATGCCTGGCCGTAGTACTTTGTTTGGTTTCCTTAAATTGGGCATAGTTGAGCCTTTTCTGTTGGACACTGGTGCAGCGAAAAGTTCCATCATGCATTCGAAACTCCCTGGCGCGCCTTTGTCTGGCTTAACGAATGTTTCCGTTGGATTCTCTGGCGCCCCCGTTAGCAATCCGGTTTCTAGCCCTTTGCCCCTTACAATTGGTTCTCGTGAGTTAGAGGCTCCTTTGATTTTGACTACTGGTTGTGGTGAGAATCTTTTGGGCCTGGATTTATTGAAACGGTTATATGCGACTTTGTACTGTTCTCCTGCGGGAGTGGAGCTTACATTGGGTCAGAGAGTGATCTCCCCCATGTATTTGTCGACTGATAAGCTCCCATCGGAATTGAGTTCTCTTCCTGATTCTTTGTGGGCGACAGGTCCCAATGATGTGGGCCTGCTGGATATACCATCTTATGTTGTTCAATTGAAATCCAACGTGCGACTGCCACGCATTCCCCAGTATCGTATCTCTCTTGATGGAGAACGAGCACTATTAGCGATCATTTACGATTTGATCGATAAAGATGTCATCGAGGAAACACGAGGTAACGTGTGTAATAGTCCTGTGTTACCTATTTTGAAACGAACTGATCCATCGAAGCCTCCTGTGTATCGTTTTGTCATTGATTTACGGGAGGTGAATAAAATCGTTGTTCCACAGTTTCCCGTGGTACCTGACATTACAGCTTTGCTGACTCTGATTCCAGCCTCTGCATCATGGTTCTCGGTAATCGATCTGAAGAATGCGTTCTTTAGCATTCCGATTGCTGAGGAAAGTAGAGATTTATTCGGTTTTTCATTAGGTGGTCGCAGCTTCAGGTTCAAACGCGCACCTCAGGGCTACTGTGAGAGTCCATCGATCTACAGCCAAGCTCTTAAGAGTCAACTTGATGCGTTTGTGTTACCGGCTGGTGCGGCCTTGATTCAGTACGTTGACGATCTGTTGGTAGCTGCTGACACTGAACAGATTTGCAAAACTGCTACAGTGTCACTGTTACAGCATCTATGTGACTTACATCACAAGGTGTCTCCTTGTAAATTACAATATTGTTGTCAAGAAGTAACCTATCTAGGTCACTTATTGTCAAAGGCGGGAAGAAGGTTGACCCCTGAAAGAATTGCAGCAATTGCTCGAATGACTGTGCCAACAACTCAGAGAGATGTGCGTGCCTTTTTAGGTATCACGTCATACTGCAGACAGTGGATTCCAAATTTTTCACTGTTAGCGAAGCCATTGATAGCTCTCACGTGCAAGGATGTCTCGACTACTTTGCCATGGACGGAAGAATGTCAGAAAAGTTTTTCTGACTTACGTGATGCGTTGTGTTCGGCTCCTGTGTTAGGTACTCCTGATTACAGTAAGCCATTTACACTGTACGTTCACGAGAGAGAAGGTTGTGCGTTGAGTGTTTTGACGCAACAATTCGGTGGTAAGCAGCGTCCATGTGCATATTTTTTCTCGACCTTAGACCCGGTAGCTAGAGCGTTGCCGAGTTGCTTGAGAGCGACAGCGGCAGCTGCGGTGTCTATTCGACAATCCGCGGGTTTGGTCATGGATAATATGCTCATAGTGATGGTTCCGCATGCAGTTGACACTCTCCTGAATCGTACAAAAACTCAACATCTGACGAGTGCAAGGTTGTCAGGGTACGAGTTGACCCTTTTGGCAAGTCATATACAGATCAAGCGTTGTAATGTGCTGAATCCGGCGACATTGTTGCCGATTAATATGGAATCAGATGATGTACCACCACATGATTGTTACTTACGAACTGAGGAAGAAACGAAGGGTCGTGTGGACCTAAAAAACACTCCGTTAACAGATCCCGATGGCACTTTGTATGTTGATGGTTCATGTTTTAAGTTGCCGAATGGTGATGTGACGACTGCGTATGCTGTAGTGACGTTGAGCACAGTTGTGGAAACTGCGAGATTGAGTCAGAATTCAGCGCAAGCGGCAGAATTGATTGCATTGACAAGAGCGTGTGTTTTGTCTAAGGGAAAGCGAGTGAATGTGTTTACCGATAGTCAGTATGCATTCGGTGTTGCGCATAGTTTTGGTCGACTGTGGAGAGAAAGAGGATTTATGACATCGCATGGTACGAAGATCCAACACGGGCAGCTCGTGAATGATCTTTTGGATGCACTTACATTGCCTAAACAGGTAGCGATTGTTAAATGTAGTGCGCACCGAAAGGTTACGGATGATGTTGGTCGTGGTAATGCATTTGCGGATGAGATTGCCAAGGAAACGGCCAAGAATCTTGCAACCCGAATGTATGTTACGGGTTCAGTGAGGTGGTCGACGGAGACTGGTATGTGTGAAGACACTGTTGAGAGCGTGAAAACAATTCAGAATGAGGCCACTGAAACTGAAAGAACTAAGTGGAAAGAAAGTACGGGGAAGTTGGACATGCATGGATGTTGGGTTGATTTGTCGGAACGTCAGAGGTGGATGTTACCGGATGCTTATGTATTAGCTGTCGTGACGATGGCTCATGGGTTGGCGCACATTAGTGCGAAAGGTATATGCAAGTTATTGTCTCCTGTATGGAAGAATGATAGTATTGCTAAGTGTGCCGAGAGAGTGGTCAAAAATTGTATGGTGTGTTTGATGCATAATCCTGGCAAGGGCACCCCCACTCCACCTGGTCATTTTGCTCCTCCTGCCTGTCCCTTTGAGGTTATCCAACTGGACTTCATCCATATGGAGAGATGCAATAATCTGAAGTATGTTTTAGTTGTGGTTTGTGCGTTCTCCAGATGGATCGAGGCCTATCCTCTTAAGGATAATACTGCCCTGTCCACAGCGAAAGTTTTACTGAAGGAATACTTTCCTCGGTATGGAATGCCACGGATTGTGTGGTCAGATAACGGAAGTGAGTTTGTGGGAAGTGTGATGCAGAGTGTGTGTAAGGGCCTTGGAATTCGGCAGAAATTCCATAGCGCCAATCATCCCCAGGCAGCGGGTTTGGTTGAAGGGTACAATGGTACTCTGAAGCTGAAACTTGCGAAGATACAAGCTACGACTGGGTTGTCGTGGCCTGATGCCTTGCCTCTGGCTCTCCTATCGACCAGAGCGACTGTACACTCTCGAGTAGGGCTCAGCCCATATGAGATTGTGTTCGGCCGCCCTGCGAATATTTGGGGAGTTCCGAGACCTAAGGCCTTTGATAGTCTTGAGTATCCAATGCTGATTGATTATCTTCATGATCTGACTACTAAACTAAGGTTAATTCATCAACAGGTCTTTGAAGCTTTGCTGGCACAGACAGAGGGTCCTGGACATCGGCTCCAACCGGGTGACTGGGTCGTGACCCGCAATTTTGGCCGAAAACGTAGCTTGGAGCCAAGATTTGTGGGACCCTTCCAAGTGCTATTGGCCACAAGGACTGCAGTTCGGTTGGAAGGCAGAAAGAACTGGGTGCACGCCGGCCACACTAAGAAGGTGCCGATCCCTTCACCAACAGATAGTTGGGTGAGAACTGGCATTGCGGCAACGGAAACTGAGACCCCTCTATGCTTTGTGCCGTTTAGCGATGCTCAACCTGTAGGAGATAATTCATTGCAGCTAGACACACCTGTTGAGTCGTCAGTTGTAAAGAACTCGAGGTCTGAGTCGTCATCCAACCGACTGAACACTGTTTCACCAGCTGAACAATTATTTGAAGAACAGACTCGACTTAGAAGAAATCGATACTTTCTTCGTCCACGTAACAGAGACTAATAACATTTTTTCTAATATTTCCCTTTTCTGTTGTCACGAACACTACAAATAATTACATCCTTTTTGAGTTTCTTTTTATGTGCACTTTTCACAGCTAAAGAGATTTGTATTAAGCCAAGTGTTTAGGAAAACCTATCATCCGGGTTAACGGTAGGGCTGTGCGGGTACTCCCTTCTGTTTAGCAGGTTTCCGACACTAGGTTGGTTACTTTTATCGACTCCTGGGAACTCCTGGGAATTGATAATCGCTACTCAGAACGAAGTGCGTCAAGTACGTCACGGACGATTTTTAGAGGATGGCGTTCTCTAAGCTGTTGGAAGTAGAAAGGATGTCGGCGCAAAGATCAAAATTGCATAAGATTGTACGAACAAAATGTTTTCTGTTTCAGGTATTTCTATTGTTTCTGACTGTGTCTATGCTATTGGTGGGTGGAGTGTATTTCGGAATACAGTCGCTATTGCCTTCCATTTCACCTACTCTTTCACCTAAACTAAGCTCTATTACTTCTGTTTCTCCACATTCCTTTCATCCTCTGCCCCAACATGAACAGGTTAGACGTGCGGAATTCATGAATAACTCCTTCGTTCAACTCCTACATCAGCATCAGTTGGTGATGAATACTACCAACTGTTGGGTGTGTGGGTTAATGCCACATACCATGGATAGGGGCATTCCGTATCTGGTTCTTCCTTATAGCTCCCAAGGGTCAGCTCGAGCATTTCAAACTATGTTCCGTAGTGCACTAGATTCCTACCCTAGTCGAGAGCCACGCTCTGCCAACTTTGGTCTTGGTCCATACCACAAGCCTTTGGTGATAGCGATTGCGGATTTAGATAGAGATGTTTTTGATGCATCGCTTATTCCAGATGAAGAGGTGCAAGCCTATAAGGACCTGAGTGAGGCTGAGTATAGTACGTCAGTGGGTGAGAGACAGCTTAAGAGCTTGTCTCCAATATGGATCGTACCTCACCTCGGTAATTTCTGCTTGAAAGGTTTGGGTCGAAATCCGAGAGCACAACTTGGGAACAGTGCTTGTACTGAAACGTATGTTCTACAGATGCTCTCTTCCCCTGTTTTTCTGACTGCCAAGGGTACCTATTTTGTATGTTATGAACGTGCATATACATGGTTGCCCCGTGACTTTTCGGGAACCTGTTATATCGCGAATCTTTTGCCACCGACTTTTACAGTTGCGTCAGACTATCACAAGATGAGGATTGTGAGAGGCGTTATTAGCAAAGAGGATACTGCCGGTCAAGAAGCAGGAGACTTCTTTAAGGGTTTCTTGCCATTTTGGGGACCTATGGTTAATAGTAGGAACCTGAGACAGTTGACCCATGTGGTAGAGTCGACTGCTAACATAACTGCGAGTGCTCTTGGTAATTTAACAGCGGAACTTCAGGCGGATAGACTTATGACGTTGCAGAACCGTATGGTTCTAGACATTGTTCTTGCAGATAGAGGTGGTGTGTGCAAAGTTATCCATTCGAGCTGTTGCATTTTCATTCCTGACAACGCTCCAACTGTTTACCAAGCCATCTCGAAGTTGCATAAGATTTCCGAGTCCATACACGTGGACGAAGGTAATTGGACACTTCTAGGATGGTTTTGGGGCCTGATATCCACTTGGGGCTGGAAGATTCTGATGATCGTAGGGCTTCAGTAAGGCTGCATTCTGCTTGCATTCTTTTTAAAATTGTATTTGCTTTGGTGTTTCCGCTGTTCACACGAGGGTATTGCAGGGGGGAGAAATTGATGCTTATGTTCTTAGACTGTGGGAAATTATTTTTTGTCTACGCTGCGCTTATGAGGGATTTGACAGGGGGCAGAAATTGATTACTATGTTTTAAACTGTGGGACTCTTTCACCACTAATTGCTGAACTTGCCTTCCGATCGTGCCTTGGTTACGGTGCGTTCGCCTGGGACACGCTCTTCTGGCATTCTTAGCGGCCATCTTGAGTGCGACGCGTGTTTTTCGCGGTCAGCACTCTAGATGTTGCACGCTGTTCCCTCGGCTCAGGCAATCTTTTTTAAAGCCGATCAGTCCTGCGATGCGCTGCTTCAGTAAGGCTGCATTCTGCCTGCATTCTTTTTAAAATTGTATTTGCTTTGGTGTTTCCGCTGTTCACACGAGGGTATTGCAGGGGGGAGAAATTGATGCTTATGTTCTTAGACTGTGGGAAATTATTTTTTGTCTACGCTGCGCTTATGAGGGATTTGACAGGGGGGAGAAATTGATTACTATGTTTTAAACTGTGGGACTCTTTCACCACTAATTGCTGAACTTGCCTTCCGATCGTGCCTTGGTTATGGTGCGTTCGCCTGGGACACGCTCTTCTGGCATTCTTAGCGGCCATCTCGAGTGCGACGCGCGTTTTTCGCGGTCAGCACTCTAGATGTTGCACGCTGTTCCCTCGGCTCAGCCATGCCCTTTAAGTAGACTGCCTGACAGGAAGCGCAGCGGACGAGCGCAGCGGGTGCGCCGACAGCGCGCCGAAGGCGCGCTAAAAGCAAGCCCGTCTGCGCCCGTCAGCGCACAGCCAGGGCACAGGGCATGTCACTCTGCTTGTTCTTCCTCCGTGGTTACCAGCCCCCTGATTTATGCGGCTGATATGCTCAAATCCTTCCAGCCTCCCCGTTGCCCTAAGGAGTTAATCTGCTCTAATCTCCTCTCCTCTGATTATGTCTGCGGCGGATGCGCGTTTCTCTTCAACACAGAGCACGTTTTAACAGATTCAGGGGCTGCTCCTTTCAGCCCCGGTTCCTTTAGCGCCTGTCTTATCAATGCTAGATCTGTGAAAAAGCATTATTTGGATGTGTTTGACCTGATTATTGATAATAAGCTGGATATCCTGTTTGTTACTGAGACTTGGCTTGATGCCACATCAAATCCTCTAGTTAACATGGCTACACCTACAGGATTTAAGGTCCATCGTTTGGATCGTGGTATAGGCAGAGGTGGCGGTGTGGCCATCTGGTATAGGGAAAATTGGACCTTCCGAAGCGAAATTTCCACTCTCTGGGAGAACTGCGAGGCATTGCATTTCAGCTTGCAACTCTCTGCCCACTTCACCCTTGGTGGCTCTTTAATTTACCGACCCCCTGGCTCAGCTGCGAATTTCTTAGCCCTTTACGGTGAGGCGTTAGCTGAGCGAGCTTTGAGATTTTCGAAATATATTTTTCTTGGGGATGTCAATATCCACCTCGATTGCAATAAAGAGATAGATTCAGTCGCTTTTCTTGATTCTCTTCACCTTGCAAATTTATCCCAAACGGTCATGTTCCCTACTCACCAGGGTGGTCACACGCTTGATATGATTTGTACTAACTTCCCCATTTCTGTCTTGAAGCCGCGTCTTGTGTCATGGTCAGATCATTTCCCCATTTTTTTCTCTTGTGCATTGCATGATGCTTGGAGACCTACCAGCAGCCACCGGCCGCCTCTTTCATTGAGGATGGCTTCCACCCAGCTTAGCCTTGCGCTTGCTGCGTCTCGACCCACTTTCTGCTCAGCCCTAGAGGCTAATCTTATTCTATTCAACAAGTGGATCTCAGGTGCGGTCGCTTCAGTCTCGGCGGCTGGTCAACCTAGGCTGAGAAGAGAGTCCCCTTCTAAACCCTGGTGTACCCCTTTGTTACGGAGTCTTAAACACAACTGCAAAGTTGCAGAAAGGGCCTGGCGCTCCCGTGGCTATCTGCTCCACGACAAAGTGCTCCTCAGGTCTGAGCAAAAAATCTATTATAGAGCAATTAGGGAGGCTAAGGGCCTGTACTTCGCTACGCGCATTGAACGAGCCAATAACAACGCCAAGGAGATCTTTGCCATAGTGCAGTCTTTCCTCGCCCTGAGTGCTCAGGTAGCGATAGCCCCTACATCGGATACCTGGTGCAACACCCTGGCTTCTTTTTTCAAAGACAAGATCATCAGTATCCAGGAGACATTTCGGCCTCTGATGAAGTCGCCCAGCACTGAGCTGGTCTCCACCCTGCCTAAGACCCCTCCTCCCTCCCGCTTCTCTGATTTTTGCCCTATTGAGTTAGTCGACTCTCTTAAAATCCTTAAAGCCCTTAAGTCTGGCTCCCCACACGATCCATGTGCCGCCCGATTACTTTCCGATCTGGCAGACACCATCAACCCCGAGGTCAACTATTTGGTCAACCAATCGCTCAGGGAAGCTCTTGTTCCCTCGGCATGGAAACATGCTCTAATTCTGCCACTTCTTAAAAAGCCCTCCCTGGATCCTCTGCTTCCAGAGAGCTATCGTCCGATTTCACTCCTGCCTAGTTTGGCCAAAGTGTGTGAAAAGGCTGTCACATTTCAACTGACCAATTATGTGGAGGTGGCTGGCGTGCTTCATTCTGCGCAGTCTGGATTCCGGGCCTCCTACAGTACCGAATCCGCTCTGTTGGAGGTCTCGGAGTCAATTCGCGAGTGTCTGGACGCCGGCGGGAGAGCGGCACTTATACTGCTGGATCTCTCGGCGGCGTTCGACACGGTGCCCCACGCCAAGCTCCTCGACCGCCTCTCGGACATTGGAGTGTCTGGGATTGTGCTGCTCTGGATCAGGTCTTTTTTGGAGGGTAGGTTTCAGCAGGTCTGGCTCCCTCCGTGCGCTTCGGCTCCCCTTAATGTCACCACGGGGGTACCTCAGGGGTCGTCACTTAGCCCTCTGCTTTTTAATATCTATGTGACTCCACTGGTTTTCCTAGCGGAGTCCCTGGGGGCTAAAGTGATGGCCTACGCCGACGATACCCAACTGCTGTTTACCTGGAGCAAAGCAGATGACTCGATGGTCAAACCTCATCAGTGCCTGTCCTCGGTATTTCAGTGGTTGGCTAATGCACAGCTAAAATGCAACGAGGCTAAGTCAGAAGTTCTGCTGTTCGGCTCGTTTCCCTCTGAGTTTAGAACAAAACTTTGGCCTTCGGGCTTTCCATGCCCCCCAGCGATCAATGGAGCCGTTAAAAACCTCGGTGTTTGGTTTGATGATAACCTGAACTTTGCCTCTCATATAAAAAAACTTACCGGCACATGCTTTGGGCTTTTGCGGAGACTTAGGAAGTTTCTTCCCATGCTCCCGGTCAGGGCTAGAGAAACGGTGGTGCGCGCTTTGCTCTTATCCCGTTTAGACTATGCCAATGCCCTCTTGGTAGGGAGCCCTGGTTACCTTGTATCGAAATTACAGGTGGTCCAGAATTCAGCAGCCCAACTTCTGGGCGGACTGTCCTCCCGGCAAAGTGCCCGAGACCAACTGCGGGATCTTCACTGGCTCCCAGTTCAGTCTCGCCTTAAATTTAAAATGCTGTCTATTGTTCAAAAAGCCCTTTATGGTCTTGGCCCCAAATATCTTCAGGTCAGATTCTCCTTTTACATCCCTAGGAGACAGCTGAGGTCTTCCTCATTGTTGCTTATGCAGACCCCCAAATTTGAGCGGGCCCGCTTGGGGGGCAACTCCTTCGCCCGTAGAGCCTGCCTTGCCTGGAACGCCCTTCCCCTGTCTTTGAGGGCCATTCGTGATCCTCTCCTGTTCAGGAAATCCTTGAAGACCCTGCTGTTCTGATGAATTTTGTGGGATTGTTGCCTTTTTTCTGTTGCTAGCGCCGGGACACTCCCGAGTATCTGTGAGCTCAATAAATTTAAATAACATAACATAACATAACATTGTTGTGACGTTTCTGTTCACGTGTTGTCTTTGTGTGCAGTGTGGTCCTGCCTTATGTAGTCTCTGTGCTACAACGTGTATAAGACAGCCATCTGTTACCAAGGAGACATTGATGAATAGAATGATGTTCCAGCAACAGCTGAACGATCTGATGAATATCGAAATCGATTCTGATCTCGACTAGTGCTTGCCTACATGAGGGCAAAAGGAGCGTCTGAGGTTCCGTGTGAATCGGAACGACACTTTTTGGGTGTGTTCGAATATGGACGAGTTTGGTATCTACGAACCGCAAATGACGAGTTTAGTGGGTGTACGCGGTTCAGCTACGCTACTATGTACAGATCGTCTCATTTCTAGGTATGTCCATCCGAACCCTCGGGTTCCATTTTAGATGCAGCATCCATTTTGTTTCTTGCCCTCAAGTAGCCAGCGAACGGACCTTGTCCGCTCTGTGACCCTGGGATTCCCAGGCTTCACGAAGGACACGTGTTTCTTTGAGGGTGTCTTTTATGATAAGGGAAATGACATGGCAAAGGCAGATGGCCCCGCTCAAGGCTCATCTTGCCGTGCCAGTCTATTGTTTCAGTCATGCATGCATTAGACACGAGGTCTTTGATCCTGCAATCAAGTTTCCGTTATTACTCTCTACACTCTTTTTCAATCTGTTGTGCATCCTTGTTCTTCCTTTGTATCTGTTTCTGTCCCTTCTCTTAATGTGTTTACAGTCAGAATGGAATGTGCTTAATGTGGGGATAACGTGCTTTTACAGTTGGGAACCGGCAATGTTGTTGTAATTATGTTCCGGGCTTCTGAAACATGAACGCGACCCTTTTGAAGTTTATTGTGGGAACTGAGTCGTAACCTTTGTTTGCCATATTGTGCTATGACCAAAATGTGTATAAAAGGAGCGATCCACTTTTGCAATTCGAAGCAGTCTCTCAGAACCTACACGTTGTGTACTTCTTGCGATTTCTGTATCCCTGCAGTAAATAAACGCTGATCTTTGACGCCGCCGGAAGTGTCCCGTGTCTCTGTGTTTTGTACGCCGGAACAGGTAACCCACGAAGGTTTCAGGTGTTGTCCCCTGGCACCGCTGGGCCTTAGAATAGCCCGGTCCTTCACCCTTTGTCACAGACCAAATATCACACTAACGCATTCACTCAATGCATTCATTGGTGGGGCCCATAACACCAACACTCACACTTCATTGATCTGCTCTTACGGGAGAGATGAGTGTTCAAAACGCTGACATGAAAGGAATACCTTTTGACCTAAAAGAACATATTTACATAAACATACATTGAATACTCTTAGTAAACCCTGAACTTCGAGATATTCCTTCCATTTAGTCGATAGATCAATTTAGTTGAATGTGATAAAAGTGACCTAATCCTTTTAATTTATATTCGATCTTAATCTATTCCCTTTCAATAAATAACTAGGCCTGAACTAAAATTCCGTTCCGCTCACGGAAATTGCGATAATTTGACATTTACGCGTTCCGCGGAGAGCGCGAAAATGGGAAAATTTCCGCAATCCGCATTTTACCGGAAATTTGTTGCTTGCTCGTGCTGTAAAATAATACATTCTCGCGTGCGCGCGATCGCCTTACCTGAATCCCCGCGTTCGCCGACAAGTTTTCCCGATCCGGTCGCGTTCTCCACGAGATGTTGGATTGTTGGTAGCCATTTGCGCTGTCTCGCGACAGTTCGCGCCCGCAGTAACGTCATTCGTCGCGCTATCACGTCTTTCTTCTCGCGATCATGCACCGCGAGACAAGTGAAAACAAGATGGCCACGCCCGTAAGCAATGGCATGGGTAAATTGGAGAGCCACGACCATGCAGAAAATACCACGAACGGGCGGGAAAAAAACTTCTGCATCTTCGCAATATTTCCGCGTGTTTGCGGAGATTTTTAACATTTTTGCGATAGTTTGCGAAAGTGAATTTCGCAAATTCTGCCCACCCCTATAAATACCCCAACACATTTGTTTGTTAATCAATAATTTTGTTTATCTAATTAATTGTAAATTTTTAGTAAATCATTAATCAATCCACAGATCACCATATTTACCTAATCTGGCTATTAGTCATCCTCAAGTCAATCAAGTCGTCATGCAGCAAGCTACAGTCCCAAAGATTGGGTCTCAACCATAAGCGTGTACGTATCTATTAATGCCCATCAGTTCGGAAGTCCTTAGTTCATCAAGAATTTGGGCAGCGATTCAGCCTGTCAAAGATTCAGGGAAACAGCTGTCCAGCAGTGTCACCGTCCTCTCCGTCAGCATAACATCAGGAAAAGAAATGTCCGCAATCGCAAGTCACACAACTCACTATCCTACCATCTTTTATAATGAAATTAACGTCAAAATGCAACAAAAGTCAGTTTTAGGCACTTTTGATTGGTGGGTTAAGATCGATCGTTTCGGTTTCCCAAAGTCCATGATGTCACACTGTCAGACATGATCCATCCGGTTCGTCAAAATTGCCCATTGTTAGAGTTCTTGGCAAAGGTCCAGTCGCGACCTTGCTTGGGTACGGGCTGTGTAGGTCATCTTGAGGCCATTTGTTCAGGAGCCTGGACATGCACACTTGGTCTGAAACCTCGTGGAATGGTAGCTCTCTCGTCGAGTAAGTTAGTCAGCCATATTGTCGAAAGGCCCAATCGGTCAACTTAAGCAAAACAAACACAAAAGTAATTAAAACATGGAAATAACGAATAAAATGTTTAACCCTCACTAATTCCCCTATGTGTATGTAATTATCTAGCATAATAGCGACATTTTAAGCGTTTATATTCACCCAATGATGTCATCTGGTACACTTTACAATTACATCACAAAAGCAACATATATCATGCAATATTCTATTTTTCTAGTATTAGTATGCGTACGTATATTAGTTTACAAATTATTTTAGCCATGCAAAATGCAAATCCCACGTGCAATTCATACATTAGTAAGATTGATTAGGTATCACTCACACAGATTAATATTATTACAATTAATAGATTATTCTGATTAGTATGAACATGCAGAAATTAGGGGGTATACAAAATGTTGTACTACCCGCTCCATCAATCCCCCCTTTAGTGATTATATCACCACACCATCAACATTTTGTATTTCTTTTATGGAGTTTCAAAGTGATTTCTTGCATTTATTTATAATTCCGTTTCCCCTGTCTCTTCTCTGACTTATACATATTTTCCTTAACTTCTTCTAATTCTATTTCTTCAAATTCTCTCTCTTGTTTTTTATCTTTTCTCCTTAAATTTTCTCTTTTTAACTTTTTCTGACTTTTATTGTTTTTACGACAAATACACCCTAATCTTATTATTAATACTATAAAAATCACACATGTTAATGGAAATAAGATCTTACCTAAAAAGGTACTACCTAAGTTTACTAAGAAATCTTTAATAGCTGATATTTTCTTTCCAATCTTTTCCCAAACACCTTCAACCTCCAGTGGTGCAATTTCGTCATGCAGTTCAGTTATATTTTTAATATAAATTTTCAAATCTTTACTTTCGTCAGGAATGTAAGTACAACAATGTTGAACTTTCAGCATTCCACAGAGTCCACCCTCTTTTGCCAATAATATATCAAGAGCAAGTCGATTTTGCATTACCATGGCACGCATGGCAACCATTTCAGTGTTTACCAATGAAAATCCTCCAGCGGTGCTTGTTGACAAGCGATCTACTACTGTTGAAAGCCTTCTAATTTTGTTTGCATTCAGAGATATTCCCACTGCTGGTATCAATGCTCCAAAGATGTCACCCACAATTTCTGTCCAAGATTCTCTCTTACTACGTGCTAAATAACTACCTAAACTATATACACCATCTTCTCCTCTATCCATATGAAACATCTTCGGGAAAACCAGGCCTACATACCATGTGCCATACCAATGGTCTGGCAAACGATTATATGCCGTGTTCCCGCAAATGATATATAACCCAGGAAAAACTGGATCTTTCCCACCTTTAGATCCCCATCCACCCATGATTCGGTATGTATCATGGCACTCACTATTACCTACAAAATAATTATCATATACAGTTTGATTCCTTCTAATACACAATTTCCCTTTCTGAGGCCAATCTAAAGCCATAGTTGCACTAGCTTCTCCTTTCAAGTGTTTTTCCATCTCTACATCCCAGACTGTCTTCTCCACTTTTCCTTTAGATGCCTTTCTTTGAATTTTCAGTCTCCTTTCTTCAACCATATCTAAAAAAGTCAAATTGTTTTTAAATATATATTCTAATGTTAGTTCTTCAGTCTCTAAGAAAAATTCACCTAACAGCTTTGCAGGTTTTACCTTGTTTAGCTTGTTAATTGATGGTACTTGTGAAAATATGTTATCTACATCTGAAAAATAATAGTCTAATTTCCCTGTTTGGTCAAATAAACTAGCTATTACACTACATGTTATTCCATAAGTTACTGGAAGGTGATGATAAGTCACTCCCTCCGATACAGAGGCAGGTAACTGCATACATACGTAGCAGTCCCTTACGTCCATTGTCTTTACATATTCATACAACAATTTCGAAAACACATTATTAGAAAAATCAGTTATAGACATGTCTTTATGTAAATAGTTTTTATCTATTCAAGTTGCAACTACCTTTTGAATCTGTTTTATATTAGTTTTGTTTTCACTATGTCCTTCTATTGTATCTATAGTAACCTTAAATGAGATCAGGAGAGCAAGTATGCTCCACAGAAGCATTAGTAATCCTGTACAACAACAATACGTTTTACACCATCTTCTCAAAAATATACATCTACCTTTTCTACTATCTGTGTTTGCCATTTTTGCTAAAATGGCCAGTGTCTTTTGACTTAGCCTCTTCTACTTCATAACTAGTTTTCTAACCCAAGGCTCTAAGCACCTACTTGGTTCTACCAGTTTTTGTCTTTTTCCGTATTTTATTGTTTTCCCTTAGCAGCTTTCTTGTCTCATTCAGTTTGGCATCTCATCATCTTTCACTTTTCCTTCGTGATCTGAATACAGAATGTCCTGAACATCCGCTTCTTCTCCAATATCAGACAAGATAACTCTCAGGATTTCCGATTCTTCGTCCTCCTCAACCACTTCTGGTACAACCACCTCTGGATTTCCTTGGCTATCCACCTCTTCTTTTACTTCAGGCAGGGCCACATACGACCATTCTGGTGACTTATACTTCTGGTTAGGTTTTCTTGTTCTTTTGCTTTCTTTAATTACAATGGTTTCTTCGTCTTTTGATTTCTCCTGACTCGTCACTTCATTCACCTTTTCAGCCCTTGGTGAGTTTACTCGGGTCAGTCGATATCTCAATCTTTTTATTTTATTCGGCCAAAGGTCATCCTTTGCTGCTCTTTTCAATTTACTTTGTTTATCGTTCTTTTCAGTTCTCCAAGCTCTCTTTCTTAGAACTCGAACTTCAGGTACTTCATCTTCGCTTTCCTCTGACTCTGTTTCAACTTGCTTTTTACTCTCAACAGTTTGTTTTTCCACCACTTCTTTTGTTTTCCCTACTGCTATCCCTCCTCGAATCTCCGACATGCAATCTTCCTGCTGACTACTTGTCCCTACTTCTAACTGGATGTTGGAGTTCCCTACACCTCCTCGGGGGTCTTCCGCAGTAATCTTTCCCTCTCTCTCTGTATCTGGCACCTGTCCATCTAAATGTGTTGTTTCAGGTGGAATTTTTCTCAATCTTTCATCTGGAACTTCTTTTTCAGTAATTTCTTTTTTTGTCTCTTCACTGTCTTTTTCTTTGTCTTTCCCTTGTCTTTTCCTGGAACATTGAGTTCCTTGTTCAGTCTCTGAGTCTGAGCTGGTATCAGAAATCTGTAACCTTCTCCTCAGGGAAATACTTCAGGGGACAAATGTTAGACTTGGTTCTGATTCACCCCTTTAAGGGTTTTCTTTTGTTTTTGGCTCTCCGTCATCCGTTTCGGTACTGGATTCTGATTCATCAAAATTCTCCTTTTCTGTGCTACCCACTGGATTTGGAATTCTCAATGTATGACTTACATGAATCTAGTTTTTCAGTCCAGCACACTTCACAGCTGTTGTTGTGGTCAAGATGACTTGTAGTGGTTTTCCCCACCTTGGAACCAAACAGTTTCTTCTTCTGTGTACTTTTACTCTCACCCAGTCCCCTGGGCTGAGATCATGGGCTTGCTTCTTTTCAAGGGTGGTGGCATCCGCTCCAACTTGATGAAACACATAATGAACTGCGTCAGCCAGGCTTTTACAGTATTCCAACACCATGTCATCAGTTATAGTCATCAGCTTGTTGACTGGTATGAACACGTCGCATCGCCCGTCCCATGATAATTTCATGGGGGCTCAACCCTGTAGTTCTGTCTGAAATCGATCTAATAGTCATGAGTACCAGAGGCAAGACATCAGGCCATTTCATACCTGTGGCTAAACACATTTTTGCTATCCTGTTTTTGATAGTACCATTCATCTGTTCCACCACACCAGAAGCTTCTGGGCGGTAGGCACAATGTAGTTTTTGTCGTACATTCAATGCTTCACAAATCAATTTTATAATCTCATTATGGAAATGTCCTCCTCGGTCTGATTCAATTGTCACTGGGAACCCGAGTCTAGGGATGAATTCCCTCAAAAGTAATTTTGCCACTGTCATTCCATCATTTCTTCTTGTTGGGAATGCTTCTATCCATCTTGTAAACAGACAGACCATAACTAGAACATACCTCAACCTGTTACAGGGAGGCATTTCAATGAAATCCACTTGCATTCTGGTAAAAGGCCCTCCTTCTCGGCCTATTGTTCCTAGACTCACTACTGTCTTTCTTCCAGGATTGTATTGCTGACATATTAGGCATCTCTGACAAAGACTTTCTGCTACAAGTCAGAATTTTGCATTGTACCAGGTCGGCTTAAATGACCTGATCATGGCATCTCTCCCTATTTGTCCCTGACCATGATACATCCGTGACATGGCAGACATCATGCTATCAGGTATAACTGGTCTTCCATCCCGATAGACCCACACATGATCCTTCTCTCTTGGTGCACATCCTGCTTTTACCCACTGTTTCATTTCCTCATCTCCTGCTTCTTCCTGCAATTGTTTCACTTCTTCCCAGGTACCCACAATGTTAGTAAACATCAAAGAGCAAGAAATCATCTCTTTCTCCTTGGCCCTGTTAATGGAATACTGATTACGTGCACAGTATTGAGCCATGTCGTTAGCATATTTATTGTCAGTAGCGATGTAATCACCACTTTGACTATGGGCAGCACACTTCACAACAGCCAATTGCCTAGGCAGCTGTATCGCCTCAAGCAATTTCCCAACCACTTCAGTATTTTTGATGGGAGTTCCACTTGATGTCAAAAATCCTCTCAGTAGCCATATTTGACCGAAGTCGTGTACGACTCAGAAGCCATACTGGCTGTCAGTTATCACAGTCACTCTCACACTTTTCTCAATCTTGCATGCTCTAGTCAAAGCAACAAGTTCAGCTACTTGGGCTGATTTGACTCCTTTCAGATATGACGCTTCCATCACCGCTGCAACTGTGCATACCGCATATGCTACACTCAACACTCCATCATCTGTTCTCAGACAAGACCCGTCTACAAACATGACGAAATCACTTTCTGGCAAAGGTACATCTTTTATGTCAGGTCGTGGTTTTGTACAGAAATCAAGTACATCCAGACAGTCGTGATCTGCTTCGTCTCTGACTTCTACATTCTCGGCATCAGGCAGCAATGTTGAAGGATTCACATTCAAGCATCTCACAAGACTTACATTTGTTGCACCTAAAATGACTTTCTCATACTTAGTCAGCCGACTATGTGTCATATCCTGAGTGCGACTCCTTGTTCAAAGGATTGCCACATCATGAGGTACAAACACTTTCACAGGATATCCCATTACAATTCCTTCACTCTGTTCCAAACTCCGGCATGTAGCAGCCACTGCTTTCAAACACCCGGGTAGGGCTACAGCTACTGGGTCCAACATTTATGAGAAATATGCAATTAGTCTCCTCAGTTTTCCATGCTTCTGTATTAGAACAGAGAGTGCACATCCATTCCTCTCACTGCAATACAACTCAAATTCTTTCTCATAATCAGGCATACCTAATGCTGGTGCTTCACACAGACCATCTCTCAATCGTTTAAATGCTGCCAATTCCTATTTGTTCAAATCAATGGGATCTCTCACATCACTTCTTGTCAGTCGTACCAAAAGTTTTTTCAATCAACGAAAAGTTGCTGATCCACTGACGATAGTATCCAACCATTCCAAGAAACATTCTCACCTCTCTTTGGGTCATGGGTGCTCTCATTCCTTTTATGATCCTGATTCTGTCTATTGTTATCTTTCTCAGTCCTTTTTCGATATTGTGGCCTAAATATTGTACTTCTTTCTTGCAAAATTGTAATTTTGATGGTGACACTTTAAGTCCTTCATTTGCCAGATGATTCAGCAAGGCTATAGTGTCTAGTTCACAAGCTTCACGGGTTTTCAACGCCACAAGAAGGTTGTCGATGTACTGAACTAACACTGAATTTTCGGGCATCCCTAGGCTTTCCAAAAACTTCTTCAATAGCTGATTAAATATTGAGGGGCTTTCTGTATACCCCTGTGGAATTCGGCACCAAGCCAAGATACGCTCGCCAAAACGAAACGCAAACATTTGCTGGCTGTCATGGTGCAATGGGATGGAAAAGAAAGCATGGCATAGATCAATCACTGTATACCATTCTGCATCATGGGGAATCTGATACAAAATCACAGATGGATTTGGTACAATAGGACAGCATGACACAACAATTTTGTTTATCTTTCTCAGATCTTGTACTATCCTGAACTTCCCATTAGGCTTTTTAAGTCCCATTATTGGTGAATTACATGGACTACTCATTATTTCTCTCAGAATGCCTTGTTTTATCATTTTCTCAATCACAGGAGTAACTCCTTCAATTATTTCAGGTGTCAATTTATATTGAGGGACATTTGGATAGCTTACTCCTTCCTTCACTGTTATTTTTACTGGATCTACATTTCTCATTAATCCCACATCTTCTCCTGTGAAATCCCAAACTTCTGCTTTTACGGACTGTTTCAATTCTTTAGGTAATTCATCAGGGTTAAATACAGCATAGGTTTCAATAACCTCTTTTTCCCTGTTTGCCATTGTCATTTTATACAACACATCTTCATCTGGGGTCTCAAATGCTATCCCATCAGGGGTACAGAATATAGTGCAGTTCGTTTTACACAGCAAATTCCTACCTAATAGATTCACAGGACTAGTATCGCACACGACAAAGCGGTGCATTTCAGAAAATTTCCCTATGCTAACTTTCACTGGCTCTGTAAGGTAAGTTTTAATCTGCCTGTTGGATACACCAACTACTTGGATCGTTTCATCCGAGAGAGGAAGGTTCTTAACATCAGCTGATCTGACAGTTGATCGAGTAGCACCAGTATCAACTAAGAAAGTAATACTTTCATTATTTATCTTCCCATCTACAAATGGGCCTGTCTGGTCTACTTCTAGAGTTGCGCCAAGTACGCACTCTTCTTCCTCCCTTCGGCACCGTCACTAACCCTCTTCTGAATCACTCTCATCGCGTTGTAGCCAATACTGCGAAACAGCGCTAGCGCGTGGCTGCTTATTTACCTGTTCTTCATTGTAGAATCCCGTTTCATGACTATATTTCTGGGAGTTTTTGCTCTGTGGTAAAGGTGGTTTTGGCACCTGATTCTGTTGGGTTACAACCTGCTGCTGTGGCTGCGGTTGACCACTCACCTCATTCTGCACCTGTGGATTCAATGATGCATTTTCATTGTTAGTACTTGGGGAAAATTTACACTCTGATTTCCAATGCCCTATTCTACCGCAATTATGACAAGGGAGTTTCTTTTTAGCTTCCTCTATATTAAAATTTCCCTTACTTTTCCCAAGAATGAATTTTTGTCTTGGTCCTGTGTTATTCGCTTGTTCCGCTAATTGAGCTTCCTGCCTCTCTGCTACTTTTACTTGTGCCTACATAGCCTTTTCTTTTAATTTTTTCTGTTTTGCTTCAATCTCATCACTGAAATATTTTGCATGTCTCAATACTTTGTCTATTTTCTTATTTTGCCAATCTACGGTATGTGGTTTTTATCATTTCACTAATCTCTGGACGTAGACCATATACAAATCTGTATACAAAATGACTTAAATCCTTTTTACTCAAATTTTCATCACCACTGAACTGTTTAAAGGCTAAGATCAGCCTTTCGTAATATGCATGTACTGACTCTTTGCTTTCCTGATGTGTTCTGTCAATTTTCACCCAATCTGTCTCTTTAGGAGGTACTTTGTGTTTCAGAAAGGCAATAACCTGTTCATATTTCTTCATTACCTCGGGATTAGGAGCTCCAGTTTTTGGCTCTCGAGGGTATTAATGAGTTGGCCAATTTATCATGAGCTTGCAATCTGATGGTACTATTATGTCAAATAGACTATTCAGATCAATCCATAGTACTTTAGACAACTTCACAAATCTGTCCACTTGCCTATACCACTCAACAGGCTTTTTGCGTAGTCAAGGGAAATCATTTGTAAAAGACAAAATATCCTGTCTTGTCCATGGGACATGCATATATCCTCCTCCTGGAATTTCTCTCATGGGGCATTTTGTTACTACTTTTTCTTTTTCTCTTACAGTGAATGCTGCAAACGTGTTATCTGGGGTATCATCTTGTTTTCGGTGCCACCTACTTCTCCATTTATCCACATCTCTCCATTTTCTCAACAAGATAATTATTTCCTTAATCTGACTTATCCGTCCTGTGGTGTTCAAGTTTTCAATATCGTTTTCAGTGAAATCTATTCAATATGGTTTTTGCAAAGCCTTTACCTTTTCAATATCTATACCCATTTCATTTGCTACTTCTTCTTGTCTTTCATGCAGATTTTTCGCTCTCCATGTTACACTTTTGCACAAAAATAGTTATTCCTCATCTTGATAAGTTTTTAATTTCTCTGTGGGGATAGTTCCTATTATTAACTCTTCCATTACCATTCGTAACTTGGCCACATCTATTGATTGGGATTCTTTGTCTTTTCTCTGCAAGCTTCTCAACCATTCACTTAATTCTTCTGTAGATGGACCTACTGGTTTCTCTACATTACCTCGTTCTGAATCCTTTTGTGTTTCTAATATTAACTCCATTGTCATTGTATGTCTTTCTGATAAATTTTGGCCTATAAAAGGGTTACTCAAAACATTTGGTTCGATCATACTCATTGTCTGTCTCCGTGGATTATCATTTTGACTCTGTTTTGGCTGCTCAGCCTGTTTTTTGCTTTTATAAGGAACCGTTAATCAATGTTCGCTATCTTTCTGTTTATCAAAAATAGGTATCACAGGGCCTATCATCACTGGAACGTTCACAGCTTCCAGATTTTTAGTCAATTCTCTTATCTTCTCACTTAATTCTAAGGTTGTTTTCGCTAATTCTGCCAAATTTTCTCCATTTACTTTACTTTCTGACTTTCTCTCTACCTCTCTAATGGAATTACCTTTCTCTAAATCTTGGGACACTGGTTCTGACTTAATGATTCGTAAAGTTTCTCTCATTGGGGCACTTGGTTTCAATATTTCTGGTTCTGATTGATACGGAGGTGGATTTTTATAAAACATGTCATCAAGAACATCATCCTCCGATTCATTCACTCCACACCCTCTTGATTCAACATTGTCTTTTTTCGTGCATTTTCTACCTCCAATTTCTTCTGCCTCTCTCACGGGAAATAGGCCATCAGTCATACTCGCATTCCGCCACCTTCTCATTCTGTCATCATGATTCTCATGTCCATATGGTCTACCAAACATGTACCTATATCTTCCGCCACTCCTCTGTCTCTCTCGGTCATGCATCTCATCTTCCCATTCTGTCAACGCTTCAAAATGTGTTGGTCTAGGTCTCGGTTCTAGATTCATCATTTTCTCTCTCAAATTTCTCAAAACTGCTAAATTAAATGAACCATGCTCTGGAAATGCCAAAACTCCGTTGTTTTTAGTATATTTTACCCAATTGTCTAACCAAATACAAGTATGATATCCATATTTCGCAACCATAAATGATGGGAGGTTTTCGGTGGAGGAAGTAATTGTCCTTCCCTAGTCACAATCGGTTTGTCCTTTTTAAACCACTTCTTAACTTTCCCAAGCCAGGATTTTTTCTCCTTTTCTGGTGGATCGTAATACATCTTTTCTGTCTTTTTGTGTATCACTAGTCTCTCCTCACGACTGTACCGCTATTCTGACCAATCGTAGTGCGACTCACACTAACGCACCAATCCGGAGCTTCAATGTCACCTTTGCAATTCTCCAATCCCAGCATGACTCACACTAACACACCAATCAGGAGCGTCTACGCCAACCTGTGATTCTCCACTCCTAGCGCGGCATACACTAACGCACCAATCAGGAGCGTTTACGTTTCTAACTGAACGGGCCAATCCCAGCGCGGTCTTTCTGACGTCAGCAGCCGCTGCCGCAGCTCCTGCTCCTGTTGACCCCTCCTTTACAAAATTCGCTAACCAAGGAATAGCAAAAGACCTTTCTCACAAGAATTCCGTCTTCCCGAGAGCAGCGCTTACCTCTGCCCTACTACGGAATCGTTACTTCCGTTGATAAAGTAGCACACCTCTACCTTACTTTTCTAGCAAGCATTTGCTAACTGTTTCTCCTGAATTAAGACACCTAGTTGGAGACCCAATGTTCCTGAGAAATAAAACCAGAGTTTCACAATTAACCGGAATGCCTTTTCATTCACGTACTTTCACACGAGAAAAATGTAGTACATTCACACAGAATTCTGTCTTTCCCGAGAACAGTGAACAGTCTGCCCTACTACAGAATTATAACACTCATTAACAAAGTAGCACTTCCCTCTACTTTATCCTTCTAACAAGCTTAGTGAACACCTGGTATCTTTCCAGTGATAAGCGTTATCAGAGTACCTCCTGGCCTCCTGGTACCTAAGACTAAAATTTCACATGTAACCTTCGCTATCATACACACTTCTCTCATACAGAAAATGTCTCTAACGGCAACACACGACGATGCTACCGAATCGAACCTAGACAATGCGTCGTGCAACTTCACTTGTTACACGTTTCCCCTGTGTACCTACAGGGCAACAACAATTCTGTCTTTCCCGAGAGCAGCGCTTACCTCTGCCCTACTATGGAACTGTTACAAACTTCTGACTTCCTACATCCCAGAAGCCGTGCAGACAACATAAAACTCGACACGACTCAACATAGAGTGTTAATACATAAATCAATACCAATCAATAATCAATATCAATAAGCAATGCACAAGCAATAATCACCTAAACCAAAACAATAAAAACCATAACTCTGCTACCAGAAAAACTGCTGCAGCGTGGAATTTCAAATCGTCACAGACCAAATATCACACTAACTCATTCACTCAATGCATTCATTGGTGGGGCCCATAACACCAACACTCACACTTCATTGATCTGCTCTTACGGGAGAGATGAGTGTTCCAAACGCTGACATGAAAGGAATAACTTTTGACCTAAAAGAACATATTTACATAAACATACATTGAATACTCTTAGTAACCCCTGAACTTTGAGATATTCCTTCCATTTAGTCGATATATCAATTTAGTTGAATTTGATAAAGGTGACTTGATCCTTTTAATTTATATTTGATCTTAATCTATTCCCTTTCAATAAATAACCCAACACATTTGTTTGTTAATCAATAATTTTGTTTATCTAAATAATTGTAAATTTTTTGTAAATCATTAATCAATCCACAGATCACCATGTTTACCTAATCTGGCTATTAGTCGTCCTCAAGTCAATCAAGTCGTTATGCAGCACGCTACAGTCCCAAAGATTGGGTCTGGACCATAAGCGTGTACGTATCAATTAATGCCCATCAGTTCGGAAGTCCTTAGTTCATCAAGAATTTGGGCAGCGATTCAGTCTGTCAAAGATTCAGGGAAACAGCTGTCCAGCAGTGTCACCGTCCTCTTCGTCAGCATAACGTCAGGAAAAGAAAGGTCCGCAATCGCAAGTCGCACAACTTCACTATCCTACCATATTTATAATGAAATTAATGTCAAAACGTAACAAAAGTCAGTTTTAGGCACTTTTGATTGGTGGGTTAAAATCGTCCGTTTCGGTTTCCCAAAGTCCATGATGTCACACTGTCAGACATGATCCATCCAGTTCGTCAAAATTGTCCATTGTTAGAGTTCTTGGCAAAGGTCCAGTCACGACCTTGCTTGGGTACGGGCTGTGTAGGTCATCTTGAGGCCACTTGTTCAGGAGCCTGGACATGCGCACTTGGTCTGAAACCTCGTAGAATGGTATCTGTCTCGTCGAGTAAGTCAGTTAGCCATATTGTCGAAAGGCCCAATCGGTCAACTTGAGCAAAACAAACACAAAAGTAATTAAAACATGGAAATAATGAATAAAATGTTTAACCCTCACTAATTCCCCTATGTGTATGTAATTATCTAGCATAATCGCGACATTTAAAGCGTTTATATTCACACAATGATGTCATCTGGTGCAACTTACAATTACGTCACAAAAGCAACATATATCATGCAATATTCTATTTTTCTAGTATTAGTATGCGTACGTATATTATAGCCATGCAAAATGCAAACTCCACGTGCAATTCATACATTAGTAAGATTGATTAGGTATCACTCACACAGATTAATATTATTACAATTAATAGATTATTCTGATTAGTATGAACATGCAGAAATGAGGGGGTATACAACATTTTGTACTACCCGCTCCATCAGGTGCACTCTCAGAGTGCTTTGAAGTCCTGCACTGGGGGCACTTTGGTGGACAAAGGAAATGGGTGTAGCCACCCCTCTTGCCAAACCCTCCCATAGTTGGGTCCCCTGAGTTAGTCCAACCCCGTCCTTGGGTATAAAGAAAGAACCCCTGGAAACAGGACTTTAAATATCCCTGGACTAAACTCTGCAACTGAATCTTGGAACTTCGATGCTCTACTCAAGAATAGAGGACTGAAGGAATCTCCCTTTGGGTCAAGGAGTGACTTCCCTGCTTGGCAGGCACCAATGAAGCAATTGCCGGTCTGCATCTCCAAAGCTCCCGACGGACTCCGAAGTATCTGCAGCCCAGGAAGAGGATTTCCAGACTTCTCAGAGGCTGACCCGACTCCCCAGCAAAGCTGAGATCCGCAGCCCTAGTGAGTAACGTGGAACCAGAACTCCTAGTCACCGTGCACATTTGCAAGTGCATTGACTTCTCGACGTCTCTTGAAATTGTGCTTTGGGTTACGTGTAGTGCAAGCCCCAAGCACCTTTTGCACCAAAGATTGAGGGACTACACTCCACGAGTGTTCCGTGAGCCTGCTTCTTGCACTTCCGCTCGAGGCTCCTTTGCGATCCCTGGTCTGTCGACTTGTGGGCACCTGTGAAGGCAACTCTGATTTTCCTTGGGCTTCCCTGGTTGCTACAGACATGCCCTGACTCCCCACCACGTGGTGAGTCCCTCAGACCTTGCTGGTCTGCATCAAAGCATCTTTCTTTTTTCTGCGTGGGTTGCTGTTGCCATGGCTTGTTGTGTCCAATCCGGGTACCGATGCTACAACACTCGACATCCTTTGTGGACCAGCTCAAATCCAGCTCCTGGTTGTCCTCAATGCCTCCTAGTCCTCATGGCTGAAGAGTCAAGCTTCACCTTCTTCACCTGAAATCACCCGACATCGGTGGGCATTCGTCTATCGTGCCCCTGGTCACTGGCTAGTGACCCAGACTCCGTCCCCTCTGCTTTCAGGTTCTTTTTATCTTTGATCCAGGCTTGGATCTCTTCGGACACTTCGCATCTTCGCGGCAGCAGCACTTCTTCGCCAGCTTCCATTGAAAACGATGATGCGACCCAACACCATTTGACACCTATGCACCCGGCTTCCCTGGGTGAGGTAACTCAAGTACTCCTGTATTCCTGTGGGTGTTGACCCTAGAACTTCCTAAGTCCAAAAGGGTTTGGTCCTAGCTCATCTCTAAGTGTCCCTAATCTTTAAAAATCTAACCGCGACTCTCCCCATAGAAGCTAACAGGCGCTCGCGGCTGTGTTCTCACACTGTCTCACTACCCTGGGTGGTTCCTTGGGGTCCCATCAATTCTACAGGCTCTAGGCCTTGTGTCCAGTTAAGTCGAGGTTCTTATACCACTATTTTAGTATATGGTTTGGCTCGCCCCTAGGCCCTAACGTGTATTTGTGCTATTTTACTGTAATATTTGAAGTGTAACTTATGTTTTTGGACCTCTAGCCTTGTAAAGAGACTAGCAGGGTGTGTTTAGTAATACATACATATATGTTATATATATACCTGATGTGGTTGCCTTTCATTTAGCCATTCAAGAGATTATAGACTGATAAAACAAGCTGCTTTACATTCCTTCAAGACTTAGCCTGAAGGATGCTCTCCTTAGCTACCACTATTATAGCTTTCAATAAAGGTTGTCTTTAACCTATCATCAATAAGAGGTTGTTGGACTGGTGCAAGGTGCCCACTATAACTAGTGGACAGCATATACCAGGCCAACTTCTCACATCCGACACCTGGAATAACCTTCGCAAGTCAAGTATATGCTGTGTAGAAATGTTAAATGTATGAGTCGCAACCTGTAGTTTTGTGACAGCATGTTGATTTGGAAGTCATAATAATTCCATTTGCCCTGTTTCAGGTGATCCCCCAGATCTGCCTGCCACGTTGATAGGGCTGTGGACTTGAAGACAGGGGTATTTCCTTGCATTGAAGATTACAAGTGTGCAAATAATCTGCTTGGGGAGGGAGTGGAGAGCACACAGTCTATAGCATGCAGTGTCACGGGTTTACAGGGGAATGAACTGTGTACGACTATGCAGGCACTGCACAGTAGTAGAAGAAGATGTCTAATAGTAAACATGGAGTGTGGGCCACTAGGTCTTGCAAGGACAAGAATACGCTACCTGGGTAGAGGTCTCCCATTATTTCGATGACCAGCCTGCCAGCTGGTGCTTATTGAGCTCATCATCCGTGAAGAGCAGCGCTGGGTTATCAGTGATGGGGAGGATAGCAGAATAGAGACAGTCTAGTCAGGCCCTATGGAAGAGACAATGGCAGGCCCAGACACTGTATTTAATTGTGTCAATATCCCTGCTGCATTTCAGAGTGGTGCAAATTACTGTGTGCAGGGGGCATGCATCTACATTGTCTGTCTATTTAGCAGTATGAGGCAGATTTTGGATAGGATGTAGCTATTAGTGCTCAAAGTGTGCATGTGCATAATAATAGAACAGTTCAATGTTAGTTGCGCACATGGCCCCCTTTTCAAAGGGAAGTATTAATACCTCCCAGGCCAGCTGCAGCTGTCTGCCAGCATACGTCATCTGAATTAGGAGTGAACCAATTGGCCTGAGGAAGACCTGGGGGAGTTGGAAAGTATGTGAACAAACAAAAAGAAGTTTCAGTAGCACTAACGTTTTTGCAATGGCTATGCATCTGGTGAGGGACAGATACAGTCTAGTCTACACAGGGAGTCACTCCTCCAGCCACTCTGCTGCCCTGCCATAGTTCTCTCTCCAGATCTGGGTCATATCTCTGCTAATATGAATCCCTAAATATGGGATGCAGTCAGTTGGCCACTCAAAGGGGTACTCAGTGGGAATACATTTAGTGCACTTGGTGAAAGGGAAGAGTGTTGATTTTGACCAGTTAATCGTAATTCCAGTGAGTGCCATGTAATGAGTGATTTCAAGTAGTAGGAGTGCAATGTTTGTGGCTGGATTCCTCACATAAAGGTGACATCTTCCACGTAGATGGATACTACCTGTCGTCACAATGTGTGCACGAGGCCACGGTCAGCATGGTGCTGTCGCAAGCGTGCCGCTAGTGGCTCCATGGCAATGGCATATACGATCGGGGAAAGCGGGCAACCCTGCCTGGTGCCTCTATTTATAGCGAATGGTTTGGAAACCTTCCTTTTGATGCAAAGTCTCACGGTTGGTAAAGTATATAGTAGCTTGATCCACTGTAGGAAGGTGAGGCTGAAGCCATTTGACTGTAAAAGGTTAAATAGGTACAACCACTCCAGTGAATCAAATGCTTTAGTTGTATTGAGGAAGGCAGCCACTGCAGGGAGTTGTGAGTTTTAGGTGTGGAGGAGAGCGGAGAGGGTGTGGAGGTTATGGCTTGTTGAGCATCCAGGTCCAAATCCCAACTGGTCCGGTCTCACAGTTTTGGGCAGGAGAGGCAGGATGTGGGCTGCAATAATTTTTGCCAGGATTTTATTATTCACATTAATCATGGAGAGGGGCCGATATTAGTCTCAGTTGTTTGCTGGTTTATTAAGTTTAAGGAGTGTGATCAGGTGAGCCTCTCGTGCTGAGGGTGGTAAGTAACCAGCATCCCTGGCTTCCTCGTTCATCCCCAATATATGGGGCAGCAGTAGCTCTGTTACTCCATATAGAAGTGGACTGTTAGGATGTCTGAGCCCAGGGCCTTGCCCCCAGCCATACCACTAATAACTTGTAGTATATTGTTAGACCTATCATCTTTAGGGTGATCTTTCCCCAACCTTTTGCCTGCTTACCTTAGCTTTTTGCTGTACCTTTTTCTTAACCTAAGAACTCTGAGCACTTTACCACTGTTAACCAGTGCTAATGTGCTTCTTCCCTAAACATGGTGACATTGGTATATACCCAATTGGCATATTTAATTTACTTATAAATCCCTGGTAAAGTGGTATACCATATTCCCCAGGCCTGTAATCTAAATGCTGCTGGTGGGCCTTCAGAATTGAGTGTACCACCCACACCAGTAGCCTTTCAAATCTGTCTCAGGCGTGCAATTGCAAGGCCTGTGTGTGCAGTTTACTGCCGCTTTGACTTAGTATGTAAAACCACTTTCAAAGCCTTCAAACTCCCCTTTTATTAAGCATAGGTCGACTCTAAGGTAGGCACTGGGCAGTCCTAAGGGCAGGGTGCCATGTAACTAAAAAGTAGGCCATGTACTTTTAAGTTTTACATGTCATGGTAGTGACAAACAGCTACATTTGTGTTTCACTGCTTTGAGGCCTACTCCTCTCATAGGCTAGCATTGGAAAATCCATACAAATCTTTTAAGCTGTAATTCCTGATTAGAAAGGAGTAGCAACATTATGTTTCATATCTTTGGAACAGAAATGAGAAATCCTCTTTAGTGGTAAAATTAGATTTAACATTGCTTTTTTAGAAATGCTTCTTTTAGAAAATGGAAGTTTTTCTAATCTTAACTCTGTGTGCCTACAGCCTGTCTCAACACACATCTGTGCTGGGTGACAGCTACACTTTGTGGATTCCCTCTAGACAGCCACAAACACAGGAAGGGTGGGTGTGAATGAGGACTCATCTGCATTCTGATAGCCTTCCTGGGCAGGAAGGTGGAGAGGGAGCTGACAGTGACATCTGAAAAGTTCTGTCCTGTCTCCAACCAAACGACTGATTGCCCTCCACAGATAGCATGGCAGACAGGGCTGGGATTAAAGGTGGACCTGTGCACTTCGAGGAGCTGCTTTGAAGTCATCCCCACTTCAAAGGAACATTTGGGTATATTACTGGGGCTCTAACCCTACAAAGACAGTACACTACTGGACATGTGAAGAGCAGCTCTGCCAGGAGCAATGACTGTTGTGCTTCAAGGTTTGCCACTCTGCTTGACTGACTGTTCTAAGGAGCTTATTCACTGCTGCACTGAGATGCCTCTGCTGCCTGCTTATCTCTGCCCTACTGAGGACAAGGACTGGACTAATCTTACTTGAACCCAGAGTGTCTCTAAGGGCTTGCAGGCTTTTCTCATGTTTTCTGAAGTCTCATGGTCATAAAAGACTTCTTGCATTTCTGCTGGTGCTGCTGGACTCTGCCATCTGTTAGTCCTGCCCTTGTCTGACGTGCCCCCTCCAGTCCTGGGCCTCAGAAGTGTGTTCTCCAGCTGTTGTGTTACTATATTGACGTATCGTCAACACTGCGATGATCCGAACCAATGCAGTGCCCTTTGACTGTGATGCTATCTGAGGATTATTGAGGTTCTAAATTAGAATCCAGTAGTTCAGTAATATATTAACTGATCCAGCGCTTCGTAAGCAGCGTCACAAGATTTCAACTTGCTCTGTTCCCTTCTCAATAGTGGCAGCCCATAGCTTCTTGATGCAGGAAGCATTCTTCACTGTCTGCACAGTCCTCATAGTCCGGCAGTTTGTATCTGAACTGAGTCAGATATTGCGCAGCTGCTGTGTGGAAATAGTGCAGTTCAAGGGGACAGAGTTTGCATTCTAAGGTATGCAACTGAGTCCGCAGGTTGCTGAGGATGCCTGACTATTTAGATATGCTAATTCCATGTATGTGTGATTTAAAGGCCTCCCAGAGCACTCTGGCACATTCGAAAATGCCAGTGTTGTGATCGAAGTATTAAATGATTGTGGTGCATATTTCAAAGTGGAAAAGAGGGTCCAAAGTGCATTGTGAGGAAGTCACCAGGTGAAAGCATGGTCTTATGGCTCATGACCACCGGCGCACGATCTGATAGCGTCTTGACAAACTGCTCAACCATGATCAGGCATCCACAGACAGCTTGTGGCAGAAGCAAGTAGTTAAGTCTCCAGCAGGCGTCACACTGGTCACATGGGTATGTCTGAAAAACCCCAAATCAACCAGATTGTGGTCTGCCCAAAGTGTATGGATTTGTGCAGCAACGAGAGGCTGTTGGCGCCAGCCAGACTGAGACTTGTCGGCCAGTGGGTCTAGGACAACATTGAAATCATCCCCCAATATCACTGTGGTGTGGAGTAGGGCATCTTTCTTATCCCCCATATCCGCAAAAAAAGTTTGGGGAGTCCACATTAGGACCATATATACTAGCAATCATGACACACTTGTCCAGGAAAACTCCATGGAGAATTACAAATGTGCCATCGTTATCTGTTAAGGATGTTTTTTTCCACCACTGTAGCCCCATTCGGAATAACATGGCCACTCAATAGGCATACACAGAGTATGTGGAAATGTATGCATTAGGTACTGGTGCCCCGGAGTGTACCTATACAAAAGCTGCAACGAGTATGTTAGTCATTACCTTCGAGGCAACTGTCTGCATCTGCATAAGCTTGTGAATCTGTCTCTTGGGGCCTGTGGGAGTACCTGTGACCGAATTTAATTGCCAGCTTTGGATCAGTGAAAAGGTGGGTTTCCCATTAAGAGTGACATAAAGCTTGGCAGGATAGAGGAGTGCATAAGAGATGTGAAGTTTCAGCAGGAAGAAATTCTTTGTGAGCCGCTTGCACAGTGAGAATGAATTCTGGGTAGAACAATCGCTTTTTTGACCAAGGCACTGGAGCTCTCCATGTTCGCTTGCAAGTCACAAGATGGTGTCATTTTCCCTTTAGTGGAGTAAGCATGCTATGATGGACCTCGCTGGTTATCCTGGTGGGGATTATGGGCCAAATAATCAAAGTGCCTGCTCCACTGACAGAATAGTATTCAGATGGCCACCAAATAGAGAGGGTATGAGCTATTCCATGTAGGCATTCAGTGAAGGTCATGGCAGTCGACTCAGAAAGCCCCAGCACCCTGATTATATTGTGTCTGAAGTGGACCTCCAAGTCCTCATTCTTAGTTGTTATCACCTTGAGCACCTTTGCCATGCGTAGAAGTTGTTACATTCATGTTGCCACCCCTTCCTCCAAGTTGGAGACCAGCTGCTCCAACTGGGATTGCCGGTCATCATGTTTTTCCAGGCAGTTACCCATGCAATCTAGGGGGCAGGTTAATGTGTTTATCTAAGGGTATGTGCTTTTTAGGTCTGTTCCGCACTTGTGCAAAGAAATCCGTGAAGGACGCCAGTGGTCTCCCCAAGGGCCGGTCAGGTGCACGTTTGCCAAAAAATAACTTGGTCTGCTGTTTATTCATTTTCTCCATCCTTAGGCCAAAGAATGAGGCAGAGCCCAGGGGGCGGGGGCGTCTGAAAAAGGCAGCATAGTTACTGGAAGATCGGGGAGGAAGGTTCATTCCAGCCTCTCCCATCCAGGCCCCATTAGTGGGTAGCTAGGAGGACTCCCCGTCATAGGGGTCCAAAGGTAGCACAAACAGCCCGCCTCACATTGGGTCCTTCCAGGGGGCTCAAGTACGCCTCGGGCACAAAGATAATAGTGTAGGGCTAAGCAGCGCTCAGTATTGTAGGACAGCACATGCCCTGCCTCACCCCAAACCCCATTAGAGGTACGAGCAGGCTGCAGGTTCCACAAGGCCGCAGAAGGCTTAGTTCCTAGGCCCGGTGCTGTCAGTTCTGGGTACCGGAAAGGCTAGCGGTCAGTCTCCTCCACAGGCAAAGAGCTAACGAGCTGGGCTGTAGCCCAACCCCACTCTGCAAGTGAGCCACAGTTTGGGCCTAGTTCCCCAAAGAAAGTAGGTAATAGCACCACACCACAATCACGTGACCACTGTGATCCACACCTGCTGCAACAGGCACCAATGTCACCAACAGCTCCAGGTCCACACTTGGCCTGTCCGCCTGCAGTGCCGCAGGGCAGGGGGGGCAATAGCAATCTCTTGGTGAAAGGCACCTAGGCAGGCGCAACACCCGGGTTCCTCAGCATGAGTGGCAGTCTCAACCGAGTGGTCCCACAGCACTTTCCAATTTGGCTGCTCAGCCCAGCAACAGCAACACTCAAGGTGGATTCAATGCCGAAGAGCAGGGATGACAGTGGATTAAACAGATTATTAAAGGATTATTATTCAGGCGAGCGGAGCCTCACTCGGTGGTAGCCAACTTGCGTGCGGCCTTCTGGCATCAAGATTGCAATAATCTCCTTAACCCATGATATAAACAAAACATTTAAATTATACAGCCACAGATCCATAAATCCCAGCCTTAAAGAAATACCCACACTGACAATTTTATTATAGATAAAACCTACAAATATCTGATTACATTTGAGCCTCAAAGAAAATATCCTAATATTATCAAAACATTGACAGACTACCAACGCAAACCCAATAACCCATAATATAAAATAGAAATTTTTACACCCCAAAACGAATGCATACTAATTGTTGTTTTTAAATACCATATTTTTTCAATTCAATATAATAAAATACAAAAATTGATAATGAACATTATTAAACCTTAATAATATTTCAAAAAGTTTTAAACAAAACACCAGTTACCATAACCTCTAAAACAAGTCACAACCATGAAAACATAAAAAAATAATCAAAGAAATATAAAACAACAGAAAATTTCACATAGCCGATAAAAACATTTATGTTCAATATACATACTAATAAACAATCAAATTACAAAATTAATATTCAAGAACTCTCCACATCCTCTCCCCTACCCATCCCCTGGACAGACCACCACCTTATCATTCCTCAAAATCCCAATCGCCAATCAAATCAGCCCCAGCCTTCCACTTCAAGCGCCTTTGCGCCCGTGGAACAAACTAAACACGGATGCCTGGACTCACCAGCTCACAGCCTCTACCCCTACCTTGAATCCGGACCCCTCACTAGCAAACATCCAATTCCGTGACTGGATTGAATCGTCTCTGGACGCGGTTCTCCCCGTCAAACAACTCCCTAGTAAGAGGAATTCCTACAAATCCCCCTGGTTCACTTCGGAACTACGAGATCTCCGAAAAAAATGCAAAAAACTGGAACGTCGCTGGAGAAAAGATTGGAACCTTAACAACAAAGAAACCTATAAATCGGCCATGAAGCAATATAAAACCCTCATCAAAAACACACAAGCCTCGTATTATGAAGGAAAAATCATGGCTGCCTCCAACTCCTCCAGGTAGACTTACCGCATAGTAAAAAGTCTCATGAAAGTCCCTGAACCGCAGCCGGCCGCCGATCGTACCGGTGCCAGGTGTACTCAACTCGCCGAGTTTTTCTCAGCCAAAATTTTAAAAATCATCAGGACCTTCCCCAATACCTATCCCCCAACTAACCTCCCAGCTGGGTCCATCGACCCAGACGAACCAACTCTGAAAGCTTTCCTCCCCGTCACCATCGAAAGGCTGTTGGACACTCTCAATCGTGTGAAGAGTGGCTCCCCGGATGCCCCAGCCCCCATGAGCAAACTCAAACTAGTAGCCCCCACCATTTCCCCCCATCTCATGAGGCTGATAAATGCCTCTCTCTCCAGCGGGATAGTTCCCGCCAGCTGGAAAAGCGCGATAGTGCGTGCACTCTTAAAGAAACCTCACTTAGACCCCTTGGACCCTTCTAACTTTAGACCCATCTCCCTCCTCCCAGGCATCAGCAAAGTGGCAGAGAGAATTGTGAATGAACAGCTCTCAACATTCCTAGAGACTAACAACCTCCTTCGCCACTCGCAGACAGGGTTCAGACCTGGACAGGGAACTTACACCGCCCTCCTGGCCGTAACAGAGGAGACAAGGTCCATCCTGGATGCAGGAGGATCAGTGGCAGTGATCCTCCTGGACCTGAGTGCCGCATTCAATACGGTGGACCATACCATCCTTCTCCACCGTCTCCGAAAAACGGGCATTTCGGAGACCGCCCTGGCATGGCTAAAATCATTCTTGGAACACAGGACCTTCCATGTGGCCGACAGCCACGGTCACTCTAAATCTCTCCCCCTGAACTGTGGAGTCCCTCAGGGCTCCTCCCTGAGCTCCACACTTTTTAAAGTCTACATGGCCCCTTTGGACGACATCGCCTCTCCATTCGGCATAAAGGTGGTCATGTACGCCGACGACACACAACTAGTCGTCTCCATCAACCAGGCCGATCAATCAATGGAGAACTTAGTCTCCTGCCTCCACAATATATCTATATGGATGGGAGACTCCAGGCTCAAACTCAACGGAGAGAAATCCGAAATCATGCTTCTAGGCGACCCAAACAAACTCCCCAAAACCCTTGCCTGACCAGCTAGCATGGGCACCCCCCCCCCCCACACCAAAACAAGAAATCAAAAGCCTAGGCTTCTGGCTAGACCAGGACCTCAGTTTCAGAGCCCAAGCGAGAAAGACAGCCGGCACCTACTTTGGACTCATGCGAGCAGCTCGTAAGATCCTTCCACTTATCCCCCCCCAGTCTAGGAAAATTCTGATTCAGGGCCTCATCATATCAAGATTAGACTACGGAAACGCCCTATACCTAGGCGCACCTGTAGCTGTCATAAAAAAACTTCAGCACACCCAGAACGCTGCAGCAAGATTACTGACAGGAACAAAATCTAGATGCTCAGCCAAACCCTCCCTTAAGGCGCTTCACTGGCTTCCCATCCAACGCATCTTCTTCAAAGCCTTGTGCATCTCCCATAAAATCTTACAAGGCAAAGGCCCACCAATATTGAGACCTCTCATCATGCCGCACAAATCTACCCGACAGCTCAGGTCAGTCACCCTGTTTCTGGCGAGCGTCCCCAGAATAAGGAAAGCTCGCACTGGCGGCCGCCGCTTTTCTTATAACGCTCCTAAGTTATGGAACAGCCTCCCCCTTAACGTACGCAAAGAAAACAATTTACTATCATTCCGCAGACTGCTGAAAACCTGGTTGTTCCCCCAATAATCCATCCCTAGGAGTACTGTCAAACTGTTACATTAGCGCTGGGACGCCCGAGGGTAGCTATGCGCTCTAGAAATCCTTAATCAAATCAAATCAAATCAAACCTAATTGTATTAAATAGCACAATGTTTCTATCAACAATTTTGTAAAACCATTACATTTTTAACAAATGATATACGTACATTTGATATTATATCCCACAATAGTTTGACTGCCATATTGTGGTCCAATGATATTTAAAATTCAATATTTAGGTGCCATACTACATAGGTTTGTACAGGACTGGGTCCAAGTTTTCTTCAATATGGGTTTATTGGTATCTTTTTACTATCTGTAGAATTTTGCACCTAAATATTGCTGCTTTGTCGAAGGATGTTTTGTATAACTCTGTACTCTTATGAAATGCTGCTACATTTTTTATCCCTCTAAAGGAGAGTGACTTTTTTTGTGTGACTTATACGAATAATATTCTATGGTAAATATCTTTATTTGCACAATCTAAATTGTATTCCTAAACTTGTGTTTCGCTTGTAACTTTTGTAAGTGGACCACTTTTTGAGTTCCATACCCTAATAAAGAAATAATTGAATTGAATTGTCCCATTCTGCTACTCTGCCTTTTAGACCACAAATCCCTGTGGTAGTCACAGGTAAGTCCAATGGCATTTCTAAATACAGAGAAGGTGCAGCATTAGAAAGCGGGTGGTCTTGTTTGCCAGTGACCTGTACCACAGTGACAGAGGTAACTGGTCATGTGGGCAAATTACTGGCTTAATTTGGGTTTATTAATCTTTGAATGAGGGAAGTGTACCTGTGACAACAAAATAGGACAGTGGGTCTGCCTTCATGATGAATATGAGGTGATTCACGTGTGAGGAAGAAGCCATTGTAATAGTACGGGGCAAGGCAGAGTGTGGCTGACTTAACTAGTCTGTCAACTTGCTCCTTCTTCCAATGCGGTTCATGTCCCCAAAAATTTAATCTTGGTTCTTTATGTTTCTAACATTTAATATATTCTGATTTCCACCACCACCCAACACTCTTGAAAACCGCTTACTCATCATGGGCCACAAAAGAGCACACCAACAGGCTTACAAACACCTGTAGCATGGATATGTCTGAAACTCTGTCTTGGGGCTCAAAACACCAAAATGATCCGCCCCATGCCAGGCAGTCACCCAATCTTACTCCTCCCTGCCTGTTATGATATCAAAGGATCAACACAGACCTCAAGCCCCCTGAAGGGGGAAGCAACATTACAAAATATGGTAGGTAAATATTAATGAAGCAACATATGTGTCCACTGTCAGAGAGGTCACAGGATCTGCACCACTGGTATTCTCATGTTCATCTGATGTGCAGGAACTTGCAGCAAATTCCACAAGAAATTACTTGATTATGTCTCTGGGTGTCGATGGAGCACTTATGGTAATCTGTCATTTTTTGGGGGATGTTTACTTTGAACTTGATATCTTCCTTTTGCCATACAGTGTTACACAGCTATGTTTTAGATCATTCAGTTAGACTTCAATACAGAGGAAAACAATACCACCACACACCTGTCCCCAATGCAGCTGTAAGCATAGCTATTTGACAAGCACCACACGGAAATATACACTAGTCATCATCTGTATGGATTTGAAACAGTCTCAGTCGACAATGAGACTACATTTAAATCCACATTAGGCCAGCTTAACTATTACAAGCTCAGAAGCAAATACAGATATGTTACCAAATTGCTCAGCATTACCATGTCATGTAGAAATTCCTTCTGGTGTTACTCTTCTGATCTTTACCTCGTATTGAGATATCATCTGCCTGGATCCTGTTACCCTACCTATTATTAGGGAACAATAAAGTTATCTCAAAGCAACCAAGACAATCGCAATGAAAGTCTTATCAAACTCTCTATAAGTTGGTGAAACTTATAACACTCATAATTAGAACCCAAAACAAATGCAAAGAGAATTCCAACTCCATGAACAAAATAATCATTCAACAACTGAAAGGATCATCTAAGAAGTTTGAACTCTCCTTCACCCTCAACCCCATCTCATCCAAATTACTTGTAAATCTAATGTCGCACAAGAAACTGCTTAAAAATTGTTGACCTAGTTTGATCATACAAACTGGACATCCTGTTTATAACAGGATGCCACCATTATCATCTAAGTATTTGCAACCTGACCCAGCTTTCACAAAACTAAATACAACTCGCCTAATTAACAATGTTTTTGATCTGTAAAAAGTTGTAACTTTCACAAACAACACTCATTGGTAATTTAAAAGCTGGTTTTGCATTCAGAGGTGGCATGTTTATGCAGAGGTTTTGAGAAGTATGCAATACTCGCACAGTCAAAGTGATTTAAATGATCAAGAAATCGAAATGCAAATGAGGTAAACTCCCACAGAGACACCCACACAAGCAAACTGGGAAGTGTGGAAAACTAAACAAATATTACTCATTCTCACAGGAGATGTGAAGGAAGAAAGAGTTTCCCGGGTAATACTTTTCTAAGAAATGGAAAAAGGGCATTAAAAGATATTTGTAATTAATATTACATTTTCTTATCACAGACATACTAAATCTCTGGATTGTGATGATTTTAGATTGATAGGTTGAGAGAACTCATGTGACTGCCACAACTGTCAATAGCATACTTTTACCTGACTATGTGCAGTAAATCTTCGGTAACTCTTAGGGAACGTGCAGCAGCTGACAGTACTCTAAGTAGCACTACTCCCTTGCACATTCCTCAATCTAACAACTGAAGTTAAATCAAGTCTACACAGTGCATTAAAAATAAATGTAATATATGGTATAAAGTCCCTTGGATTTAGTTTATAAAGATATTGCAAGTCACCAAGAAGTTCCTTGACCAGGAAGAGGAAGGAGGCCAAAGGCTCCTTTGTTAGGTCAAAGAACTCCTTATTTTGCATGGGCATGCCAATACCCTTCCACAAGCCAATTAAATCATTGGTGCCTTGCCCTTTCATGTTCATTGCAGACCAGAGTAACTAAACAATATATATTGTGAAAGTAAACACACCACACAGCAGTTAGTTGTTTTTTGGTGAAAAAGCTATTAGAATCTATTTATTGTAAGTCAGGTTAAAAAAATACTGTTGCTCAGATTATGTTGAAACATGCAAATAGTCTCTCTTTCATACAATGACTTTTAGCAAGAAACAAATATAAAAATGTTACCATACAAATCTCATTTCTGTTGATCACTTCTTTTCGAAAAACGTGTCAGAAGAAGGGAAGGTCAGTTTCCATTTTCTGTTTAAACTACAACTGTAATTATGCTCTGTGACTTGCTTTTCACCCTGGCTGCTGGCATGAAGCACTGTGACAACAGAACCCACATGTAATAATTTATTGCAGTTGGGAAGCTAAGACAGTTCTTCATTATTTGAGACTAAAGATGCCTCAAGTTTCCTATAATAAGGACGTTAGAGACAGACTTTCAAAAAGGGATTGCAGGCTCCCATGTATTTTAAGTAAATAAACACATACATATGCCCCTACCCACACAATTAGCTCTAGAATAGAGCTTTACATTGATACCTGTCTGTCTTTCAGCCAAAGAGTAGAGATGGCTAGCTAGTAGAAGTTGAATGATTATCTGCAAAGTGTCTATGAACATGAAGCATATAAAGAAATTCATCTGGGCCATTAATCAGATTTTGATAGTGTTGGCAAAAATATTTTGCTTTGTACAACTAAATGGCTGGGAATTGACACTGACATTTTAGACAAGTCTGTTACCTAAATTCCTACTGTTGCTCGTGTTAAGTGACATAATATCAATACCACAAATATTGACCTACAAAATTATCAACACATTAATATTGTTGACAAAATGTTCGAGATCCTATAATTAATTACTTTTTTTACTAATATCACAAACATCTGTGTTCAAAATATCTATTTTAACATATATCAAAAACAGACATCACTTATAACTAACAATAGTCTATGTCAAAAATATTGAGGCCAACAATATCGACAACATCAATATTGGTATATGAAATAATATTTAACAATAAAAAATACCAAAACCACAAAATGTTAATAAACAAATATAAAAAATATATCCCACATTAATAACAACATTGTCTAAACACAATATATTTTACTTAAAATAAATATACATAAAACTTCGCTAAATTATTAATTACACATATGTACATCCCATTACAATATAAAATATAATTATATTCATTCACACATAATAATATTTTTAACATACATTTTTTTTATACGATATTAAAGAAAAATTGGTGATCTCTAAATAAAGCATACCTTTTTTATATTTGCTACCTCTACAAACTTATTAAAACTACCCCAATTTCAAATATGAATGATGGAGGGCACATTCAAAATGTGTCCCAAACCATTCCATGACCTTTACAGCATACGTGGAAAATTTCATAAAACTAGCATACCTTTTTCTTATGCATTAATGCCAAACAAACAAATCCTCAAAACATTATTATTGATTTCGAGCAAGCTATGATCCAAACTATATTAAAAATGTACACCCACACAGCGATGTTATTATCATTTTAATCAAAGCATATGACATCACCTACAGAAATCTGCACTAAGGACCTGATTTGGCAGTCGGACCACCTACAGCTATTGAGACAGTCTAGAGACTACCTGATGAGCATGAGGGGTTCCAACTGCCATTTTTTGATTCGACCACTGGGATGGCGGTCAGAAAGCCATCATTACCATGGTGGGGGGATGTTGCAGCCCTGGAAAAGGGTTGAATCACATACCTCCGCCGTGCAGCATCTATTGCACATCCATACACTGTTTGCCATGCACCATGCCATGCATGGCACAAGGTGCATGGAGGTGAGGGGAGGCAGCACTTTCAACTGGCCTACGATGGTCGGAGTTCCTGTTTAGGGCTTCCAATCCCTTTCCGAAAACCTTTTCATGGTGGGTTCCTACCATGAAAAAAGGCTGTCAGAAAGTGATATTGTAATGCCAACATTCTTGGATGCGCCTCCTGCCATGCCCCGCCTGGATCTGTGATTTTGGCGGAGCCGGAAATCTTGTGCCCGACAACTGTGAGTCCAACCACCAGTATCATTATACAGTTGTCAGACCAAAGGGCTGTCGGCGGTCAGACCACCACCAACGTGCTGTCAGCAGTCCGACCACTGACATCATAATCAAGCCCTAAGTATGGAGAATGCCAGTCAATTTGCCTTTGAAATACAAAGATAATAGCTCTAGCCTACGTCCCTGTGACTGAAGTACCCAACCATTACAACATCTTACTAGAAAGTCCCTATTACCAGTATAATGAAGAAAAACTAGCTCCCCTAATAGACTACTTCAAGGACAAATGGGGAGGCAGACTACATAGTTCAGGACCCAGACACCAGCCCAAATTCCACATACCATGGTAGAATGTGTTTGACAGCACCTTAGAGCAGGAGGCAAAAACTAAAAACGCAGTCAAAGGATGGCATAATGCCTTCCAATCCACACTAGGAAGAACTTACCCTACACTACACTAGATTCTAGAAGTCTTACAAAAAAAGCAAAGCTACCAATAACTTAAACTAGAAAGCATTTGCAACACAAATCAGTCCTAAACTAAACAAACAAAGCAGAACAATGTATGACTATTTACAATTCAAAGTCAGACTATTTATAAACAACAAAGGACTAGACTACCTAGAAATAATAGCCAAATCTATCCTCTAAAACTCATATAAAATCTACTAGCCAACTAACAAACCACAACATAATACATTAAAGTAATTTAAAAATATTTCTTTAAAAACAAGTAAAATATTATTAATATTATATGAGTGAAAAAATATTGCAAAATGTTGAAATACTCACTGACAATAAAAATATGACTTCTTTCCCCCACGAATGACCCAAAAACAACAGCAATATGATTACAAAATTTTGTTAGTGGTAGAAACAATAGCTGCTTAATAAAAGTAAAAAAACATAAGACTATTCCCCCCCTAGTAATGAATGAGAGAAACATCAGAAATATACATATACAATACATTTTTAAACTGTGAAAGAAATATAATATATGTACTACAATGTTCCAAAAATTATTTAAAAAATGTTAAAATATATATTAAATAATAGTATAATATATATAAAATGATTTACATATATATATATATAAAATATGTTGTTGAATAGCACTATAAAAATGTATATCAATATATTTCTGAAATAAATTTAATAAATGTACAATAGTTCATAAAATATGTAAATATATATTATTGCAAAAGTAATCAAAACATTGTTTCTGTATATTTTTAACTAGCATTAAACAATATGTAATACATCAAATAACATTATAGCAGATTTATTAATATTAAATATATATTTTAGAAAGTGATGTTACTTACCAATATATGAGTGTATGTAAATATGTTTTTCAAAAATAATTTAAAATGTGCAATGTATTGTATATTACTAAACATGTATTTGTAAACAGTTTGGGCCTGTTTACATGCTTAGCGGTCTTGGTTTAGAATACTATTCCTACTCCACAATAAATTCAGAGAAGATGCTGGATAATAAAGTGGCAACATTACAACTTCAATATCACTTAAGTCTGGGATTGTGCTAAACACTAAAGAGGCAACATTTACTAATACCACTCCAATATCACTTAAATCAGGGACAGGCTGGTAACTAAAAGGGAAACACTTACTTTTCCCACTCCAATATTACTTAATCCAGAAAAGGCGCTGGACTGTAAAAATGCAACATTAACCATTCCCAGTGCATCAAAACTTGTCAGGGAAGGTTTTGGACACTGAAAGGGTCAACTCTTACTATTCCCACTCCAATTTAACTTAACTCAGGGAAGTTGCTGGGCACTACAGAGCCAACATTTACTATTCCCACCTCAATTTCACTTTACTCAGAGAAGGTACTGGACACTAATGTGTCAACATTAACAATGCCCACCACAACAAAAGTTATGTCTGAGAAGGTTTATAAAGTAAAAGTGTCGGAACCTGAAGATAGAAGTACCACTGACCTGTTGATAACGCCCAGCGGGGATGATGGAAAGCAGATCATTTCCAACCTCCCCTTTACACTGACACACAGTGAGCAAAGGTACGTATCTCACTGAACTGTGAGAAGTGTGCTGGGGAAAAGGGAATTGGAGAAAACCAATAAACGACGCTAGATGGAGGGAGTGCCAATCAGAACATCAACGAATATCGACAATATGACGGACCCTGTGTGCAGGAGAGGAGCAAGAAATGAGAGAACAATCATACATACAATCCTTCCCCTACGTAATGCACACTATCCTAAGATCCAGTAAAACATACATCCCCCAGCATCCACTTAGGCACCTCGCAGAATCACAGTGTCTGAATGCCTGCACTTGGCCACAGACAAAAGAGGAACCATCAGCTCTGTGCTGTTCTCAATTCAAGTCAAATAAAGTTCCAAACAGGATCCCAGGTACAGCGCGCAAGAAACATCAAGAACATAGCACAAGTCACAAGAACAAATGTGCACAGGCACTAGCATACCTCAAAACACATATCTGACAGTATGTGGAGGAGCTCCGTGTTCCTACACAGGAGCAGTGCAAGTTGCGGCAGACAAGCTCGGGATCAATCTGATTCCCGCGTCACCTCTGGACTGAATAAACAAAAACCTGTTCCTTGTTCCATCACAGGAGAGGTGTGGCTCAAAAAGGACAAAGGCTCGGGAAAGGTTCTCTTCCTTGCGCAGCCACCAGGCACCGAACAACAAACCAGTTCCTTCCTGGAACCCGCCGACACAGGGAGAGAGACAGGAGTCGCGGCAAGAGAGTGAGCCGTCACGACGGCGCACAGCAAGAAACTGACTCGAAGAGTTAACAGCTGGCAAATCCAAAGCCAAGAATCACAGGACGGCAGGTCGGGAAGCACCACACAGGAACGACAAGCACAAAGCAGTGGAGCAAATAGGCTATCTGCTGCCAACCTGCAACAGCTGACTTCCGTTGCCTCTCCCTGTGCCTGCCCCCATGGATGCTGGGAAATGTAGTCCCTCCAACACGCGTTTACCAGTCATGCCACAATAGAAGGAAGAGAGAATCATATGCCTGCGCCTACCCTGATGCCGAGCCCTGGACACAAAAAGGGGCACAATTTTCTATTCCCACTACAATATTACTTAACTCAGGGAAGGAGGCTGGACACTAAAGAGGTAACATTTGCTATTCCAACTCCAATATCAATTAACCCAGGGAAGGTGCTGGACAGTGAAAATGCAACATAAGCCATTCCCAGTGCAACAAAAACTAAGGGTGGGGGAGCTCGCTGAGTTGAACTACACGTGATTCTACGGAGTTGCATAAAAACTCTGTGGAATTCCGTGGAGTTCTGCGAGCGGGTGGAGTTGCTGGACACGAAGGAGCTGAGCGCAGGAGAGGCTGAGTCTGGGGCTGAGGAATGCAGGGCCCATGAGCTGGCGAGGAGCTGGTGCCAAGGATAAAGTGACTTGCACCGGGGATCCAGGGGGAACAGTGGCAGCCTCTACGGGGGCTCAGCATTAGGTGCGCTTGGAAGAGCAACAGGGCTCCAGGAAAAAGGTAAATGACCCCCTCACCTGGTCCCTCATGCATGACCCTTCTTGTCTCGAGGCTCCTTCCCATCTACAATTGAGTGTGAGCTCTTTTTAATGAGTCTATCTCATGTCGTCACTCCTATGTACATGCCCTTTAACCTCTCACTCTTTCCTGCATACCCTTCTCTCAGACCCGTCTCTCCCACCTCTTATGTCACCACTACCCATGATGTGTAAACCCGGTTCTTCTTGCATGTAGCATTGCCACCTTCGCTGCTGCCTGCATCACTCTTCCCATGGGCCCATCATCTCCCGCATCACCTGCCTGCATTCCCTCGTCTCATGGTTGTCTGACCATGTGATGCTGTTTGAATACTCTCTCCTCTCATGCCTCTCTGTGTGCCCTTCTCACACTCCTAATTACTGCATGGCATACCTGACTCTCAAAGGTCTCTGGTTGTTTCTCTTTCCAGCACACTTCAGTACCCAGCAACATCCCTCCAAATGGACACCAATGTCTATATCGGTGTTTCTCTGCTATATCTCACACTATTATTATTTCCACTCTCTGCACACCTCGGGGGGCTCTGACCCCCCTTGACATTGTCTGCACCCTCTCTCCCTACAGATGTCTGACCCCTCACCACTCTGTGCATGTCCTCTCCCTGAGGATGTCTGACCCCTCACCACTGTCTTCCTCAGGTGATGTCTCACATGTTACCTGCATGTAATGCCTTTTCCGGAAGCCTGACTAGCTCAGCACAGCCTGCGTACCATAAAGTCGTGAAAGTGTGACCTCTCACTTCTGTCACTCCTCTGCCAGACTGTGTATCTCATTATTGTTGGTGTGCCTATTCTCTTTGATAGTCCAACTGGACCCCTCAATGTCTGAGCTCTAGGTCTCATGACGCATGTCGTCTCAATCTCCCTTTCTGCCTCTCTCCGTTCCGTTACTGTCTCTAATTTAGTGGTGGATGCCAGTAAACTCCGCTATGTGGCGTAGTCAGGGTTTTGGGAAACTCCACCCTCGAAGCAGAGTGTATAGTGACAAAAACACAGTAAACTCCACCAGTGGATTGGAAATTACTGCCCACCCTTAAACAAAACTTTTATCAGGGAAGATTTCGGACACTGAAAGGGGTAACGCTTACTATTGCCATTCCAATTTAGCTTAACTGACGAAAGGGGCTGGACACTAAAGAGCCAACTTTCACTATTCCCACTTCAATAGCACTTAACTCAGGGAAGGTGCTGAACACTAAAGAGTGCAATATTAACATTAACAGAAGTTATGTCTGGTATATTTTTATACAGTAAAAGGGGAAGTGTTTAATATTCCCACTACAATATAACTTAACTCAGGGAAAGGGCTGGACACTAAAGAGGTAACATTTACTATTCACACTCGAATGTCTCTTAACTCAGTGAAGTTGCTGGACACTAAAGAAGAAACATTAACCATTTCCACTTCAATAAAATGCATGTCAGAGACGGGTTTGGATACTTAAAGAGACAACATTTATTATTCCCATTCCAATCTAACTTAACTCAAGGAAGGGGCTGGATAGTAAAGGGGAAACAGTTTCTCTTCCCACTCCAATATCAGTTATGCAGGGAAAGCGCTGGAAACTAAAAAAGCAACATTATGCAATCCCACTCCTGTAAAACGTATCTCAGAAGGTTTTGCATCAGAAAAGGGGCAACAGTTACTTTTCCCACTCCAATAAAACTTAACTAAGGGAAGAGGATGAACACTAAAGGGTCAACATTTTCTATTCCCACTCCAATTTCACTTAACTTAGGGAAGGTGCTGGGCACTAAAGAAGCAACATTAACCATTCTCACTGCAATAAAACATATTTCAAGGAAGGTTTTGGATAGTAAAAGGGGCAATAATGACTATTCCTACTCCAATATAACTTACTTCATGAAAGGGCCTGGGCACTAAAGTAGCAGCATTTACTATTCCCCCTCCAATCTTACTTAACTCAGTGAAGGGGCTGGATACTAAAGAGCCAACATTCACATTTCTCACTTCAATATCACTTAACTCAGGGAAGGGGATGGACACCAAAGAGTCGAAATTAACAACCCCCACCACTAAAAAAAGTCTGGAAAGGTTTTGAACAGTAAAAGAGGCTACGTTTTCTGTTCCTACTCTAATATCACTTAACTCAGGGATGGGGCTGACCACTAAAGAGGTAAAAATTACTATTCCCACTCTATTATCACTTAACTCAGAGACGTTGATGGACACTAAAGAAGAAACATTAACTATTCCCAATTCAATAAAACATGTCAGGGTAGGTTTTGGATAATAAAAGGGGCAACGTTTACTATTCCCATTCCAATCTAACTTAATTCAGGGAAGAGGCTGAACACTAAAGGGGCAGCAGTTACTATTTATACTCCAATATCAATTAACCCAGGGAAGGAGCTGGACACTAAAGAGATAACATTCATGATTCCCACTTTAATATCACTTAACTCGGGAAAGGTGGTATTCCCACTCCAATCTAACTTGATTCAGTGAAGAGGCTGGACACTAAATGGTCAACATTTACTATTCCCAATCAAATTTCACTTACTCAAGGAAGGTGCTGGATTCTATAAAAGCAGAATTTACCATTCCCAGTACAATAAAACGTATGTCAGAGAAGGATTTGGACACTAAAAGAGGCAATATTTACCATTCCCTCTCAAATGTATCTTAACTCAGTGAAGGGTCTGGACACTAAAAAGGCAACATTAACAATTTCCACTACAACAAAAATGATCTCTTAGAAACTTTTATACAGTAAAAGGAGCCCCATTTATTAATTCCACTTCAATATTACTTAACTCGGGGAAGGTGCTGGACACTAAAGGAGCAAACCATCCTGCTGCAAATAAACTTATCTCAGGGAAGGTTTTGGACAGTAAGAGAGCCAACATTTACTATTCCCAAGCCCCTATAACTTAAATCAGGGATGGGTCTGGGCACTAAAGAGGTAACATTTAGAATTCACAATAAAATGTAGCTTACATTTGTAAATATATTTCACCATTTTTTACAAAATTGGTCATAAATATAATTACAATGTTAAAATTGTTTTTTAAATTTTTATAAATAGTGAAATACTTTAAAAAATGTTCTTTAAATAGCACAATAATTTTGTTTTGAACACTTTTTATTTTTTTTAGAAAAAGTAAACTTTTTTTAACAATTTTGGTAATTTTTGTTATATATTTTAAAAAAAATTTAATCCATAAAAGTTTTCTTTAAAAAATCTCAAAGTCTTTTTAATTTACAAAAGAGTTTGAAAAATAATAAAACATAATTGAACATGAGTTCTACAATGCACCTTTAAATCTTTTTTTTAAGTTAATATAATACATGTATTAAAAATACATCCAATGATAAACACGAATATATATAGCTTGTTAAAATAAAACCTATCCTTATCCCCTTGAAATCCTACATCTGGCTCCTAAACATTTACAGATTTGATAAAATTATAGTTTGCTTGACATAAAAAAAACAATAATAATTATATGTTTAAAATACTACCCACCCTTTTATCCTATCTACCCAACATCCCACTCCTAAAATGTTATCCATTTTTCAAAAAAATAGTTTTATTAACATAAAAAAATACACCGTGATATATACATTTTTAAAATACTTTTCCCCTTTCCCCCTATAAACCCACTATCCCATTCCCAAAATATATTTACTTTTTCTAAATTTGTATACTTTTGAACTACCCAAAAAAATACAAAATAAAACTTAAAATTTTTAAATGCTTTACACACTTATCTCCTATAAACCTAACATCGTGCTCCTAAAAAACTATAATTTGTAATCAATTAACTTTTTAACATACACCTCAACCTTTTCCCCTGTAAGCCCATCATTCCAATTCCAAAACTGTTCCAGTTTTTCTACAGCTGTAGTTTTTTTAATTAACCAAAAATAAACAAAATAAAATTACATTTTAAAATGCTTTCCAGCCTTATCGCCTTTAAACCAAACATCCTGCTCCGAAAAATAAATAATTTAGCTAAAAAAAGAAATCAACAAATTTGATTACTAAAAAAAGTATAAGAAATAACCAATACATTTATAAACAATCACTATAAATAATAAAACATATATAAAAACTTTTTATCATGCACTATCTTTCAGTAAAAACAATATATATATTCACATAAAAAACCATAGGTTTCAGGCACGTTATAGTTAGGAATTAGCATTTAAAAACACCTCAGAAATTCACTGAAAAAACCATAGGTTTCAGGGGTGTTATAGTTAGCTGGACTTTTCACTTGTACAAAACCATTGAAATTCCCCCGTTATAGTTATTTCAGCTAACTATAACTCGCGCGCCCGCAATGCACTGCTGATGACGTCACATATTACATCACTCATGACATGGTCAGTGACATCACTCATGACATCACTGATGACATCTCAAATGACATCACTGATGACATCATCCAGTGAATGTGTGTTTTTCTGAAAATTAAATATGTTTTATATATGTATATCTCAAGGTCGATGGAAGAATACATGGGTATATAAGTGTCTAAATGGATGATTTGTTTTTGAAAAATTGATTGTGTAACTGACTGATTAGGTGTATCTTAGTGAATACATGGCTTAGTGAGTAATGTGTAAATATGTAAATATCTGTATCAGTCTCTCACTTTGTGTATATGTGGCTTCATGGGTTGGTGAGTAGCTACATGGGTGTCTATATAGGTTATTAGTTGTTTTTTTGAGTATCAGTCTGAGTGTCTGCATGGTTCGGTGGGGGGTATTACGTAGTGCATAGGTGCATGAATGAGTGACTCAATCTTTGTATGTGTTGAAGACAGCATGTGTGCAGGAATGTATGGGTGGATGAGTGTGTGTATGGGTGTGTTAGTGAGTGAATGACTGTCTCAATAGTGTCTTTATGAGTAACTACATATGTTTTAAACTAGTATATGTGACTATTGGTGTATATAAGTGAGTATATGTGAGAGTAAGAGATTGAAAGAGTTCCTGTATGAATAAGTATGTGTTTCTATAAGTGATTGTTTAAAAGACTAAGTATGTGTAAGTTTCCGTAGAAGTAAGTGTGGTGGTGTGTGTATAACTGTATATGCAAGTAAATGTATGTTTGATTCTTTATTAGCATGAGTGACTATGTGTGTGAGTAACTCTAGGGATGAGTGGCATTGTGTAACAGGATGTATAGGTGTATGAGTACATATGATGAGTGGGTACATGTATGAGTGACTGTATAGGACTGTTGGTGAATGAGTGGATGTGTATGTGGATCTTAGAATTACTGAAGAGGTTGTTGTAACTGGTATTGGTATGTCTATTGTTTTGAAAAGTTTAGTCTCTATTTTTGAATGTGTGTATCAAAGGTTATATTAGGATGAGAGGAGGTCTGCCACTCTATCACAAGGATGATGTCATCAGTGATGTCATTTAAGATGTCATCAGTGATGTCATGAGTGATGTCACTGACCATGGCATGAGTGATGTAATATGTGACGTCATCAGCAGTGCATTGCAGGCGCGTGAGTTATAGTTAGCTGAACTAACTATAACAGGGGAATTTCAATGGTTTTGTACAAGTGAAAAGTCCAGCTAACTATAACACCCCTGAAACCTATGGTTTTTTCAGTGAATTTCTGAGGTTTTTTAAATGCTAATTCCTAACTATAACGTGCCTGAAACCTATGGTTTTTTCAGTGAATTTCAAAGGTTTTTTTAATGCTAATTTCTAACTATGCCTACAGAGATAGGACATGTGAAGAAAGAAGAAAAAACGCACAGAAAGAAAAAACAAGGAATGCAGAAAGAAGCAACAGAAGTCCTCAAAGACGAAGAAAAGTGCAGGAAGAAGGATAACGTGCAGAAAGAACAAAAAGAAGAGCAGAAAGAAGCCTTGTTGCAAAATCATCCTGTACCCTCAACTTTTTCAGACGGATACTGGTGGTAACTGAGTCTGACTAACCAGTCCTAGAGCCAGTGCTATGTTAAAAGACACTTAGAATACAGTGAAAACACCTACATACACTAGGGAACATTATGCGTTGGGGTCCCCCTGTGATTAGCATGACCTCCTCTGTAAGCCCCTAGTATATAATAGGGCAGGGGGATTAAAACTACCTCTTAAAACAGGCCACAGGGCGTTTTTGCACACGTTAACTCAGGCCCTGTCCCCTCACTTCACCACTGTGTAAACACGCCCTGTGTCCGTTTTTAGTTGGGAGATTAAGTTCATTTGAATCCTGAGGGTCCCTAGGGTCCAACTAGCCCACTAGGTACCTCCAGTAAGTGCCACAGAGCTGCGTTGCAGAGAGGTGTAAAAAGTGGCACGGCCTGGACCACCTCTCTGCAATGCAGCTCAGTGGCGCTTACTGGAAGCACTTGGTGGGCTAGTTAGCCCCCAGGGGCCCTCAGTATTAAAGGAAAATTATATCCCCAATTTAAAACGTGCCATAGTGCGTGTTTGCACACGTCACCTCAGGCCCCGTCCCTCCCTTCACCACTGTGTAAACGAGCCCTGTGGCTGTTCTAAGTTGAGAGATTAAGTCCCCTTGAATCCTAAGGGTCCCTAGGGTCAAACTAGACCACTAGGTACCTCCAGTAAGCGCCACAGAGCTGCGTTGCAGAGAGGTGTAAAAAGAGGCTTGGCCTCACAACACCTGTCTGCAGCGCAGCTCCCTGGCTCATACTGGAGATGCCTGTTGGGCTAGTTGGCCCTCAGGGACCCTCAGTATTGAAGAAGAATTAATTCTCCAACTTACAACTCGCCAGGGGGCGCGTTTGCAGAGTGCTGCAAGGAGGGGGCGTGGCCTCCGGCACGATGCCAGTCTTTTATTTATTTAAATTTTTTTAAGAAGGGGGGCTGTGTGGTTCCCCTTCTTATTCTAATTTATTGGCCCTGATGACCCCATCCCCCAGGGCCTGTCTCCTAATTATATTTTTTTGACCCCAATCCCCAGGGCCGGCCACTGTTTTTTATTATTTTTAAAAAATATATATTTATAGACACACCTAGGACATGATGGACAAACCGTACGTACCTATCACCATGACGATTTGCGTGATATTTATTAAAAGGCGACTATGCATACAATGAATCCACGTGGAATGTATTTACACCACTAGTGAAGCTCTGACATGTCTGATGCCCTACCGTGCCTAATCCTGGTAGACACCCTTGTCGTTTATTTATACAAACATGGGTAGCTATTGACGGGCACATTTAATACACATGCACACCAAGCCATTCAAAGGGGATTCGACAAAAATTCGACCAAAACTATGCAAGAAACCCCACTCACGGTTAATAAAACACACATCCACTGCCGGATGTGTAATACTTTTTATTTTACTCTCTGGAAAGGGGACGAACATCACTTGAGAGTCACAGCGCGCTCCTGGCAGAGCCCAATGCTGTGTTACACCCACCATTGCCTGCTGAGTGCCACACACCTCTGTGTTGTATTCCACTAGCTAGTGCATATGCTATGATACTCTCTAGCCCATGTGCACTGTAACACCACCCCGTGAATATGTCATGCCACACTTGTCTTCGCACGGGTTATATTGCCCCATCTAACGTGCCTTCCTCTATGCCTATGTTATAACGCACAGTGCTATGCCATACATATTACAATCTGGGATCCATATCTTTGTCACAGTGCATATGCAATGTTACACTCCCCAGCACATATTTTATATTACAACTTTAGAGACTAGTTAGGTTACACAATACTGCCCTGTGCATATTACACTCCAAGGCGCATATCGCATAGCACGCGCTAGTGCCTGTGCTATCTCGCGCTCTCCAATGAATCTGTCACTGCGCACAATGTATTGCATATTATATTTCACGCCCGGTTCATCTTATATCACACTTTTTGGTGTATAGTTTATACCATACACTATATCTAGTTTTCATTTTCAATCGTGCTCTCAGGACTATGTTCTATATAACACTGTGTTCACCTACCCTTTTTACGGGCATTACATTTTGCGATAAGGGGTGGAGGGTCAGGGGGTGTTTCTGCCAATTGAGCCCGGAGTCACAGTCACAAACGTCCTCTTCTTCCTGAATAAAAGTGAGATTATGCTGCATACTTGTTCATATTTTAAGTAGTTCGCACAGATACACGTTTTAAAAACAATAAAGTTCCTAATACTCGCCTTCTCTGAACAGTTAGCTTGCTGCCCGATCCCCCTCCTCCCTATCCTCTGTTGTGTGAATCCATGGACTAGCCTCCTCCCTCCTGCCATGCATGGTCTGATGTGCTGCCACTGCCCTCAATTTAGTATGATGTACCAGTCCACTCCTCCTGCCCTCCATTGCCCAATTCTATGCCCCATCATTGACCTCCTGCTTAAACTCTGTGCTTAGCTTGCTGCCTCTATTCTCCTTCCCCCTGCCCTCCGATGTCTTTGTGCATGCCCCTGCTCCATCCTTTTTGCCCACCATGTTCCATGGACCTGCCACTCCTATCTACTCTGAGTGTTCTGTTGAGCTGCCACTCCCCTCCCACCTGCCTAGCATTGTCAGATGACTGTAACCTGTCCCTGCCACCTCCACCCTGCCTGTCCACATGCCATGCCCCTATCCTCTTCCTCCTGTCCTACATGGTCCATTGTACTGCCACACCCTTCTGCACTCCCTGGTCTGTTGTGCTGCAACTGCTCCTCCTGCCTGCCCTGTGCGGTCTGTTGTGAGGCCCCTTCCCCTGAACTTTCTTGTCTATGCACAGGTCCTGACCCTCCCTTCTATCCTCCATCGTCCTTTGTGCATGCCCCTACACCCTCCTTCTTGCCCATCATAGCCATTGTGCTGCCACGTACCCTCCCACTTGCCATGCATGGTCTTCTGTGCTGCCATGGCCCCTCCCACCTTCCCTGTGTGGCCAGTTAGCTGCCCCTGAACCCCTCCCACCTTCCCTCCATGGTCTGTGTGTATGCCATCACAGTCTCACTGTTGCTCTTCATGGTGTGTCTTGCTTCTAGTGCCCATCCTGCCTGACCTCCATGGCTATCTTGCTGCTCCTGCCCTGCCCCCTTGCCCCCAGCCCTTGTTTACATGTGCAGACCCCTACTCCCTCCCTCCTGGCTTGTCTGTTCCATTGTAATGCCCCTGATCTGCCCCTCCTGCCCTTTATGGTCTGTTATGCTGCAGCTTTCTCTCCTTTCTGTCCATTATGGTCAGCTAGCTACCATTGCCTCTTGCCCCTCTGTTCTCTGTTGTCCATGTGCATGGTCCTGTCCCCTTCCTCTTGCTTTCTATGGATTGTTGTGCTGCACTCCCGTCCCGCATGCCCTGTGTGGTGTATTGTGCTGCTGCAAACCCTGATGCCTGCCCTGCAGAGTCAGTTTGGTGCACCTTTCCATGTCCCTCCTGTCCTCTGTTATCCAAGTCCATGTCCCTACCCCATTTCCTTTCATGATCCAATGTACCATACTTGCGAACATTTTGAACTTGGTAAGAGGGAGATTTTGAAATCAAAACTGGGGTATTGATTTTCCCCTTTGAGTTACATTGAAAAAGAGAAGATTGTAGACAGGAGACAGATCAAATAAAGCCCAATTGAGCTTAAAAACATTGGACGTTTCCTGGCTGAATCGGGTCTGTTGGCATGTATGGTTGTACTACCATTGCCTCTTCCTTCTGCCCACAATGGTCTATTACATTGCCACAGCCTCTCTTGCAAGTCCTGTATTGTTGGTTTGTTGCCCCTGCCCCCCTTTCCACTGCCCTCCATAGTCTGTTGTGCTGCCACGGCCCTTCCTGCCTGCTCAGTGTGGTTAAATTGTTGCCTTTGCACCCTCCTACCTGCCTTCAATTTTCAGAGTCCGTGCCCCTGGCCTCTGCCTCTCAACAGTATCCTAATGAACAACTAGATTGCTAACATTCTACATTTATTACAAAAGTGTGGAACGCCTGACGTCATCTTGATGTAATCAAAACTGTAATACCTAGAGCATTTCCTTTAGAAATTACATATATGAGAGGGTCTTATTGGCATCAAAATTATGGTTAGTGCTCTAAAAGACTAAAATAAGGACATATTTTCTGAGTTTTCAAATAGCCACAAAGCACTTTTAAATTATTTGTTACCTTTATATTTTTTTATCCAGTTGACCACTTGATTAAATGTTGCACTTAGGGGAGAGGATGTGGTGTTACTTCCAGAACTGCAGACTTTGCAACTGGGGAACCAGGTTGGAGTTTCTGCTTCAGCTCGACATTCTGTGATTCTGGTCAAATCACTTAGTCTCCCCATGTCTACAACCAAAATGAATTTGTTCTTGTGTGATGTAACCAATGCTCATGTAAAGCACTCCAATACCTGACAAGTCTGCACTATATAACACTGCAAAAACACAAAATAATAAGTGTTTTGCACACTTCTGTCAATGGGCTATATTTGGGCTACATCTGGGTGATTTTGGGCTACATTTGGGCTCTTTTGTCTCCGGTGGCCATCTTGGGAGATTTATTTGGTATGAACTTTCCTAATTTCCTCATGTACTGCAGTCTCCTCAGTAGGAAATGCTTTCAGTTTTTTACTTTGATTCCATCATGAAGGTATTCAGATATGTCACACATTTGCCATAAATTCTGAATGTTAGCACTCTAGTTGCTCATTAGATCACTGTAGTAAAACTACTGTTCACCATGGAAGTCTGCTCCTGGTATTAAAAGTGCATGTTTCAGTCTGCATGTCAGAATTTTTTAATGAAATAGAAGAGGATTTGAGAAGTCACTCAAAATGTGCCCTCATTTTCTTTCTTCAGCATTAATCATAATTTCTATGGCAAAATGAACCCCCTCATTGTGTTCCTTTTTAAATTAAATGTTTTAAGTGTTACCAGTTTATTCCAATCAAGATGGCTTCAGGTGTGCCATACTTTTGTCATAATGAAGACAGTAAGCGCTCTAGTTGTTTTTAAGAACACTCTGGGACATTTTGTCATTGGGCTATACTTGGGCTACATCTGGGTGATATTTGGGCTACATTTGGGCTCTTTTGTCTCTGGTGGCCATCTTGGGAGACTTATTTGTTATGAAGTTTCCTAATTTCCTCATTTACTGCAGTCTCCTCAGTAGGAAATACTTTCAGTTTTTTACTTTGATTCCATCAAGAAGGCATTTAGATGTGTCACACATTTGCCATAAATTCAGAATGTTAGCACTCTTTTTGCTCATTAGATCACTGTAGTAAAGCTACTGCTCACCAGGGAAAACTGCTGCTGGTATTGAAAGTGCATGTTTCAGTCTGCATGTCAGAATTTTTTAATGAAATAGAAGAGGATTTGAGAAGTCACTCAAAATGTGCCCTAATTTTTCTTTCTGCAGCACTAATCATACTTTTTATGGAAAAATGAACCCCCTCATTGTGTTCCTTTTTAATTTAAATGTTTTAAGAGTTACCACTTTAATCCAAGCAAGATGGCTTCAGGTCTGCCGTATGTTTATCATAAGTAGAACTGTTAGCGCTCTAGTTGTTCTTTGGAACACTCTGGGAAGCTGCAGTAGAACACAAAGGAATCAACTGACAGTCTCTGCCCTTGTTGGATGTACATGTTTTACTGAGAATGGCAGACTTCATTCTCACATGACTGAGAAAGATAATGTGAATTTACAGAAAATAAGCTCTCAGTTTAGCTTATAGATCACCTTCCAAACCTCTGTGGGAAAAGCATGAGAAAATATTTTTCTCTCAATCATGATATCCCATCAGAAGGCTTTTTCACATGGTGAAATCACCTTAAAACATGCCACAATTCCTAAAATTAGTTTGGTACCATCAATAAATGATTTATAATGTAACTAAAGTCTTAAAACCTTCTATTAACTGCAATGCTTTTTAATGAGGTGCTATCATGTATATTGGTCCCAAGATGGCTGCCAACACTTCTTGGATGAAGTGCTGACAGCCAATCAGATCTCAGGATGAGATGTGTGGTTAGGCTCCGCCCACATATATATATGATTTTACTTTTGATTTTCTCAGGAACTTCTGAACAGATTGACACCAGACCTGCAAAAGGCACATCCCTGACCTGAGGACTACCTCTCTGCCAAATTTCAAGTAATTCTGTTCAGCCGTTCGGGCTGTACCTTGGACTAAAGGTCCCTATGGAAAATTGCATGGGGAAAACGTGTTTTGGGATCCCCCTTTTTTCTCAGCCCCCGCTTGACGAGACTTTCAGGGTAGGAGCGGAGCGGAGCGCCCCACCTATTTTGAAAATTTCGCGAGGATTCGTCAACCGGCGTCAAAGTTATTCCAAATAGAATGTTGCGGATTTCCTATGGAAACACGGTCCTAACTATAACTATCTACTGGCGACCGTCAGTAGATAATATATATATATATATAGGGAGCAGCAGGGGGAGAAAATGGTAATGACAGAACCAAAGCAATCAGCCCCAGACAACACCGTTATAATTTTATCCAACATCGAACTAACGGTAGCAGAACTACAACTTCTTTCACTGGGTCTATCTTTTTGTCCAGGCGAACGTTTCAAATACCCACAAACAAGAGTTGACGTCTTTAAATTTATAAGAAAATTAAAATTGAAAAAACATTTCAAACAAAACAAGGTGTTAGAAAAGACCACCACCATTGGAACTACCAACACCATTGATGAACTGTTTCAAGTGTGCGATATCCCATTACTCTGCTCCATGCACGCCCTAGCACAAGGAGAACCTAACATCACCCAAACAACACAAGAAGATTTGTCAGCCATGGGCATACAAGACAATGCAATTATCCCAACACCATTTCGACCACCGTCATCATTCATCCCGATGATGCCCCGGGATGCGATTGATATTTTCAATGATTGCGTTACAGAAGACCTGAAAAAATTGAATTTAAAAACTTTACGCACAAACAAACAAAGAAAATATAAGGAAATACAATACTCTAAATTGATGCGAAAACTTCAATCACATGAAGACCTGATTATTAATAACTCTGACAAAGGTGGTAACATTGTCTTATGGCCACGACAGATGTATATGGCGGAAGCACACAGGCACTTGGGAGACAGCGAATGCTATGTCAAAGCAACTTTCAATGACTTGAAGAAAACCAAAGAAAGAGTATTCAAAGACCTTTCAAATTGGAAAAGAATGGGACTGTTGACCAAACATGAATTTGAATTTCTAAAGAACGATCATCCCATTACCCCAGTAATCTATTTCATCCCCAAGGTTCATAAAATGACTAATCCAGTCCCAGGGAGACCTATAATATCAGCTCAAAAGGGACTCCTAGAAAACATGTCCAAATATGTGGATTTCTTCCTACACGAACATGTGGAAAATTTGGATTCAGATATTCGAGACACCAACCATTTCTTATCCAAACTTAAGACTATTGAATGGCATCAGGAATATATCTTTTTGGTTATGGACATTAGTTCTTTATATACTAGCATTGGACACTTTGATGGCAGAGCTGCCAATGAATTCTATCTGTCTAAGCGCCCCAGTATGTTTTACCATCACAATGTAATCCTACTTGACATGATTAATATATGTCTAACAAATAACTTCTTTATTTTCAACAAGGAAGTGTTCCAACAGCTACGCAGGGTGGCGATGGGGGCATGTTTTTCCCCCAGCTACGTGTGTCTCCACGTAGGCTGGTGGGAGGAACGTGTCCTCAGAACCACCCACAAGAAACTGTTTGATACTCATGTCATTAGATGGTGGCGCTTTATAGATGATGTGTTTGTCATCTGGAGGGGCAACAAAGAATCAGCTCTCAAATTTGTTGAAACTATAAACGTCAATAATCTAAACCTGAATTTCACGGCAGATATAAATGATAAGTCTACACAATTTTTAGATACGGAAATTTACATCAAGGACAACTGTATTCATACTAAACTACATAGAAAAAGCACAGCGGGCAATGCCATACTGCATGCCACGAGCTTTCACCCCTATCATTTGATTAAAAGCATCCCTTATGGGGAAGTCTTGAGGATCAAACGTATATGCAATACAGATGAGGACCTCAAGATATGCCAAAGAGGGGCATTTGATAGATTTATCCATCGAGGGTACAACAATAAGGAACTCCTTATAGCCATGGACAAAGCCAACACATGCAGTGCTAATGAAGAACTAAACAAAGTAGTATGTCCCACCATTAATAAAACGGAATCTGAAAACACCATTAGACTGATTACGCCTTACAGCCAACAAAACAAACAAATTAAAAGGATAATTTACAAAAATTGGCCTATTGTTAAAACAGACCTCACTATGTTCCAATTAGTGCCCAAATTGCCTAATATTACTTTCAGGCGAGCACCATCCATGAGAGATGCATTAGTCAGATCGAGTCCAGAAATTACCAAAACCACCAGTAATTGGTTAACTAGTACTAAGAAGGGCTTTTTCAAATGCAGCTCATGTAGAGCCTGCAAATTTGGTATCAACACTCAGGAAGTTATAGGAATGGTGGCATCTGACCCTATTAGAATCTCTAAAATGCTCACATGCCGTACTGAGTTTGCAGTTTATGTCTTACAATGTACTTGCAAACTCAGAGAAGTACCAAGCTTCAAGTCTTTAATCGGATCCTACAGCATTTGAGAGCAATAGTTAATTCGGACCCCAGTTACCCGGTAGCACGTCATTTCAAACATGTGCATAACAACAATCTTAATGACCTTAACTATTTTGTCATAGACATGGTACCCAAATCCATCAGAGGGGGCAATAGGGAGAAAAAACTACGACAACTAGAGTCATACTACATCTTGACTCTAGACTCTAAAATGCCAAATGGTCTGAACAACAGTGAAGAATTGCACCATTTCCTGTAAATATATTAACCTGTATTTCACTTATCTGGGACATACAACATGATTTACTTTCTTTATGTATGTCTGCCATCCATGTTTTATACCATTTTAATATGCTATTTTATCAGGCTTTTATTGAATTTTTAGATATGTTTTTATCAAAAGTTTTACGGGGCCTCCGGTTTTTCTCGAGATTTTAAACAATCTATTGATGACATGATCGCCGATATAGGCATAAGGGACTGGATTAATACATACATGGCATCCGTTTCTATTGGTGCAAATTGATTACTTGAAAGCTCAATTTTATATTGGCATACTATATTATTAACTCTAAACATACCTCTCCAGCACTAGCATCTTATACGAGGTATTCCTTCTGACGTGAAGTATCATTTGAGACCTCACAGGAGGTTGATACAATATGTATAAATGTTCAGTTTCATTCATTTTTTACTTCACTTTCATTCCATTTTTGCCATTATATGAGTTTCTAAGACAACATACACATGCACAATACATGCACTTAGCTTCTCTACATTGATTGATTTTCATATGATTTTAATATGGATATTTTATCAACATGTATTTTAATCATTCTTGTCAGTGTTTGAATTTAATCTTTTATATTTAGATATATCTTTTTTAGCACTCGCACTTGCACTATGTTTACATATTTAATATTTTATTGTAAACTTCGAACTTTGCACATTTGCCCGTATACAAATACTTATTTGTAAAATCTCTAGCAATATGCCAAACAATATTGTGTACTATGTTTACATTTGAGATTTCAGAGATTGGCGGCATTTGTAGTCTGTTTTCACTGCTTTATCACTGATATAAAAGCTATGATTGGCCGCAAGCATGTCATGTGATCAAGACAGTTGTTTACTGTTGAAACGCGTAATGCTGCTACTAAGCCAAAATTGCTGACCACTTGAGCAATAAACTGCACTGAAAATTTCAAACACGCTGTGGTCTGTACCTGTTTTTTCTGGATATCCGAGAACAGACGGGACGGTGATACTTTATATATATATATATATATATATATATATATATATATATATATATATATATATATATATATATATATATATATATATATATATATATACTTATATATGTGAATGACAAGCACTCGCGGGGTGAGTTTCAAAGAATTTTAATTACTCGTACAAAAACAAACGAGTTTCGGCAGTCGCCTTCTTCGGTGTCATCAGGCGCGCCGGAAACAGTTCTACATGCAAATTAATTGTGAGTAAAGACGGACTTCAGATCTCCTTGCTATCTAAAATCAAAGGCAGCGCCATCATAACATGGTTAAATGCCGATTTCAGATAATTGTAATCTTGTATCTCATACAATTGTTGCTGGTGTCATAAATATATGCAATGCAATTCTATTGATGTCGCTCTGAATGTTTTTCATACAAATAAATGTACTCATTGTGCTAAATAGAAGAGATTTAAATTTATGCCCAAGATGGATTCAAATAGCTGACATTCATGGCATTTGTGTCTTACGACATTTCCTTAATTATAGAGTAACAACAAGGAGTAGTGCATTAAATAATTACATATTTGTTGCAGTGAGGTGAATATTATGAATTCATCAGTCTCTTGTTCGAATGGTGAAGATGAAAAGTGGAAAGTGAATAAAATCAAATAAAACAAGAATATAAAAGATGATTTAAATGAAAAGCAATAACGCTTGGATAGTAGGAGAAGGGAGAATGAATATAGGACAAGATGGTATACATGATTTGTCCTCTGTGCTGATAGCCTTTATACATTGGTACATCCTGTATATTGCAGTACATAACATATTAACCCAGATGAACTGCCAACTCTTCACTGCTATTTATGCCATGTGGGGCCTTAGTTTGTACATTTATTATGTAGCAGGACTAACATTTTCTTAATTTTTGAGTTCTGTCTCCTCCCCTTGGGTTGGCTGGAACATGATCCATGCAAAAATAGGTTAAAAGATCCCTATTGCTGTTGTGCTTGATGCTAAAATGTCTTGCCACAGGATATGTGGCATCACCATTGGTGATGTCCCGCATGTGATCTAGAATGCAGACCTTGGTAGGATAGATCGTGATGCCAATATATTTCAATCCACATGGACATGTAATGCAGTAAACTGTATATGGTGTGGTGCAAGTTTTACGTTTTGTGATAATTTTTGGTCTTTCCAACCCAGGGATATTAAATGAAAAGACTTTCATGCTATTAAAGCACGCCTTGCATTTACTGCAAGGAAAGAAACAGTTTAGCATTTTGAAGGTGGAACCTACTTCTTCTTTGTCAAAATGACTATGGACTAGATCACTGTTAAGTGATCTTGCTTTCCTAAAGGGCAATAGGGGACATGATGGAATGTCTTGGCCAATAATTGAATCAGTTTTAAGAGTATGCCAGTTTTTCCGCTTTATTCTCCTTAAATCATTGGCATTTTCAGAAAAAGTTGTTATCATTCTGAACTTGCCGATATCTTTGGCTTTTCTGGGTGTATTCTTCAACATGTCTTTCCTAGATAATGAATTGACTCTGCTCAAGGCTTTAACCAACGTTTGATTGTTGTTGCCCCTTGCTCTAAATCTGTCTATGCTTTCCTTTGCTGCCACTTGGAAATCACTATCCTTTGTGTTATTTCTCTTTATTCGCAGGAGCTCACCATAAGATATACTGCTGATGAGTCTGTGAGGATGGTTGCTGGTAGCATGCAATGTTGAGTTTCCGGCAGTGGGTTTCCTATAAAGCATAGTGCATAATGATCCCTCAGAAACATAGACATTTAGATCCAAAAAGTTTACTGAAGTGGCACTCACTTCCCTTGTAAACTTCAAATTGACTCTGTTGGTGTTTAGTACATTGATGTAGGCCATGGCTGTCTCCCATGACCCCCTCCAACCCAGGAATACGTCATCAATGTACCTATACCATGCTACCACATTCTGTTTCCAAGTATAATTAGTGGCAGTCCAGGCCACCTGCTCCTCCCACCAGCCCACAAATAAATGTACGTAGCTGGGGGCAAAGCAGATGCCCATGGCTGCCCCTGATATCTGCATATAATGTTGGTCTTGGAATGAGAAAATATTGTTAGTAAGGCAGAACTCAATTAGCTCAAGCAGCATGGCATTATGTTCCAGGAATTTGAGTGGTCGATTTTTTAGGAAAAACAAGGTGGCTTTTAGCCCATCACTGTGTGAAATACAAGTGTATAAAGTGGAGATATCTGAAACAATCAGCTGGAAACCATCTTCCCATATTACATCTTTGATACGTTTCAAAAAATCTTTGTATCTTGGATGCAAGAAGTCAACTTAATCACTTGTTGCGAAAATGGTCTATAGACATGGACAAATGCTCAGCCAAGCCTCCTTGGGAGGAGAATTTAGGTCTTCCTGGTGGATTTTTCTTGTCCTTTGTGGATTTTAGGGTTATGGTAGAAAGTTAGTGTGATGGGATTGGAGCACCATAGATATATAAATTCTTCAGTTTCTAGCATGCCCTTTTCATACCATTTACGTATCAGTTTATGGTTCTCTGTTAAACTTTGATAGTAAGTTGTTGAATTGGTTTTCTGATAATAATTGCTGTCTTTCAATTGTCATTGTGCTTCCATTTCCTACTGTTCACGTGTTTGCAACATAATGTTTCCACCTTTATCTGAGGGTTTAAATATTAGTGATTTATCTTTACCCAGATTGTTTAAGGCAAGTTGTTGTTCTTTCGAAAAGTTTTTCTTTCTAGTTCCTTTCTTGTTAGTTTCCTGTCTTAGTTTTAAGAGGTCTTTGTTGACGGCTTCCGCAAAAATGTCAATAGCATTACTGGGCATTTGAAGCAGGAATTGTGAGGTAGGTTTGAAGGGGCTTTTACCGCTGCTTTGCTCTATCCCTGCTACGGTTACTTGTTGCGTCACATCCATTTGTGTTGTCATAGTTGATTCGTCCTCTGTAAGCTTTCCAGGATTTTCATGGTTTTTAGATCTTTACCTGTGAGGATATCTGTAGCCATCGATTTGTAACCAGGTTTTTTCGGACTGCGAACTGGAGATTTTTGTTTGAAAAACGAGTGAAGTTTGAGCTACCACGTAAATTTAAACAAGTCAATGCGTGTTTACGTATATTCTAGTTGTTTGTCAGGGCAAAAAGATAGACCAATTCGCAAGACTGACTCCTCCGTCTTGGTTAGGATTTATGGAGTCAGATTTACAATTGTGAGGATCTTATTCACTACTTTCTCTGGTAGGTCTGCTTGCTCCTTGTCACTGGAGGTGATGTCATCAGTGATGCTCATCAGTGATGTCACTGACCATGTCATGAGTGATGTAATATGTGACGTCCTCACCAGTGCATTGCGGGCGCCCGAGTTATAGTTAGCTCAACTAACTATAACAGGCGAATTTCTCTGGTTTTATATGAGTCAAATGTCCAACTAACTATAATGTCCCTGAAACCTATGGTTTTTTCAGGGAATTTCTAAGGTTTTTTGAATGGTAATTCCTAACTATAATGTCTGTAAAACCTATGGTTTTTTCAGTGAATTTCAAAGGTTTTTTAAATGTTAATTTCATATTTTAATATTTATAAAACCTATATTTTTTCTATTTTTTTGTAATACTTTGCAACTCTATTATCCTTTTTTTAAATTTGAAAAATTATGTAATTTTTTATATCTTCCCAAAAAAGTATGTATATATATATTCTTTTTTTTAGAAAACTAGACTCCCGTACCGGTAGTGTACCAAGCTCCATCACCATGCGCATCCTATCCGCGATATTGCGAAACTCGTTAAGGATGCGCATTTCCTATCCGACGGCTTTGTAGCACCGCGTCCCGCCTAACATCATATACGTATAACGTCGCGCCAGCTCCTAGTTTCGTATGCGATGTCTGCGCAGTACCAATACACGTGTTATGTCATCTACGTATAGGGTCGCGCCGGCTGCTTGTTCCGTATGTGACGGGTGCACAATGCCAGGCCCTGTGTTACATCATAGACGTATGGTATCACGCCGGGTACGCCATTCCCTTATTTATTTTTTTATGTCTCATAACTATATCTAAATAAGTTTAAAGTGTATATGAGAGCAAGCGATAACCAAAAATATTTTCCACATTTATATATTTCTAACTGTAATAAACTTATATTATGGTAAATATATTTTCTCAAAATCACGTCGGGTGTGGCCTCCTTGCACGCTCCATGCGCACTTGCCATGTGACCTTAAAAAAAAGCTTTTGATTGGTTCATAACATTTCCCATTGTAACAGTTGGAGGACCCCACCCATTTCAGTCATTCTCTCTACATCGTTTGATGAGAGATACCTCTTCTGCTTACAGAGCTTTTTTGAAAACTTTTTTGCTGTGTACACATATCTTATAGTACACACAACATGCAATGATCATCTTGATCAATATTCATGCTCTGTGCAGTAGCCTTCCACGTGTGATAGCCATGCATCTGAAACGTTACATCAAAAAACAAATGTGTGTTGCACGATGTCCCTGGTGAATGTGTGCGCGCATTATTGTGCTGCCTTTTGTCCTGGGTAGTGGTGGCTCGAAGGGATATCATCTGCCATGGGCCCAGTGCACATCCTAGATCACATGTGACAAACAGTAAAGAGTAATTTGTAGATTTGTGTTGCAGTATGCTCTGTTGTCAGGCTTTACCAGTATGGTAGTGTGTCATATGCGAGACTTTCAGATTCACGTTTGACATACATTGCTTGACTGTAATGAGCGTTATCACTGTGTGTGACATAGCCTCACTGCTGATCCTCCCTCCATCCGAGCACATTCACATGTGTGCGCTTCACGATAGCAACACTTTCAATAATACCGCACACCATTAACATGCGTGTCTGCGCATATCCACAAGCTTGACAACGACATGTGATGTTGTCCATTCAATGTTTTCAGACAGCATCTCATTAGCGATAGTTGCTGCCCTCCCGAAAGATGCTACATTAATGTAAATTGCGGATTGTGCGACGTCAAAACTGCAACAGGGACACACACATAAGTACACTTCCTGCCCAGGCAAGAGCTGAACAACGCCCAGGTCCCCGGAATAATTATTCACACCCCTTCGCTGGCCTGGCTTACGCAAGCCCAGCCCACTTTGCGCATGTATACATAGGATAACCACGATGCCACATGTCCCAGTTCTTCCACACTGCTTCAGGTGATATGGCCGCATCCACCTCGCATATCAGAATGCGCAATAAAAAAAAAGGGATCCATGAGGTGTACATCATCCTGACAATCAAAACTACATCTGAATTGTGAACCCTGCTGGCCGTCATGTTTGGACACAAACCAATGACAGCAGGTGAGCAGTGGGGCCTGAGTGCTCAGGGCCTGCAATAGAGCATGGTGCGGCAAAAGGGATGGGGTGCATCAGCCTGGGTGCACAGGTGCAAACAAGCAATGTTGCCGTGCGTAATGATGTGATCTCTGACCTCATTCAGTCACATCTCTCTCTCATTTTGGTGACCTGCTGGACCGTACTGTGGGCCTGAGCCAGTGGACAGTGCTGCCCTACAGACACGTGGCGTTGGCTTTTGGGGCAATGTAGTGAGCTGATTACTAAGTGTACATGCACACAGGCTTGACCAACTGCATTGCACGCGCACATTATCCTTCTAACATGCGCTCTGTTCCTTTGTATGTGAACGTTGACATAATATATTATTATTTACCCTTGTGAATTCTCGTGCACTCCAACTCCTCTTTGAACCACGATTACCACTAACAGTTGGTAGATCGTACTTCAAGAAGGAAAGATGCACTCAACTGGTGTTCTCTCTTGAGCTTGAAATAAACCTTCATTTACCTTAAGACGTTTCCACCATTATATTATTTCTCCCTTTTCAGACACTGAGTTAGTTGCACGAAAACGGACCCTAGCATCCCAGACACATGGGTGATGGGAGGTGAACAGTGAGGGCTGGGTGCAGTAGGCCGACGCTCTGTCTGCTCCTCCCTCTGTTATTTTGACTCTCCCTCCTGTTCTCCCTTCCACCCACTCGCTCTCTGTCCCTAACTTTCTTCCTTTCATTCTGACTACCTTTCTTTTTAGGTCTCGCCTACACATAGGAGAACTTTTTACAAAGCACATACCCGTGTTTGTGGTGGCATGCGGCTTGCGGGAGTACACAGCCATGCACCACAAGCACGAGTATGTGCTTTGATAAAGAGCAGGATGCGCGATCACGCACCCGCTCATCGCCAGCGCACTCACTCAAGTGCCTCTGAGCACCACTTGCGTGATTTTTAAAATGTTCTTTTTGTGCGCGCTCACGCACACACAACTCCCGGGCTTGTCATTTCATTGTATTTATTTTGACGTTTTTAGAGTGCCAAAGTGGCACTTTACGAGAACTTCAGGGCGCGTGCTGGTATTGCCTCTTTTCTGATGCCAGCTTATGAGCGCGGCTTAAGGCTGCCTCTGGTCTCATGTGATGAGCCAATGGTGGTGAGTTTTAGGGATAGGAACATGATACTGTGAGCAGGAGCCAGTGTCACTGGGCAGGGTGCCTTGGGTCAAAGGGCAAGGAACCTTTAGTCTCATGCGGTGGGAGCTTGCTTGAACTGTTCAGTGCGCAGGGCTTTAAGTGGGCCGGGTCCCTCCTGGTCGTAGACCTGCCAGCATTTAACAAGCATTTGCAATGCAATAGGTCTTGCATTTAAGTGAGTTTGAGCTATTGACAATGCAAATAACAATGCCTTTTATTTTTGTTTTCGTTTTTAAAACATCAATAAAAGGCATTGTCATTTACAATGCTAATAGCTTAAACTTGCGTTAATGCGAGACCTATTGCATTGCAAATGCTTGTTCTTTTGGACATGGCACACATACTTATGTTTCTTTTTTCTCTTGCAGGTTTTGTACGGTGGTCCACCCACTTCTTTCATGTTTTACTGTTGTTCGAAAAAAGTTACATTTCCATTTATTTGTGTTGTTTTAATAAAAGTTATTTTTTTTACCAATAAATAAGTGAGTGTATGGGTCTTCTTTTTCTGACAACACTTGTCTGTAGTTTATTGTGAAAATCAGCGGTTGATAGTAGGTTATAAGGGAAAACATTTGTAATTTTGCGGTGCACCTACCAAATATAAACCAACAGACTATTACATAAATGAAGACTGGTTAATTCTACAACAGCAAGGGTTCTATTAGTGTATCACTTTATAACACCATGAGTACTGCCCATGTGATTTCAGAACCAATAAGGCACTGGCTAGGGCCACCGAGGCTTCAAGGACTGGCGAGGCCCACCCTGCATATTTAAGTAAAGCCCCGGAGGTTGCCAATCCCTGGTCTTGAGCTGGTCTCAAAGCCCCCCAAACAATTCGTAAACAATACCCGGGGAGGTGTCGATCCCCTAGTCTGCGAAACATCTCTCTGCCCTCCCGCGCCTAATTTACATGTGAGATTAAGGTCCCCAGTGTTGAAGAGACCCCCGCAATATAATAATAGGTTTGGCCCAGGAACATTACCCACCAGTGGGCTCATTTAAATGAACGTGTGAAACTCCACTTAATTTTTTTTCCTACATTTTTACCATCCAGATCTGCTTTATTGAAGCGATACGAGGTTTTGCTCCTCTCGCTTCAACGAGGCAAACAAGAATTTACTATCACAGGGTGGAAGCAATGCTCCCGCCCTGTAATAGCAAACATAAATGTCCCGCGGATGCACACCCCGGGACATTGTATGACCTGCGCCTGGAAGGTGGCGCTCCATCGGGCCATGATGCATTGGTTACTGCATAACTACAGAATTAGTATAAACGCATACTAACACTACTTGCGCACGTTATTGGGAACAGTGGTCCCGTGGTGCCCACCCCCGGGACACTGCTGTTTGCAATGGCAGGGCGGAAGCCTCGCAGCTCCAACCCTGCCATTGCAAACTGCTTTGCTATTTGGAAGAGAGAGCAGGGAAACCTGCTCTCTCTTCCAAATAGCAAAGCAGATTGCTTTTCCACATGGGGAGCAGCATGTTAGCTGCTCCCCATGTGGAAAAGCAATGCCGGCTCCTGCAGGAGGCAGGGAGCCGGCAGGGCCGTGGGGGAATTGGGGACCCCCCCACGGTCCCCAATGGAGGCCAGGCCCCGGGTGATGGGGTCCCCGGGGCCAGTAGTGGCCCGGGAGGGGGGCCGCGCGGCCCCCCTCTCCCCCCCAAAAAAAACCGTCCCCGGGGCCATGCCCTGGGGGATGGGGTCCCCGTGGCAAATTAAGGCCTCGGGAGGGGGGCCATGCAGCACAGTTTAAAAAAAATATTAATAAATAGCGGGCAGGCCCTGGGGGATGGGGTCCCCAGGGCCAAAAAATAAGAAAAAGAAGGGGAGCTACACAGCCCCCCCTTCTTAAAAAGAGGGGAAACAAATTCCCCTTCAATACTGGGGGTCCCTGGGGGCCAACTAGCCCACCAGGAACCTCCAGTATGCACCAGGGGGCTGCGTTGCAGAGAGGTGTAATGAGGCCACGCCCCTTTTTACACCTCTCTGCAACGCAGCTCCGTGGCACTTACTGGAGGTACCTGGTGGGCTAGTTGGCCGCCAGGGGACCTCAGGATTCAAGGGGACTTAATCCCCCAACTTAAAACACCCCACGGGGCACGTTTGCACAGTGGTGAAGGTAGGGGGCGGGGTCTGAGGTGACACTGTGCAAACACGCCCTGTTGCGTTGAAGAGGAATTAATTACCCAACTTAAAACGCGCCACAGGGCGTGTTTGCACACGTCACCTCAGGACCCGCCCCTTTCCTTCACCACTGTACAAATATTCCTCTAAAATCAGCCGAACTACGAATTCCGATTTACTCACCTGTTATCAGGAGAGAGCCCAGGGCTGCATCTTTTAGACCAGCAGTGACCCTGAAAAGTAATTCTAAGCGTACTTACCAGTAACTTGTATTTCCTTCCATAGGAATCCATTGTGTGGTTTTCATCAGAAAAGTTTCTAAGTGTCCAATTTTGAAACGTACAAATATTCCTCTAAAATCAGCCAAATTACGAATTCCGATTTACTCACCTGTTATCAGGGGAGAACCCAGTGCTGCATCTTTTATCCCAGCACTAACCCTGAAAAGTAATTTTAAGCGTACTTACCAGTAACTTGTATTTCCTTCCATAGGAATCCATTGCATAGTTTTCACCAGAAACTTTTCTAAGTGTCCATTTTTGAAACGTACAAATATTCCTCTAAAATCAGCCGATCTATGAATTTCGATTTACTCACCTGTAATCAGGAGAGAACCCAGTCCTGCATCTTTTTGCCCAGCACTGACCCTGAAAGGTAATTCTAAGCGTATTTACCAGTAACTTGTATTTCCTTCCATAGGAATCCATTGTGTGGTTTTAGGCAGAAAATTTTCTAAGTGTCTGTCGCGTCGCTTCAGCTACAAAGATCACCACCACACCACATGAGTTGTTACTTCTTTATTGCATATCATCTACAGCTAGCATGCTGCACGTCCTGCCTCATCCCCTGCTTCCTGTGCTCTGCCCCCTCGCTTCCCTGACCGGAACTGGTGTCCGGTGACCTGTCCTGCCCTCTGCCCTCTGCCCTCCTCCGAGGTCCTAGTGCCCTAGTGCCCCATCTCTCAGGACACTACATCTCCCCCCTTTGTCACAAAGACGTTACGACAGTAGCATTAGTTAGTAATCAGAAATGGGACAGTTTCTTTGGTAGAGTCTGTTGCAAGATGTGAAGGTGTCGATGGATGTGCCTCGTGAGATGCTGCCTAGAGCGGCATCTCACATTTCTTCTATTAGTCTCTTTGGTCTCACAATGTCTCTCCTCGGCATCGTCACAAGTCCTTGGCCTTCCTTTGGCCTGGTGGCTTCTGCTGCACCTGCTCCGTTGCACTCCCTTTTTGTTGTCTCTTCGATGCCTGTCACTTGCTCTTCGTCCTTTTCTTCTTTTAGGCCTTTGAAATGTGAGCTGTTCCTTGTTATTCGTGTGCTGTCTGATTCTGCTGTTATCATTGTTCCTTTCACTTGTGTTATCATCAACGGGTCTTGGGCGAATGGACTGTCCGACTTCCGTTGTTGTCTCTGTCGTACTATTACAGTATCTCCTTCATTGAGGTGTGATTTGATGGCATGTCTTCTTCCGTCAGCATATTCTTTCATTTTCCTCTTGGCCGCCTCATCTTTTGCTGCCACGCTCTCGTGCCCTGGCGCGGTCAGTCCTTCTACCTGCGGCAGCCTCATTCTGCTTGTCCTCCCTAGTACTAGCTCCACTGGGCATTTCCCTGTAGACCCATGAGGCGTGTTTCTGTAGTCTCTCAGTATTTGGCATAGTGCTTGGCTCAGGGAAATCTGTGACAGCTTCGCCCTCTGAACTGCCTTCTTGATATTTCCCATGAACCTTACGACCATGCCATTTGCTTGCGGCCATAGTGGTGTTATCTTTCTGTGCTCTTGATGGAGCAGGGTTTTTACTTTTAAACCAAATATCTGTTTCATTTTCGTATGTTTTTATTAAAAGTACTACTGATTAATTAATAATTACTAAAGATTTGTCAAGTCTTGTCTAACCAACCTTATTAACAGAAGAATTACACGTGGGAATGCTATTGCATGGCTAAAATAATAAGTGAACTAAGTTGGTGAGCAAACTGACAGAATAGATGTTGCTTATATGATGTTATTGAGTTTTGCGCTTTTAATTAATATGCATTAATGGCTTTTGATGTCGCAAATGGCTAGATAAATACATACACATAAGGGTATTAGCAGGGGAATAACACTGTATAATCATTTCCATGCAGTAATTATGTTTTGTGTTTCTTTTTACTTAAGTTGACCATTGTGGCCTGCTAGAAAATGGCTACCACACGCAGCCTGCATTTGAGTAGATGAATATTGAAAGGAGGCTTTGCGCTGACTGCGACCTTGTCCTCAAATTGAACTGAAAAGCCATGAACATGATGACAAATCTGGGAGAGGTGCCAGATGCCCCTGAACATGAAGATTTGTTGCCAATCCGAATATCGACCTGATGAACTTATAATGGTCCCACGAATGAGATACATTTTATCCTAAAGAGACATCCGTAGAAGTAACGAATTAGTTATGGACTCCTAATTTCTATTCATTATTTGAGACTATCAATGCGTGAGAAAAACTATCGTTGTATCCCAATGTACCAAGACGACATAATTTCCACCATTCGACTGTTTTTGTAAGATATGATTGCAACATTTGGAATGTAAATTTGGTATAAATATTAGTAGACTAGAGAGGTCTAGTGCCACTTCTTCCCGAACCAATGATCAGAGGTCCCGATGCTGACGGAGAGGACGGTGACTCTACATGACGGCTAGAAACTCTAACTATTTTGCTGAGGACCGGTTCTGAATTAGAAAACGACTTTAGCCAGAATAGGTAAATATGAGAGAAATGATCTTGCATTTAATTGGCTTTTCTTACAATTTTAGATAAACAATATTCTGTTTGAATTACTGTGTCGGGTGGTTATTTTTATTGTCATGTTTATTGGATATAAAGAATGATAAGATGTTTTCACCAGATCTATAGCAACTAGTTGATGCCATTGACCTCATGGTACATGCAGATTGGTTAGGTAGAGAAAAGTGTCTCCCTTATACATGGCACGGATAGAGTGGTAGGATGAATGTTGGTGTTATGGGCCCCACCAGCGTGTGATGTGTGTGTGTGCGTGTGACTGCGAAATCACTCCGTTCGTGGAAGTAGAGGGGATTCGGAAGCTCCGATCTGGACCAGTTTCTTGGTAGCAGAATGATGGTTAGCTATTGTCTTGATCTGGTGAATTTTGCGTGTATATAAGCTTATTGATTATTGATTGGTATTGATATATGTACTAACACTATATGTTGAAGTTGTATTGAGTTTTATGTAGTAAGTACGGCTTCTGGGATGTAAGAAGTCGGTGACAGTTCCGTAGTAGGGCAGAGGGAAGCGCTGCTCTCGGAAGAGGCGGGATTGTTGGCCCTGTATGAAGACAGGGGAAAACGTGTGACAATTGAAGTTGCGCGTCGCATTGTCTGGGTTCGATGAGGTAGCATCGCCGTGTGTTGCCATTAGAAACGTATTTTCTGTGTGAGAGAGGTGTATATGATAGCGTAGGTTATCTGTGAAGTTCTGGTCTTAGGTATCAGGGATCCTTATGGCATTCTGATAACGCTTATCACTAGAAATGTAATAGGTATTCTCTGAGCTTGTTAGAAGGACGGAGCAGAGGTAAGCGCTGCTTTGTTAACGTGTGATATAATTCTGTAGTAGGACAGACTGTTCGCTGTTCTCGGGAAAAACAGAATTCTGTGTGAATGTACTACATTTTCTGGTGTGAAAGTGCGTGAATGAGAAGGCATTCTGGTTAATTGTGAAACTCTTAGGAGCATTCCGGAGAAAACAGTTAATTGATGCTTGTTAGAAGGGTAGAGTAGAGGGATGTGCTACTTTATCAACGGAAGTAACGATTCCGTAGTAGGGCAGAGGTAAGCGCTGCTCTCGGGAAAGGCGGAATTCTCGTGGGAAAGGTCTTTTTGCTGTTCTGTGGCTAGCGAAGCAGACAATGGAGATGTTTGTATGTTGTAACTAACAGACTCGTAGAAGTTGAAACAAAGTCTACCGAGTAGTTTTGTAAAGGAGGGGTAGACGAGAGACAGGAGACAGGAGCAGAAGCTGCTGCAGCGACTGCTGACGTCAGGATGACCGCACTGTGATTGGACAGTGGGTTAGAACGGTGGAAGCACGATAATTGGTGTGCTAGTGTACACCGCGCAAGGATTGGGAGACATACAGGGTGACGTAGACGCTCCAGGATTGGTGCGTTGGTGTGAGTCGTGCTGGGATTCGTGGACTGAGTCAGTGACGTAGACGCTCCAGGATTGGTGCATTAGTGTGAGTCGTGCTGCAATTGGACAGGAGATCGTACAGTAGTAGTAAAGACAAAAGGGTTGCGGAAAATCAGAAAATGTATTACCATGCTGAGGAAAAGAAAAATAAATCCTTGTTTAGTAAGGTTAAGAACTGGTTTGACAAGGATAAAGATATTGTGACTAGGGAAGGACAGTTACTTCCTCCGATAAGAACGCCCGCATCCTTCATGGTTGCGAAATATGGGTATCATACCTGTATTTGGTTAGACAACTGGTTAAAGTATACTAAAGAGGATGGAGTTTTAGCTTTCCCAGAGCATGGCTCATTTAATCTGGCCATAATGAGGAACTTACGGGAGAGGATGATGAGCCTAGAGCCTCGGCCTAGGCCAACACAGTTTGAGGCATTGACTGAATGGGAAGATGAAGTGCATGAGCGAGAAAAGCAGAGGAGTGGAGGAAAATACAGGTATATGTTCGGGCGAAAGTATGATTGCGAAACTCATCATGAGAAGATGGCGAGATGCCAGTATGACTGAGGGATTATATCCTGTAAGAACTGCAGAGGAGACAGAAGGGAGAAAATGTGCAAAAAAAGAACATAATGTAGAAACAAGGAGGTATGGGGCGAATGAGTCTGATGACGATGTCTTAGATGATATGTTCTACAAAAGACCACCCCCGTATAGACGAGAACCAGAGGTAGGAACAGCAGTTACCCCAATGAGAGACACCCTGCGGATTATAAAGACAGAAGTTATGACCCCTGAGTTGAAAAGCAGTAGTTCTCTTGCGGAAAGAGAGAGAGAGAGAGAAAGAGAGAGAGAAAGAGAAAGAGAAAGGGAGAATGAAATTGAGGATGAAAAGACCAGAGAACTAGCAAGAACCACATTTGAATTGACAGAGAAAATCAGAGAATTGACCAAAAATCTTGAAGCAGTTACGGTGCCTGTAACAATAGGTCCGGTTATGCCTGTGTTCGAAAAGCAGAGGGTTGGTGAAAGTGGTTTGACAGTTCCATATGTAGCCAACAGATTGATTGTTCCTCCAGAACAGACGGAAATTAGAACGGGAGAAAATCAGTGGAGATCAGGAGAAAATCAGTGGAGACATACCATATGTGGAGGAGAGTTGAATGTGCAGACTAACTCAGGTTTGAACTCTGGTTGTATGGAAGGGAACAGAGGATCGATCTTAGAACCACAAAGAGTGACAGAACCAGGGGGTGCAGAAAAATCCGCAGGGATAACTGCGGAAGATTTGAATGATTGGCTGAAAGCTTTGCAGAGGAAAGAAAAAGAATCCCAGGGAATTGATGTAGCTAGACTACGTATGGAAATGGAGGAGCTGATTGTAGGAACAATCCCTACAGAAACGCTGAAAAATTATCAGGAAGGGGAGATTCTATTCCTGTGCAAAAGTATCACATGGAGAGCAAAGAACATACATGACAGGTTGAAAGGAATAGCCAGTGAAATGGGGATCGACATGGAGAAGGTAAAAGCTTTACAAAAGCCTTACCGAGTGGATTTTACAGATAAGGACATTGAGAATCTGAATAATGCAGGCCGAAGAGGGCAGATTAAGGAGATGATTGCTTTGCTGAGAAAATGGGGAGATGTGGAGAGATGGAAAGATAGATGGTATAGAAAGCGAGAGGATGCAGCAGACAGAACTTACTCAACATTCCCTATGAAAGAAAAAGAGAAAGCAGTGACAGCTTACCCCATGAGGGAGATTCCAGGAGGAGGGTACGCACATCTCCCATGGACCAGACAAGATATTTTGTCATTTACAAATGATTTCCCTCGACTAAAAGAGAAGCCCGTCGAGTGGTATAGACAGGTTGACAGGTTTGTGAAGTTGTCAAAAGTGCTGTGGATCGACCTGAATAGTCTGTTTGATATAATTGTACCAGCAGACCTGTGGGCTGAATGTAAGATAGTCATAGACTGGCCCACTAAAGAATATCCGAGAGATCCAAAGACAGGAGCTCCAGATCCGGAAGTTATGAAAATGTATGAGCAGGTTATGGCTTTCCTGAAAAATAAGATACCCCCCAAGGAAACAGACTGGGTTAAAATAGATCGAACACATCAGGAAGTGAAAGAATCAGTCCATGCTTAATATGAAAGACTAATACTGGCTTTCAGTGGAGAGGAACATCTGGGTGACAAGGATCTGAGCCAATTCGTATATAGATTTGTGTATGGCTTGCGACCTGAAATCAGTGAAATGATAAGGCAGCATACCGTAGACTGGCAGAGCAAAAAGATTGATGAGATCCTGAGACATGCGAAATACTTCAGTGATGAAATTTAGGCAAAGCAAAGGAAACTGAAGGAAAAGGCAATGTGGGCACAGGTGAAAGTTGCAGAAAGACAGGAGGCTCAGTTGGCTGAACAAGCAAATAATCCAGGAAATAAACCCAGATTTGGCCCAGGAAAAGGGAAAGGCAATATTGAGGAAGCAAAGAAAAGGTTTCCCTGCCACAACTGTAGAAAATTAGGGCACTGGAAATCCGAGTGTAAGAATCCACCGTCTACTAATGATGACAATCTATCATTGAATTCACAGGTGCAGAGTGAGGGGTGTGGTCAGCATCAGCAACAGCAGAAGGCTGTTAAGCAGCAGAATCAGGTGCCAAAACCACTCTTGCCACAAAGAAGAGGATCCCAGAAGTACAGCCAAGATTCGGGGTTCTACGATGAAGATCAGGTAAACAATATTGGCTAAGGAATGAGGGAAGTGATTCTGAGGGAGAATTCTGACGGTGTCGAAGAGAGGAGGAAGAGTGCGTACTTGGCGCAACTCTAGAAATAGACCAGGCAGGACCATTTGTAGATGGAAAAATCAATGGTGAAAGTGTTACTTTTCTAGTTGACACAGGAGCTACGAGATCAACTGTCAGGTCAGCTGATATAAAGAATCTTCCTCTCTCGGATGAAGCAATCCAAGTAGTTGGTGGTTCCAACACACAGATCAAAACTCATCTTACTGAACCAGTAAGAGTTAGAATAGGGAAATTTTCAGAAATGCACCGATTTGTGGTGTGTGACACTAGTCCTGTGAACTTGCTAGGCAGGGACCTGCTGTGCAAGATGAATTGCACTATTTTCTGTATTCCAGATGGAATAACCTTTGAAACACCAGATGAGGATGTCCTATACAGAATGACCATGGATAACAGGGAATGTGAGGCTATGGGAACATATGCTGTGTTTAATCCAGATGCATTACCCCCAGAATTAAAACAGACAGTAAAAGCAGCAGTTTGGGATTTTACTGGAGAAGATGTGGGCCTGATGAGTAATGTAGATCCAGTAAAAATTACCGTAAAAGAGGGAGTGGTTTACCCAAACATTCCACAATACAGACTGACACCTGAAATAATTGAAGGAATAACACCCATAATTGAGAAAATGATCTAACAGGGGGTGTTAAGAGAAATATTAAGCAGCCCATGTAATTCACCAATATTGGGACTGAAGAAACCCAATGGAAAGTTCAGAATAGTACAGGATTTGAGAAAAATTAACAAGATTGTTGTGTCATGCTGTCCCATTGTGCCAAATCCATCAGTGATTTTGTATCAGATTCCCCATGATGCAGAATGGTATACAGTAATTGATTTGTGCCAAGCTTTCTTTTCAATCCCGTTGCATCATGACAGCCAGACGATTTTTTCATTTAGATTTGGAGAGCGAATTTTGGCATGGTGCCGAATTCCACAAGGGTATACAGAGAGACCTTCGATATTTAATCAATTGCTGAAGAAATCTCTGGAGAGTCTAACAATGCCTGAAAATTCTGTTCTGGTTCAATACATTGATGACCTGCTTGTGGCATCAAAAACACGTGAAGCCTGTGAAATAGACACTATTGCTTTACTGAATCACTTGGCAGATGGAGGATTAAAGGTATCTCCAGCCAAATTGCAATTCTGCAAAAAAGAAGTCCAGTATTTGGGACATAATATTGAGAAAGGCCTGAGGAAAGTGACCATTGACAGGATTAAAATCATCAGAGGGATGAGAGTCCCAATGACACAAAGAGAAGTAAGAATGTTCCTGGGAATGGTTGGTTATTGTCGTCAGTGGATACGTAACTTTTCCCTGATTGCCATGCCACTGATTAAATTGACAAAAAGTGAGGTGAAAGACCCATTGGAATTAAACCCAGAAGAAATGGCAGCATTTAAAGAGTTAAAGAACAGGCTATGTAAAGCTCCTGCTCTAGGAATGCTTGATTACGAAAAATAATTTGAGCTGTACTGTAGTGAGAGAAATGGATGTGCACTTTCAGTGTTAATCCAGAAACATGGACGTCTGAGAAGGCCAATTGCATACTTCTCATCAACACTTGACCCAGTAGCTGTGGGTTTACCAGGTTGCCTGAAAGCAGTAGCTGCTACATGCAGAAGTCTGGAACAAAGTGAGGGAATCATAATGGGATATCCTGTACGGGTATTCGTACCTCATGATGTGGCAATCCTTTTAACAAGGAGCCGGACACACTTCATGTCTCATAGTCGGCTGACTAAATATGAGAAAGTCATTCTTGGTACAACAAATGTGAGCCTTGAGAGATGTGTGAATGTGAATCCAGCGACACTGTTGCCTGATGCTGAATGTGTGGGAGTGAGGAATGAAGTTGATCATGACTGCCTGGATGTGCTTGATTACTGTACAAAACCAAGACCAGACATAAGAGATCTGCCACTGCCTGAGAGTGATCATGTGTTGTTTGTGGATGGATCTTGCTTGAGAACGGATGAAGGAACACTGAGTGCCGCATATGCTGTGTGTACAGTTTCAGGAGTTGTGGAAGCATCACCTTTGAAAGGAGTTAAATCCGCTCAGGTGGCAGAATTGGTGGCACTAACGAAAGCTTGCAAGATTGGAAGAAATGTGAGAGTGACTGTGATGACTGACAGCCAGTATGGCTTTGGAGTTGTCCATGATTTTGGCCAGTTATGGCTACAAAGAGGTTTCCTGACCTCAAGTGGAACTCCCATAAAGAATGCTGAAGTGGTTGGAAAATTGCTTGAGGCGATACAGCTGCCTAAAGAACTAGCGGTTGTAAAATGTGCAGCTCATGGACAAGGTGATGATTTTGTCACCGTTGGGAACAAATTTGCCAATGACATAGCACAGTATTGTGCAAGGAATAATCATTCCATTAACCGGAGTAAAGAAAGAGAAATGTCTTCTTGTTCCTTAATGTTTACTAATGTGGTGGGAACATGGGAGGAAGTGAAGCAGCTGCAGGATGAGGCAGGAGATGAGGAAATGAAAGATTGGGTGAAAGCAGGTTGTGCACCAAGGGAAAAAGACCACGTGTGGGTTTATAGGGATGGAAGCCCAGTCATGCCCAATAGCATGTTGTCAACAATGGCACAGATGTATCATGGCCAGGGACACCTGGGGAGGGATGCTATGATAAGAGCCTTTAAGCAGACCTGGTACAATACAAAATTCAGGCTGATAGCAGAGAGTCTCTTTCAGAGATGCCTGATATGTCAGCAATTCAATCCTGGAAAGAGAACAGTGGTGAGCCTAGGTACAATATGCAGGGAGGGAGGACCCTTCACAAGAATGCAAATAGATTTCATTGAAATGCCCCAAGTCAACAGATTGAGACATGTCCTGGTGGTAGTCTGTTTGTTCTCCAGGTGGGTGGAGGCATATCCAACAAGAAGAAACAATGGAATAACAGTAGCCAAGCTACTGTTAAGACAATTCATCCCAAGGTATGGGTTCCCAGTGACCATTGAATCAGACAGAGGAGGACATTTTTATAATGAAATCATGGGTTTGATCTGTGAAGCATTAAGTGTACAGCAGAAGCTACATTGTGCCTACCGACCAGAAGCTTCTGGTGTGGTTGAACAAATGAATGGTACCATCAAAAACAGAATTGGCAAAATGTGCCTGGCCACAGGGATGAAATGGCCTGATCTCTTGCCTCTAGTCCTCATGACAATTAGGTCTACTCCAGACAGAACAACAGGTTTGAGTCCACATGAAATTATCATGGGACGTGCTATGAGAAATGTGTTTGTGCCAGTCAACAAGCTGATGACTATAGCTGATGACATGATTTTGGATTACTGTAAGGGCCTGGCTGACGCAGTTCATTCTGTGTTTCACCAGGTTGGAGAAGACGCCACCACACTTGAAAAGAAACCAGCCCATGATCTGAGCCCAGGGGACTGGGTAAGAATAAAAGTCCACAGAAGGAGGAATTGCCTGGTTCCAAGGTGGGGAAGGCCAAGACAAGTCATTCTGACCACAACGACTGCTGTGAAGTGTGCAGGAGTGAAACATTGGATACATGCAAGTCACACTCTGAGAGTTCCAAACCCAAGTGACGGCACTGGAAAAGAATACTTTGAAGAATCAGATTCCAGTGATGATGCAGACAGTGAGGCAGTAAAAAGGATAAGGAATCCTGAAAGGGGGGAAAGTGAGTCAAGAGAAACTTTCGTCCCACCAGAAGAGATCCTGAAAAGAACATTGCAAACTCCAGAGACAAGTCCAGATTCTGAAGAAGTGCCTGAAATTCCAACTAACAGTGACGAGCACAAAAAGAAAGAAAGAAAAGAAAAGAACATTCCAACAGAGGTGACACCTGAGTCAAATGAGATAATTGGACAAGTTCCACCTGAGATAATTCTTGAAGAAGAAGGGACAGAAAAAGAAAGAGAGGGACAGATTGCGGAAAAACCCAGAGGAGGTGTAGGGAACATCGACAACAAGCTAGGTGAAGGGACAAGTAGACAGCAAGAAGATTGCGTGTCGGAGACCCGAGGAGGGACAGAAGTAGAGAAATCTCAAGTGGTAGAAAAAGAGACTCTTGGAGAAAAGAAAGTTGTTGGAAAAGAAAAAACTGTTGATGAACAAGAAGCAACTGAGACAGAATCTGATGAAAGTGAAAATGAGATACATGGAGGACGAGTTCTGAGAAAGAGAACTTGGATTGGAGAGAGAAACAATAAAGAGGGAAAACAAAAGAGAAATGCTAAAGGAGATCTTTGGCCCAACAAGATAAAGAGACTGAGATATCGACTGACACGAGATAACTCCTCGAAAGCTGAACAGGTGAACGAAGTGTCAAGTCAAAACCAAACGAAAGAAGAGGAAACAAAAATATCTGAAGGAACTAAAAGAATTAGAAAACCAAACCAGAAGTATAAGTCACCAGAATGGACGTATGTGGCACTGCCTGAACAAGGAGAAGAGGCAGACAGTCAAGGAAGTCCAGAGGAGGCTTTACTGAAAGTGGTTGAAGAAGAAGAAGCAGTGGGAATCCTGAGAGTTATCTTGTCCGACATTGGAGAAGAGACGGATGTTCAGGACCCAATACAGTTTGATGATGATGAAGAAACAGTGAAAAGTGATGAAAATCCAAATTGAATAAATTCAAAGAAGTCACTTGAAGAAGAAAGTGAAGAAGTAAAATTAAGAACTAATAGGTTGTAATAATCTGGTGGGTACTTGCTGCCCTGGAAAACTCGGTAGTGGAGTAGAAGAGGCTAAGTCAAAAGACACGGTCAAATTAACAAGATGGCTAACACTGAGAATAATCAAAGTAGATGTACCTTCTTGAAAAGATGGTGCAAGATGTGCTGCTGCTGTACAGGATTATTAATGCTGCTTTAGAGCGTGCTTGCTCTATTGATCTCTTTTAGAGTAACAATAGACACTTTAGAAGGACATACTGAGAACAGGACTAACATAGGGAAGAGTTCACAGAAGATAGTTCCAACTAGAACTAGCAATGTATATACATAAGGATAGGTCAATTAATGATTTTTCTAGCAATGTGTTTTCAAAATTGTTGTATGAATACGTAAAGACAATGGATGTAAGGGATTGCTACGTCTGTATGCAATTACCTGCTTCTGTTTCGGAAGGTGTGACTTATCATCATCTTCCGGCTACGTATGGAATTTCATGTAGTGTGTTGATTAGTATATTTTATCAATTAGGGAAATTAGATTATAATATGTCTAATGTATATAATATTCTTGGGCAACTGCCTATGAATAAAGAACTGAATCCTGCTAAAGAAGCTAACACTTTAGGTGAGATTTTTATAGAAACTAGAGAATTAAAATTAGAATATGTTTTTAGAAATAATTTAACCTGCAGTTTAAAGGAAGAAGAGAAAACTTTCCTAGACATGGTTGAGAGAAGAAGGTTGAACATGCACAAGAAAGCAGAAGGGCATACAATGAGTGAAACAATGTGGGATATTGAGAAAGAAAAAGAATTGAAAAATGGAGCCAGTCCAACTATGGCTATAGATGCACCACAGAAAGGCAAACTATGCATTACCAGGAAGAGATCCCAGTATGATTATTATTTCATAGGGACTAGTGAGTGCCATGATACATATTTTATTGCAACCGGATGGGGATTTAGAGGAGGAGAAGATCCAGTTTTTCCAGGAGTGTATTATATTTGTGGGAATAAGGCTTTTTACCATTTGCCTGAGCATTGGTTTGGCACATTGTTGTAATCTCTCTTTTCTTCTCCTGGTTTTCTCCTCGGGGTGTTCTTCTCTTGTCCCTCCTCAGTGGTTGCTTCCCCCTCTCCCCCGCCACCTCCTCCCTCTTGGAACGTTCCGCCAGAGTTCACATTGGAATGTTGACAAGCTGTCAGTTGCGGAGAGTGGATGACAGAATAAAGACGCTTAATCTTACCTGCTTATGAGTTGTCTTCATTATAACACTGGCGACGATTTGGCGAAGGGGGCCACTCCTGTCATCTCCCCTTTCAGTACTCTCTCCTTTCTGCGCAAAGTGCGTGTTCCTGTTTACAAGACCTATACAGCGGTCGCTTGACGTTGATGAAGCTATGTGTGGAAAATCCAGCCGGGACTTAAAACGAGGAGATGCGCTCTGAGGTACCCAATCCAAATCCCTGTGGGTGTGCGAGACATCAGGTCAGGAAGAGCCATTGAAGCGAAGAGTGGTTCAGGTGGCCGCAAGTGTGGCACTGGAGAGATTGCTTCAGGGTGTCTAAGGCGTTATTCGTGGAGAGTGCCATTTGTACCGTGCAGTCGCCGGCTTCAGGGAGCTGTTTGGGAGCTGTACCGGTTTGTGGTTCTGTCAGCTGCAGCGACGAAGGCATCAGACAGGGTGCGTTCCGGTGCCTGACCTGAATTTGAGCGAGAGCTGTGTGGCACTACTCCTGTCGTTATCCTTCGTGTGTGACTATTCCTGTTCCCCTCAAAGATCGGGAAGCGGAGGGGGCAGGATTCCTGTCATCTTTAGCGTCTCCTGCCGTTCCAGTGCCTGAGTGAAGAGGGGCACATGCGGGTCGATGCAACGGAGTTCTGAGTGTCACTCTACACTCACCTCAGCGAGTGTTATCCCCTGGGCCCCCTCAGAGAAGGGAAGCATAGGGGTGAAGTATTCCTCTCAGAGGCTGCGCTCCACCACCTGAGGGCTAGCGGTGTTCTCCCCTGCAACTCTTTCTGGCGCATCAGCCACCAGAGGGCCGTGTGACTCAAAGTTTCTTCAGCGGCGCTTCAGACGGGAGGGCGCATATTGCTTCCTACGTTCACAGAGCTCCGGCGCCCCATCCACGTGAGGGCCGTGCAGGTAGTTTGTCTAAAGGCCAAAGTCAGCAGCAGTGTGGGGTCCAGAGAGGAAAAGATTTGGGCCAAGGTATGCGCCGTGTCATCGTCCAGATGCCAAGGTGTGCAGAGTGAGGCGCTATCCACACACACCATCCAGAATAGGAAGCGGCGGTGATCTGACAAGTACGACTAGGTGGGGGGAACGTAGAGTGTGGGCCACTGGAAGCAGACAGACTATTCACCATTCATGCAAGTCCAGTACCACACCTTCGCATAGTGCCATATTAACTTAAACTAGCACTCTCTGATACTTTATTGTGTGGTTCCTGAATAATTACTCTCGGCGTTGTCTCAGAAGAGCATTTCTCCTGCCAGTTCCTTTCCCTAGAGTGCGATTCCTCACAGTTAAGGGAGGACGCCTAAGCTGTGCAACGTCGTTGTCCTTCTTGGTCTAGCACTGTGTGTGCACCACTATACGGTGACACGCACACCAACCACACCTTCATCAACTATCGTTGAAAATTGCATGCTGGGTTTTCACCAGTGTCAAAAAGTGATTATTACCATGTTTGTGGTGAGCCTCTGAGGGTGTGTGGGCTTACGGGGTACCTTGTGAATAACTAAGTTTCATACATGTTCTATTGTCTTGAGTATATACAGAGTATTAGGCTTGTTGAGTACGTCCTACTAGCCAAGTTTTCCTGCATTCTTCAGGGTAGAGTGTAAGTAGAGTTTAGTAGGGTACCTTCACTGACCTTGCTGTGCTTGCCCAGATTTTAGTTCACTTAGTTCCTGGTTACACATTTAGATAGCAATTCTATTTTCTCCCTCCCTGTTCTGGCGTGTTTACTGCTTTTCCGCCTTGTTATATCTAAGTCCTGGTGCCACCTTCCCTCCAGTGGATTATCCAGCTCAGCCTGCCTGGATAGCCTACTCCTCCCATTATGGCGGGACAAGCAATGAGCCAACCTCCTCCGTTCCTCAATGAAATCGGGGAGCCAGAAATTCATTGGAAGGATTGGATAAATTTGTTCCCCTCATACTTCATTGCCATAGGCGGTGAAAGGTATTCACCAGTTCGCAAACAACACATATTGTTGCATAACCTAGGTGTACAGGGTAGGAAGATTTATGACACCTTACCGGAACCAGATCTAGAAGAGGACGAAGATGATGCGGATGAGTTTAAAGTCACTCTGTTAAAGTTAGAAACACATTTTGGTGATAGAGTAAACGTAGTATTGGAGCGACATAGGTTCTTTAGCCGCATCCAAGGTAAGCAGGAATCGGTCATCAATTATATTGCAGCACTTAGAGGTTTGACTCAACTGTGTGACTTTGGTGAGCTCACTGATTCGCTCATCAGGGACCAACTTGTTAGGTGCACAAACAATAGTCGCATCCAAGAAAAGCTCCTGGCAAAAAACCCCACTTTAAAAGATGCGGTTAGTATAGCAGTCTCTGTGGAACACACTGCTAAGTGTATCAAAGAGATGAAGACTCCCAATGACATGGTTGCCAATGTTCGCAATAGCAATGATGCACAGGCAAATTCACTGGATAATGAAGTATTCAAGGTTAGATCTGGAGATGTCAAAGATAACCATTCTGTAAGTGAAAAGGGGAGATTGAAATGCTATAGGTGTGGCAGCAGTAATCACCTTGCTAATGACGTACGTTGGACTGCCCGGAATGTCACGTGTGTAAAATGTAACAAGAAGGGGCACCTAGGTAGAGTGTGCAACAACAGTGAAAACCTTCAAGTAAAAGTAGTACAAAGTGGAGAGGACTTGGTTCCCAAGTATATTCTCCAAGTAAAAGCTAGGAACTGTCAAGCTTCCCCAAGCTATCAAGAGCATTTCAGTGACTACAGGCCTATTGAACATCCTAAATGTACCGTCTTTGTGAATGATAAGCCTATAGATGTGTTGGCCGATTCGTGTGCCCCGGTTACCATATTCAATATGAATGTCATAAATGACATTTTTGATACCTCTTGTATCGAAATGATGGAACCTGACATTTCAGCAGTAGGGTACGCGGGTAAGAATATTCCTTTAATAGGGATGATGAGGGTGTGTATTAAATTCAAAGGAAGAGCGACAAGGGGCAAAGTATACATGGTAAGCAGAGGGTCTAATCTGTTGGGTTGGCAGCACCAAAGAGAGCTAGGGATTGTACTCGACCCGAATGGTAAAGATCAAGTTCTTGTAGCTGAGGAGGTGGGTGGAACCAGCAGGGATGTATGCAGTTCTTCTGAGAGGGTTACTAGAATAGGCCAAAGAGTAAATAGCAGAGCCTGCGACGTACCGCCCATGGGAGTGTATAACATCTCTAAACAAAGTACCAAAACCCCTGTAGAAGGAGGGGTGCCAGAGTTGGTTCATAATGTATCAGGAACGGATGTTGTTAAAAGGTTGTCTGTAGAGAATAGGTGTAATCTGCCTAACAATTCCACAGTAGTTCCAAAAACTCCATGGACTAAGTTGGCATTGGAGATAATCTGTCCCATGGGACAATCAGGAGTCATAAAGAGATTTTTGATTGTTCTCATGGATTTCACATCGCACTGGATCAAGTACAAGTGGGTCTCACAGGTATCTACAAAAGTCCTTATTGATTTTTTAAGAGACTCATTCGTTTGCGAAGGTGTGCCAGCTTGCTTAGTCACCAACAACGATATCAAATTCTCATCCCATGAAATGAAGACATTCCTGGGTGAGTTTGGCATCAAGCATGAGGAATCTACTGGATATGCCCAAGGAGACAATGAACCCATTCGGATGTCAATGCGTTGGATCAAAAATCTCACTCAGCAAGCTTGTACCAACAATATGGATGTAGATAAGGTGTTAAGAGAAAGCATTTGGGCATATCACACCTCTTCTGATTTGAGCACGGGGGTTACCCCTTTTGCTTCCATCAGGGGAAGAGATCCGATTGCCAACTATATAACCTCCTGATTTGTCCTTCAAGTAAATGTTTCTTAATTTTTATCCGGGGTTTACTCTCCTCCCTCTTATTGCGAGAATCCCCGCCTCCCGGATACAGGGTTTCTCACTCTTTCATGTGTTAAGCTTTGAGTCCCTCAGGTTTTCCCTACGCTCTCCTCTTCCTTTCTCTCTCAGCTTTTCCCCTGTTTTCCCTTTCCCTCCGTAGGGAGATGTGTTGTAATCTCTCTTTTCTTCTCCTGGTTTTCTCCTCGGGGTGTTCTTCTCTTTTCCCTCCTCAGTGGTTGCTTCCCCCTCTCCCCCGCCCCCTCCTCCCTCTTGGAATGTTCCGCCAGAGTTCACATTGGAATGTTGACAAGCTGTCAGTTGCGGAGAGTGGATGACAGAATAAAGACGCTTAATCTTACCTGCTTATGAGTTGTCTTCATTATAACACACATGTTATGTTGGCCTGGTCTTTCCAAAGATTTTTCACATGGATAGAGTAGAAAATGCTGAACATACTAATCCAATAACTCGCTATAGAAGAGAAACATGGACAGAAATTGTAGGAGATATTTTTGGAGCTTTAATTCCAGCAGTGGGAATTTCATTGAATGCATTTGGCATTCGGAAGCTGTCAACAGTGGTGGATCGTTTGTCAACAAGCACCGCTGGAGGCTTTCTATTGGTAAATACTGAAATGGTTGCTTTACGCGCTATGGCGATGCAAAATCGACTTGCCCTTGAAATTCTATTGGCAAAAGAGGGTGGAGTCTGTGGAATGCTGAAAGTTCAACATTGTTGCACTTACATTCCTGAGGAAAGCAAAGATCTAAAGGTCTATATCAAAAATATTACTGATTTGCATGAAGAATTAGTACCACTGGAAGCTGAAAGTATCTGGACTAAAATGGCTAATAAGATGATTGCTATTAAGAATTTTGTAGCTAAAATAGGTAGTACCATTTTTGGAAAGATAATATTTCCATTAACGTATGTAATTGTTGCATTATTAATTCTTAGATTAGGGTGTATGTGTTGTAGATACAGAAGAAATATAAAGAAAATAACACGAGAAAATGTTAAAAAGAGACAAAAGAAACCAGAAAGAGATCCACAAGAAATAGAATTAGAAGAATTAAGAGAAAGCATGTATATAGAAACTAAAAGAGACGATGCTATGGAAACAAGGGTTTGAAAATGAACAAGAAGATATTTCGAATTTCTTCAAAAGGGGAAATTAAATTGATTTTTGGGTTTTGATTTTTGTGGTGATAAGATATCACCAAAGGGGGGATTGATGGAGCAGGGTTTTTACTTTTAAACCAAATATCTGTTTCATTTTCGTATGTTTTTATTAAAAGTACTACTGATTAATTATTAATTACTAAAGATTTGTCGAGTCTTGTCTAACCAACCTTATTAACAGAAGAATTACACGTGAGAATGCTATTGCATGGCTAAAATAATAAGTGAAATAAGTTGGTGAGCAAACTGACAGAATAGATGTTGCTTATATGATGTTATTGTGTTTTGCGCTTATAATTAATATGCATTAATGGCTTTTGATGTCGCAAATGGCTAGATAAATAAATACACATAAGGGTATTAGCAGGGGAATAACACTGTATAATCATTTCCATGCAGTAATTATGTTTTGTGTTTCTTTTTACTTAAGTTGACCATTGTGGCCTGCTAGAAAATGGCTACCACCCGCAGCCTGCATTTGAGTAGATGAATATTGAAAGGAGGCTTTGCACTGACTGCGACCTTGTCCTCAAATTGAACTGAAAAGCCATGAACATGATGACAAATCTGGGAGAGGTGCCAGATGCCCCTGAACATGAAGATTTGTTGCCAATCCGAATATCGACCTGATGAACTTATAATGGTCCCACGAATGAGATACATTTTATCCTAAAGAGACATCCGTAGACGTAACGAATTAGTTATGGACTCCTAATTTCTATTCATTATTTGAGACTATCAATGCGTGAGAAAAACTATTGTTGTATCCCAATGTACCAAGACGACATAATTTCCGCCATTCGACTGTTTTTGTAAGATATGATTGCAACATTTGGAATGTAAATTTGGTATAAATATTAGTAGACTAGAGAGGTCTAGTGCCACTTCTTCCCGAACCAATGATCAGAGGTCCCGATGCTGACGGAGAGGACGGTGACTCTACATGACGGCTAGAAACTCTAACTATTTTGCTGAGGACCGGTTCTGACTTAGAAAATGACTTTAGCCAGAATAGGTAAATATGAGAGAAATGATCTTGCATTTAATTGGCTTTTCTTACAATTTTAGATAAACAATATTCTGTTTGAATTACTGTGTCGGTGGTTATTTTTATTGTCATGTTTATTGGATATAAAGAATGATAAGATGTTTTCACCAGATCTATAGCAACTAGTTGATGCCATTGACCTCATGGTACATGCAGATTGGTTAGGTAGAGAAAAGTGTCTCCCTTATACATGGCACAGATAGAGTGGTAGGATGAATGTTGGTGTTATGGGCCCCACCAGCGTGTGATGTGTGTGTGTGCGTGTGACTGCGAAATCACTCCGTTCATGGAAGTAGAGGGGATTCGGAAGCTCCGATCTGGACCACTCTATTACGAGGTAGGCCATGAACCTTCGAAATTCCTCTCCTGAGAACGGAGGACCATTATCCATTTTCAATGTCTCGGGCGATCCCCATGCTGCGAATATGTCGTCCAGAACAGGTAATGTTGCGGCTGCTGACGTTGAGGAGACTGATCTCACAATGGGGAATCTGGAGTATTCATCTATGATGACCAGTAGGTAAGTTCCCACGTCTAGAGGTCCATAGAAATCGGCAGCCATTGTTGTCCATACAGCCCTTGGCAGTTCCGACATGTGTAATGGTTCTTGTCTTGCAGGCAGGCCTGTCGTTTGACACAGGTGACAGGCCGCAATCGTATCTTCGACTAGACGGTCTAACCCAGGAAACCACACTTTTTCTCTCAACAGCTTCTTTGTCGCCACAATGCCCCTGTGTGACTCGTGTGCAATGCTGACCACTTGTCGACGTAGTGAGCTCGGAATGACTATCCTGGTGCCCCGCATTACAATTCCACTATTTGTCTCCGAGAGTTCCCCGCTTATTTTCTGTAGAGCCAGCATCTCCTCCTTGTTTACTCTTCCCTTCCATGTGCAGTTGTTGTTTACATGTCTCCACCTTTGCTGTCTCATCGTTTCTCTGGCCGCTCGGAGAGTGTCATCTTTTTCCGTTTCTCTCTCTATTTCTATTAGAGTTACTGGTGCAGGCGTGCTTTGCTTTAACACAAAGTTTAAGTATTCTTCTGCCATTGAGGCCTTGTTTTCAGCATGCGGTAGTGGATGCCGTGACATGTAGTCTGCTGGATTATGTTCTTTCCCAGGTTTGTTGACAATTTTGAAATCGTAATCCATTAGTCTGATGCCCCAGCGCTCGATGCGGGGCGGCATCTTTGCCGCTGGGTTGCCGTAAATTGTTACTAATGCTTGGTGGTCTGTGATGATGGCTTCCCGTACACAAACATGTGGTAATGCTCGCATGCCCATACCACCGCCAAGCTTTCTTTCTCCGGCTGGGAGTACGCTTTCTCAATGTCTGTCAAGCTTTTGCTGGCGTATGAGACAATCTTCCTTGGTGACTCCTTTCCTGGCAAGTGTTGTGCTAATATCGCCCCTAGGTCCACTGGGCTGGTATCGACCGTCAGCTCGGTGCATAGCAGAGGGTCGAAGTATGCGAGGTGCTCCACAGTCATCGCGGCCTTCCTGATCTCTTCGAACGATTCATTGCATTGTTGAGACCAGACACATTTCTGGCCTTGTTTCGTTAGTTCTCTCAGCGGCGTACTCACCGTGGCAAAGTCTTGTATGTATCTGGCACAGTAGCTTGCCAGGCCTAGGAATGATCTTATTTCTGCCACATCTGACGGTGGCTTTGTGTTCTTCAGCGTCTCCACTTTGCTGGGATCAGGCCTAATCCCTTTTTTCGAGAATATGTGCCCGAAGAATATCAGTTCTGTTCTCCCTAGCTTGCACTTTTTTCCATTCAGTGTTAGTCCGGCCTGTTTTAGTTGTTTGCACACTTGCCTTAGGCCGCTATCGTGTTCTTCGTCCGATTTCCCAAACACTAGGATGTCGTCACTGTAGTTGAAACTATTGTGCACTGGTCGTATCACCTGTCTTATTGTCTCCTGAAATATTTCGGCTGCTGACGAGATACCAAAACTGTGCCTTTTGTATCTGAATAGTCCTAGGTGTGTGGAGAATGTCGTTATGTACCTTGACTGTGGGTCCAGCTCTAGTTGGTGATACCCTTTGCACAGATCTAGCTTTGAGAATCGGCACGCCCCTATCCGTCTGCTGATCATGTCGTTCAGATGGGGTCCTGGATGACGTTCCCTCGATATTGCAGTGCTCGGTACTCTCATGTCTACACAGATCCGTATTTTGGATGTGTTCTTCTTCGGGACTGCTACAATTGGTGATACCTATGGTGTCGGCCCGTCTGCAGGCTCAATTATGTCTTGCTGCAGCAGGTTGTTTATTTCTTCTTCCACCTGTGGTTGTAAATGGATCGGCACTCTCCTGTGATGCTGTGCCTCTGGTCTCACAGCTTCGTTTATGTGTAGGGTAATCTGTTTGTTTTCTAGGTTTCCCAGTCCCTGCAGTATTTCTTGATATTCTTGCAGTATGTTCTCTTTTTCTGTCATGTGATATGTCATAGCCAGCAGCCCCATGACTTGTGCTGTGACGTTGCTCAGCAGGCACGGTGCTGGGATGTCCCCTTCAGCACGTGTATCTCTTCTTGACATGTCATATCCTGATATGTCAGAGTTTCAGTGAACTTGCCCATGTTTTCGACGGGTGTCTTTGATCCCCACGTGAACACATCTACTTTTGATGGCGATAATGATGGCTTTATTCTCATTTTCCTGTATTCTGACATGCACATTATGTTGCATGTTGCGCCACTGTCTAACACAAATTTTGTTCTGTGGCGCCCGACGTCAATGTCTACTGTGGCCGTCTTTTTTATTTGCCGTTTCTCCACCAGCTGTATGTGTTCCTGCTGTCTTCCTTCTTTTGGTGTGTCGGACATGAGGTATAGCCGTGCTTCCCTCCCGGCCGTCGTCTGTTCATCCGACTCTTCGGACAAGCCTCTCTCTGCTGTCTCCATGTGTCGGGCATGTCTTGTGCCTGTCGTCCTTGGTCTGGCTGTTCGTCCCCTCTCGTTCCTGAATTGCCGGCTCATGCAGGTGCTTGCGAAATGGTTGTCCCTGTTGCATTTTCTGCATTTCTGGCCCATTGCTGGGCAGATGCCAATGTGTGGAAAATCAAGACCGCATCTGCTGCATGTGACCGCTTGTTTCCTGGGATGTTGTTGCTCCCTGTTGTCGTTCCTTTTGAAATTTTCCGTCATCCGATGTGCCATCGCTGTTCCTTTTTCTTTCCCTATTTGTATTTGTTTGGCATGTTCCGTGGCCCGTGCTTCTGTGCGGGCCATCGTCAGTATTTTCTCAAGTGTTGTTGGCTCTTTTAGAATGCGTGCTCTGAACTCTACTGACAGACATCCTACGATGAGACGCGATCGTATTGCTTCTTCATTGTCAAATTTATCGAATTCGCAGTATGTCACCAACTTCCGCAATCTTGTCGCGAAGTCATCCATGCTCTCTTCTAGTTGTTGGCATGCTGTGTGGAACGTGTACCTTTCAAAATCGATGTTGCATTGGGGGTCGAATTTCTCCGTGAGACACGCTTTCGCGCCTTTGTAATCCGCCGTTTTTTCACTCGGAGTGTCATCATTAAGTCTTCCATCTCGTCTCCCGCAAGGTTGAACAGCAGATCTAGTTGTTTGCTCTCTACGACGTCCGTTGCGCGCATGTAGCGTTCAAATTGTCGTAGCCATCACTGCCATCAGATGCCTGCTTGCGGTTCCGATATATTAAATGGCAGTGGCCTGCGGAACACAGCTTGTGTGCTCCTTGCCTCTTCGTCACCCATATCCTTCCTTATATATATATATATTTTTTTTTATTTCTTTCCTTTCCTCTTTTTCCTTGTTCCTCTAGTGCTATTTTCTTTCTTTGGCACCCTTTTCTTTTGTTTCTCCTTTAATTTAGACTTTTTTAGTCTCTTTTCCTTTTTGCCTGACCTTAAAATGGCCTCCCGGCCTTCCTGTGCTGCTATTCGCCCAATTTGCCTGACTCCAAGATGGCCGCCGCACTCTCGCGCGATTTCGCGCTGTCCGGGACTTTGCCAGACCCTTCAAAATGGCCGCCGTCTATCTTGGAGGCCTATTGGCCCAATTCACCTGACTTTAAAATGGCCGCGAGAGTTCGTTGAAACTCACGCACGGGAGGGATTTCAATCTTTTCTCGGCTTCCTCGTCAATTTCAGTTTCGCGCTACTCTTACTTGCGCTAGCAGCGCCGGGGTGGGCTCCCGCAACGATGTTTTTTTCTCTGCTAGGCACTTCGGACCAGGGTGGGCTCCTGGCTCCGACTTTACATCCGCGACCGGGTGGGCTTCGACAGTCGCCGCGACGCGTGGATTTTGATCCCGCCTCGTTGCCAGTTTTCGCATCGCTTCAGCTACAAAGATCACCACCACACCACGTGAGTTGTTACTTCTTTATTGCATATCATCTACAGCTAGCATGCTTCACGTCCTGCCTCGTCCCCTGCTTCCTGTGCTCTGCCCCCTCGCTTCCCTGACCGGAACTGGTGTCCGGTGACCTGTCCTGCCCTCTGCCCTCCTCCGAGGTCCTAGTGCCCTAGTGCCCCATCTCTCAGGACACTACATCGTCCATTTATGAAACGTACAAATATTAGTCTAAAATGAGCCGAACTACGAATTCCGATTTACTCAATCAATCAATAAATCAATCATTGGCATTTGTAAAGCGCGCTACTCACCCGGAAGGGTCTCAAGGCGCTAGGGGGGGGGGCTAATGCTCGAACAGCCAGGTCTTGAGCTGCCTTCTGAAGGAGAGGTGGTCCTGTGTAGAGCGAAGATGGCTGGGAAGAGAGTTCCAGGTCTTTGCTGCAAGGTAGGAGAATGACTTGCCTCCGTTGGTGGCTCTGCGGATGCGGGGGACGGCTGCCAGGGCTTGTCCGGTCTATCGTAGGTTGCGAGTGGGTACGTAGAAGGAGACGCGGTGGTTGATGAGCTTGGGGCCTTGGTTGTGAAGGGCTTTGTGTGCGTGGGTGAGGAGTCTGAATGTGATTCTTTTGCTTACTGGGAGCCAGTGAAGCTTTTTCAGATGGCCGGAGATGTGGTGGTGGCGCGGGACGTCCAGGATGAGGCATGAGGCTGCGTTCTGGATACGTTGGAGTTTCTTCTGTATTTTGATCATGGTGCCTGCGTACAGGGTGTTGCCGTAGTCCAGGCGGCTGGTGACGAGGGCGTGGGTGACGGTTTTCCTGGTGTCGGTGGGGATCCAGCAGAAGATCTTGCAGAGCATGCGTAGGGTGTTGAAGCATGACGAGGTGACTGCGTTGACTTGTCTGGTCATGGAGAGGGAGGAGTCCAGGATGAAGCCGAGGTTGCGGGCGTGGTCGGTGGGTTGGGGAGTGCTGCCTAGGGCAGGGGGCCACCAGGAGTCGTCCCATGAGGTTGGAGTCGGGCCTAGGATGAGGACCTCCGTCTTATCGGTGTTGAGTGTAAGCCGGCTGTCCGTCATCCAGTCAGCGACTTCCTTCATTCCTTCGTGCAGTCTGGTTTTAGCGGAGGATGGGTTGTTGGTGAGAGAGAGGATGAGTTGTGTGTTGTCTGCGTAGGAGATGAGGTTGAGTCCGTGTTTGCGTGCGATGTTTGCCAGGGGGGTCATGTAGATATTGAAGAGCGTGGGGCTGAGGGAGGATCCTTGTGGGACGCCACAGATGACCTCAGTAGCCGCTGATCTGAAGGGGGGAGGCGGACTCTCTAAGTTCTTCCGGAGAGGAACGAGATGATCCAGTCCAAGGCCTTGACCGCTCAGCCCTCCACAGGGCTTGGTCACCCCACTCACTGCTGCCGCTCCTGCCTGCCTTTGCCGCCTCCTGCCTGCAGATTCCTTCGCTCGCTGCCCGCTGCTCTTGGGAATTTCCCGCTGCTCCTGGGAATTTCCCGCTGCCCGCTGCTTCTTGGAATTTCCCGCCGCTGCCTCCCTGCGGCCTCGCCCCCCTGTGATTCCATTCGCCGCCCGCTCCCGCCACCCAGCTGCTCCTCCCTCCCGGCTCCTTACTTATGACGCCCCCAGAGCGACCGCGCAGCGGACGCGCGCAGCGGGAGCACCGATTGAGCGCCGAAGGTGCGCCAAAGGTAAGCCCGTCTGCGCCCGTCCGCGCCTGGACCGCGCCCAGCGCCAGACCCCCTGGTCCACGCCCTCGCCAGCACACCCTGCACATCTATGACGCCAAAACCCTCCACGCACTCAGCGCCGGCCGAAACACCGCCTGCTACCGAGCCCCCCCGAGACGCACCCACGGACCCTTCACCTGCTTGACCTGCCGCTTCACTGGCCTCCGACCCAACACCGCACCTGCTAAACCGAGCCCCAGCAACAAACAACTGATGTGCATCCTGCTCAACACCTGCTCCGTTCACAGGCATGCTGTCGAACTCTGGAACCTCCTCGACTCGACAGCACCAGACATCGCCTTCCTGACGGAAACCTGGATGAACGCCTCCTCAGCGCCCGACGTCGCCATCGCCGTCCCGGAAGGCTACAAAATCACCAGGAAGGACCGCGTCAACCAGACAGGAGGAGGCATTGCCATCATCCACAAGAACACCATCCGCATCACAACCAACTCCGATGACACCTTCACCTCCGCCGAACACCTCCACTTCCAGTTACACACCGACCCCAAGACCACGCTCAGAGGCACCCTCGTCTACAGACCACCGGGACCAAGCACACAGTTCAGCGAAGACATCACAGACTTCGTCAGCCCGCACGCCATCAATTCCACCGACTACATCCTCCTGGGGGACCTCAACTTCCACCTGGAGGACAACAAGGACCGCAACACCACTGCTCTGCTGGACAGCCTGGCCAACCTCGAACTCAAGCAACTGGTAACCACCCCCACCCACTACGCCGGCCACACGCTTGACCCAGTCTTCTCATCCAGCAAATACGTCACCTTCAGCCACTCCACCAATCTCCAGTGGACTGACCACAGCTGCGTCCACTTCAGCTTCAGTAAAACAACGAACCACCACCACCCTCAACAAGCCCCCCGCAGGAATTGGAACAAGATCACCGGCGACCAGCTCGTCACCTTCCTCAGCCAGAACCCCCCCACCAGCTCAACGGACCCCAACAAAGCCGCCAACAACCTCACACAGTGGATCACCAACTGCGCAGACGCCCTCGCACCACTGAAGAAGAACCCCCTCAGCAGACGCAGCAGCAAGAAAGCCTCCTGGTTCACCGACGAGCTCATCACCTCCAAGAAGAACTGCCGCTCCCTGGAGAACACCTGGCGCACCAACCAGACCACAGACAACATGACGGCCCTCAAACACGCCACCCGCAAACACCACAACTGATCCGTGCCACAAAGAAGACAGCCTTCAAGGAACGACTGGACAACAACACCCACGACAGCAAGTAACTCTTCAGCATCGTCAAAGAGCTCTCCAACCCCGACGCCGGAAACAATGACATCACTCCCTCGCAAGACCTCTGCGACTCCCTCGCAGCCTTCTTCCATGACAAGATCGACAACATTCACAACAGCTTCGGCCCACCAACCACGAACCCCACCACCGAACCAATGCCCCCCACCGCCACCGTCCGCACCTGGACCCCAGTCAGCACCGAAGACACAACACGCACAATGAACACCATCCACTCCGGATCCCCTACGGACCCCTGCCCACACCACATCTTCAACACGGCCGACCACATCATCGCACCCCACCTCCGCGACATCATCAACGCCTCCTTCAACACCGCCACCTTCCCGGAGTGCTGGAAACACGCAGAGATCAGTGCCCTGCTGAAGAAACAACTGCAGACCCCTCCGACCTCAAGTACTACCGCCCCATCTCGCTCCTCCCGTTTCCTGCTAAAGTCATCGAGAAGACCGTCAACAGACAGCTAGCCGCCTTCCTCGAGACCAACGGATCCCTCGACCACTCGCAATCCGGCTTCCGAGCCAACCACAGCACGGAGACCGCCCTCATCGCAGCCACAGACGACATCAGATCCCTAATGGACAACGGGGAAACTGCGGTCCTCATCCTCCTGGACCTCTCCGCAGCGTTCGACACTGTCTGCCACCGCACCCTGGTACAGCGCCTGAACAACACCGGCATCCAGGAGAAGGTCCTGGAGTGGATCACCTCATTCCTCGCCGGAAGAACCCAGAGAGTCCTCCTCCCCCCGTTCCGGTCAGCGGCGACCGAAGTCATCTGCGGCGTTCCACAAGGGTCATCGCTCAGCCCCACACTCTTCAACGTCTACATGAGCCCCCTCGCAACCATCGCACGTCAACACAACCTCAAGATCATCACCTACACCGACGACACCCAGCTGATCCTCTCCCACACCAGCGACCCGGACGCCGCCAGAGCCAGCCTACACGAAGGGATGAAAGACGTCACCGAATGGATGAAGAACAGCCCCTGAAACTGAACTCAGACAAGACGGAGGTCCTCATCCTGGGATCATCACCCTCCGCCTGGGACGACTCCTGGTGGCCCCCCGCCCTGGGAGCCACCCCCAAGCCAACGGACCACGCACGCAACCTAGGCTTCATCCTGGACTCCTCCCTCTCAATGACCAGACAAGTCAACGCCTTCTCGTCTTCATGCTTCAACACCCTGCGCATGCTTCGAAAGATCTTCCGGTGGATCCCCACCGAGACCAGGAAGACGGTCACCCAGGCCCTCGTCACCAGTCGGCTGGACTACGGGAATGCCCTCTATGCCGGGACCGCTGCCAAACTCCAGAAGAAACTCCAACGGATCCAGAACGCCTCAGCACGACTCATCCTGGACATCTCCCGACACAGCCACATCTCCGGACACCTGAGAGACCTGCACTGGCTCCCGGTCAACAAAAGAATCACGTTCCAACTCCTCACCCACGCACACAAGGCCCTCCACGACCTGGGCCCCAAGTTCCTCAACAGCCGGCTGACCTTCCACAAGCCCACCCGCCAGCTCCGATCCGCCAGCCTCGCTCTCGCCACCGTCCCCCGTATCCGCAGAGCCACCGCCGGAGGAAGATCCTTCTCCTACCTGGCAGCCAAGACATGGAACTCCCTCCCCATCCACCTCCGGACAACGCAAGACCATCTCACCTTCAGGAAGCAACTCAAGACCTGGCTGTTCGAGCAGTTGCGTTCCCCCCCCCCAGCGCCTTGAGACCCTCCGGGTGAGCAGTGCGCTATACAAATGACTATGATTGATTGATTGATTGATTGATGCCGGCGTTGCTGAGGCGCTGTATCAGAGTGCGGTGGCATACCGTGTCGAAGGCTGCGGAGAGGTATAGGAGTATGAGGGCCGCGGTCTCTCCCTTGTCTGTCAGGGATATGATGTCGTCCGTGGCTGCGATGAGGGCGGTCTCAGTGCTGTGGTTGGCCCTGAAGCCGAACTGCGAGGGGTCGAGTGATTCGTTGGCTTCGAGGAAGGTGGTGAGTTGTGTGTTGATGGTTTTCTGAATTACCTTTGCTGGGAACGGGAGGAGAGAGATGGGTCGGAAGTTCTTGAGGTCTGTGGGGTCTGCTGTCGGCTTCTTGAGGAGGGCGTTGAGGTCGGCGTGTTTCCAGCTCTCGGGGAAGGTGGCGGTGGTGAGGGAGGTGTTGATGATGTCTCGGAGTTGGGGTGCGATGATGTTGTCGGCTTTGTTGAAGATGTAGTGGGGGCATGGGTCGGTGGGGGATCCTGAGTGGATGGAGTTCATTGTGCGGGTGGTTTCCTCGGTAGTGACCGGGGTCCAGGCGTGGAGGGTGGCGCTGTGGGGTGTGGGTTCCGGAGGGGGGTACGTGGTTGTTGTGGAGAAGCTGTTGTAGATGTTGGTGAGTTTGTGGTGGAAGAAGGTTGCGAGGGAGTTGCAGAGGTCTTGTGAGGGGGTGATGGCGTTGTTTTCGGCGTCGGGGTTGGAGAGTTCTCTGATGATACCGAATAGTTCTATGCTGTTGTGAGAGTTGTTGTCAAGTCTTTCTTTGAAGGAGGATTTTCTTACTGCACGGAGGAGTTGGTGGTGTTTTCTGGTGGCGTTTTTGAGGGCTGACATGTTTTCGTCAGTCTGGTCGAGACACCAGGTTTTCCCGAGGGTGCGGCATTGCTTTTTGGAGTCCTTGAGGGTGGAGTTGAACCAGGTGCTTCTCTTGTGGTTGGCTCCGTTCGGGCGGGCCTTCAGGGGAGCCAGGAGGTTAGCACAGTCGTAGATCCAGTTCGTGAAGTTGTTGGCTGCCTCGTTGGGATCTGAGGTGCGGGTGGGGGGGTTCTGGGAGAGAGATGATGTGAGTTGGTCGGCGGTGATTCGGTTCCATTGTCTTCTTGGTGGTTGTCGGGCGTGGTGGTGTGTTGTGGTTTTCTTGTAGCTGAAGTGGACGCAGCTGTGGTCCGTCCAGGAGAGATTGGTGGTGTGGTTGAAGGAGATGTGTTTGCTGGAGGAGAGGATGGGGTCGAGCGTGTGTCCGGCGTAGTAGGTGGGGGTGTTGACCCGTTGCTTGAGTCCGAGGTTGGAGAGGTTGTCCAGTAGGGTGGTGGTGTTGGTGTCGTTGTTCTTCTCTAGGTGGAAGTTTAGGTCCCCTAGGAGGATGTAGTCGGCGGAGGGGAGGGCTTGTGGGCTGACGAAGTCAGTGATGTCTCCGCTGAATTTGGTGCGTGGTCCAGGGGGCCTGTAGATGAGGGTTCCTCTGAGGGTGGTCTTGGGGTCGCTGTGGATTTGGAAGTGGAGGTGTTCGACCTCGGGGAGAGTGTTGTCGGTGTTGGTCGTGATGCGGATGGAGCTCTTGTGGACGATGGCGATGCCGCCTCCGATGCGGTTGGTGCGGTCTTTCCTGATGATTTTGTATCCGTCAGGGATGGCTATGGCGATATCGGGTGCCGAGGAGGGGTTCATCCAGGTCTCCGTGAGGAAGGCGATGTCCGGGGATGTTGAGTCGATGAGGTTCCACAGTTCGATGGCGTGTCTGTGGACGGAGCGCGTGTTGATCAGGATGCATTCGAGTTTGTGTTCGGGGGTGCTGTTCTTGTGGGGTGCGTTGGGGGTGCGTGGGCAGGTGAATCTGCAGTTGCGGCAGGTAAAAGGTCGGTGGGTGCGTCTCGGGGTGGTGCGGCAGCAGCCCGGCATACTGCCGGGGTTGAGTTTGACGAGGGCGGCGGTGTCATAGGTCAGGCGTGGGAGGTGGGGGTTGTGGGGGCCAGGGGTCGTGGCGCTGGGCGCGGTGCAGGCGCGGACAAGCGCAGACGGGCTTGCCTTTGGCGCGCCAGCGGTGCGCCCGCTGCGCGCGTCCGCTGCGCGGTCGCGCAGCGGCCGCCATTTAAGGGATAGCTGGGAGGAGGGGTCAGCTGGAAGGCGGGTGGCGGGGGGGGGTAGGGGGCCAATGGGAGCTTCAAACAAACGGTGGGAAAAAGTGGAAAAAAGCGGGGGAGAAAAAATACGGCAAAGACCGAGAAACGGGAAAGAAGCGGAAAAAAGCGACCAAAAAAGCGGGCAAACGGCGAGGGGGCACGCACAGTCAATCTGGGTCACGCACTCGGGGTACAAAAGGAAGAGGGGATGGCAATCGCTCAGCACTCGGGGGGGCACGCACTCGGGGTACAAGGAAGCAAAGAGGAGGCGGACACTCGGGAAACAGGAAGAGAACCCTGGGCTGCATCTTTTAGCCCAGCACTGACTCTGAAAAGTAATTCTAAGCGTACTTACCAGTAACTTGTATTTCCTTCCATAGGAATCCATTGTGTGGTTTTCAGCAGAAAATTTTCTAAGTGTCCATTTATGAAACGTACAAATGTTAGTCTAAAATGAGCCGAACTACGAATTCCGATTTACTCACCTGTAATCAGGAGAGAACCCAGTGGTGCATCTTTTAGCCCAGCACTGACCCTGAAAAGTAATTTTAGGCGTACTTACCAGTAACTTGTATTTCCTTCCATAGGAATCCATTGTGTGGTTTTCACCAGAAATTTTTTTGCGTCCATTTATGAAACGTACAAATATTCGTCTAAAATCAGCCGAACTACGAATTCCGATTTACTCACCTGTAATCAGGAGAGAACCCAGTGCTGCATCTTTTAGCCCAGCACTGACCCTGAAAAGTAATTTTAAGCGTACTTACTAGTAACTTGTATTTCCTTCAATTTTAATCCATTGTGTGGTTTTCACCAGAAAAGTTTCTAAGTGTCTATCTTCACAAACTAAAAATATTCCTCTAAAATCAGCCGAACTACGAATTCCGATTTACTCACCTGTTATCAGGAGAGAACCCAGGGCTGCATCTTTTAGCCCAGCACTGACTCTAAAAAGTAATTCTAAGCGTGCCTACTAGTAACTTGTATTTTCTTCCATTGGAATCGATTGTGTGGTTTTCAGCAGAAAAGTTTCTGTCTATTTTCACAAACTAAAAATATTCCTAAAAAATCGTCTGTATGACTTAATCACATTCTTTCAACTGTTTACAGGATGTTGGCCAGTGCTGGATCCACGATCCACTACTGAGTAAGAAAAAGTAACGATAACACTACTTACCTGCTAAATGAATTTTCTGCCATAGTAACTTTTAAAATACAATAATATTCCTTAAAAATAACTACTGTAACCAAAACGCTTTTACTCAACTGTTTACAGAAGATGTCCAAGGACTGAATCTAGGATCCAATCCTGTGGTTAGAAAAGTAATCCATAAAGTAACTAATTGCATTTAACTAGAAATTCACATTGAGCTCAATGTTGCTTTGTGTTTGAAATTGTGTTGGCCATTGCAACAACTTTAACAACTGTACTTAAAAGTCTGTTGCTTATTCGCCAAGTATTTAAACTAAAGTAATTAATTCTGAGAAAGTATATTTTGTATTGTAATGTGTAATGTAATAAAAAAAAATATCTAAAAATAAATAGTTTAAAAAATGTAGTAAATCAGTATCAAAAAAATGGATGTATGACGTTACAACGCATGCTTTTACACCGCATGCCGTTACAACGCATTTTTTACACCGCAAGATCTGTTACAACGCAAGCCTTTACAACGCATGCTTTTACAACGACGTACACTAGATGGAGTGCTGACATTAGAAATGTATAATTTACTATTCCAACTCCAGTCCACGTTGCAGTAGGGAAGGTGTTTGGATAGTAAAACTACACTATTTCTAATGTTAGCACGCCATCTAGTGCATTTCGTTGTAATGGCATGCGTTGTAATGGCATGCGTTGTAACAGATTTCGCGTTGTTACAGTTTCGTTGTAATGGTAGTGCGGTGTAAAAGTTGCGTTGTAAACGTTGTATACCCCAAAAAATCAGTATAACAATTAATACATTAAAAACTGTCATTTACAAAACCTTTGAAATTCACTGAAAAAAACATAGGTTTCAGGCCTGATATAGTTAGGAATTACCATTTAAAAAACCTTTGAAATTCACTGAAAAAACCATAGGTTTCAGGCCTGATATAGTTAGGAATTACCATTTAAAAAACCTTTGAAATTCACTGAAAAAACCATAGGTTTCAGGCCTGATATAGTTAGGAATTAGCATTTAAAAAACCTTAGAAATTCACTGAAAAAACAATAGGTTTTAGGGGTGTTATAGTTAGCTGGACATTTCACTCGAACAAAAACATTGAAATTCCTCTGATATAGTTAGTTGTACTAACTACATCTCGCGCGCCCGCAATCCACTGCTGATGATGTCACATATTACATCATTCATGACATGGTCAGTGACATCACTGATGACATCTCAAATGACATCACTGATGACATTACTGATGGCATCATCCATGTGACAATCAGATACACCTCATCATACACTAGTATAACCTTTCATCAGTCACTGTAAAATACAGAGTGCCAGATTTAAAACCATTGACACACCAATACAAGTCTCTAAACACCCATTCAGTGATTCCTAGATCTATACACACATCTAATCAAATACCTATAGATTCACTCATACATGCTGTCAATGACCAATAGAACACTATCACTTATACACCTATATCGACATTACACACCAGCACACATCCTAATCACTCATGAAGTCATCCTACTCACTTATGCAAACAATGGATCATACTTACTTTTACTTACCTATACACTTATAAAAACACCACTTCATCTATTATTATCTATTCATAAATCATACTTAGTGTGTTATAAAAACCCTATAACAAGTATACAGTTATCCATACAGTAACTCATACAATCACTGAGTCATATATATACTTATTTATATACAACTGACTCATACACTGGCTTTTATTTTCCTAGTTTGTTGGACATGTACCATTGAGACATGTATTGGCTCATAACCACACCCATAAAGATATTCACTCACCCAAACAACTGTTATAACATGTAGTTTTAACTTCATATACCTACTGAATCAACTATTCACACCTCTTTGGGCAGTCACACACCCCCCACCGAACCACACACACATTCACTCTCCCATACATATACTCAGTTAAGTAATCAATAAATAATATAGACTTTCACGTAGCTAGTAACAAACTGGTGCAGCAGTTTACACAACAACTTACAAAGTGATAAAGATATTCACACAGTTTAGTCACTATCCAATATATTTAGTGAGACACTATAAATTAGTCAAGTAAACAGTCAATCACACTGCTACTAAATCCTCCATCCAGATATTTATATTTATATATCCACTCATTCTTCAATGCAAATTGCTATATATATATAATACATATTTAAATAACGAACCAAACCACATTCACTGGATGATGTCATCAGTGATGTCATCAGTGATGTCATTTGAGATGTCATCAGTGATGTTACTGACCATGTCATGAATGATGTAATATGTGACATCATCAGCAGTGGATTGCGGGCGCGCGAGATGTAGTTAGTACAACTAACTATATCGGAGGAATTTCAATGGTTTTGTTCGAGTGAAATGTCCAGCTAACTATAACACCCCTAAAACCTATTGTTTTTTCAGTGAATTTCTAAGGTTTTTTAAATGCTAATTCCTAACTATATCAGGCCTGAAACCTATGGTTTTTTCATTGAATTTCAAAGGTTTTTTAAATGCTAATTCCTAACTATATCAGGCCTGAAACCTATGGTTTTTTCAGTGAATTTCAAAGGTTTTTTAAATGGTAATTCCTAACTATATCAGGCCTGAAACCTATGGTTTTTTCAGTGAATTTCAAAGGTTTTGTAAATGACAATTTTTAATGTATTAATTGTTATACTGATTTTTTTTATACTGATTTACTACATTTTTTAAACTATTTATTTTTAGATATTTTTTTTTTAATTACATTATACATTACAATACAAAATATACTTTCTCAGAATGAATTACTTTAGTTTAAATACTTGGCGAATAGGCAACAGACTTTTAAGTACAGTTGTTACAGTTGTTGCAATGGCCAACACAATTTCAAACACAAAGCAACATTAAGCTCAATGTGAATTTCTAGTTAAATGCAATTAGTTACTTTATGGATTACTTTTCTAATCACAGGACTGGATCCTAGATTCAGTCCTTGAACATCTCCTGTAAACAGTTGAGTAAAAGCGTTTTGGTTACAGTAGTTATTTTTAAGGAATATTATTGTATTTTAAGATTTACTATGGCAGAAAATTCATTTAGCAGGTAAGTAGTGTTATCGTTACTTTTTCTTACTCAGTGGTGGATCCTGGATCCAGCACTGGCCAACATCCTGTAAACAGTTGAAAGAATGGGTTTAAGTCATACAGACGATTTTTTAGGAATATTTTTAGTTTGTGAAAATAGACAGAAACTTTTCTGCTGAAAACCACACAATGGATTCCTATGGAAGAAAATACAAGTTACTAGTATGCACGCTTAGAATTACTTTTCAGAGTCAGTGCTGGGCTAAAAGATGCAGCCCTGGGTTCTCTCCTGATAACAGGTGAGTAAATCGGAATTCGTAGTTCGGCTGATTTTAGAGGAATATTTTTAGTTTGTGAAAATAGACACTTAGAAACTTTTCTGGTATGTGTTAGTGTCTGTATGAATAAGTGAACTTGTTTTTGTATAACTCTATAGGTATGTAAATTGAATTGTGATTGATTTTTCCATGACTGACTAGGTGTGTGGGTAACGCTATGGATGAGTGGTGGTGTGTGAGTGTCTGTATAGGAGTAAAAGTGCATATGATAGTGCTGTACTCATGAGTGACTGCATGTATGAGTGACTGTATGGGTGAGTGAGTGGATATGTGTGTAGACCTAAGAATCAGTGAGTGGGTATGTACTAACTCCTATTGGTCTGTCTATGGTTTTGATATTGGTAGTCTGTATTTTAGAGTAGGTGTATCAAAGGTTATATTAGGATGTGAGGAGGTGCATCAGATTATCACATGGATGATGTCATCAGTGATGTAATTTGAGATGTCATCAGTGATGTCATCAGTGATGTCACTGACCATGTCATGAATGATGTAATATGTGATGTCATCAGCAGTGCATTGCGGGGGTGCGAGGTATATTTAGCTGAACTAATTATAACGGCCGAATTTCTCTGGTTTTGTGTGAGTGAAATGTCCAACTAACTATAACGTCCTTGAAACCTATGGTTTTTTCAGTGAAATTCAAAGGTTTTTTAAATGGTAATTCCTAACTATATCAGGCCTGAAACCTATGGTTTTTTTAGTGAATTTCAAAGGTTTTTTAAATGGTAATTCCTAACTATATCAGGCCTGAAACCTATGGTTTTTTCAGTGAATTTCAAAGGTTTTGTAAATGACCATTTTTAATGTATTAATTGTCATACTGATTTTTTTTATACTGATTTACTCCATTTTTTAAACTATTTCTTTTTAGATATTTTTATTTTTAATTACATTATACATTACAATACAAAATATACTTTCTCAGAATGAATTACTTTAGTTTAAATACTTGGCGAATAGGCAACAGACTTTTAAGTACAGTTGTTACAGTTGTTGCAATGGCCAACACAATTTCAAACACAAAGCAACATTAAGCTCAATGTGAATTTCTAGTTAAATGCAATTAGTTACTTTATGGATTACTTTTCTAACCACAGGACTGGATCCTAGATTCAGTCCTTGGACATCTCCTGTAAACAGTTGAGTAAAAGCGTTTTGGTTACAGTAGTTATATTTAAGGAATATTATTGTATTTTAAGATTTACTATGGCAGAAAATTCATTTAGCAGGTAAGTAGTGTTATCGTTACTTTTTCTTACTCAGTGGTGGATCCTGGATCCAGCACTGGCCAACATCCTGTAAACAGTTGAAAGAATGTGTTTAAGTCATACAGACGATTTTTTAGGAATATTTTTAGTTTGTGAAAATAGACAGAAACTTTTCTGCTGAAAACCACACAATAGATTCCTATGGAAGAAAATACAAGTTACTAGTATGCACGCTTAGAATTACTTTTCAGAGTCAGTGCTGGGCTAAAAGATGCAGCCCTGGGTTCTCTCCTGATAACAGGTGAGTAAATCGGAATTCGTAGTTCGGCTGATTTTAGAGGAATATTTTTAGTTTGTGAAAATAGACACTTAGAAACTTTTCTGGTATGTGTTAGTGTCTGTATGAATAAGTGAACTTGTTTTTGTTTAACTCTATAGGTATGTAAATTGAATTGTGATTGATTTTTCCATGACTGACTAGGTGTGTGGGTAACGCTATGGATGAGTGGTGGTGTGTGAGTGTCTGTATAGGAGTAAAAGTGCATATGATAGTGCTGTACTCATGAGTGACTGCATGTATGAGTGACTGTATGGGTGAGTGAGTGGATATGTGTGTAGACCTAAGAATCAGTGAGTGGGTATGTACTAACTCCTATTGGTCTGTCTATGGTTTTGATATTGGTAGTCTGTATTTTAGAGTAGGTGTATCAAAGGTTATATTAGGATGTGAGGAGGTGCATCAGATTATCACATGGATGATGTCATCAGTGATGTAATTTGAGATGTCATCAGTGATGTCATCAGTGATGTCACTGACCATGTCATGAATGATGTAATATGTGATGTCATCAGCAGTGCATTGCGGGGGCGCGAGCTTTATTTAGCTGAACTAATTATAACGGCCGAATTTCTCTGGTTTTGTGTGAGTGAAATGTCCAACTAACTATAATGTCCCTGAAACCTATGGTTTTTTTCACTGAATTTCAAAGGTTTTTTAAATGCTAATTCCTAACTATAACGTCCCTGAAACCTATGGTTTTTTCAGTGAAATTCAATGGTTTTTTAAATGAGAATTTCTAAGTATAATGTGCCTCAATCCAATGTGTTTTTTATTTACTACATATATATTTATAAATTAAACAAAATTTGAGACTAATTTAAAGTTTAGGAAACTATATTCATTGTTCATTGTTTGTTTTTTAATTCATTCACAGGAGTCGTGCACCATATGCGCACCCTACACGATGACTGCGTGCACCTCGCTACCATACATTTCAGAAGTCATGCCGGTGTCGCGCCGGCATTGTGCCGCAGTCACGACTTTGGCGTAATTAGAACAGTAAGAAATAGTATTAAAGAAATTATCAATACGTAGTTTGGTTATACTGTTTGACAAATTTAATTTAGAAATCGTTTTAGAAGCTATTTTTTTCAGCATAATATTAACGATATGAAATTTGACGTGTGCACGGCGTACGTGTGTACTGTAAGTGGTCATCCCCGCATGTATTTCCGGGTCACGCCAGGATCGCGCCGGAGTCGCGACTTCGGCGTATTTTCAAAGTGTGAAATCTTACTATATAAAGTTCAAATATCAGATTTGTAAAAACACTTTCACTAATATCCTTTGTAAAATATTATGTAAACATTTATTTATAGTTTCCAATTATGTATACAATATTTCGCGGGTGTGCGATGCGTAAGCAATCAGTGTGCGCACCCTACGCAAGTTCGTGTCAGCAGGAAAAGAAAGAATCTGATTGCTTTAAAACATTTTGATTCTGTATGAGGGAGGATCCATCCTTGTGATATTCCTCTTATTATTTGGATTTCTTGGTGACAAGACCTGCTTCTTGTTACTCTCTTCTTTTTTTTCAATTGTGTGTGTTTTTGATATTTTTTTTCAACACTATGGCTTTTACTCAGCAAGACATCGACCCCTTGGATTTGGAGGAAGAAGAAATTGTTGAACTGGTGAAGAAGAGGAAGGAGAGTATTGTATGGGCCTTCTTCTCAGTACCAGAGGGTGAGAAGAAAGTCATCGCCCAAAAGGTATCTTGCATACTCTGCGAACATATTTTATCTAGAGGGTCTGAAAAAAAATAATCGTGCAGAATCAGCAGCATGAAAAAGCATCTTGAAACTCTGCACCCGGTTCACCTGGCTAGAGCAGAGAGGAGACAACTTAATGAGGTGGCACAACAAGATCCAAAAGCCCCTTCTACCTCATCACAGCAAGTTCCTCCAGCGCCAAGGCCCCACATCATCCCTGAACTTTTTGAAGTGGTGATCAGCTGTAAGAAGTGTGACACCAAACTCTGCATTGCAGAACAATGCATGGATGTTGTTACAGCTGCCATAAAAGCACATAAATGGTAATTTTTTTTAAAATGTGCTTTTCGTTTTCTGAAACAGCTTATTTGCTGTTTTTCATTTTGTTATGTTCTTTATAAAATGAAAAACACGCAAAAAAAGAAAAAAGATTTAAAAAATAAAAAAAAAATCTTAAATTGTTAAAAAAACGGTTCTTACGGAACCACATCTATTGGTTAAAAAAAGAAAAAAATTCTGAATGATTGCATGAGAGCAAGGGCACTGTGTGGGTGATTATAGAACTGCAAAGGTACTGCATCTGTAATTGCATCAGTGCATGGGTAATGCTTGGGTTATTCCATGAGTACATGGGTAGTGCTTCAGTGATTGGGACAGTGCATGGTTAGTGCCTGGTTCATTGCATGAGTGCATGGGTACTGACTGGATGATTAGAGTACTGCAACAATAGTGCATGGTGAATTTTTAAGTGATTGGGTATTAGCTGAGTGATTGGATAAGTACATGGTACTGCCTGGGTGATTGGAGGAGTACATGGGTAGTGACAGGGTGATTGCTGGAGTGCATGGTTACTAACTGGGTAATTGAAGGAGCAAATGAGTAGTGTGTAAGTGGTTAAAGGACTACAAGGGTACTGCACAGGGGATTGTAGCAGTACATGCAATAGTGCCTGGGTCATTGCATGAGTACGTGGGTACTGACTGAATGATTAGAGTACTGCATGGAGAGTGCATGGTGAATTTGCAAGTGCTTGGGTATTGACGGAGTGATTGGATAAGTACATAGTACTGGCTGGGTGATTGGAGGAGTGCATTGGGAGTGAGTGGGTGATTGCTGGACTGCATGGGTACTACCTGGGTAATTGAAGGATCGAATGAGTAGTGTGTAGGTGGTTAGAGGACTGCAAGGGTAGTGCACAGGGGCTTGTAGCAGTGCATTGGTTAGTGCCTGGATCATTGCATGAGTACATGTGTACTGACTGAATTGTTAGAGTACTACAAGGAGAGTGCATGGTGAATTTGCAAGTGCTTGGGTACTGGTGGAGTGATTGGATAAGTACATAGTACTGGCTGGGTGATTGGAAGTGTGCATGGGGAGTGACAGGGTGATTACTGGACTGCATGGGTACTACTTGGGGAATTGAAGGAGAGAATGAGTAGTGTGTAGTTGGTTAGAGGTCTGCATGGGTAGTGTACAGAGGATTGTAGCAGTGCATGTGTTAGTGCCTGGGTCATTACATGAGTACATGGCTACTGACTGAATAATTAGAGTACTGCAAGGAGAGTGCATGGTGAATTTATAAGTGCTTGGGAATCAGCGGAGTGATTAGATGAGTTCATAGTAATGGCTATACGAAAAACAAGAGAAGAAAATACCTTAAGACAACACTCCACTGAATATGCATTAAACATTCAAATTCACACAGATGTCTAAGATCATTCAAGTGTGGAAGTATAGATGAATGTAGGGTCAGTGATTCCCTCTTATATCTATGTTGCTCATATTGTGGGACTTGAGTCACAGGATGCAACATTATCGATTGCGCTCTGGGTGGCGCTGACACTACAACAGAGACACACCCATTACTTACTTCCTTGTCCAGCTCAAGATGGAACCAGGCCCAGAGCCCAGGGGTCATTGTTCACACCCCTACGCTGGACTGGCATACGCCAGGCTAGCCTACTCCGCTTATGCTTACGGGGAGGACAACAACGCTACATGTCCCAGGTCTTCCCTGGAGTGCTCTCCTGATCACAGGTCTAGGTGTCAGCATGCCATAGCCACTCCCTCAGGGCTGGTTTACACCCACACCACACCCATCCAGCACAGGCGTCATAGGACATGTGACCCTGTCAATAAAAAGGGCGGGGCGCACATGCTCAATGCTATTTACACTCTTTATATGGGTGTGTCCGTGTGGTTATTATTTATGCATGCTGGCCTAGGGACCTACCAGATCACATTCCCCACTGCCGGAGGTGACATGATGGTGTTCGCACCACGATATTCAATCATAAAGGG